>NC_080793.1:895000-1592500 GCF_028018385.1 Neofelis nebulosa
GGTGCGGTCAGAGCCCAGCCTGCGCTGGGTGGGGGACGTGAGGGCACCTCTCCGTAGCGGTCCTGACTCCGGGCCCGCCCACCGGGACCGAACACCAGTGCGCCCTTGCCCAGAGTCCGAGATTTTACAGACAGGAAGGGGAGACTGAGGCCCAAAGTGAGGGGGGTGCGTGCGGTCAAGTCCCCAGGGAGCTGGCCGGAGCCAGGCCCAGGGCCCAGAGCGGCGAGGACTGCAGGAAACACAGGCAACAGCTGGATTGTTGACTTGCTTCTGGAGTTTATTCTCAGAGCCAGGATAAAGTCTGAGGGGGCAGAGGTGGTGGCAGGGAGGAGCCAGGACTGGGTGCTTGGGGATCCCGGAGGAAAGAGCAGAGCAGGGCGCGATGGCCAGGTCCTGGGGGCTGGGGTCGCCTGGCAGAGAGAGCGGCACCCATGGGTGGGGTGGGCAACACCAGCTCTCCCACCCCCAGGGTGCCCAGGTTCCTCTTTACTCCCGGGAATCTCACAGAATTCCCGGGGGAAGCCCCTCCGCCTCGGAAAGCCCCCGGGACCACCCTGGGGTGGTGGGGTGGGTGATGGAAGGTATGAAGCCAGCCCACAGCCCACCACACTCACCTATCTGTGCCCCTCCATGCACCGGTCTGCCAAGAAAGAACCCGGGGCCGTGGTCAGTGCCCCAGGCCTGGGGCCACTTCCCCACCTGGCCCCCTCCCTGCAGCCCTGGAGAGCGGTCTCAGTGGAGCCCCCCCCAAAACTGCTGAGTCCGTCACACTTCAGCACTCTCTCCCCTCCTCCAAACAAAGAGGGGGTCGTGCCCCCAGCTGGGCCCAGAGCAGGCTGCCTGCCTCAGGGGGCAGTGGGCGCTCCGCCCAGTGCGGCTGCCCCCCCTACCCCCCCGCCATGTTCCCATAGCACCGGTGCCCTCCACAGGCATCCCAGCCCACTGGTTCTGCTTCTGGGGCCCGTTTCCCACCAGGCTAGGGACCCCTGTGTCCTGAGGGCCGCCCAGGGGCCTAGAACACCGCGGCTGCTTGGTGAAACTGGGCCGGCGGGCGGGGGGGGGGGGGGGGTGCTGTTCCTGGAGAAGGAGTATCTTCCTGTGCTGCGCCCAGGGCTGCAGGCCAAGGTCACAGGGTGAGGACAGACTGCCCCCACTCTGGAGGCCACAGTGTGCCGGTCCGTGGGCGGTCTGACCGGATGCACTCCACCCCTCAGCCTCCCTTGAATCAGGAGACTTGCCTGCCTCAAATCTGACCTTAATCCTCTTCCCATGAGATTAGCAGCCCCCCTCACCGGTCTTGGGCAGGAAGACAATGGCATCCTCTGTGAAGCCCCGGGTCTTGGCAAAGGTGCTGAATTTCTCCTTTACCTCAGCCCTTGGGGTCTGGGTGCGGCCTGGGGCAGGAAGGAGAAGCCACTGGCCTCAGTCGGGGAAGGTCTCTGCTGCCCCCACCCCTGCAGTTTAGGGACCCGCCCCTTGAGACCCCCATCTGTGGTCGGGTGGGCCTCTGGCCAGAGCGCGGGTCGCTGGCGTGGGGTACGTACTGTAGAGAGTGGCCATGTGGAAGTCCTGGCCCGGGCTTTTTGTGCCCGCCGTGTACAAAAGCGCGTACTCCTCATAGTCTGTCGCCACCACCCACACGTCGTGGGTGCTGCCCCAGTCTGGGAATCCAGGAGAGAATCCCAGTCAGGGACCCTGTCCCCCAGCCTCTGGCCCGCTTCTGCCCGGGCTGGCTGTGGGAGGGAGCCAGGGATGATCCCCTCCCCCATGGGGACAGGCAGCCAGCCCCCAGCCTCCTGTCCACACAGCCCCTGAACCCTGCGGGGGTCCAGTGCATTCAAACCAGAAGTCCTAGGGGGTCAGCAGACAGAAAATTAGGGGCTCATGGTGCAGCCACAAACCTCTGGGCTAGAACGGGTCAGAACTGGGGAGAGACTTCCCAGTGGGAAGGCCTCCCCAAGGAAGGGGGTAGATGGTGGGGTGGGAAATGAAGAGGCGCCTGGCCCTGGTTCTGCAGAACTGTGGAGAGGTGTGAGGGGGGCTGGGGGGCTACCCCAGTGTGCTCTGTCTGGCCAGCAGAGCAGAGGCCGGCAGCAAAGATCTGGGGGAAATTCCATCATGGGGGCGGGCAGGGAGGGGCCTGGCGGTCAGCTCCAAAGAGGATCCAGTGTCCTAGAGAGAGGGTTCCTGGTCCCCCACCCTGGAGCCTGGGGTCGATCGGGCCAGGCCTTGGGCTAGCTGACCCCGACCAAGGGGCCACCAGCCCACTCCCTGTACTGCTGGGGCAGGAGGGTTGCCCAGAGCCACCGCCTGCAGGTTGCCCAGGGCTGGACCCAGGCGTCCCCAGCAGGGGGGCCCCACTCACGGGGACTCGTGTAGCTGTAGCAGCCTGGGGTTTCCGCCGGCCGCAGCAGCAGGGTCCGGGTCTCACACTGGTCTTTCCTGTGGGCAGGTCACCGAAGGGGTCAGGGGTCAGGCCGGGGGCTGTCCCTAGATCGTGACCGTGGGGCGGGGAGCTCTCGCCCCCTCCCCCCCCAAGCGCGCGCCGCCCCGCCCACCTGAGGAAGGTGGTGGTGAGGTTGAGGCCTCCTTCCGCGCTGGGGGCCACCACTGATATGCACATGGACAGCGCGTTCTTCTTCTCCCGGAACCAGCTCGAGTTGGAGGCGAGGCCCGAGGTGAACCAGCGCCCCAGGAACTGCGGCGAACGGACCCCGCCCGGGTCGGCCAGGACCCTCCTGGACCGACCTGGGTGGGGGCGCCCCTGCCCCTCCCCTCCGGTCTCCAGCCGGGCCCCGCCCCGGCCCCGCCCCCGGAGGCCTGTCACGCCCCCCGCCGTCCCCTCCGCTCGGCCGGGCTCCGTCTGTCGCGGGAGCGGACGGCAGAGGGCGCCCCGGCCGTCCCTGGAGGGGTTGGGCGGCCGCGACGCCGGGGGAAGGGGCGCGGGGCGGGGCGCGTGGGCGGGAGGACCGACTGAGCGCGCCCGGGTTCCCGTGGCCCTCCCCGCGTGCCGTCCCCGTCGGCGCGCTCGCGCACGATGTGTCCTGAGACCCGGGTGTGGGACGTGTGCCTGCTTTCCTCCGGGCGTCGTGAGCTTAGAGGGGTGGCCGTGTTTGGACGGCGCACGCCCGCGCTCGGCCCGCGTGTCCGCAGGTGCCGTGTGCGCGCTCACGGACACAGGTCGGCCTCCGTGGCTCAGTTCTCTTGGTCGGCGAATTGCTTTAGGCCCAGGGAGGCGGGTGGTTCTCCCGCTCGGCCTCCTCCTTCGCTCAGCTCCCCTCTTCCGGGGAAGACATCTCGGCCCCCTGCAGAGCGCCCCCCTCCCCTCGCAGCGCCCTGTGCCGCCTTGGGGACTGGGCAGGGGAGCCTCTCACCTTGTCCTGTTGGAAGTTGGGCTGCAGGGAGACCTGGGCCTGGGCCCGCGTCTGCAGGACTCCCAGGACTCCCAGCAGGACCAGCCCCATCCACAGCGTGTGCAGAGCGGCCATTGTCCTGGAGCTGAATAGCCACCCGGGCCGGTGGTGCCAGCAGTGCGGGTGGAGTGAGGGAGCCGGCAGGAGGAGCAGAGGCCACTGGAGAGACCCCTATTTATGGGCCTGGCTTGGCCTCCACCCAGGGCCCAGGGACAGCCCACTGCAGGCTCGTGATGCTGGGGGAGGACAGAGCCCGGAGCCCAGCTGCAGGCTTGCCCCCCACACGGCTGCTTATGTAAGAGGCTCTGACCAGGACCCGCCTGGGCCCTGCCACCTGGGGCTGAGTTTGGGGCGGGGGTTGGGGGGGTTGCAGGCAGAGGCTCCTGCAAACTTCGTCCTCCCTCCAGTCCCCGCAGCCTGGATGGGGGTGGGGGCACGTGCCCCGGGGCCTCCGGCCACTTCTGGGCCCGGGACCCCCTCTCACAAGCCCTACCGTCATTCTGTCTCCAGGTCCAGGGACCCCGGGAGGGGACACTGTTCATACGGTATGAGTTTGGTCCTGGAAGGCCTGGCGGGCTGGGTGGTGACAGGAAACTTGGGCCCAGGTAAAGGAACCCAGTCTGCCCCTCAGTGCGGCCGGAGGGCCAGGTGTGCGGGGCATGGCTTCCCCACGGTCAGGTGTCGGGGCTCTGGCCTATGGTCCCCTGGGTACCCTTCTCAGCCTGGGCCCCCCCTTCGTGCGGGGCCCGCCCACCAGTGTGGCCCAGCAGCACCACGTGAGACTCGGGGCAGTCCCTACCTACGGCACCCACCGAGACCAGGGCTGCTCACGGCCACGTGTCTCCCCGCCAGCGCAGGACTCAGGGACACCCCCACCTTACAGAGAGGGCTGCTTCCAGAACTCACACGTGTCGCCTTGCCTCTGCTCCAGCCCAAGGTCACCCCAGGCCGGCGGGGTCTCAGCTCAGGGATGAGTGGGGTCGACAGCGCTGACCGGCTATGAGTGGGTTGGGTGTGAGTGTCCTGTGGGAGGCGGGGAGCCTGGGCTCTGACCCTGGGAGAGAAGACGAACCAGGGCAGAGTTCCCGTGTGGGTGCAGACACAGAGGGGCTATAGGTGTGGCCCGTGGAGGACAGGAGCCTGTCATCTCTGGGCACAGGCCCAGCCCATTCAGGGGGTGCCAGCTCCTGTCCCAGGGCTTCTTTTTTTTTTTTTTTTTTTTTTTTTTTTATTATTTATTTTTGGGACAGAGAGAGACAGAGCATGAACGGGGGAGGGGCAGAGAGAGAGAGGGAGACACAGAATCGGAAACAGGCTCCAGGCTCCAAGCCATCAGCCCAGAGCCTGACGCGGGGCTCGAACTCACGGACCGCGAGATCGTGACCTGTCGGACGCTTAACCGACTGCGCCACCCAGGCGCCCCAGTCCTGTCCCAGGGCTTCTGCCCAGAAGCTGGGTTCTTGGCAGCCCTGGCCTCTGGCTTTGGAATGGCCCGGAGGCTGTTCAGAAATGATCAAAGGGAGGCACAGGGTCAGGTCAGCGCCCTAAATGGGACCAGCATGGGCACTGCCACCCACCTTGCGAGGGCAGGGGGGTGGGTACCGGGTCCGGGGATCCTGGCGATGTCAGGGCACCGGGCTTCCTGGCCCCGGCTAGAACCCTGCCACGGGACCATTGCAGGTGGCCGCGAGTGCCCTGGTGGGACTGGGCTCCCCTTCTGAGGCCGGGATCTCAAAACGGCTGGTGAAAACAGGTGTGGCCGTCCTGTGGGAAGGGCTGAGTGGCTGCGGGGAGGGCCCGGGACACCACAGGTCGGAGCCTGCCTCTTCTTCCCTCGGCACCTTTGCCCTGCAGCCCTGATGGAGGCCAGGGATGTGAGATTGGCGTGTGCCGCCCTTTGTCCCCCCTCCCCCGTGGCCCAGGAGTGCGGGAGCACAGGCTGGGGCTTATTGAGGGGGTACTGTGGAGCTACATCATCACGGCAGCCGGGGGAGCAGCTGGGTGGGCAGAGGCCAATGTGAGGGGGTGAGGTGGCAAGAGACAGGAGATGCCTAAGAGGGTGACTGGCAGCAGTGCAGGGGAGGGGGTGGGGGTGCAGGGGAGGAGGGGGGCAGTGCAGGGAGGGGGGGCAGCAGTGCAGGGGAGAGGGTGGGGGTGCAGGGGAGGGAGGCCGTGGTGCAGGGGAGGGAGGCAGCGGTGCAGGGGAGGGGGCAGAGGCAGGCCTGAGACTCCCACCCTTCCACCCTGGCCTCCTGTACCTCAGGAGGGCACAGTCCTCAGGTGCCGTCTGTGCACTGGGCTGTGGGATGACAGTCCATCAGAACAGGCAGCCGTTGGGGGACTGACCCCACAGGACCCTGCACTGGCCCAGGAATAGATCTTGGAGTTCCTTTCAGGCTGGGACGGGGGCAGGAAGAGGAAGGTGGCAGGAAGGCCCGGGGGACACCGGTTGCACCCCGTGTGGGCACCAAGTCTCCTGCCCGTTCGTCGGCCGACAGCCCTTTGGCCTTAGAGAGACCCGCGGCTCTCTGCGTGGCTGGGCTAGAGGTCCCTTTCCAGGCCAGGCCACCCCTGGACAGGAGCACCTCTGTCAGTGGTGAGCACATGCCCCAAGGCAAGGCGGCAAGGTGACCCAGGACGCCGGACCAAGGGCGTGGAGGGAGAGGCGATCTAGGGCAGCAGGACCCCGGACATGTGGGCCTCAACAGCTGTCATTTGGGCCAACCTGCCAGGAGGGGCGCTTGCAGCTGGATCCCCAGGGGGGTGTCCCATGGATCCTGGTGGTGGGACAAGGTCCTCCTGAGGACAGAGTGGCTCCTGGAGGCCCCGGGTGTCTGGCCCCCAGACCCAGTGCCAGGGACTGAGTCCCTCCTCCTCTATTTCCCTGGCGGGGGGCAGAAGGCCAGGCAGCCCCCACGCCCCTTCTCCCCCAGTGGCCGTTACCGGTGGGGACGACGTGCTTGTGGGTGAGGACAGAGGCCCAGAGGAGCAGGAACTGCCCCTTGGTCCCCCTGTGGCCCAGGTGGCTTTCTGTGAACATTGTGGAGGACAGGGCCTGACCTCGGGGGGGACCCTGGGTCCAGGCAGGGCTGGCTGCTCTCATCTCGGGTCCCTGCGTGGTGGGGTGCAGACTTCTAGAAGGGTGTCCGGTGCCCTGCTTGCCAGAAACCTGGAAGGGCACGACAGAGAACTGGCTGTCTGGGCCCACCCCCCGTGGCGTCGGAGCCCCTCCAGGGGGAAGGGGACCCTGCCCTGCCAGCACAGGCCGCCACCCAGGGAGGCACATCTGTGTGTGGGGTGGGCCGTGTGTGCCCCTTCGGAAGGCCCCGCTGCCCGTGCTGCTCCGGCAGGCAGCACACTGAGCTCACGCTCTGGGACCCAGAGGGGGGTGACCACCCAGGCAAGATGGGGGCCGGGGCTGCATCCGGAGGGGCCACGATCCTCATGCCCCCAGCCCAGCCCGTGGTCGGAGGAGACCCTCCCCTCTCCGGGGGCCTTCCCTGCATTGCCCTCCCCCAGGTGCTGCCTCCGTCTCCCGGGTGACATGCTGAGGCTCCAGTCTCCTCTGCCAGTGGCTCCCCCAGCTCCTGGAATGACCCTCAAGCCCCTTCCCACTGTCCCTGGCCCCCAGAGCAGAGCTCCCGACACCTGCCTTCCCCACTCCCTCCCCCCAAGTGCTCCGGTAACAGGGCTGCCCAGCGGCCAGAGCCGGACACCCTGGGCTGGCCGGTGGGGGGTCCGTAGCCCCTTCCCCAAGTCCTCATCTGCCCCTCCCGGCACCTCCCACCCGTAGTGAGCACCCTGACGCACACTAGTCTCCCAGCCTGCACCCTGCCATCACGTTCCTGCTGCGGCCCTGAGGACCTCGCCAATGTGGACCAGGGTGACCCTGGTTCGGCAGGGACGGGGTGATGCTGGCTGGCGGCTGGCAGCTCTGAGCCTCAGTTTCCCTATCTGTGCAGAGGGAGTGGGGATGCTCCCACCTCACAGGACTCATGGGAGTTAGGGGGTGTGGCTCTCCCAGCTCTTGGGACAGATCTGCTCCCGGGAACCTCTCTGTGGCAAATGGGGAACTTCTGTCCACCTGTGGGCAGAGCTGGGCTGAGGCCGGGGCCCTGGGCCCTCCACCCTGCTCCGGGCCCTCTCCCCAATCCTTCTGGAAGGGGACCCTGAGCAGAGGTGGGGGAGGGGGGGTGCCTGGGGCACAATTCTGGGGCTCAGTAGGTAGGTGCCCCGCAGCCACTGGGTCCGGCAGGTAAGGGAAGAGGCACCCTGAGAGCTCAGTCACCTTTGCCTGGTCCAGGTAGGGTCCTGCTGAGCTGAGCTGCTTGTGAGATGTCGGCCCCCTTCTCCCCCACCCCCTCGGATGGTGCATGATGGAGGCCTGGGGAGGCGGGCGGGGGCGTCCAGGAGCCCCCCCTCGGTCCCTCCCCGCCTCTGCCTCTGCTGTCACGGGACTGCCCCCGCACCCTCTGCTCTGAGCTGCGCCCTGTGTGGCCGGCTGTGTGGCTGGGCGGTCTCTGCCCTCCAGGGGCCCCTGCTCAGCTGATGTGGGGATGGGGGATGGGGTGCGAACGTGCTGGATGCTGGGGCTGGTGAGGCCCCTCCTGGCACCCACTGAAAGCAGGCACGCCCGGCCTGGCAAACCAGGCGTTGCTTTGTGGCTCGCAGAGGGCCGGGCGGGGTGGCTGACGGTGCATGTTCCTGACCCGCCAGGGCAGGGTCCCGCTCTGAGCCTGCGGGACAGACGGAGGTGTCTCCGGAGCCCCACGCCAGGACCTGGTGGGGGAGAGATGCCCGGAGGCTGACCTGGGAGCACCACCCCCCCCCCCCCCCCCCGACCTCAGGTCAGGCCCTCGGCAGCACGCAGACAGCTCTGGACGCAGGGACTTCTGGGGCCCCGTGGCCAGAGACCCAGCCGGGCGCTGCTGAGCTGCCCAGCAGAGATCTGGGGCCCAGGCGGAGGCGGAGGACGGCCATCTGCCTGTGGAGCCGCTCTGGAAGGCAGGGATGCCAGGAGTGGGCCTCATCCTTGAGAGGTCGTCGAAGCCACTCCCCTGCCTCTGGCCCGCCAGGTCAGACACAAACCCGGGGCCCAGGCCCAGCCTTGAGCTCATCCTCCGGGGGCGGGGGGGGGCAGTGTCCCCCACAGATGGTTGGCTCTCCAGGGCCGAGTCTGTCCCAGCGCTGGTGGCTTCTCACTGACCTGCAGCTGACAGTGTCCTCTGGCCTCCGATAGGGACCTTGTGGACGCTCCCACCTTCTACTTGGCAATCAGCCGCCCCCTCACCCCCACCGACCCCAGCTTGTGGGAAGGGGCCTTGAAGGAACCCTGAGTGGGTGGGCAGAGGCGGCCCCTCTAGACCCCACCCTACCCCCTCAGGCCCTGCCCCCTGCCCCCTGGAGGTGCCTCTCAGCCTGGGGGACGGGGGGCTTACCCCACCCCAAGATTCTCCTCGCATGGAAGGTGTTGAGGAGACTGGCTGGTGGATCCCCAAGGATCTTAAATAGGGAAGACGCCCTGAGTCACAAGAAGCTGCTAGACAGAATATTCTGGAAAATCCCCAAAGGCCTTCTCCCTTTCTCCGCCCCCTCCCCAGGATCTTGGATCAGCCCTATCTCCAGGGCCATATTGGGAAAGATGGCCATTGCCAGGTGCCAGCACCGGCCAGACCTGGAGCAGAGAGTGGGGCGGGGGGGGGGGGGGCAAGGTTATGCACCTGGTGGGGCACTGGGACCCACAGAGGGAGTGGGGTGCTGGGTCTGCAGCATGGCATGAGGGCAGGTGCCACGGGGCAGCCAGCTCAGACCTCCAAGTACAAGGAACGTTCTATACCCCTCCCCCGCCCCAGCTCCTAGACCGGCCCAGCCTTCAGGGCCCCGGGAAAGAAGGCCGCCAGGGGGCCAGGTGTCAACAGAGGCAAAGCCGAAGTAGAGAGGACACAGACAGGATGGGCGCAGGGGGACAAGTGCGGTGTGTCTTGCCCGGTCTGGGCAGAAATGCAGAGAAGGCCTTGTGCGGGAACACCCTAAGTCCAGGGGCCTCCTTAGATCCAAGAGCGGCGCTCCAATGGGGGAACCTGGGTGAGGCTGACCCCTCCTGGTAACCTGAGGCCACTTCGGGCCAGCAGGAACCCAGGGCTGGCAGAGGGAGAGAAGCCTGCCCCCTTCAGTGCTCTTGTAAGCCCACGGCCTTCCATAACTGTGACAGTCAGCGTCAGGGTGACCCGGACAGATGGCCTCCAGAGTCCAACGAGGCAGTGGGGGTGGGGGGGTCAAAGCATACCCCCTCACTTGTTTGAGGGCTGGGTGAGAGGTCTTCGGGCTCCTGTGCCCCATGCGCCCTGCGGGCATCGGCAGATGGGCCCTCCCGGGTCACCACCAGCTAGCCCAGCTAGCCCTCTCCTCGAAGACCCCAAAGCCAGAGGACAGTTTTGTGCGGAGGCTGGCTCATCCAGGGCTCCCATGGAGTCTCCCAATTCTGGAAGTTTCCTTGCCTCTATGGCCTGGCCACATCAGGCTGGCCCAGGCGTCTCCAGGACCTCCTGGCCCCAGCAGAGGAAAGCAAGTCTCCCGCTGTGGCCCAGGCCCCTGGTCCTTGGTCGTGGGCCTGACCATGCCCCCGACGTGGGCTTTCCTGCCTTTCCCTGGGGACTCGGGGTGACTTCAAGGGGATGGGACCACAGCTCTGAGCAAGGCCAGCCCCAGGGTGGGCACCTAGCAGGGCTGCGGGAAGGGCGCTCTGGGCCCTGTGGGCCTGGGCACGTCCTGGCACCCCAGGAAGCCCTCTGGGGTCCTTGCTCCCCAGGCCCTCGGCTGGCCTCCGATACATGCCATCAGAGATGGCCCGTGCGTAAGGGCGGCTCTGTGGGTCCTGAGAGCCCAGGACGGTGCCCGGTCCTCAGGGCGAAGGCACCCGAGGGTTAAGTGAGGACGGGGTGGGAGAGGACATCTCACTGCGGCCTGGGTCTAGAACCTGGGTGCTCTGGGAGCCACCCACAGCCTGGCCTGCAGCCCTCACCCACCCCACGGGTCATCTGGCGGTCATGCCGGCTCCTCCTGGCACCAAGTGTTTATTTCCGATGGGGGAGGAGTATGGGGACAGATGTGGCCTCAGGGGATGGAGCACAACAAGGCCTTGATGGGCACTGGGAACAGTCTCTCTGGAGGGAAAGGAACCATCCAGTCTGGCAGCCACTGGTCCTGGAGCCTGGAAGTCACCCTCTGTCCACTGTCTTCCGCGGCCGCCCTCCCTAGGGGATGACCCTCCCCGACCTCCCGCGCACCTCCCCCTCCGAGTGTGCGCCCCGGCCTCTGGCTAGTCCCCGCTGGAGGTCTGGGCCCTGCAGACCCCTGCCCTGTCTGGGGGCCGGCTGGGCTCCCACACGGGGCTGAGGTGGGCGTAGGACTGTGAGCAGCAGTCACGGAGGGCATCCTGGAAGAGATGGCAGTGGGTCCAGGAGACCCAGGTAGGGCCCGCTCCGTAGTAAAGAGACGGGACACTGGGGGGCCTCCCAGGGTTAGAGAGGGACAGTCGGCGGCTCTGGAGGTGTGGGCTGGGGGTCACGGAGCCGCATCTAGAAGAACCAGAGTCTTCTGGGGCTGCAGAGACGGGGAGCTGCTGGGTAACCCCAGAAGAGCCGGGGTCACGGGGCCACAGGGTCAGAGGTAAAGGGAGGTCACGGAAGCCACGGCCTGGAATGGGGCTTCCGGACTGGAAGGATACAGGCTGTGCCCACTCCCGGACAGAGGCGCGTCCTCTCCTGTGTCCGAACGCTGGTCACAGAGCCCAGCTGTCCCAGAGCCGTCGGGACAGTGGTGTCTGGGACTTTGCCCAGCCGTGGGGGAGGGGCTCTCAGCCCCAGAAGAGGGGTCGGGATGGGTGGGGAGGGGAGCAGGACTAGGGGCCACACTGCCCAGGCTGGCCCCGGGACCTCACGCCCGCGTGGGTTTGCGTGGCTGACGTTGGGGCCGGGGCCTTTGTCCGGTTCGGCCACAGCTGGCTCCTCGGCCCCGACGAGGATGCCCCTGGGCATCAGGCAGGGACGTGTTTGGCGGGGCCACTGACTGGTGGGGCTTCTGGCCGGGAGGATTCGGGAGGAGGCAGCGTGGGCGCCCCGAGTGTGGGCGGCAGCCATCCTGCCCCGGCCCGGCCAGACCCGGGGGAGTTTGCCAGCCGGTGAGCAGGTGGGCCACGGGTTTTTCCCTTGACTGGGCACAGGATGAATCGCCCCATGCTGGCTCGTCAGCAGGGTCTGCAAGGCGGCAGCCTCATGGGCCCCCACAGGCCAGGGCACGGGCGCCCTGTGGGGGGCTGCCCTCGCTCTGAACACCCAGAGTCCGGCCTGTGCAAAGCCCTTGAACCGCCAGCCGGACTTGGGAAAGGACCGGGTAGGCGGGGCCCCAGGGAGGGTCTGCCCCAGACTCCCAGAAGGCCCCCGGGGCTGAGGTGGGTGGATGGCAGTGTTTCTGCAGCTGCGGGGTGGGCACTCTGACGGGGGCCAGCCACGGCCCCTCACCCAGGCAGCCCCCCCACCCCCAGCCTCTGACTCTCCCTGGCATCGTCAATGCTGCTGGGGAGGGGGCTCCTGGGCACGGGCTCCCCAGGGCAGGGTGGGAGGGGGGCTCTGCCCATTCCCAGCCCCCTGTGCTTTAGGCCGGTGGGCGGCACCCATGGGAAGGCAAGCGGGAAGCCATGACGTCCTTCTAGCACTTACGAGCTAAACGCAGAGTGTGGCTTCAGGGTCGTGGCCTCCTGTGGGGGCCGCGGCAGCACTGTTGGGGGCTGGTGTCTCTCTGAGCCTCGGTGGAGGAGAGCCTCATCTCTGCCAAGACAGGGCTGCAGGGCTGTGGGGGGCTGTCCTTCCTTCCCTTCTCCCAGGCTCAGAACCTGGGCCGGTCTCCATCCTCTACCGAGGTGGGGGGTGGTGTGTCCCTGCCTCACTGTGCCCCTCCCCGTCCCCGGACATAAACAGGTGTGCCAGGGGTCAGGCCTCTGAGCATCTGCAAAACCAGCGCCCGAGGGCAGGGGAAAAGGCCGCGTCCCCCCCTACCCATTCCTGTGCCCACGCTGCCCACGCCCTGTCCTGGCCCCTCTCCACCCCTCCCTCCAGCTCAGCCACAGCCCTGAGTGGGCGTGAACTTGGCCATCTGCAGGTGGTTCTGGGGTGGGGAAGCTCCCTGCACTTGGAGCAGCCCCCCCACCCTGCTCAGCCTGGGGGGGCGAGGCCACGACAGCGGGGCCCAGGGAGACGTGGATGCCATTCACCAGGTGCTGTGGACCCGGGGAGCCTCTTGGGAAGCGAGGCCTAAAGCAGGCCCCAGAGATGCAGGGGAAGGGGTGTGCATGGAGGAGACGAGAGACAAGGCCGGCTGTGCCTGATCCGCGCCCGCCCCTGCCCCAAGAGCGGAGTCTTCTTCCAGGGACAGCCCCAGGCCTCCCGCCAGCTTCCTGGGCCACCGGTCACAGGAGCAGCCTGTGCCCCTCACCCGGGGCCCTCTCCGGTTGGGATGGAGCCAGGGGACCCCGCCGAAGTGCACGGACGCTCCTGGGACATCTGCTGTCCAGGGTCCCGGAGTGCCAGCAACTGACAACGTGGAAAAAACCCAACCTCCAGTTAATCTGCACAAGCCCGAGAAATAAAATAACTTCCTTCAAAACAAAATAGCTTTCTGCCAGAGCATTCCTGCCTGATGCAGGCCGCGCATCCCGTGGAGAGAGCTTTCAGAAGAAACACAAAAGAGACGGTGTGTTTCAGAACAGGCGTGATCGAGCCTACACCTGCGTGTGTGTGTGCCTGTGTGTGCACCCCGTCCGAGTGTGTGCATGCATACAGCAGAGGTCGTGTTTCTGTGTCCCCCCCCCGCCCAACCTAGGAACCTTAAGCTCCTCACCAGAATAGGGAGGTGGACAGTCAGGCCCCCTTAGGGTCCTCGGGTCACGGTGCCCAGGCCCGTCCGTCCCCAGGCTGGTTGCACGGCCACCGAAACCAACGCCCTCCCTCCCCAAGCCCCACCTCTCGAGCCCACCCCTGTTTCCAGTCTGCCAGGAGGACATCAGAGGTGGTCTCCCGACGGCCACACAGGGAGGAGCCCCTGGGTGAACCCCTCGTCTCCCGGTAGACCACGGGTAGCGGGTGACTCCGGACATGCTGACGTCTGGCCCTGGGGCAGGGCAAACGGAGCTTTAGCCACGGGCACCCTGGCTCTGAAAGCCTCCTGTGAGCCCCGCAGCGAAGCAGGAAGGGGTCAGGTCACTCTGGGGAGTTGGGGCGGGGGAGGCCCAGCCTGCAAGATCCCTGGTGAGGCTCTTCACACCCCCAGGGTCTGTGCCTTCCCCCAGCTCCCAAGGACCAGTCAGCTCATATGCAGGTGGACCGGGGAGCCTGGCCTGCCTGCATGGAGTTATCCCTCCATGCCGGGGCCTGACCCCTTCAGCCCCTCTGTCTGGCCCCGATCAGGGCCTTGGGGGGGGGGGCGCAGCTCAGCGCTGGAGGCCTCACCCAGCCCCCGTTCCTGGGAACTCGCCCCTTCCCGAGCACCCCCCACACAAGACTCACTCCCTCTCTCTACCCAGCAAAGGGGTCTCAGGACACCCCGGGCAGCTCTCTCAGTCCTCCCCACACCCCAGGATGATCAAAGGGACTCCTCCCCAAGACCCCTTCCCCACCGTCCTCCTGCCACGTGTGGAGTGGGTGGCCCCTGGCCACATGCATGGTCCTCAGTCTGGGGCATCATCTTCCATAGGGTCCCTGTGTCCTGTGTGTGTGTGTGTGTGTGCGCGCGTGTGCACGCGTGTGTGCGTGTGCATGGCAGTGGGGAGGCATGAGGTGACTTGGGAAATTGGCCACCAGGCCCAAGGTACCCACCATGTGGGGGTGGCTGGGAAAAGATGCTTCTCTAGGGCCCAGAGTGGGCATGGGGCCTCGGGGCTTAGACAGACGGGCACAGGGCAGGGCTGGGGTGGGATGGGCTCCAGTAAGTTCCGCACCCACAGGCCCAACGCCCCAGGCTGCCAGCTCAGACCCCTGCCCTGTGCACAAACTACCCCAGCCAACCTGCTCCCCTCCCTTCCCCCTCCAGGAAGCAGGCGGGGTCAGCTCTGGAAGCACCCAGGGGCTGCGCCCGGCCCCAGCAGGCCCACACGGTGACAGGGCTCCCGGGCAGGATAAAGATACCTGTCCCGGCCATCACAGGGTCCGGAGTGGGGGGTCAGCCGCACGATGGGGCCAGCAACCCTAGCAGGTCCCACAGCCACCCCGGCCTGGGCCAGTACTCCGGGACGAGCCCCGCCTGGTCTTCCCTCCACGCGGCCCCCATCCCTGAGGCATCTGAGGATGTCCTGTCCCTGTTACCCGGCTCCCAGGTCCTCTCCTCAGTGATGCCCCTCCAGCTGGGGGCATGCCCAGCTGGGTCTCGCCCTGCAGCTGGGTCTCTGCTCCCGGCCCCCCTCCGCTCCCACGTCCCTAGCGTGTAAGGTTGTTTCCTGAGGGAGGCATATGAAGGTCTCCCTCAGCAACAGCAGATTTGTCTCTCTCCTTGAGGTCCTGTTTTTTGCTTTGGCTATTCTGAGGCCATGTTATTAGTCGCATACAAATTTAAACTTCTTAACGGTTCTTCATGGATTGATTCTACCATCGTTATGAAATAACCTAGCATTTCTGTACCCTCATGTCTTAAATGTTTCTCTTCTAAAACAACATATGATAGGTGTTTTTAAAAATCCTTCCATCAGCTCTTTCTTTTAAGTGTATTCAGTTAACTTTACTTAATGTAACAATATATTGGGGTTTCGATGCACCATCTTATTTTGTGCTTTTTATTTTTCCCACCTGCTGTCGCCTCCTTGACACTGTGGATTATTTTTCATCCATTCATCATTTCGTTTCTATCAACGTAGGGTAGTGTGTGTGTGTGTGTGTGTGTGTGTAAGCACATGTATATTTTGTTCGTGGTTATGGCCAACATTATAGCGTCCAGCTTTACCTTGACAAAGTCACCTCTCCCTCCTTCCAAACAATGCCATTTTCGTCATGTTTTGGAATTCATACACTTAATCTCCAAAACATTATTGCTGTTGTTTTACGTGGCCAAGATTGATTTTCTTTTTTTTTTTTTTTTTCCCAACGTTTTTTATTTATTTTTGGGACAGAGAGAGACAGAGCATGAACGGGGGAGGGGCAGAGAGAGAGGGAGACACAGAGTCGGAAACAGGCTCCAGGCTCCGAGCCATCAGCCCAGAGCCTGACGCGGGGCTCGAACTCACGGACCGCAACGGACCGCAAGATCGTGACCTGGCTGAAGTCGGCCGCTTAACCGACTGCGCCACCCAGGCGCCCCTAAGATTGATTTTCGAATTCTCCACCTGCTTACTGCTTTGTCTGTTCTTTGTTCCCACTGGAGCTCAGGCCTCGTGTCTGGGGTCACTTTTTTCTCCCTGAATCACTTCCTTCAGGGTTTTCTCTATGTCACCTTTTGGTGACATACTCTCTGTCCCATCAGAGCAATTCCAGGCTGGAGGCCTTACCGGCAGTGGGACAGTGGGGGTCAAGAAGTAAACACAGCTGTCCCTTGACCTCACAGTGACTTGGGGCGGGGCGGCCCTCGGCCTGCAGAGACACAAGAGACGACACACTGAGCGATTCCAAATCAATCCGGCCTCCCCGACAGAGGCGGGACTAGATCTGCGGTTGCTCGGGCTGAGGTTGCCGAGGACCAGTCGCAAATGGGCACCAAGGAACTTCCCAGGATGATGGAATGTTCCGCATCTTGATTTCGGTTGTGTTGACACAGGGCATCAAAGCGTACAGTGGAGTCACGTCTATTTTAGTGTATGTCAAATAGAAGTTCATATTTTAGAAATGAAGACTAAGTCAGGACTTTATCAGACAAATGGAACCCCGGGGAATTCATCACTAACAGATCTGCAATGAAGGAATTCTACGGGATGCCCTTCAACCGGAAGGAAAGTGCTCCTGTGGAAGCATCGTGGTCTAGGAGGGTTGAAGAGCAGAGAAAAGGCTGGGCGTGGGCAGCCCTGGGGACCGCCATCTTGGTCACCCTCAATACGTCTCGTGGGGAATGAAATATGTTGAGAATTAAAACACATGGCAAAAATGGAACAAAATCTCAGAGGGTATGAGTGGAACTAAAGTGTTGCAAATAATTCCACTGCCCAGAAGATGGTGAACGTGTTAATTTATGTTCAACATGAGCAACTCAAGGATGAGCTCATAGCCCCCAGGCTAACTCAAAAAGAAGAGTCAAAAGTTTGAGAAAGCAGGGTCTCCAAGAGAGATCTGAGCGCTCATGATCCCGGCAGTGTCGGTCACAACAGCCACAGTGTGGAAGCAGCCCACGGGTCCGCTGACAGGTGAAAAGATAAACAAAACAGGGTCCAGCCAACCACGGAATATGAGCCTTAAAAAGGAGCCAAATCCCGACACCTGCTACAACCGGGCGAACCTGGAGGGCACCGCGCTGAGTGACGTCAGCCCGTCACAGGGGGACACGTCCTGTAGGAGTGGACGCTCACCGGAGGCCCTGGAGGAGTCAGAGCCACGGACACGGAGAGCGGGAGGGTGGGGCTGGGGGAGGGGAGGGTCCACGTGTAACGGGACAGAGTCCGGTCTGGGACGATAGTCCTGGACACGGGTGGTGAAGGCCACACAACCGTGAGAATGTGCCTGATGCCCCAGGAGTGAGTACTTAAAGAGGGTTTCAACAACAAAAGGGCGCCTGGGGGGCTCGGTCGGTTGAGCGTCCGACTTCGGCTCGGGTCACGATCTCACGGTTCGCGGGTTCGAGACCCGCGTCGGGCTCTGTGTTGACGGCTTGGAGCCTGGAGCCCACTTCCGATTCTGTGTCTCCCCCTCTCTCTGCCCCTCCTCCACTCGGTCTCTGTCTCAAAAGAAAAAAAAATAAAACATGAAAAAAACAACCACGACAAAGTAATATTACAAGCTAATAAAGAGAGAAGATGATGTAATAAAGAAATTATTTAGTCCAACAGGTGGGGCAAGAGCGCCTGACCTCAGATGAGGGGGCCCAGGACACACTCCTGTGGTCCTGCAGGTGCCCTGGCCGCTCCCACCCCCGGGCTGGTCCCACGGGGGACCTGAGCCACGTCTGCTCCCTCCCAGAGCTCTGCGCCCATCCGTCCTGCCCCTGCTGCCCTGGCTCGTCCCCACCACGCGTGCGGAAGCCCCCAGCAGGCTCAGATGCGGAACCGGGGCCCCAAAGGGTCCCTTGGCTTTGCTGGCCATCCCTCCCGGGGAGCTGCTGTCCCTGGAATGGGCCCCCCAGAGCCGGGGAGGGCTCACCTGCAACAGGCCAGTTTCACTGGCCACCCAGACAACAGTCCTGTCCTCCCGTCCATCTTACTGCCCTCAGAGACCCCGGCCGCTGGGACGCAAACAGAGCGATGCTGGCCCATCAGTTCCTGGACACAGTGTCCCCTCAAACATCACAGCCATAGCTCAGGCTGGGCTCAAGGGTGTCCACCCCAGCCCAGACGCCCACCTTGAGGGGGGGAACACAATGCATGGCCCTCGCCCATGTCTGCCCTGCCTGTCACACGGCCGCTAGACTCCTGACCTGCAGGAGGGGGCTTGGTGGAGAGAAATGGCCGACCGAGGCTTTTGGAGGGTTGGGACCCAAGCAGGGACAGGGTCTTGGAGGCAGCCTTCCAACCTCTTCCGGCCTCAAAAGTCTCAGGTGCCAGCGACAACAACGTGTAGCACCTGCCCCAGGGGTCCGAGGAGCCTGGGTACCCGGTGCAGCTGGAGTCTGTGTTCAGGGCTCGGTGGGACCCACCTGTGTCCTTGGCCCCAGGGTCTGAGCCCTTCACTTTATAGGGTTTCTGCTTGTCAGAGGTTCATGCAACACTGAGCGGTCCCAGGGACAGGCCAGGTGCTGTGCCTTCCAGAACATGGGGAGGGACGTCCGGCCGGAGAGTGCACCTGCTCTCACCAGGCTCAGAGAGAAGCTGCGGGGGGCGTCCTGGGCAGCCAGCCAGGGGACAGCTGTCACAACACTCAGGCCGGCAGGCAGCGGTACTGACTCTGAGGAGCTACGTCAAGCCACCTGGGCCTGCTGGAACCCACACCGCACCCCTCACTAGAAGCGGCAGGGACCCCTGTCCTCAGATGACAGGGCTGGGAGGAGGGCCGGGGGGAGTCGGGGACATCCTCCAGGGCTCTGAGTGAGTCCTACCTGGCACTGAAGAATGGGGACCCTCCTCCCTCTGCCCTTGATAGGGACACCACGTCAGAAGACCCAGAGAAGTCGTGCACAGGGGTCTCCTGTGTAGCTCAAAGTCGTAAACTGCACTTCAGACTAGGAAACAAGGCACGTCCGTCCTTTCCTGGAGGTGGAGACTAGGGTCACGTGCAGGGGTCTCCGTCCCTGGCTGCGCCCCACCTCTTCCTCTCCTCCCTCTCCCCCCTCTCCAGGCCTGGTCTGCCCAGCCTGCCCACCCAGCTTGGGCTCCTGCCAATGGGTGAGGGTGGGGGGGCGCCTGCCTGGGAGGAGGGACACCGCTGGGAGGGGTGTGGCTGGAGAAGGGCCACGGGGCCTCTCGACCAGGGGCCAGACCCCAGATCCCTGGGGGACCTCCCTGGCTTTCACGTGTGTGGCTACCTTGGCCTCTGCCCTGGGTTTGTGCACGACAGGTCGCCACCATTTGTGGCCTGGAAGGCTCACCCGAGACACAGCCTCACGTTGGCAGGACGGGGGGAAGCCCCAGGCGGCCCATCGATATCATTGCAACCGCTGCAGGGCTTTGTGGGACCTCGGCCGGCAAGGCCAGGAGGAAGCAACGTCCCCGTCCCAACGATGCTGCAGGGCCAAGGCACGAAGGCTGGCCCAGGGCCATGCACGGTCCACCTGCGTTTATTTCCTTCTGCTGACCCTGGATTGGGGGAGGAGCAGGCCCGGATTGGGGGCATCCACTCGGGCCAAAGAAACTCCAGCTGACACAGAGCAAGAGACCTCTCTAGATGTTGTTTCATCTGTGGTGGGGCCAGCTCCACTTTGGGCCCTGGGCTTGGCCTGCTGCTCCCCTGCTCGGAGCGCCGTGGGGACCAAGATGGGGGGAGACTCGGGAGGGCTGGTCCTGTCTGGGGTCGGGCAGCTGTGAGCTGCCCTCGAGTGTGCACAAGCGTGCCGGAGTCCCGGGCTGTGGCTCTCCGTACCCAAAGGGTCCGTACACCCAGCGGAGGTCAGGCCTAGGGAAGTCGTCCCCGCGTGCCCACCAGCAGGAAGCCAATCCCGTCTGCGCCGCCCCGCCCCCAAGGCCGGGGCCTCTGTACCCAGATATGAGGATACGAGGCCTGCTCGTGTTCTGGGGCCCCAGCTGCACCCCTCATGGCAGCTGCAGGGCTCGGAGGGGGTGTGGGGGTGGAGGTGGGGGTCTGTGTGGGGACCAACTTGTGCAATCCACGAGGGCCTGCAAAGCCACATGCGCGGGCACACACACACGCACCCCAGGAAGCCTGGAGGGCAAGGACAGGCCTGGTGGGCTGGGGTGGGTGAGTGTGCTCAGAGGCCCCTACTTCGGGCTCCCCCTACCCACCCGAGGTCACAGTGGGTCGCACGCCTGGATCCCAACACGGAGCATTTATTTCATGCCGAGAGCAGAAGAGGGCAGTGCGGGGCAGTGACACAGGCCTTGGCCGGGGAGGAGCTGCGTCCACCTTCAACGGCTGTTCTGCTCGGATGGGGGGACCAGTCTGATGGGGGAGACGGAGCCTCGGATGGAGGATGGGGGAGAGACTGGGGGCAGCGCTGGGGAGGAGCAAGACGCACAAGAGAGAGCTGGCAGCTTCCGGGAGGGGAGAGGAATTGGGGCCGAGGGAGAAACGGGCTGGGGGGGGGGGGGAGGCCGGCCAGGGACCGAGGGACGTGCCCTCCAGGGCGCCACCCTGCCCCCACCCGGGCCCCCAGACTCCCCGAAGACACGCAAGGGAGCGCTCAAGCACTGGTGCTTGTGAGCACGGTGTCCAGTGTGCGTGCACCTCTGTGCACACGTGTGCGTGCGTGGGTGTCTACGTGGTTACATGTGCACGTGTGTGTGGAGGTCCGTGCGTGTTTTATGCACACGTCTGCCAGCGTGTTCACGTGGCCCTACACCTGTAAAGGGCCAGAGGTGGGAGGGGCGGGGGTGTGGCGAGAAATGTTCCCGGAAGGGGGAAGGGGTGGCCCAGGATGGAGGGGTGGGGGTGGGACAGGGATCAAATATGGACCCCCCCCCCCCCCCCGCCCCACTCTGGGCTCAGGCTGAACCCTCTGGGGCCGCCAGGAGCCCACAGGCCGACCCTGAACACAGTCCACACTCACCCGCCGGGCTCCCACAGGGCTTTTGAGGCCCATGGGCAGCTACCTACGCTGGGTCCGGGCTCCCGCCCCAGCCTGAGAGCCCGGGACCGGCCAAGTCCGGGAAGACGACGTTGTTATCCGAGAGGCCCTGAGCTCTGACCAGGTGGACGAACTTCTCCAGCACCCGGGTCCGTATCACCCACGTCCTGCCTGGGGCCCGATGAGCGCAGCACGGCCCTCAGCGACCGGAGCGAGTGGGGGCGCCCTGCCCCTCCCCCCCCCACCCCGCCCCGTCCCGTCCCTCGGGTTCTACTGCGGCCGCCGGCCAGGCACTCACACAGCAGGCTGACCGTGAGGACGCTCTGACCGCCCGACCGTCTCCCGGACAGCATCAGAGCAAACACGCTGTAGTCAGTGTCGTGCACCTGGACCTCCTCGGGGCCTTTCCCGGGCGCTGAGGGGTGACGGCGCAGCGTCAGGGGCACGCCCACCAGCGCCTCCCCGCCTCTCCCCTGTCGCCCCCTCACCCGCTGTGTTGTCCACTGAGAAGCCCCCAGGCTGGGCCGCTGCGATCAGCACATAAGACCAGGTGATACAGCGGTGGCCCCTGTGAGAGCAGGGATGGACAGAGGAGGAAGGTTCCAGAAGCTGGCAGGACCGCTGGTTTCCTTCTGCCTTTCTCAGGGGCGGGCCCCGAAGTGGGCCCCTGAGAGAATACAGCTGTCTGTCTGGAGGAGACTTCTGTCTGAAGCCACGGGCACGGCCCGGCCCACTGCTCTCCCCAGGGAGGCCTGTGTCCACTCCGTGGGCCCCGGGGCTGCCCTGTGTCCCTCCTGGAGGAGCAGCCAGGTGTGGGCCGGTGACCTTGAAGCCTCTGCCCAGCCCACCCGCGGACAGCTCCTCCTCAGCCTGGAACAGGACCTGAAACGTGCACGCGTGTGCCATCGTGAGGGGTTTTCTAGGCCACGGTGGCCCCTCTGGGAATACGGAGCGGGCCCAGTGGGCACTGCCCGGCGCCCCCGGCCTCAGCCGTGGACTTCGCGGAGCCGGGCAGGGCGGGGAGGGGTGGGGGCTGCGGGCGGCTGTTGCCGTGCGGGGCCTGGTTCCCCCGCCCGGGCTCAGTCCTCGGGGAAACGGCCAGCAGTGCGGGGTCCTCTCCAGGTGCATGTGCTTGTTTAAGCAGCAACCAGGTGCAGCCTGGCCTGCAGGCCGGGGAGAGGCTGCATCTGCACTGGGCTCTCTGTCCCCCACGGTCCCCTCAGTAATCAACCTCTGGCAGGAACCAGGCCAGTCAGATGGCCCCGAGAGTCTGAGCCGCTCCGGTGGGGGATTCTGGGGTGGCTGGTGGTGCAGGCGGCTTCAACGATGGTCGCCGGCAGGCGAGGGCAGGGGCCGAGTGGAGCCCCTCAGAGGCTCTCGGCTTCTAGCGTTAACCCTGGTCTACGTGACAAACCCCCCTCGTTTCGGGCTCCTCGTTTATCTAATGTGGAGCCAAAGAGCCCTAGCCAGCGAGGTGTCTGGGCCCTCTGCTCCCCCATAGCCAGGCAGGTGGGCAAGGAGGGGGCAGGGGCAGGACTGCAGGAGATCTGGGGAGGGGAAGGAAGCCCTCGTGGCATCGGTGTCCCCCGAAGGGCGGGCTGCGCCCCCCTCCACCTCATTTCAGGCAGCTGTCTATGAAGACACCCCGCTTCCACGAAGACTTCCCAGCCAGGGAGCAGGCACTTTACTCAGGCACACCGACCGGACCACCTGTCACCCTGGATGCAGCAACTGATCCAGGAGAACCAGTCAGAGGCCGTTGCCAGGCCGACCAGGATGATCTCTTTTCTGGAATTGAGACCCTGAAAAGCACATCAGCCTAGGCTGATGTTTTATCCCTGTGAGGTGAGAACTTCCCTGAACAACAGAAGTCCAGGGCAAGCAGAGCTGAGAGAGAGAGAGAGGGAGGAGGTGATGGGGACTGATCACACTGTTTGCGCTCCTGGATCCAGCTGTACCTGAAATCCATCAGCGCCCAAGGCCCTTCAGAGTCTGTGATCCAGTGAATGCCCCCCTCTCTTGTGTGTGTCCCCAGAGCTGGCTTAGGCCACTAGCAGCCTATGCTGAACTTTTGGAAGACGGTCTTGGGAGAACATGGCACGGGGGCCCATGCTGGACCTGAGTCATGAAGCCATGGCTTCTGGAGGTACAGGTCAGGGATCCTCACTCACCGGGTCATGGCATAGGACACTTTAAGGCTGCCGTTTTCATTCTTCTCGAACGTCGCAGTGAACGGGCTCAGCAAGGAACTGTCTGTGTTCCTGTGGGTGCTGCCCGCCAGGCCGACAACAAACCATTCCCCCTGGAACTGTGGGGACCCGGAGTCGGCAGAGCCCAGGGCAGCCCTGACACCCTCGCCAGGCAGCCTGTGCCTGAGCCAAGCCGGGGGCTGCCCTGGGTCTGGCAGCGACAGAGTGACCTGGCCCAGTGGCTGGTCTTGTCCAGCCTGTTTCCCCATCTGTGCGGAGGGACTGAGACGTCCCCACCTCACGGGGACTGGCAGGGGCTACAGGAGGGAGCGGCTGCCCAGAAGGTCTGTTCGGGGCCCTTTTCTGCTGGATGTCAGGAATCTCTGGGGAGGACACTGAGACCAGGCTGGCCACGCTGGTTCCCCGGGTAGTGCCTTCCCCGGCCACCATGGCCCTCCTTTCTCCCTGCACTTGGACCCTGGCTTTCTCCCCCTCCAACCCGGCCCCCAGACCTGGTCTTCCTGGAAACTCTGTAAGACGGAGATCATGCCTGGCTGGGTGTTTGAGGTCTGGCCTTTAAGCAGGATGAGCATCACCCACAGGGCAGGCCAAGGCCCCATGTCAGCGGGGACGGAGTAGTGCTCATTGTCACTGTGGTCTCAGATACTCACCTCTTTATGGGCCCACCTGGCAGGTGGCCCTCCCCAGGGGTGTGCTCCCCGCACCTTCCTGCTCAGGACTGGCAGAAGAGGTGGGTGCAGAGGGCTTGGGGGTGGGCTGGGCAGGGGCGGGCCCTCTTCAGATCCCGCCCACCAAAGACGGAGGGCATCTGGGTCCCAGCCCAGGAAGGGAGGTGGGCAGAAAATAGAGGTGCTGGGGGTGCTTGCTGGGCCCACTAGCTCCCAGGGATGTCTCTGGACCTTGCTTTCTGATTCCTGAGACCCCAGCTCCACACCTCCTTGGGACCCCTTCCCAGTGTCCCATGCCAGTGAGGGGGTCAGAGGCCTGAGGCGCCTCCCTAGCCTAGCCCTACCCTAGCGGCATTCCTGCTACCAGGTGGAGGGCAGAATGTTCCATCCCACACAGGGAGCTTGACCTTTTTAGTCCCAAAGGTCAGGGGCACAGTGTTCTGCTGCAGGAACACAGTGTAGAGTCCGGTCTGCCACCCCCACACCGCTCCACAGTCCCTGAAATCACAGTGTGGGGCAAGAACAGGGCCAAGTGGCCCTACAGCCACCGGGGGCAGGGGTAGCGGCGGGTCAGAGTGAGGCCAGAGGTGGTGGGGTGGCGGGGCAGGCAGCCAGAATACCCAGATAGAGGTGACTGAGGGGCGGATCACAGGGGCCCCTCTGCCAGAGGGAGGGCAGGGGGCAGGAAGCCCCCGCACACTGGGCCTGGGTGCAAGAGGGCCCAGGCTCTGGGCATGTAGCCCACCTGGCCATCCCTGGAGCAAAGGCCTGGGAAGCAAACAGACATTCCCACATAGGCAGTCAAGTGCGTCCCCTGTCTTGGGCCACCTCCCCCCCCCCACCCCCCACCCCCCAGGGCCTCCAGCAGCCTGTCCTGAGGAGGAGGGCCCCAGCCAGGACACTTGGAAAGCACCCGTCCCCCTAGGTGAGGAGCCTCATGGCTCTGCTCTGTCCTGGCCCTCACTCTGCATGGAAGGGCATGGACCGTCTGGTCCTTCCTCCTCCAGGAGCGAGTCCCATTGCCAGGTGGAGGTCAAGACCTCTCTGGGCCAGCTGCAGGCCCCAGGACAGGGGGAGGGTCAGGGGTCGGGAGGGCTGCGGCCACCAGCATCTCCTCGAGAACCGAGCCTGCAGGGCAGCACCGCATTCCTTGGGCTCGCTCTGCCCGCTGCTCGGTGTGGCTCTACTACTTGGGGAGAGGGCCCACAAGGAGACAAGGTGCAAGTGACCCGTTTTTGCCCGGAACTTCCCAAAGCGATCACCGTCCCACAGAAGCTGGCGTACGCCTGACTCCTACGCCTGACTCCCTGAACGCCTCCCTCCTTGCAGGCGCCGACCTTGCCCTGGGGATCCCGACCCGAGTCTCAGCCCGCCCAACACCCGAAAGCAGCCCCCTTGGCGCCCGCGCTCCGGGGAGCCCGGGGGCGGGGCGGCGGCGGTCCCAACGGGGACCCCAGCCCGGCCTTCTCTGGCCACGACGTGCCGGCCGCAGCGGAGGCCGGGCGGGCCCCTCGGGCCAGCTCTCCCGGACCCCGCCCGCTCCTCCCGGCCTAGGGACCCACGCGGCACCCCCGCCACCCGTGCGGCGCGTCCCAGGCTGCGCGGAGGACGCCGGGAGCCGCCCCGGCGAGGCTCCTCCCGCCCCCCAATGCGATTGGTCGAGGGTGCGCACGTGACGCCGCCCGCCCACCGTTTGGGGGGCTGGGAGTGGCTGCTCGCCTCCGCTTGTGACCCGAGGGCCGGGGAACCGACCGCCGTCCCCGCAGCCGGCCCCGAGAGGCGGCAGGGTCCGCGGGTCCCCCTCGCGGCAGCCCCCCCCTCCCCGCCGGCCCCCCCAGGAGCCCTCCTGCCGCCCCCCGTCCCCGTCCCGTCCTGTCTTCCACAGCAGGAGCGCCCCCAGCTGCTCCCCGCTTCTTTCCTCTCTCCCCGAAAACTCGGACGTGGTGCTCTGGGCTCGCTCTTCCCGAGGACGCGGTCCCGGGCGACAGGGACACCGGAGGGGGGATGCTGGAGTCCGGGGATCCCCGAGGTCCTCACCCCGGCCGCGGGCGGGGGTGGGAGCAGTGCTGGGCAGGAGCAGGACGCGCGGAACGACCCCGTGTGACGCCCCTGCCGTGAGCTGGAGGGAGGTGGACGGTCCCCTCCGCAGCGAGCCATGTCCAGCCGTGTCCCCACAGGCAGGGGCCTGGCCCATCTGCACCCCACCCCCACCCCCCGGAGCTGCCTTGTGAGGCCCGGCGAGCGGAGCCAAGCACAGAGCGTCAACAGTCCCCCCCCCACACAGGGCCAACGGTGTACCTGCCTGTGGGACCGCGGGCGCTGGGGGCCTGGGACACAGCACGCCCCAGTCCCGGCAAGGCCGGTGGGCTCCCAGGACAGTGCTCCTCCTCGAGGCCCCCAACCGCGGCTGCCAATTTAGTTTGTATACGTCTTTTAAAGGTATTTTTTTTCTTCTAAGTTATTAAAAATCCTTTTAGAATCAAAAGGCAAAATACAAATTCTAATTAACATTATTTTACATAAAAACAATTCACTCAGAACTACAATTATTTCCCCCGTACTTTGTGACAATTAGGGTGCATTAAACTTTTTCTTTTTTTTTTTTTTTTGGAAATAAAATTCATGACAACTGAAATCACCACTCCCCAAACCCCCGCTCCCGCCCCCGCAGACCTGCTGTCGGAGACCCAGAGGGACAGCCGGGGCTCTGTGGGACCTCAGCCCTGGGGTCACTCGGGAGGGTCTCTGGCGCCGCCCTCTGGACGTGCAGCCCTCCCAGAAACCCTGGAGGGAGATCTGTTTGAACCCTCCCACACCCCAGAGCAGACCCCTCATTTTCTGTCCGGTGGGCGTGGGGTGAGGCATGCAGGGTACTCTCTGGGGTAACGCCAGCTCCGAGCTATGGCCCATGTGATGCAGGTGCACTGTATCCAGCTCTTTGCTGTGGGTCTCTAGGATGTGGGGCATGTGGGGAGGCTACAGTTTCCTTTGCCCTTCTCCCTCAAAATCCTGGGGGCCAGGGCTCCCCGCTTCCCCCTCTTCTCCCAGCCCTACCTATCTGTCTTCCTGGGAGTCTGGCATCAAGACACATTGGGTGGGCAACCCCCAGTCTGCGGAGTCGGGCATGGTCCCCGCCCACTGCAGACATGGAGCCCCCAGAGGGCTGCGGCTGGCTCCTCCCAGTAACTGCCCACCCTCCTGGTCTGGACGGGGCCAGTGGGCCGAGTGGGCATGTAGAGATGGGACCAGCCAGTGGTCCTCCTGCTCTGTGGCCTGCGGCTCACCTGGGATGGCCTGGTCCCCGGCCCCAGTTCCCGGCAGCCCGGGGAAGGAGGCCACTGGGGGCGAAGGGAGGAAAGGGGGGCTAGGGTGGGGGCCCCAGCTCCCAGGTGCCCCCTCAGCCTCACCGTCAGTCAGTGGCAAGCTCTAGACAGGGCGCCACCCTGCCTCTGTGCCCCAGGCCGGGCGGGTACTTCAGAAGCACTCATCAGGTAGACGCCTCGAGGGTCCCAAGACAGGGGGCTTGGCACTGGTTCCAGGCCCAGCTTTGGCCAAGTTAATGCCCGTTTTCCTGACTTTCCAGCCCCAGCCTGGCTCCAACCTGGGGCTGCCATTTGCCCTCAGACCCCCCCCCCCCAAGTACTGGAGGGGTGCCCCCCACCACAATGTCCTTGTTCCCAGGGGACTGTGGGGGGCAGGGGGTGAGGGGTGCATGTTTCTCCAGGATGGGAAACGTTCAGCTGGAAGCACCCCAGGGTGCTGACTCACAGCCACGGAGCCTGGATCTCGCCCAGTGAAGCTTAGGGAGGCCACCCACCGAGGGGAGTAGAAGGAGAAAGCCGGCCTCCACGGAGGAGGTGTCCTCAGAGCCCAGATACACCATCCCGGAGCAGGACGCCCACAGACCCCTCAGGCACAGGGTAGGCATGTGTGAGGCCACAGCACCGGAGCCCAAGTCATTTGAGCCGCCGAAATTGGCCAGTGTCCTCCGGCAAAAGGAGAAGACGGTTTAGCAACATGGGGGGAGGGGGGTGCTGAATGCGGCTGTAATAATCCGGAGAGTGTTCTCACCAGCAGGGGCAGGGCAGAGTCTAGGCCCAGCCCGCTAGGCCCCTGGCCCCGGGTGGTATCCACAGCTCCCTCCCTTAGCCGCAGGGCACCTGTCCCCCAGCCCCGGTGGGACCTACGCCCCCACCCCCGGGGTCCTGGCCTGGGGGGAGAGCTGCATGTGGGTGACTCAACACTCCGTTTTCTTTCGAGTGCCCTGTGGCTTCCCGAACTGACCTCTAGGGTCAGTTTTCCCAGTCCCGATTCTTCTCTTTCAGGGATGTCCTCACTTCTGAGAACCCGCAGTGAGAGACGCCCCGGTGTGTGGAAAGGATGCGCAGTCTACCCTGGGGGGCAGTGAGGAGGCAGACCCTCCTCCGGGCTCGACGTCCCCCCCGACAGTCTGGCATCGCTCGGAAGGGCCCCTGCAGGCAGCCATTGTGTGGGGGACACATCATTACCCCATTTTCAGCCCCTCCCTCCCCCTGCCTAAATCTCCCACTGGCCTTGGAGTTCCCACATTCCGGAAAGATCTTCCCTACAGAGCAAAGCACACCCATCCTCCTGGTTCCTGGTGACCGTGCTCAGACCCTGGGCGTGGGCTCTCTCCCTTGTACACCAAGCTCCCGGGCTCACCCCAATCCTAGCACACGAATCAGGCTGGCCTGCTTTCTCCATTTCCCACTCCTTATTCTCCCTGCCCGGCCACCCTCGTGATCTCCCTCCCCCCGACCCCGGGGGCCTAGCTGCCCGGTGCTAGGACTCGGCCCCAGGTGGTCCGTGCTGTGCCCCATCTGCGTTTGCCAGCCCTCAGGGGGCAGCCAGGGGGACAGCCCCGCCTCCCGACTAAGACGGATACCAGCTCATCCCAGACCCAGGCACCACATCCAGGAACCCGGAGGGGGTCTGCCTGCGCCTCTGCGGCGGCTGTCCTGTCCCAGGAGGGAGCTCCGGGTCAGCACGAGTAGGAGAACCTGTGGACAGAGCTCCTCAGCCCTCTAGAAAAGGCTCCCCAACATCTGAGCAGGGGGCAGGCTCGGGACCTGGGCCCACCCAGGGCAGCCCAGTAAGACCAGCAGGGCACGAGCGCTTAGACACAGGGACCAGGGAAGGGGAGCTGGAACGGCGACGCAGGGGGCCCAACGAAGCAGAGGAGACCAGGGCACAGGGACAGCAGGGCACGGCGCTCTCCTCTCCAGCCCACCCCGGGAGCAGTGCCACTTGCCCACGAGATGATGGGCAGAGGGAGGCCCCGGGTCCAGGTCCGACATGGAAAGGAAGGAAAGGAAGGAATCAGGGTCCAGGACAGACAGCGTTTAATGAAAGCAGCGCCCCTGCGCTCCCGTGGGCGGTGCGCAGCTCCAGTCCCCCCTGGGTGGCCCTGCCCGGCGGGGCGCCGGGGCTCAGTGAACGGGGCAGCGGGGGCCATCACCTTCAGGGTCTTCACTCCTTCCGAGTTCAGGGCTGCCCCCTGGACTCACCTCCTCACTTCTGGGGCACAGAGACAGGACTCAGCCAGAGAGGGAGGGGCGGGTGGGCGGGTGCCCTGGCCCTCCCCTCACCACCCACCAGCACTGCCCACTCACCATCCAGGACGTGGAACTGGTCTGCGGCCTCGCAGAAACCTGAGGGCCCAGGCAGGGGTCAGGAGTGGCTGGGGCAGGGCACAAGGCTGGAGGGCGAGGCAGGCCACTGGGGGCTTCGAGGGAGGCTTACCATACTTGGGGAAGAACAAGATCTGGTCCTCGGTCAGGTTGACCCTCTGGATCCGCTGCTCGAATGCACTCAGGGCCGCGTCACTCGGGGGCAGTGAGCGGGCTGTGGGGCACACGGGGCTCCTGGGCACGTGGTGAGGGAGCAGGCAGGGCACGCTGGGCCTAGGGTCTGTGTGCTTGGGACGCACCCACCCACCCACCCACCCCTCCTCCCCGTCCCCTCTGTCCCCACACGCGGGCCTATGTGCGGGGGCTCCTCCCTCGACCCCTGCTCAGCTGGAGAGAATCAGAATACAGGGAGGCAGGGAGGGTCTGTGTGTCCATCTGGGCCGCTCCACACGGATGGCCCCGAGCGTGCGCAAAGCTCGGGCTCCCGCGTGGACGCACCGTACAGCTTCACCGACAGCTGCCGCGCCCGCTCCAGGTACAGGATGGCGAAGCCTCGGTAGTCTGTCTCCCCGACGACCACATCTACCGGCCCACGGGCACCTCGGGCTGGGCAATGCTGAGTCAGCTGAGGCGGTTTCTGACCCCCAGCCCTGCACCCCCTCCCACGCCCTCCCCTCACCTTGGAGCAGGAAATGCCCCGCGGCTCCTGTGTCTCTGTAGAGCTGCCGTACCTGCCAGCAGATCCCATCCCTGGGGAGGGAAGGGGGGCAGTGAGCAGGGCAGGATTAAGGACCCCAACCCGGGCAGCGCCTCACAGGACTCTGGTCCAGGCCAGAGAAAAGCTGGGATCAGGGTCAGGGGTCTGTCCCGGGGACTCACAGCTTCCGGAAGGTGCTGACAGCCATGGCTGCACCCTGGGGAGCCACATGCAGTGCGGTGGCCTCAGCCCGGTGGCCCTGCTCCTGCAGGAAGCGGCACGAGGAGGCCACCGCCACAAGGAGCCACGTCCCTGCAAACTAGGGGCAAGTCACGTGAGAACACAAGGGGATGACCCCTGAAAAGCGAGATGAGTTCCTGCCCACCCACCTGTCCCTCTACCTGCTGAACATCAAAGTTGGCTTTGGGCTGGATAGTGCTGATGGGAGACGCGGGTCGAGGGGGTCTCCGAGCCCTCCTGCTCAGGGAGCCCCCAGCCAGGAGCAGAGTCAAGAGGAGAGCAGTCCTGGGGGTCAGCATGGCAGTGGCAGTGACCAGAGTGGGGGAGGCCCAGGGCAGGACGGCCAGGCCCCGGGTCAGAGTCCACTGACCAGTGTCGCCCGGAAGCCTGGCACAGGAAGTCCGCGTCGGCCCACCTCCAGCCTTACCAAGCACCCTGCCCTCCCTCTCGCCCCCAGCAAGAGTCCACCCCTAGCCTCCTCGACTCTGCACTTCCTGGGAGGGCCCTGGCTCCATATCCTGCTTACAGAGTCCCAGTTGACCTCTGGTTCTTTGTCCATGACCCCCTTACCCAGGGCCCCAGCCGCTGCCAGCGGCAGCGCCGAGTCTCGAACCCGCGTTCCACGGCGAGCATAGGTCTCGGCCCCGCCCACTAGCTGCCGAGCAAGGCCGCCGCCCCTCCCGGCCGCCTGGGGCGCTGTTTCGAGCGAGCTCGGTGCGCGCAGGCGCGGCAACTGCCGATGCAGGCTGCCGGGTGCTCGGCGTTCTGTGGCTATCGATGCCTCAGGGCTCGAGGCGTCAGCCTGGCGGGCTCCATCATAGAGACGCGGCGGCAGGAGCGGCGGGGCGGAAGCGGGTCCGCCGGCCGAGGCCGGGCGCCGGGCCGGGGGCTGCACAGCCGGGCAGAGGCGGCCGCGGTGAGTGCGCCCGGCCCCGGGGAGCGTCGTCATCCGGCCCCGGCCCCCGAACCCCGTCTCCCCGGCCCCGAGGAGCGTCGCAAACCGGCCGCGTCCGGTCTCCGGCTCCTTGCCCTCCCCCGCCCCCCCATCCCCCAGTCTCCGGCCCCTCGGCCTCGGCCGCGCCCTCTGCCGATCAATGTGTCGCAGAAGCTGCCGCGCCGGGACCGGGGGCCGAGCCGAGGCCCCGCCCCCGGCAGCCCCTCGGAAGGAGGGTGGGAGGGGACGTTGGCAGCCCCCGCCCCGCCCACAGCTCGCCGGGCAGTGGCCGCGCTGGCCCGCTGACCGCCTGGCAGGGCTCCCTTAGACCACAAGGCACAGGCCAAGGGCCGGCTGGTGCCCCTGGCGGCGTCCGGGGCGGGCTGTCTGGTCCTCGTCCCACCGGCCCCAGCTTCTTCTCGGAAGGATCTCTGTCCCAGGCTGACAGCTCTGAAGCCTTGGGTCTACAAGGTCAGAGTGACTGGAGTGCGTGCGGGTCACCGGTTCTTCGTTTCTTGGCCTCTGAACAGTCACCGGCCTAGGCGTCCACATGTGTCTCTGGGCCCATGAGTGGGAGGTCGTCAGAGGGCCCCACCCAGAAGGCCAGCGCCCCAGACCAGGACCCTTCTGGGGTTGAGATCAGATCTGGGGCGCAGAGGGGCCGCCCCATACTCCCACTTCAGGCTGGACCAGGCCAGGAGGTGCTGGGAGGGGTCTGCTGCCCTCCCAGAAGCTGCCTGTTCCAGAGGATCACTAGGACTTGCGGGGGGCCCGTCACGAGTGTGGGGTCAGGGGGCTTGGGGAAGCTGTCGGATCCTTAGCCAGGTGGGCAGTGTCAGCTGGCCCCCTGCACGCTGTCAGTGCAGTGGGATTCCCAGCAGGGCAGTCGCCCCAGCCCGGGTCCCTTCCCACAGTGCGACTGGCAACTAAGGGGACCGCGTGTGGGTTTCAGGGCTGCCCGGGCAGAATGTCACAATGGACGAGGGGGGTGCGCCCCTGCTCCCTGACAGCCTCGTCTACCAGATCTTCCTGAGCTTGGGCCCGGCCGACGTGCTTGCTGCTGGGCTGGTGTGCCGCCAGTGGCATGCCGTGTCCCGGGATGAGTTCCTGTGGAGGGAGCAGTTCTACCGCTACTACCAGGTGGCCCGCGACGTGCCCCGGCACCCAGGTCAGGGCCTGCACGTGGCCCCATGGTCCACCAGGCTGGCTGGGCGGGAGACAGGGCCATTCACATGCTCCCATCTGGACCACATGCTGCCATGTGGACCGTCTGAAGGCACCACGCTGGCCCCCCCACCGCCCAGATCTGCACAGCGGTCACCAAGGCACCGTGTGGCCCGCACACTGATGGGGGACAGCCAGTCCATGCCTGAGCACAGGGCCTGGTGGGGGGCGGTGGTGGTGGGGGGACAGCCCTGCCGCTGAGGTGACTAGCGTCCTCCAGGAGCAGGGCTGGCCCCCATGCCGTCTGGGTGGCTGGCCTCTGTGGGAAAGGAGGCTCAGGGCCCCAGCAGTGACTGCCCCCCCCACCCCGCCCCCAGCGGCCACATCCTGGTATGAAGAGTTTCGGCGGCTCTACGACACGGTGCCCTGCGTGGAAGTGCAGACGCTCAAGGAGCACACGGACCAGGTCCTGCACCTCAGCTTCTCGCACTCGGGCTACCAGTTTGCTTCCTGCTCCAAGGACTGCACGGTGAAGGTGAGCCCAGCCCGCCAGGGAGCAGCATCTCCGCTAGGACCTGGGGCTCATAGGACGGAGGCCGGGTGGGGGGCCCTCACTGCTACTGGAGAGTGAGGAGCCCGACCCTGTGGACCCACACACCTCGGGTCTGCTGGCAGCCTGGGGCAAGGAGCAACATCCCAGTGGTGGTTTCTGGGCAGGAGCTCAGCTGGGAGAGGGGCCTGCAGCATGGGCCCCCGTGTCACGTGCAGGGTGGGCACAAGAGGCCCCTGGATGACTGAGCCCCCACGCAGATCTGGAACAACGACCTGACCGTCTCGCTGCTGCACAGCGCGGACATGCGGCCCTATAACTGGAGCTACACCCAGTTCTCCCAGTTCAACCAGGACGACTCGCTGCTGCTGGCGTCCGGGGTGTTCCTGGGGCCCCACAACTCCTCGTCTGGTGAGATCGCAGTCATCAGCCTAGGTGAGAGCCGGCCTGGGGCGGGCGGGCTGTCTCGGCCAACCCCGCCCCGCCCCCACGAGGCCCCGCCCCCCACGAGGCCCCGCGCCTCACAGCCCTGTCCCCGCTTCCGCCCCTCCCAGACAACTTCGCCCTGCTGTCCCGAGTGCGCAACAAGCCGTACGACGTGTTTGGCTGCTGGCTCACGGAGACCAGCCTGATCTCGGGGAACCTGCACCGCATCGGAGACATTACCTCCTGCTCAGTGCTCTGGCTCAACAACGCCTTCCAGGTGCGGGCACGTGTGCCCCCTGCGGCTGTCGCCTCCTCGGCCTGCTGCCCACCTGCTGTCTCCCACCCCCAGGACGTGGAGTCCGAGAACGTCAACGTGGTAAAGCGGCTCTTCAAGATCCAGAACCTTAACGCCAGCACCATCCGCACGGTGATGGTGGCCGACTGCAGCCGCTTCGACAGCCCGGACCTCCTGCTGGATGACGGTGCCACCCCCGGCCGCGTCTTCGACCTGGGCGGCGACGGTGAGGACGAGGCGGTGGGCCCGGGGCCGGCTCCGGCCTGCACCAAGGAGGGCCTGCGGCGCTTCCTGGACGGGCTCCTGGACGGGCAGGCGCAGCCCCAGCTGTCAGAGCACGCCCTGGAGACGCAGGTGGCCGAGCTGCTGGCCCAGGGCCGCACCAAGCCCCCCGAGCACAGCACAGACGCTGCCCGCAAGCTCCTCGTCTTCACCACGGGCTGCCTCACCTACTCCCCGCACCAGATCGGTAGTGGGGGCAGGCCCTCCCCAGTCGCTGGAGCCGGGGCGGGGGGAGGGACGGCGAGGCTTCCCTGCAGACTGGGGGGGAGGGGGGAGGCCAGGGTCCCGTGGCCACGCAGGGAGCGAGACTGGGGGGCCCAGCCGCGCTCCAGCCTCCCGGACGGTGTGTTCCGTGGGGGCCTCTGATTCAGATGTGCTCCCGGTGCCGAGGTGACGCTGCTCCCCTCACCCGGCGCCCCCGCAGGCATTAAGCAGATCCTGCCACACCAGATGACCACAGCCGGGCCTGTGCTGGGTGAGGGGCGGGGCTCAGATGCCTTCTTTGACGCCCTGGACCACGTCATCGATGTGCACGGACACATCATCGGCATGGGCTTGTCCCCGGACAACAGGTGGGCCCCCGAGAGTGTCCTGGCCGGGGGGGGGTGGGGGGGGGGCTCTGTAGGCCGCCGGTACCAAGCAGGGTGCCCCTTGCCCAGGTATCTGTACGTGAACAGCCGAGCCTGGCCGAGCGGTTCTGTGGTGGCCGACCCCATGCAGCCACCGCCCATCGCAGAGGAGATCGACCTGCTGGTGTTTGACCTCAAGACCATGCGGGAGGTGAAGCGGGCTCTGCGGGCCCACCGCGCCTACACACCCAACGACCAGTGCTTCTTCATCTTCCTGGATGTCAGCAGGGACTTCGTGGCCAGGTAGCGGGGAGGGGCGGGGCCGGGGCGGCCCAGCCGGGTGTGGCGGGCGGGGGGCTCACGCCAGGCTCTCCCGCAGCGGGGCCGAAGACCGGCACGGCTACATCTGGGACCGGCACTACAACATCTGCCTGGCAAAGCTGCGGCACCAGGACGTGGTCAACTCTGTGGTCTTCAGCCCCCAGGAGCAGGAGCTGCTGCTGACGGCCAGCGACGACGCCACCATCAAAGCCTGGCGTTCGCCGCGCACCGTGCGCATCCACCAGGCCCCGCGTCCTCGTCCCCGCCCGTTTTTTTCCTGGTTTGCCAGCCAGAGGCGCTGAGGGGGGCGCTGGCCGACCGGAGCATCCCGGGTGCCCTTGGGCCGCCGGGACCCGCCGAAGACGCCAGAGGCCCACAGCCCCTTCCCAAGGGTCCGGCCGCTGCCCAGACCGTGTGGTGGGCAGAGAAGCCGGGAACAGAACTGCCTCGGGGAGGGGGTTCAGCGGGGCTGCAGACGGGGCAGCCTGACCCCCCCGCCCGCCACGCTCACGCCACCTCCCACGGCCATGACGTCCAGCACCGGGGCAGCCTCCTGGCTGGCGTGGGATGCACCGGACGCTGGGGGCCCCACCCTTCACCCACTCTTTTTCCCCAGGGCCTGGGTCCTGGGGCGTCAGCACCACACATGACCCGTGGCTGGCCCCGTGCGCCCCGAGCGGTGTTTCCTCAGGGAATCGGTCTGTGCGGCAGCGGGGCCGACAGCACGGGTCAGTCTGCCGTGGGCCCAGGCAAACTGCATGTCACCGGTCACCCGTTTGGGGCCCAAATAAACAGCTGGCAACAGCACACCGCCGTCCGATCTCTGTGTGCAGGGAGGGGCCCGGTGGTGTCTACGTGACTCTTGTGCCTGCCTGACGGGTAGCAGAACACTCGAGGCTTTGGTGGAGGCAGTGTGGCTCAAGGCTGCCTCCTCGGCAGCCGTGCCCCACAACCTCTGAGCAGACGAGGTCACCGGCGTGCAGAAAACGCCAGAGTGCGCCCACCACGTGTGCGTGCCCCCGCAGGGAGACGTACAGGGGGCGCCCGACCTGTACGCTGGGGAAGCGCTGGGGAAGCCCAGGCAGGGCAGGGATGGGGGCGAGTTCTGCGGGCACGGCACGCGGGATGGGGACATGGGGCAGAGGCTGGCCCGACCTGGGGGTTCACCAGCGGATGTCCTGGGTGACGGGTGGCAGACAGGTGGGGGCGCCGATGCGGCAGGGGCCTGATTTCTGCGCCTGGCTGCACCTGGAGCTCGTGTTGAGCTGTCGGCCGCTCGGTGCACGGCCACCTCTGCCACCGTTGAAAAGACAAAGCCGGCAGATGCGGACAGGCCCTTGGGAGCTGATGTCCCTCCAGGCCAGAGGTGGTGCCGGCCAGAGGCTGCCGGGGCTGGAGCCACACCGGCCACAGGGAGAGAGCCGGGCAGCGCCTGTGAGGGGCTCGGCTAGGGAGGCGGAGGGCCCAGCGTCCGCCGGTGCGGGCCGCACAGCCAAAGTGGGCGCCCCAGCCCGTGGTAACAACAGGGACCCATCTCAGAACCACCGGACACAGTACAGGGAGGGAGACCCGGAGGCAAGGGCAGAAGAACAGAACCCGGAACTGCCCACGCGTGCATGCCCGAGACCGAGCAGCCAGAGCCACGAGGCTTCTGCCACGAAAAGTCGCCAGTGAGCCCCACAAGTGCACGGGTGCTCCCGAGAAGCCATAAACGTGGGCGGTTTTCTGAAGAGGACTTAAAATACATCGAAGTTAAACTCCTCACGGAAACAGTAAAATCTGCAGAACAAAAACACAGGGGTAAGAAAAGCACACGGACTGTAAAGGAGCCGGACGGAGAAAAGTGGGCGTGAGCTTGAAACGAGGCTCAGTCCGCGGGCGGGTGCAGAAGGCTGGGCAGGCAGCAGGGTCGTGGGGCGGGCGCGCAGGAAGAGAGAAGATGGCCTGAGAGCGTCCTTGCGCACGTCCTCGGGACACGTGTGCCGAAGTCTGGCCGGAGGCAGCAGCAGACACACGGGATGCGGGCCGGCGAGGATCCTGAGACCCTACAGCTCTGTGGGGGAGGTCATGGGTCCCAGTGAGAGGGTACAGGCACGCAGGCCCCGGCCCTCCTGTGGCATGGCGACAGCAGCGGCGGGCAAGGGCAAGTGAGAGCAGAACACGCACTCAGTGTCCGTGCCGGCCCGGACTCCTAGTGGCCTCAGACCCTGGTGCTCACGGAGTGGAAATGCCCGGGCCTCTTCTCTTCTCTTCATGCCCCGGGTGACCCCCGGTGGCACCAGGCGTGGCAGCTACGGGAGCCCCCAGTGTTGAGTGCGGAGCACAGCCGTGGCTCTGAGAGAACCCCCGTTGCTGTGCCCTTTCTGGCTGCCGCTGGGAGGACCCCGACGTGGACTGACCCAGGAGGGGCACAACAGAGTGGGGTAGCAAGAGCCCCGAGTCTCTGGCTGGAGCAGTGGGCGGTGCTGGCACCCAGGTGAGAGGGAGGTTATGGCCGCTAAGTGGAGGCGGAGGTGGTCGTGACCGCTAAGGCTGACCACCCAGACACAAGAGCTTGCGGGCCCACCCAATCCCGGCCGAAGGGCAGGTCCAGAGAGCCGGGGCCTGGAAGCTGGGCCGACACCGGCCGGGCCACAGACCGCTGTGGGTGAGGGCCCAAACCTGACGAGAGCTAATGCCCGTGGAGCAGACACCCCGGCCGCCCAGGATCCAGACGACACCCAGACCCGCTCAAGTGACGTTCGAAATGTCCATGATGTAACCCACAATTACTTGGTCTGCAAGGAGCCATCGAGATGCCAACTCAGAGGAAAAGACCTTCAGCGGATGCCAAGGGTGAAAAAACATAGGTGTTGAAATTCTCTGAGACTCTAAAGTAAAGGTCAGAAAAACACTCGAAGAAGCAATCACAGACATTCTGCAATAAATGTAAAGATATTAACGGTCTCAGCAAAGAGGAGTCGTCTGGAAATGTTAGGCCTGGAAGTCAAAATCACCAAACCGTTAAAACTCACTAGACAGACTAGCAGAATGGAGACGACAGAAGAGTCTGAGAACTTGACTGACGACAGGTCAACAGAAGTTAGGCAACCTGAACAAAGAAAGAAAATCCATCAGGAGGAAATTCAGGCCCCAGGGACCTGGGGGACAGAACTAAAGGTCTTGCATTCGTACCGCTGGGGGCCCAAAAGGAAAAGAGCACGGGGGTCCGAAGAAGCAAGGGCTGCAAACTTGTCCCATGTGGCGGAAGGCACACACCCACAGATCTGAGAAGCTGAGTGAGCCCAAAACAGGGTAAAGCCAAAGACGTCCCCGCCCAGGCACATCTCACCGAGCTTCTGAAACCCGAGGACAGACTAACCCTGACCGGTGGGGAAGGACTGTGCTTGCCCTACAGGCCCCTCACCGGCAGCCCCGGAGGCCTCGAGGAGCAGCGACACAGTTAAAGGCGGAAAGGCTGGCAGCCCAGAGTGCCGTGTCCAGTGAAACATCCTTCACGAATACAGGCGAGACAAGTTCTCAAATGAAAGAAGATGGAGAGACTCCACAGCCAGCGACGGAAGCTTCTCCGACAAGAGTAAGTGCCATCGGAACGAGGCTGGGCCGCCAGCAATGAGGGCACAGACACAGACCGACCCCTGTCCTCCTGGGTTCTTCAAGACACGTCTGACAGCTGAAAGGAAGGCAGTAGTGTTGCCTGATGGGGGTTTTCAGTCTAGACAGGTGCCCCGTGGGGGATTATAAAGGACCTCTGGGGGTAAGGTGCCTACACCCCAGTCACAGTGCAAACTATCAAGTCTGTGAGTAAACCGTTAGGAGTTGAGCGAGTTGCGGGGCGCCTGGGGGGGCTCAGCTGGTCGAGCGTCTGACTCTTGGGTTTCGGCTCAGGTCACGGTCTCACGGTTTGTGGCACGGAGCCCCACGTCGGGCCGTGCGCCGACAGCACGGCACGGAGCCTCCTTGGGATTCTCTCTGCTCCTCCCCTGGGCTCGCTCGCTCCCTCTCTCAAAAATAAACATGGAAAAAAAAAAAGTGGTGTGCTCCTTAGAACCACCACTAAAACAGCACTAAAAAATGTTCAAATCCTGTCCTTCCAGGCAGGAGAGAGGAAACGGAGGGACAGACGGAGGACCGACGTAAAGGACCCCCCCCCACCTCACTCGGCACCGGGGAAACCCACACACAAGAGCCCCCGGCCCCACCCGCCGCTCACCAAGCACGTCAAACACGCTGTCAGGGGGCGGGACACAAGAGGACGGGGGAGGAAAGCCATAAAAACCCTCCTCGAAGGAAACCCGACCGGCTGCACTGGCCTCCACGGAGAGGGAGCCTCCGCGGGGAAGCCGGACGCCGCCCACGGATGAAAGACATTCCCCAACGTGTGCGTGGCTCGCAAAAGAGCCTCAGCACAGCCGGAGCGACGCGGCGGGACAGAGAGCAGAGGCCGCCGGCAGCGGGAGCCGGCGTCCTGCCTTGAGACTGAACCGAACGGCCACCGTATGCACCTGCGGGGCTGCTGTGACCGGGAACCCCGCGCCGGGGGGGGGGGGGGGGGGGGGGGGGGGGCAGCCTGTCGGTTCTGGAGGCCACGAGTCCGCATGCTTGCTGCGGGGAGACCCTCCTCACCTCTTCCAGCTGCCGGGGAGCCGGCCGTCCTCAGTGTCGTCTGTTGACTCTGCGGTCCGACCTTCTGTCCTCACTTGGCCTCCCCCTGGGTCCCTTCCCACCACCGTCCCTCTGTGTGTGTCTGTGTCCAAATCTCCCCACCCCTTTTTTTATTAAAGAACTTTTTTTAACGTGTGAGAGACAGAAAGAGAGTGGGGGAGGGCAGAGAGGGGGAGAGAGAATCCCAAGCAGGTTCCGCGCTGACAGCAGAGAGCCCAACGTGGGGCCGGGACCCACAAACCGTGAGATCACGATCTGAGCCGAAGCTGGGCGCCTGCCTGACTGAGCCACCCAGGTGCCCCTGGGCCTCCCCTTTTTATACGGCTACCCAATCACACTGCACTGGGCCCACCCTATGCCTCCTTTTAAGCTGTTTATCACTATAAAGACCCTGTTTCCAATTAAGATCACATTCTGAGTTACTGGGGATTCAACGTGTCTTTTTGGGGCAGACAGAAGTGGGCCTGTAAGAACCACCAACTAACTCGATTTACCTAAGCTGCGGAGAACCTTCCACTCAGCAAGAGCAGGACACACATTCTCGGTGGACACGGATGACCCACCAAGACAGACCACAGCCCGAGCCACGAAACAAACTTCAACGTCAATGCTTCCAGACGCCTTCTCCCTAAGACCACCGTCACCCCGACATGGAAACCACAGACTACAAGCAAGACAATTATAGCTCAACATCCTTGGCGAGTGGACTTGCAAAATCAAGAGATTATGAAACCAAATCCAGAAACATAAAATGAAGAGTATGCCACAACCAAGTGGGATTTAATCCAGAAACGCAAGGCTGCTTCCACACTCAGAGACCAGTCAACGTCGGCACCTACAGCAGCAAAACAGAGAAGACGCTTGGACAGAACACCTGCCATAGAGAGAGCATTTCACAAAGCACCCAAGTCATGACAAAGTTCTCTGCGAAGCAGGAACAGCGGACGGGAGCTGCGGCAGCCTGACGGAGGCATCGCTCCAGGCTGCAGGTCACATCGTACCTGGTGGTGAAAGAGGGAACCTTCCCGAGAGCGGGAACGAGGCCCAGGCAGCCCCTTCTTGTACCCAGGCTCCGTCTCCCAGCGGGGGACTCTGCAGGTGGGCCACGGTGGGCAAGAGACGTGAAGGACATACTGACTGGAGGACAGCACAACTGTCCTTGTTCACAGATGCCACGACTGTTTATGTGAAAAATCCCCCCAAAGCTACAAAAACACACACTTTAACAACCTCCTGGACCAGTAAGTGCGTTTATCGAGCTTACGGGACATAAAGACAACACCCAAAAATCAACCGTGTTTAAACACTGGCGACATTTGATCGGGAACTTCCAAAGTATCTTTTACGAACAGTCAGGCCGGCCCTCTGGGAAAACGGAAGCGGGCTCCCCGGCAGCCTGTGTGCGAACGTGCGCAGCTCTACGCAGGACCACGGAAACCTGGAAACCACTCGCACTCCCCTCAACACGTGTATGCTCAGACAGACGGGTCGTCTGAGCACTGGAACGCTCCTCAGCAAACAGACAAGACAAATCTCTGATCCACACGACATCTGAACCTCCGAGGCATTCATCCTGCCGAGCGGCACCAGCCTCAGAAGGTTCTACACTGTCGGGCCGCACTGATGGCACCCTTGGACAAGCCACGGTGACGAGAGCAGGGCACTGGCCGGGGAGTCACAGGTGCGGGGGCCGCAGCGCAGCGGCGTCCACAGGGATGACGGCGCTATCCTGTATTCTGACCATCAATCCGTACATGTGGCAAGATGGACGGAACTGCACCCAAAACATACGGTAAATCAACCTTACGTGACAGGCGGAAAAAGCCATGAGAGAGAGAGTGCGCTTCACCTGAACCGACCCGCGGCAGACTTCACCTGTGCAGGCCCGGGCCGCGCGCAGGGCTGGCTTCCAGGTGACGGGAACAAGAACCGTCAACCCGATGCTAAACCCAGACAGCCAGCATCAAAATACACCCGGACACGGGAAGCCACAGGCCCTCAGGACGGGACACGGGCGGACACAAGGCACCGGTGAGCCAAAACCACACACGTGGCACAGTGGCCGCTTCTGTTTTTAAATGAATACTTTTTGTATTAAAAACTAATAAGGGTTCGAAATTCTAGAGACCGTGGGAAGGGCAGGAGGTGAAACGAAGGCGTTACGCGGAAAGTATGCCACGAGGAATGTCGGGCCACCGGGCAGTTCAACACGCAGCCCTCCATTTCTGCCGGCGGGCCGCGTCCACACGCAAACCGCACACGACGCCCACGGCAGCGTGGCTCAAGACGGCCGACGTGGGGACAGCCTGAGGTCCATCAACGGACACGTCAATGAAACGTGGTCTGTCCGTACGTGGAGTCTCTTTCGGCCTCAGAAGAAAAGAAGTCCCGATGCCTGCCGCAGAACCTGGCCAACTTCACACGCAAGCAAGCCCGACGCGAGGGCCGAAGGCCGTGTGCACAGCCGCGAGCGGGTGCGCATCCAGAACGGGCGGTCCGCAGAGACAGAAAACCGCCTGCCTGCCAGCGGCAGGGCAGGGGAGGGGGCTGCCCCAACAGCAGGCGTGAAAGGCTGCTGCGGGACAAGGGGTGGGGCCAGGCCTCTCACGGTGTCTCTCTAGAGCACGTGCTGTCTCCGGGGGACCCTGGTCTCCCCGCAGGAGCATGTCCCCACAGCAGCAGCACCCTGCAAGGGAGACGGGATGCCGCCCTTGGGCCGGCAAAGACTTGTACCCGCTCCTCCCGGAGCCCCACCCTGCGCCCCGCTCCTGGTCCGGAGCTCGTCCATCAAGCTCTCCAGATCCACAACCCGGGGCCCCCGGTAGGTGGGTGAGGTCTGGGCGAGGTCGCAGGGACCGAGCTGCCCTGGAGGGAAGGGAGGACCAGCAGGCGGCTGCGGGCCGGCACCCTGGCAGGGCCCTCGTCTGCTCGCTGGCCACCCCCCAACCCGCCCTCCCCCTTCCAAAACGAGGTCACACCTTCCTTCTGCCGTTCACTTCTCCCTCACCCTGTCCCTGTGGGCAAAAACCTTTCCAATCCTCTCGCCTTACAGTTCTGGTTTGAGGAAAAGGAAGGAAACTCACTAATGCACTTGATCGAACCCAGCCGGCCTAACAGAAAATGAAACGTACGTACACACCCCATAAACAAATTCCCGAGTAAAGCCCAACGTGTTGAAGACGAAGCTTTAAAAACCATCAGAAAAAATACCTGAACGTTTCCTCAGAAAGACTTAGGACTTCTTGAATAAGCTAGTCAGAAGCATGGTTCACCAAGGAAATTCTACACCTTAGGTTCCCGTTGCAAACACGCTCCTGACACGGTTAACGACCGGCCTCCAGGAGCATTGGGCACTCTCGCAACCGGCAGGAAAACGAGACCGACAGCCCAGCGGACAAGTGGACAAGGGCAGGTGATGCTCTGCATTCTGCAGGAGCAGAGTAGGCGCGGCCCGCGGCCCACAGGCCTCTCGCCCACGACAGCCTGCGCACCTTGGGGAGCCCGGCACCGGGGGGGGGGGGGGGGGGGGGGGTCGGGCCGTGGACGTGGGCGGCGGGGGCAAGCGGGGCAGTCGGCTCTGCGCGGAGGGCTAACACGGCGAAGACAGCGCTGGGGTCTCGGTTGTGAGAAAACAAAAGACACGACTCGTGAGGACGCCGCTCCGGAGAGCTCGGCGGGAACGGCCTCGGAGGACGTCAGCTTCCCCACCACGTTTCGACACCACCGCGCTCGACGCGGGACGTGTGCGCTTCTGTGTCCTCGGAGGTGGCCGCAGGGGCCGGTTTCTCTCCTCTTGGCGCTCGCGTCTCGTCCCTTCTCAGGGACGTCAGGGGGAGTCCGACACGTCACGTGTTCTCTACAGAGGCCCCCGGGGCAGCCCCAGCCCGGCCCTCTGGAACCACCCGGGTGCACACAGCCGGCGGCCAGGACCCCGAGTCCGCCCCAGCGCTGCACCCCGTGGGGCCGAGGCCCCCGCTCGAACTGAGATTCGGGTCTGCGGTTGGGGGCTGGCACCACTGGCTGCCGACCAGATGAAACACCTGGTTCTGGAGGAGACCCGGTTCCGGGGAGGCAACACAGCTTGCCGGATCCCCAAATGCAAAAGCTACTGGCCGTTCTTCCATGGCCAGAGGTCCCTGCGGGGAGGGGAGGGGAGGGGAGGGGAGGGGTGGGGCCACATGTGGACCTGCTCTCAAGGCAGCCCCCAGGGAGGCCTGAGGGAGGAGGAGCTGGCCAACAAAGAAGATTCCAGAAAGGAGAACGGCTGGCTTCCGCAAGGCCTGCAGGAACAAGCATGGAGTGTCAGGGAACCCACATAACTGCTCAGGGACTTGGTGACGCAGGAAGGGACAGGGCACTTGTAGGGAAGGGACCGAGGGACGGCAGAGAGCCAGGAGGCCCCTGTGAGGGTCAATGCCACCGAGGCCAGAGCCAAACGCATACCACTCACCACAGAGATTTAACAGTTTAATAACGACTCCTCCACAGACCGACGGGGCAGCTACCGCACCACGTCTCACGGCAGGGCCCGACGTGCACCACACGCTTGCCCCGGGGGCAGCTGACGGGAGGCCCTGAGGACACAGAGCGCCCTCCCTGCCCGCTGGCCCGCACAGCAGGACCTCTCCTCAGAGCAGCGGCCGGGCCTGAGCGCGTCCCTTCTCTCTGGGGGCCAAAGGGCAGGACAAGGTGCCGGCCCACCTTGCCCCCCTCCGCTCGCTCCGCCCCGAGCACCTACACGGACGGCCCTCGGAGGGACCGACGGGCCTGCAGCCCACCCCACGCAGCCCGGGCTGAGCGGCCTCTCCCAGGAGGCGGCCCCGTCCCGGTGGGCCACGAAGGCGGCAGGCGCCCACCCGCAGCGAGGCTCAGGCCCAGCGTGGTGGCTCCTCACCGAGCCGCCGGGCCTGGCTGCTCCTGACCCCTGACCCTGGTGGGAGGCGGCTAGAGCCCCGTCAGGTCCACAATGGCCTTGATGAAGATGGCGTCATCGCGCACGTAGGAGTTCTTGGCCTCCATCTTGGAAACGGGGCAGAAGAGGGGGCAGCCGCTCGCGATGTTCATGTCGCTGACTGGCCTCTGGAAGGAGGACGAGGTCACGTCGGGTCTAAAGGCGTCGATCACGTGCTCCCGGTTGTTCTGGTCAAGCAGCATTAAGGTCACCTGGGGGAGAGCGCCCCGCGGAGGGACAACGCTGAGTCACGGCTCCCCCCCCCGCTCCACGGCTACCGGGTGTCAACCCCGTCTGGGTGATCTGCGCTCCGGCACCTTCTGTGACCAACCCCTGGGATCCCAGGCTACGGTCAGGGCTACGTGGAGCTGCATCGTTGGTGCCTTTTCTTATGTTCACGTGGCAAACGTTTCCTTGCCAGAGGGCTCCCAGAATACCTGCCGCCCTCCCGGAGGAACAGCACTTTTCAGATGCGCTGCCTCCACCAGGAAGACCACGGGGCTGGCCCGGCACGGCGAAGGGGAAGGACGACGGCACCGGCACCTCCGATCCCTCACCCAACTGTGACACGGGAGCCTCAGGTACGGTCTCCAGCCGTGGCCCTTCCTCTGAAACCAGCCCCGAGGCGGCATCTGGAACCGCTGGCCCTAAGTGGCCGGAAGCCCCGGGGCCGAGCGGGTGGCGCCCCGGCTCCACTGCAGCGACAGAGCCACGTGAGGCCCTGGGCCCAGGAGCCCGAGGGCCCATCCTGACAGCCTGCCGCCCACCGGGGTCCCCAGAGCGGCCGCTGGGACAGCCTCGCGTACCTTTTGGTTGAAGGGCCACCGCAGGAGGGCGTCGTTGGGGCCCTTCATCACCACAAAGAAGAGAGACAGGTGCGTCCCGCGCCCGGTGCCATCTCCGTTCAGGTAGATGCGCAGACACATCTTGTAGCCGTACCTGCTCGTGTAGAAGGCTGCAGGGGGGACGGGAGGGAGCGTCAGTGAAGCCAGGCCGAGGGCTCGTGCTCCCCGCAAGGAACAGAAACGCAGGGACAACACCCAGGTTGGGGGCACGTACTTCTCCTCTAAGGACGCAGTTAGTTCCTAGCGAGAACAAACGCCCAAAAGAAAAATAGGTAATTAGAAGAAATGTTTTTAGGGGCGCCTGGGTGGCTCAGCTGGTTGAGCGTCCAAGTCTTAATTTCAGCTCAGGTCATGGTCTCACAGTTAGTGCACAGATCTGAGCCCCGCGTCAGACTCGCTGCTCTCAGCACAGTGCCCGCTTCAGAGCCTCTGTCCGCCCTCCCGACTCTGTCTCTCCCCCACTCACACCTGCTCTCAAGAGTAAACATTAAAAAACAGCATTTCTAAAAACCCTAAATGTAACCCCAAAACAGGACCAGCCGTGAAGTTCGGGGGGGGGGGGGGGGGCTTGGCTCTAGTCAAAAGGCCGTGGTCAGACCTGAGCCGGGGCCTGGAAAGGGCACAGTGGGGGAGACCCTGGGACAAGCCAGAGGCGACATTCCCAATATCCAGCATGGCGCCCAGAGACACACAGGAGCCCAGACACGGCACGAGGCCGGGCACCACCAGGAGCGGCCCTCACGGTCTTCCTGCCCGTGCCCCCGGAAACCACCCTCCCTCGGCTCCCCGGACACCAGCCCGCTCCGGCTGCGCAGCTCTGCCTGAGCACAGACGAGCGTCTCCCGGGGGCGCGTCACGGGGCCACCCCAGCTGGAGCTCACGCTCATTTCTCTATCAGGTTCCGCCAGAGCTGGACCCGGAGGAAAGCTGATCAGCAGGCACGCTCCCACTCCCGAGGAAACGCACTAGCAAAAGGAGCTGCCTGCTCGCATCCAGTGCAGAGGGGCCGGCCTCCCGAACACGCCGCTCCCCACGTGGCAGTCGCCCGTCCCAGCCAGGAAGACAGAGCGTGAGCATCCGGTTCCAGGGGACGGCGCGGTCGCGGGCGGGCCTGCCTGCGGCCCTGTACCCGCCAGCAGGAGAGGCGCCCCGCCCCTGCCCCCCGCTCGCCCGGGCTCCGAACACACAACCACGCAGCAGCAACTTCACCGAAGCAAACGGTAAAGGGCGCCCGTGGGGTGGCAGGCTCCTCGGTGCGGGGTGGGGGGCCGGGCTCGGCAGGAAGGGCCGTGGGCCGCGCGTGGCCCTGGCAGAGCAAGGGAGCCCGCCGCGTGGACGAGCGCCGCCTTCTCCCCAGCGGTGCCTTCCAGGGAACACCCCTGCGAGTACCCGCCCGAAGTTCCGTGCGTGAGGGGAGTCCCGGCCCAGGCGGCCACCCGCCCACCCCGCGTCCTCCTGCGGAGGCGCTGCCGGCACAGCAGGGGCCTCCAGCCCGAGGGTGCGCGAGTAGCTCGGACACCAGCAGCTCTGAGGACAAGTTCCAGAACGGCACCTGGAGAGAAGATGGCGGGCGTGCGGCCAGCCACAGCTTCCTGGCGCTTCCTGGCGAAATCCGAGATCTTCCAGATAAACACGCCGTCGAAGGTGGACGCCTCCATCTCGTGGACCTTCTGCTCCAGCTCGGCCATGGCCAGGTCCTTCAGGCCGATGCTCCTCTCCAGCTGCTGCACCTGGGGGCGCAGGGGGCCCCGTGAGGGTGCCGGCGGGAGGGGCTGCGGGCCTCAGGGGCCACCTTGCATTTCGCAGGACGGCGCCTAGGGAAGTGCCCGCACGCCCACCTTTCCACCGACTTCGAGCAGGACGGCTTCTCCCACTGCCCGGGGCTTGACTGGGCTCAGCTCGTAGGGGAGCTCCGTCCCCACAACACCCCCGACCCCACCCGCGCCCGAGACTCGAGAGCTCAGTGTCAGGAAACGCACTTGTGGAACCCACAGGCCCGAGAGGAGGGGCCACCTCCCAGAGGCCTCCAGCACCCCCACGTCAGGCCCATCGGTGCACACGGCTCCGAGAGGGACTCCGGCTCAGACACAGAAGCGGAGAAGCAGGAGGAGCGTCACGCTGGAACTCAAGGTGCCATCCCTGAAATCCCAGCTCCGAGCCCCCGTGATGCCCCGGGGCCCGCCCAGACTAGCCCTGGGGGCCCCGGGCCCAGACCTTGTTACTCAGGGCCTCGATCCTGTCCTGGTCCAGTCGGTGCTGCCGGCCACAGGCCTCGGCGGTCATGGCCACCCTCTCCACCTCCCGGTTCAGGACGCAGACGATGTTCTCGAAGGTGGCCGTCTTCCTCTCCAGGGCCTCACACCGCTGCCGGAGCTCCGCGGCCTTGGGGAGCTCGGCCTCGGGGTGCAGCGTGCCGGCTTCCCAGCCCCCGACCTCGCCTTGGCCCAGGAAGCGGCCATCGGCCCCCGACGGGTGCCTGGCCTCCAGGAGGCCGCCCAGCAGCATGGCCAGGTGCTCCCGGAGCCACTGGGCCTCGTGCTGCTGCTGCTTCTCACTCTCCACCTGTGGAGGGAAGACGGGGAGGCTCACGGCGCCGCACCCGCACTCGGCTCGGAGCCAGAGCCCCACGGACGTGCCGCAAGGTGCGGCGACGCCTCCGCGTCATTCGCTTGCCGGCACGTCACCTGTCGCTGGTGTCACTGTCTTTCCAAAATCCAAACCTTCCTGGTGACTCGTCTGCTTTCATGTGAAGTAACGGGAAAGAAGACACGGTTTAAAACTGCCCGGGGTGGAGGGTGGGGGGGACCAGTAAAGCTAAGCTTCTTCAAATCCTCTTTATCGTACGGTTCTGACCCGGCAGCCAATTTCTCCTGAGACTTCACAACAAACTTAAAAAAGTTAAACGCTCCCAAAACACCAAACGAAGGAAAGAACAGGCCCCGTGAGGCACAGCGCCCAGGGCACAGCTCCCCAGCGGGGCTCTGACGGGACGCCCCTGCCAATCCGGAGGGGCGTGTGTGAGGCCTCAGGTCAGGATGAGGTCAACAGGCTCAAGACGACACGCGCCCTCAGCGGCAATCACACTCAGGCCACGGTGGACTCTGGCCGCTGGAAGGGCGGTGTCTGCAGCACCCGGGGCCAGGCCTGGCCTCGGGCGGCGTCCAGGGCAGGAGGGCCCAGGGCCTGCATGGGAACGGACCGCCACCACGTCACCAAACAATGAGCAACGGTGGGAGGTGACACCAGAGAGCGGGTGTCAAGGCACCAGGTGACAGCACAGCCGGGGCTACCACCCTTGGAAGTTTCTGAGGAGCAGAGCACCGGCCGTCCCCCAGGCTCTCAGAGAGCCCCTTGGGGGACAGACGGTCAGGGAAAACGGTAGAGGCCAAGCGGACAGAGAACCGCCCAGCCCTGAGGGAGCTGAATGGAAGCTGACAGGTCAAGGTCCTGAGGTGGGAATGGGTCAGTGTGCCCAAGGACGGACAAGCCAGTGACTGGTGCAGAGACGACGTCAGAGGCAGCCAGGGCCACACAGGCCACGGAAGTAGGGGAGGCAGGTGGGTCCAGGACCTGTGTGCAGGCAGCATTGGTCTCTGGCTGCCCTGGATGTGAGGCCGGTGACACGAGGTGCTCTTTTTGGGAAGGTACAAAAACAGGGCAGGGGGGCAGGGGGGTAGGGGGGTGGGGGGTGGGCACGTGTCACAGTGTGCGGCCGAGGCCAGAAACGCCCACCAGACACCAGGGAGGTACAAGGCCCTGGGCATTTTCAGCAGAGGGACGCGAGCCCTGAGACTGGGACACCTGACGGCCGAGCAGGTGGACAAGGCAGCAGAAACGGGAGGGAAACCAGGAGGCCAGTCTGAAGGCTCGGCAGATCCGGCATTCGGGGAGAGGGCACGCGGCACGCTTCTGCAGGCTCCGCCCACTCACGAGGATCGACGGTCACCCGCCCAGCCCCCAGCGGACGGACCCAGGGCCCACGGGACTCACCATCTCGGGGCAGCCGACAGCACGGAACCTGCACGGGACTCGGCATCTGCCACATGCCCGGACGTGGTCCTGGAACTGGAAGGACGGGCGCCGTCAGTGCCCTTACTCTCTCCTCCCTGCCACCGTCCCCTCCCCGGACCCCACCCCCACCGGCCTGGCCCCTGCGGTCTCAGGCTGAACACGGCCCACAACCCACCACAGGTGTGCACGTACACGCGCACGCACACGTGGCCACGTGGCCTGTGCGTGTCAACGAAGGGAGGTGGGTGCAGGCCAAGGGCTTCAGAACACGCGCAGACGCCCAGCCCCGTGCTCGGGCCTCTGCACCCCAGTCTCTCCACCACAGCTCGTAGGACACATTGTGTCGAGGGCCCCCGGGCCCTTGGGAGCGAGGAGGGGCTGGCCTGACCGGGGGTCAGACGCCCACGACGGACCAGCAGGGTGCTGGGACACGACAACGCCGATGCCGACAGGCGCGGAACCCAGAGAGCCTGGCCGTGCACACGCCGGGCACTGACACGGGCGGCACGTTCCGCCAGCAAAGACCAGGGCAGAGGGGGGCACTCGTAAGTGGGCAAGGGCGAGTGGTCCCTCTGCCTCCATCTGCCAGGGCCGTGGAAGAGAGAGACCGTCAGAGCTACGAATGCCAGACAAAAATAAATGAAACGTTAAACTAAGTAAAAGGACAGGGGACCGTGGCCCAAACCACCGCTGACACTTAGGGCGTCAAACACAGAGAAAAGGAGCACGGAGTCTCCCCCCGTTGCAAGAGGCGGGCGGGAGTCCCGATGTTCCCGGTCAGGGATGCGGGCCAGCCCGGAGCGAACAGCTCCCAGCCTGGCTCACGCCGGGACAGAGGGGAACTGGGAGTCCCGAGAGCCCCTATCTGCCCCCACCTTGGGGGTCTGTCATGGTGCCTGTGGGCGGGGCCTGGGCTCGGCCAGTCAGCACACTTTCCCCGGTTTCCAAAACTCGAAGCCCACTCCGTCCGTAAAGGGCGATCTCAGACTAGAAAGCCGAGGCGGACGGCAGCTCAGCACCGAGACGGCCTCCCGGGGCCGCCAGACCAGAGGCGTGCGCGTGAGTCCCAGAAACGAGGCCGCCAGCGTGGTCCACGACTGACACTGTGAAAGCAGCCGTAGGCCGGGGCGGCACACGTAAGCCACCAGGCCGAGGGGATCCGGCACCGAGATGCTCCGCGGCAAGAGGGCTGAGAACACATGGAATCAGGCAAAAATCCGAACCGGAAGCGTCAGTATGAAGCCGTAGTACGTTCTCTCTTTACCGGGAGCTCGGAGCCTGCCCCCAGCCCTGCGGGGTTCTGGATGCAGGTGAGCGTGCGCGCAGGGGTGAGATTGAGTGGCGGCCAGCATCTCAGGCGTGTGCGACTTCTCCCGGGCCGGGTCACTTCCACCGTGGGAAGCGTAACAGAACAGCGGCCCACGGGCCACCACTGAGCACGGGGCACAACGCGCACGCCCCCGCCCCGTCGTCACAGGCGCCAGGAAACCACTTACTTTCTCGCGGGAGATCTTCTTCTTGCCACAGCCGTCACAGGTCAGGGGGAACTTGGGGCAGACTTCGTGGTGCGCCTGAAAGACAGCGGTCAGGAGCCGGGGCGTGCGTGAGGTCACCCTTGCCACCTCGTGGCCTCGTTCCGGGGTCGTGGCTCCCGAGACCCCTGATGGGGCAGCTCCCACAGGCACTCGCAAGTGTCACTTGGGAGGGTCAGAGCAGACCCCCCTCTTCTCCATCTGGCAGCTCGGGGCCACATGAGGACAAGCCATCCACGGCGACCAGGGCAGAGCACCGCTGCTGGTCACCCGAACTGAAACCAGGCCACTGAGGAGCAAGGCCGTGGGATGTTGAGACCCTGGCCCTGTGAGCAGCCACATGCCCCGTGAGTGGACGCACTCAGGCCTCTGGACCGAATGGTCTACAGAATGGGGGTCTGAGGGGAACAGCAAGGACAGACGTGCAGCCCAGCTTCTTCAAGGAACAGCGGCAAAAACAAACAAACAAAAAAACAAGCAGCCCCGCAGAGCACAATTAAAGAGACCTTGCAGACACACCATCAAGATGCAGCGTGGGGACCGTGTGGACCCCGATCCCGACAAATCAGATGTCGGGAGACACGGGCACCAAGTGAGCCGGGGATGGCGGGGGGGGAGTCGCCACTGAGACCCGAAGGGACGGTGGCATGTGCAGCGGTCTAAGAGCAAACGTGCTCAGAAACACATTCTCAGTTTCCAGGAGACACGACACAAAGCCTGGGACCCCCTAGCAAGCAGGGGGAGCCACGTGGCGCCAGGCGTGTGGGGACACGGACACGCTCCAGGGAGGGTGGCCCAGGCCTGGCGCTGCGGCTCCCTCCATGTGAGTTTTTCTAAAATAAAACAGGTTTTTAAAACCACTCGGCTCGGGGCGCCTGGGTGGCGCAGTCGGTTAAGCGTCCGACTTCAGCCAGGTCACGATCTCGCGGTCCGTGAGTTCGAGCCCCGCGTCAGGCTCTGGGCTGATGGCTCGGAGCCTGGAGCCTGTTTCCGATTCTGTGTCTCCCTCTCTCTCTGACCCTCCCCCGTTCATGCTCTGTCTCTCTCTGTCCCAAAAAATAAATAAAAAACGTTGAAAAAAAATTTAAAAAAAAAAAAAAATAAAACCACTCGGCTCTGCCTTCAGATCCGCCCGAGTTCCTACCAGGAACCTTCCACCCAGCTGATTGCGAGCGACGGACTGGTGGGACGCGGCGAAAACGCCACAGCGGCCGCGACAGCGGGACGGCAGGCTCAGCGTTGGGGCTCGAGGAGCTAGGGGAGCCCTGCCGGACGCCCTCACCTTCAGGTCGGCCCAGCAGCAGGGCGCCCGGCAGTGCCTGCAGCTGAGGCTCCTCTCTGGGCACTCTTGTTCCGAGTGCCGCTCCTTCTCTCCGAGGCGAACCAGGCCTCTGCACGCCGGGCACTCGGTCAGCATGAACGGGCAGTGTCCTTCGTGGCAGCTCTGGCAACAAAGGGAGCACGGCGTCAACAGGGCACGCGGCAGACACGGTGCGCACACAGCTGGCCGTCCCGGCTGCGGCTCCGCTCAGGCTCCGATGCCAGGCGCCGGGCCCCGTCCCGAAGCCACAAGCACCGGGCACTCATCCGCTCCGACGCCTGTGCTCCAGGTGAGACCGGGGGGGGGGGGGGGGGGGAGGGGGAGGACGCCACGCTAGCTGGCTGCACCCCACCCACGTGACACCCCAGGGATATCCCACCCCGTTGAAGCTTCAGACTGACACTCAGGGACAACAGGATCACTGGCCAGAGAGTGAGAAGGGCCACGGAGCCCAGGCCGAGGCGGAGGGACGAAGCCGGCTTGCTGGGTGCAGGGCGGCCAGGGCCGGAGTGGGGCAGGCTCTCGGTGGACAGGAGGCACAGGAGCGATGAGGGCTGATGTGCTGGGAGGACGGACCACAGCGGCCAGACCGAGCAGAGGAGGACAGGGAGCCCACCCGCTCATCCCACGCCTGTGCTGACAGCCCACAGGCAGTGGGCCCGGGGAGGGCACGTGCTGACCCAGGGAGGCAGGGCCCGGCCGGGGGTCCGCCAGTAGGAGGAAGGTGCAGTGAGGAGGGCGGGATGTGCTGTCTCCCGGCTGGAGCCACAGAGCCGCGAGTGGCTGGAACCCGGCTGAACCTCAGCTGGAGGACGACGCTGTGGGAGGGGCTTGGGGCAGAGAAGCCGGTGGGTGGGTGGCGGGAAGGTGGGAGAGGCAGGAGTGCCCCCAGGGTGCTGGTCCCTGACCAGCCCGGCACTCCCTGCGGGCGTGGCACGAAGTTCCCAGCAAGGGGAACAGCAGAGGGGTGCCGGGTGGAGAGACCTCTAGGTTTGTTTGCCGTCCCTTTTATTGTGTCAAAACACGCACGACACAAATTTACCATCTTAACCGCTTTTAAGGGCATCGAGCACAGTCACGTTGTTGTGCATCCGTCCCCAGAACGTATTCATCTTCCCAGACTGGACTCTGTCCTGTGACACACGGCCCCTCCCCTCCCCCGGGATCCGACGCCTCCAGGGCCTCCGGTAAGCGTCCACTCCTACAGAACGTGTCCCCTGCAACGGGCTACTCTCAGCACGGTCTAAGTTTTAGGTAGGACACACGAGGCCACATCAGGGACGACGTGGGGCCTGCTGGGCAAGGAGGCAGAGGTGGCTGCGAGAGGAAAGTTCTAGACCGGCCAGAGCAGAAGCAGGCTCAGCCACTCCAGCGAGGTTCAGGCTGGGCAGCTCTGGGCTGCGATGCCCGAGGGGCGTGGTCTTTGGGGTTTCCCTGCAGAATCCCGGTTGTGGGGTACCTGAGGGGAGCAGGGGAGCCTCCGACCTGCTCTTCCCGAGTGGGGAACAGGGTGGTCGTGTCTCCGTCCCGCACCAGGGGCCTGGCTGTTGGCGCCAAAGCCCAGCATGTACAGGGCAGAGGCCACGGGTGAGCCCCAGGGATGCGGAACGCGTGGGGTGTCCTTCCCGCACAGTGTGGAAACTCTGGATGTCACGTCCGGTGGCGCCAATGCCTCCTCACGGACCCCACGTCACCAGTCTCCCGGGGCGGGCACCCCTGCCCTCTGACTTCCCACGGGGACACATACAGACCAGATGCTACATTCCCAGCTGGCCGCCCTAGTGACCCCACGGCAGCCCGACAGAGCACCCCATATGCTGCCAGGTGAGGTCCCAGCCTGTCCAAAGAACATGTCGTGGACTGCCTGGCTGCACAAAGCCCGGGTCCTCACAGCCTGCGCCCGGCCTCCCTGAAGCGCCCCCACAGCCCCTGGGCTCCTCCGCTCCCTGCCCACAGCTGCTCGAAGGCTCCCGGCTGGGCACACGGCCCGGTCCCCCACCATCCACCTGCACTTGCCACAGGGTCCCTGGGGCTCTGGCCGGTGGATGTCACATACCCCACCACGATCCAACAACAGGCAGCGCCCGGGCCACACCACGAGTGTTACACCATAAACACTCGAAATGAACCAAGGACAAGTCTCAGAAGTGATCATGGCTCAGAGTGGAAAAGATACAGCGGCTACAGCTGAGGTGCTTGGATTTCATTGAAGGAGTGTTAACACATAACATGGGAGTCCCCAAGGGAAGCACAGAGCAAGCAGGCACCCCCGGGAGGGCTGAGGGCATGCAGCCCCCTGCCGACGGCCGCCCCTGGGCCCGGCTGACGGCGGAGGCCTGAGTTCATCATCCCAGGGCCTCTCTGGAGCAGGCACTCAGCACCACCACCCTCGAGGGATCAGAGGGACCACCTTCACGTCCACTCAGGGAGAAGCACACGCCTTGGAGACATCAGCCTTTATTCAACCAGAATTCAAACTAAGTGTCTCGGTGAAAAGAACTGTGCTGACTCTGAATTCACAGGGATGTGCGGGACATCAAGCAGGCTTGACTCGGTCTCCCCTTTCAACTATGACCACTAGTCACCCCTGTCCCCCATCCCGCCTTCAGCGGAGAGCTTCCCCCCTGCCAGCCAGCCCCTCCTCTGCCTCCAGCCGCAGGCTCCTGCACCCGCCCCCAGAGAAACGGCCCTGGGGCTGTGCACACGGGCACCTTTGGCACCTGGCAGGCGCCCCACTAACATCTTTGAACTGGAGTTTTAAATTATTGGGTTCTCAGAAAATACCAGGCATCATTGCAAAGGAAAAACATATTCAGAGGCTAACCGGGACTCTCCGAACAGCTCAGCCACAGCTCCAGCATTTCACAACACCACTGGTCCCAGCCCCACAAAGGGCAGCGAGCTGGCTCAGAGAGGAGGGCGGTGTGCACAGAGGCCTTGATCTCACCCAGGCCCGTGACGTTCACAGCCAGGGACAGGGTTTACCAAAGGCCAGGCCCAGTGTCCCAGAGCAGCGCCCGCCCTCCCACATGACCAAACCCACCCTCTCAGGGACTTTCCGGGGCTCTCCGGGCCAGCCAGGGACTTTCCAGCCTGCATGCCTGCAGGGCCGTGGCCGAGCCCACAGGCTGGCTGCGGTCCCTGGCCCTCAGCCGGAGGCCCACGAAGCCACCGCCCACCCACACCGCGGGCCTGGAGGCAGCAGAAACCGGCCTTCCAGACCGGGAGGTGGCGGCGGCGGGGGGGGGGGGGGGGGGGGTGGGGGGGGGTGGTGGTATTCCACCTGTCCCCAGGGGGTCTCTGGGTCCCTACAGAAGGCAGCACAGCCCACTGTGCCTACTTCCTGGGCCCACCAGCCCCCAGAGCCTGCTCGGGCTTCCCACCCTCCCGGGAGAGACCCCAAACCCCAAGGCCTGCTGTCGGGACAGCCCCGGGCAGTAACGGCCGCAGGCCTGTGCTGCTGAGCAGGGCCGCCCTGCTGTGCGGGTATGGCCGGGAGCCTCTGGGTCTCACTCCCAGGAAGGCAGCAGTGAGGGTGCAGGGAGACGAGAGCTGCTCCACTCGAGGCCCCAGGCGCCTGCTGGATGGACAGCACGTCTCACCTTCCCCACCAGAGGCTCCTCCCTGGGTACGGCCAAGCCGCTCCCCTGGAAACACGCGGCTGAGAGCCCGAAGACCAAAAAGGCTAGTGGGTCAAGAGAACGAGGGAAGGACGGCACACAGGCCGGGAGCCCGGGTCCCAGTTTCAGACCCAATGGGCCCTCCCTCACCGTCACGACTCAGTGCCCAGGGCCCACCCCACGACGGGGCTGTCCTAGGGCCCGAGGCAGGCCTAGCTCCTGAGCCTGAGCCTAGGAGAGCCAGGCTTCCGTACCCACAGCCTCTCCGGCCTCGCCTATGGGGCTGCCCATCTGAGAGCCCCACCTGCCGCTCCATGCCAGTCCCAACCTCTTGTCCTGGCGGCGGCCTGGCTGCTTCTTGCCTCTCTGGGTTTCGCTGTTTCAGGGCTGTAACGGGAGTGGATGGCCACAGGACCGGTCCCCTAAGTCGGGCTCCTCTCACTGAACGGAGTACCCTTAAGGTCTGTTCATACGTGTCACCATTTTGTTCCCTCCCTTTTACGGCTGAATCCTATTCCGTGGTGTGGACTGACCATGTCTTGTCTGTCCCACCGTCAGCTGGCGGATGCTCGGCTGCCATGACATTTGCGCACGAGTAAGTGGGCTGTGCCAGTTAAGAGGACGGCCGAGCGAGCGAGCGAGCTGTGGACGCTGCGCGAGGGCGGGCAGGTCCGGTCACACAGAGGCCCCGCTGTACCAACGCAGGGACGCACGCTAGCCTTGCCTGGCTGGGACAGGCCACGGCAGGATGGGAACAGCAGCCACCGCCCTGTCACTGGCCAGATGCCTTTCTGTGACCGCAGATCGAACGTGGCTACTCCTGCAACGTCCAATGTCTAGACAGTTCGAGAAAAGAAAGCCCTAGTCTGAAGACTACGGAAAAATCCCACCGAGCAAGAAAGCTACTTTCCTGCACGTTCAGCCCCGCAGAGCCAGCGCAAGGTCCTAGCGCACCCGGCCCCCTCGCTGCCACCCGCCACAACCCTCCACAGATGACACCGGGCCCGGCCAGGTGCAAGCCCCACCCGAGGCCACAGTCCCCAGGCCCCTGGGTCCACACGCGGGTCGTCGGCAGCCGCCGCCTCCTCTGCAGACGTCAGCCAGGCTTGCAGCCGGCAGGCTGACGAGGGCTCTGCGGGCCGCTTTGGGGACGGGGTCCAGGCTCGAGGCCGAGCCGGTGCGGGGGCCCCTACCTCATACTCTTTAAGGGTCCCCTTCCAGGTGCAGCCGTCGCTGGGACACACGGCCGGCAGGCTCTCCACCTCCCTGCGCGCAGCGTTGTCCGGGAACGCCTGAGGAGAGCATTCCTAGGTTAGGCCTCCACCCGCTGCCCCCTGCCTGCCCCGCCGCCAGCCTTCCAGAACGAGGCCCAGCGGCAGACGTAGCAGCTCCAAGCTCTAGCGGCCACCGGGGCAGCGAAGGCGGGTCCTAGCTGCCAGAACGCCATGAGGCCATTGGTGTCACTAAAAGAAACATCAAAACGTTTTCTGTGTTTTGACGTTTTTTGCTTACAGACTTTCACTTACCGAACCGCTTTCCAAAATAGAAACGCCCTCTTCGTATATCCCTTCGTGAACACAGGCGGCACAGTTCTGAGGCCCGGAGCTGGGGGGAGAAGGGAGGGGCCGGCCATCAAACCCGCTGCAAAGAGCAGAGAGCACTAGGCCGCCCGCCCAGCGCCACTCCTCGCCCCATTCTGCACTTTCTAGACTGAGATGGAATCAGGGAGGAGCACGCATCGACGTCCAATGTTTAAGACATTTAGGGGCGCCTGGGTGGCTCAGTGGGTTAAGTGTCCGACTTTGGCTCAGGTCACGATCTCACAGTTTGTGGGTTCAAGCCCCGCATGGGGCTCTGTGCTGACAGCTCGGAGCCTAGAGCCCGCTTCGGATTCTGGGTCTCCCTCTCTCTCTCTGCCCCTCCCCTGCTCATGCTGTCTCTCAAAAACAAACCTTAAGAAGGAAACAAGTAAATAAAAACAAAATACTTAAAACAGGGGAGAGGATTCCAATCCTCTAACGGTGACCCTCCCGCTATGAACAAAGGTGCTCTCTGGTGGCTCAGCTGGGCGCCCAGGCGTGAGGTGCTGGCTCCCTGGGCCCACCCACGGCCCTCGACGTGCCAGTGGCCCTCAGACCAGACTTCACAAGCTCCTGGGGACATGTGCCTCCAAGGCACATGCAACATGAACCCCAAGTGTGATTTTCAGCTGTCTTGTGCCCACATGACACGCACGGACACCCACGGAGCAGTGGCAGCAGACGGGCTCTCGTGGTGTTCGTTTCACTCCCTGTGTCCACGCTGCCCCGGCAACCCGCGACTCCTCCTCTTCGGTCGCTAACTTCACTTTCCTATCTGCAGTGCGCCTCTGCCTTCAGGGGGTGTCGCCGGGAGCACGGCCCGACCCGAGGCCGAACCCGCCACCCGCCACCGGCCCCCCAGTACCTCAGGATGCTGGTCAGGCAGTAGGAGCAGTAGCGGTGGCCGCACTGTGCCTGGAAGGGCCTGCGCAGGACGTTCCTGCAGGCCGAGCACAGGTACTTGTCCTCTGGCTTGGTCCCCAGCAGGGTCTTTGAGAAGCCGGGCTGCAACACGTCTAGGGAGCCGGGAGGGGTCACGCTGGCCGCAGCCATGGGAGCCGCGAACCGCCACGTCCTAAGGAAGAGCACAGAGCAGGAGAGGGTCACGCAGGGGCCTAAGAGCCGCCTCGACTGCAGAATAACCCCCCGCGGAAAATGGCCCTTGCCCGGCGGTGAGGGGTCGGGGTCGCCAAGCCGAACAGTGGTCTAGAATCGGAGAACCAGGATTTCAGCACCGCGGGGAGCCCTGCAGACAATCTAGTCCCATCTCCCACCACAAACATGGAAATCGAGGCTCGGCCAGGGTGGCGCTCTGCCCACGCCGCACAGCTGTGCCAGCACGCCCACTCCAAAGCCCCCAGGCCAACAGGCCATCCTCAAGGTCACCTGGCCCGGCTCGCTGACCCACCGACAGAGCGAGTGCCGGCATCCGGGAGGCCACCTTCTGGCTACACAGCCATCGGCAGCCCTTATCCTCGTGCCTTTCTGTCTCCCCCAGACCTCCTACAGATCAGCCTGGCAGGCAAGAAATTCTGACCTGCCTGTGCTCGGGCCCTAGGCAGCCCCCAGGACGCGGCCACCCCACGCGTCATACTCTCCAACGTCACCCCTGACAGCAGGCACGCAGCCTGCCGGGCACCACCGCTCTGCTCCCTGGCCACCATCACCAGGGTGCCCCCTCTAGAGAGCTGCCCGCTGCTGTGCACCAGGCCTTGGCAAGGCCCCCAGGACACACGAGCTGGACAGGGGACAGGCTCCCACAGTGTTCTGACCCCTTGCGTGGGATGCACAGATCAACAACCAGCATCTCAAAAAGCCAGAAGGAACCGTACCTGCTAACCCTCCAAGCTGGACAAGTACCCAGGTGCCACCTGAACACGCAGCACGTTGACCTCAGAGCCACCCTGGCCCGTTTGCAATCGCTCCAAAGAGCTTTCTTCCCCAAATGCCCCTGGAAACACAGCCCCGTGTCTTCTCACGGATGTGCGTGGGGAACATGCCAACTTTCGAACCAGGATGTTCTGAAATGACACCTCTTTTTTTTTTTTTTTTTTTTTAAATTTTTTTTTTTTCCCAACGGTTTTTATTTATTTTTGGGACAGAGAGAGACAGACAGAACATGAACGGGGGAGGGGCAGAGAGAGGGAGACACAGAATCGGAAACAGGCTCCAGGCTCCGAGCCATCAGCCCAAAGCCTGACGCGGGGCTCAAACTCACGGACCGCGAGATCGTGACCTGGCTGAAGTCGGACGCTTAACCGACTGCGCCACCCAGGCGCCCCTGAAATGACACCTCTTTCCAACGTTCGTGGGGCTGTCTTCCCTGGCCTAAGCTGGTGTGACACCACAGGAAGCAGCAACAGACGGTGTGCCCCTGTCTCCCATCTGCCGGGCACAGCCACTTTCAACCAAGGCTTCTGGACTCGTAGTCGGCGAGGCCTCGCTTGGGCCGCGTGCCAGAGCACACAGGCATTTGCTCCTCCAACCACAGGACATATGAGGTGTCGTGCCCGAAGCCACTTGGCAGGAGGCCACGGCGCCCTCTCACTGGTCCACACACTCTCAGCACGTGTGGGCGTGTCTGGGCCCCTGCCCCATCCATCTGTCCCTCTGACGAGCGGGGGAATTCACTCTCTCAAGCCCGACGGCACACAAAAGCGCTACGAGGCGCCACTCACTAAAGCCTTTTGGTAGACGCCGACAGTGCAGGCCAGGGCAGCCGAGGAGGGAGGACCCCTCAGCCCACGCCTCTCAAGGCCACGTCTGGATGTGCTACACAGAAGCACTACCAAGAGCGAAGGGCTCGTGAAAGTCCACTTACTCTCACGAGGTGATTTCACGAGCCATCAACGACGTACAAATCAATGCTCTAAACTACGTTAGCGGGGGCGTGCCTGGGTGGCTCAGTCGGTTGAGTGTCTGACTTCAGCTCAGGTCATGATCTCGTGGTTTGTGAGTTCAAGCCCCGCGTCGGGCTCTGTGCCGACAGCTCGGAGCCTGGAGCCTGCTTCGGATTCTGTGTCTCCCTCGCTCTCTGCCCCTCCCCCGCTCGTGCGCGCGCGCGCGTGCGCGCACACACACACACACACACACTCTTTCTCTCTCAAAAATAAACACTAAAAAAAATTTTAAAAATCACTGGTAAAAAAAAAAAAAAAGCCACACTTTAGATCTCTACTCTGTATTTATTACCTTAAATGAAATCCAACATCAAAAGTAAAGGAGTGTAAGCACACGACCATGTTACACAGGGGCAGAGGAGACTAAAGTAAGAAACCAACAGCCCCGTGACAGTACGAGGATTACGGCGATGCTTTCTTTTGAAAGCCTCACTGAGCAGCCTCCCCTACAGTCTGCGAGACAAAGCTTTATTCTGGCACCGACATTCTGTCTTCTAGAAACCAGACCCGGCTTCTTGGCCGACTGATCACACCTTCTTCGGCAGGTCCCACTGCCCTAGCCCATCAGCATATGCTCCCATTAGACGTACAAGACCCACACGGACGTGGTCTCTTTCTGGCCTTGACCTCTGTCAGCTCTGGCCAGACCTCGATGACCTCGCGAACACAGCTTAGTCAGCAGTCACTACTACCCGACACAGCTGGACGGCGGGGATCGGTATTTCTGTCCTAAACGCAGAGACAGGCCCTGGAGGACCCACGGATTCCACCCAGCGCCACGGCACCAGCCCCCGGGTCCCGCCGTGGCCCATGCCACGCCTGGGGAGTTCTCAGTGCTCACGACCTTAAACGTCGTGTTCAAATCTCGTTTATAACGCATTTTAACTTTTACAAACCATAACGAAAGACATCACAGAGACTCAAAAGCACTGCCCCAAAATGTAACGCTTTGAAGGCCACCAATACATCAAGTCCCGCCGCAGTGGCGGGCTGGCTGCCCCGACCACAGAAGAAAACTTCCCCATCCCCGCGCCTGGACTTGACTCCCTGGTGGCCTGCACATGTCCACCCATCTGGGCCTCCCCAGATGACCGGCGCAGTCAGCAGCCCCGACACAGGCACCAAGGACGGTGGGCGGGGCGGCCACCGGAGAACAGGACTCGGGGCTCGTGGGCACCCCAACCCGGAACCTCAACATCCTGCTGGCCCTTTCAAGCTTCCCGCCTATTTCCCAAATACTGACTCTCTCGGGTAAGTTGCTCATAACCAGAGCAACTCCACTGGCAATGAATGTGTGAACGAGGACTCCCATGCAGTCTGCCCCGGATCTCACATCAACTGATTCCCCAAAAACAAGCTCCAGTTAACTTCCGTACAACAGATTCACATTTTGTTAAAAGGGCATCTCTATCAGAGACGAGACAGTATTTACAGAATAGTTCCAGTTATGTGACGTTTGAGAACAGGCAAACCAGCCCACGACAACACAAGCTGGGAAGTGATGACGTCTGGCTGCACGAGCCTGTGGCACACGAGACGTCTGCTCTCCTTCCCGGTTCCTGGCACAGAGCTCCTAAAACCCCTGGGATTTCCAGAGCAACGGGGCCAAGGGAGCACCTTCTGTGACTCATAAGCCCCTTTCACGCCGCCCCCTGTGAGGGAGGAGAGGGGCCGGAGACTGACCTAACCACCCATGACCAATAAGGCAATTGATCGTACTTTCGTGAAGGAGCCCCCGTAACACCCGGACCAGGGAGGTTCAGAGTGCTCCCGGACTGGTGACCCGTCACCGTGCCGAGAGGCTGACACGCCGGAGAGTGTGGGGGCCTGGCAGCCCTGCCCCACACCTGCCCTGTGCATCTTCCCACCTGGCTCTGCACGGAATCAGTGTCTCCCTGAGTTCTGTGAGCCACTCTGGGCTCAGTGAACCCAAAGAGAGGTCACAGGAATGCCACGTTTGGCGTCAGAAGCGCTGAGTACAGAAACGCAGACGTGCCGGAGAGGCCCGGGTACGCAGACGACCGCGCACCGAGCTGTACCCTCAGGATCTGTGTATTTTGCTGTACGTGCACCTCAACTTCCAAAGGAAAAGATGGAGTTTCGGGAAGCCTGGCTGGCTCAGTCGAGGAGGTGCAACTCAATCTCGAGGTTGTGAGTTCGAGTCCCACACCGGGTGTAGAGACTACTTAAATAAGTTCTAAAGACTAAGAAAAAGATGTAAATCTCTAATTACGGTATACCCATACACGTTTATCCAAAATAACTCTGTCTCATGATACTAAAAATGGTAAAGCAGGAGGGCGCCTGGGTGGCTCAGTCCGCGAAGCACCCGACTTTGGCTCGGCTCATGATCTCACGGTCCGTGAGTTCGAGCCCCACACCAGGCTCTACGTCGTCAGCGTGGATCCCGCTTCGGACCCTCCGGCCCCTCTCTGCCCCTCCCGGGCTCGCGCGCGCTCGCACGCCATTTCAAAAATAAATAAATAGTAAAAAAATAGTTTTTAATTGCAGAGAACCCGAAAGTCAGGTTCTGACAGGAAGAAGCCCCGAAAGAGCGGTGCATCTGGCACCGTGTGCTGCCCTCCCGTTTCCTCCGCTGCAGGTGGGGCTGGCGGCAGCCCCTTCACAAGCCCGGGGCCCGGCCTGGGTGCAGAGCACGGGGACACCTTCACATGCGCCGACGCTCCAAACTAAGGCATTATGAGCAGACATTGCAGGTGGGTGAGTGTGTGTTTAATATTTACTTCTGAGAGAGAGAGAGAGACAGAGTGCGAGCAGGGGAGGGGCAGAGGGAGAGGGAGACCCAGAATCCGAAGCAGGCTCCAGGCTCCCGGGAGTCAGGACAGAGCCCGACGCGGGGCTCGAGCTCATGAACAGTGAGTTTGTGACCTGAGCCACCCAGGCGCTCCTACGTGTTTCTAGTCCCAGGTGCTGGCGCGCGTGCCTTCGTACCACCTAAATGTTGATCTTGAGTCCCTCTGATTAAAAACCAGGGCTCTCAGCAGGGACAAGATGATCAGTCATGATGCAGCGACTGTCCCTTCGTTCCACCTGACCCAGCTGACCACCCCGCTCGCCTCCCCTCTCCCTGACCTCTGAGTGTGAGTGCCTGCACATCCCCAGCCCCCTGAAAAGCTGGGTCCCCCCTTCGGTCGCTCCAGTGGAATCCTCAGAGATCTCTCTCTCTCTCTCTCTCTCATCCACCGTCTCCAATGCATCGGTAGATCCATTGGCTCTACCCTCCACAGACCCCTGGAATCTGACCACATTGCTGCAGTCAGGCCTTGGCCACCATCCACTGTGTCCTGAGCCTCCACCCTTCCTCCACCCTGCCCGTCCAAGCATCTCTTTCTCAGCAAGGCCTTCCCTGTCACCTGTCACCGACACTGCACTGTGCTGGCCTCCTTGTGTGGGCCTGTCCCTCTGGAATGAAAGCTAAGCGCCAGGAGGCAGGGACTGGGAGGGGGCAGGAGGAGGGACCCAGGCCTGGGCACGGGGCGCAGGAGCGCCCTCTGGGCTTTCCAGGCTTCCGCTCATCCACGGACTCCGGTGCCCGTGAAGCCGGCCCTTCCTCCACACCATTCCAAAGTGGGGCACGCCGATCCCGGAACCGGGATGGAGTGTCCCTTCAGAGTCATGCCCCTATTCTCCTCCTCGCCCCCACCCGCTGAGTCCTCACCTCCCTAAACCACAACCGGGTCACCTGCTCCACCGCCCACAGGGCCCTGCAGGGGATGCGGCCTCGATGCTGCTCCCACTCAGAGCTCGCACATCTCAGCTCAGACCCCGGACGGCTTCCGCTGAGTCTGCCTCTTGCACCCTCCTCACAGGCTCGGCACCCTCCGTGCAGGGGTGAGGCCCTGTGGTGGGACAGGGACCTGTCCTCCCTGTGGACACAAGAACCAGGCCTTGAGAGTGGTCCGCACGCATCCCCATGAAGGAGCGGGCCCAGTGCAAGGAGAATGGCACACCGCCCACAGGCCTGGACTCCAGACCACGACGAAGATGTGCTCCCCATTCTGGGCATCATCTGCGGGGTGTGTGGGTAATTTCTTCCGGGTTTTCTTCTCCGGACCGTCCCGCCCTGGCCTCTGGGCATGTTCGTGATGTCCCGCCGTGGAAACCCACCTGGCAACTGCCCACCGCCAGACAGGGACCCAGATGTGGCCCTCAAAACACAAAGTGAAAAGGCCTTTATCCTCCCGGAGAAGATGCGTTCTCCAGCGACCAGCGAGTACGGTACATCCTGTGCTCTAGTACCCAGAGCATAACCAATACTGCAGAACGAACCTGGTCCCCGAGTGACATTCGCATTTATTTCCCTGGGAAGTTTAGAAACCGCTCGAGAGAGAGAACCCCTCGCTGAAAGCCCCCTCTCCTTGGAGCCCCCTCCGAGGGAGCCAGCAAGGCTCTCTCCATCACACGGCACGGGTGTTTACAGCCTGCCCTCCCCCCTCCCAGGACACTGAGGCAGGTAACGGGACAGGACCACAGGATGCAGAGATCTGTGACACAACACAGCAGGACACCGGAGGCAAGGACCAGCACAGAGGCCCGAGGTCACAGTGCACGCGTTTGGGGACTGCGGCCATGGGGACTGGGCTCTATTCTGAGAACCAGGTGTCCGGGGAGAGGGGAGGGATCTGCGTCTGCTCAGATGCGTGGAGATGCCACTTCTAGAAGCACTGAGGGGCTCTGTGGCTTCCAGAGGCTTTAAACAAATCAACTCTTAGCATTTTTGTTTTTCTAAGATTTTTGGGAGAGAGAGACAGTGTGTGAGCAGGGGAGAGACAGAGAGAGAGGAGACACAGAATCCGAAGCAGGCTCCAGGCTCCGAGCCATCAGCCCAGAGCCTGACGCGGGGCTCGAACCCACGGACCGCGAGATCATGACCTGGACCGAAGCCGGACGCTCAACCGACTGAGCCACCCAGCCACCCCTTGTTTCTTGATTCCAGCGTTCGCGAATACCGTGGTGCGTAAATCATACTGCAATTAAGCTGTTCAAGAAAAATACAACTCGAGCAACAATTTCGGGTTGACTGAGACCTGCACCTAAAACCAGCAACCGAGTCGACAGACGGCACTGCCCTCCAGATGCCCCCTCTGCTGAGAGCGGCTGCGCTGGCCCAGCACGCCCCCCCTGTGCTCTGCCCCACACTCGCTGGCTTGCTCACTCGCTGGCGTGCACTCTCTCTCACACACACACACACACACGCGCGCGCGCACACGCGCGCACACACACACACTCTCTCTGTCCCGGGCTCCTCCAACAGACAGTTCCGAGCGGCCCCACTCCAGGATCTGGGCCTCACCTTCATCACGGGGACGCTCACCGGGCTCCTGCCCACACACGGGGCACCCCACCTCTACTCACAGGCTGCAGGACGCGACAGTGCTGTGACTGGCACCCTGATGTGACAGCTGATCTTTGAACGCGGGTCTGAACTGCTTGGATCCGCTCCTGCACAGACTGTTTACAGCCCGTTACAGTAAACGTGCTTTCTCCTCCCTACGAGTTTACCATTTTCCTCTAACGCACGCACGGTCAGAATCCGGCACACCACACACAAGGGGGTCTGGGGCAGCCGGCTCTTCACACGATCGCCAGGGCTTCTGCCCAACCGCAGGCTGCTAGCTAAGTGAAGGCGGGAGTCACAGGCGTGCTCACTCCGCAGCACACGTCCGAAAACTGGAACGAGACAGCATTTAGTGTGGCCTCTGCACGATGACCCGAAAATTTGGGAAGCGTTCCCATTTCAAAAAAAAAAGAAGGGAAGAAAAAAACGTTACACGCAGATTTTCAACTGCGCAGGGAGGGGGTTGGCGCCCCCACCCCCTTGTATGTTCAAGGGTCAAGTGTGAAGGTTCCGGAGCCACAGGAGGTGGGGGGGCTGAGGGCAGGGAACCCAGAGAGCAGGTGACGAAGACAGGCGGCAGGAGACACTGATACCTCCAGGATAAGTCGCAGGGGCGAGGGCGCAACAGGGTGAGAAAAGGTGACCCCAGAGGTCCACCCACCACCCTGAGGTTCAGGGAGCTCGTCCAGATCTGAAACAGGTGAGAACTCGCCTCTCGGAGGAAGAAGGGAGCACCAGGTAGGCAGGGGAGCCCACAGCTGGGGTCAACGCAAGGGGTACGCGGCGCACAGGCCAGCAACCAAAGTTCAAGGCAGCCAGGCTGGTGGGTGGAACGCTGTGACCCCGGGTCGTGGCCCCCCGGCCGTGACCTCGCACAGTGGGCCGGGGCGCTGCGGACGGCATGTCACCGCGTGGGGACCCCGCGCCACGGCCCCCGGCCGGAGCCGCCGTGGACGCCCGCGGGCGTTCGCGAACTTTCCTGCGCCGGCCCCGCTCCGACTTTCAGTTTCCGGCTGCCCGGCTCCGAAAAATCCCCTCAGGCCCGCGGGGCGGCGACCCTGCCGCCGGGGCCCTGACTCCCCGGAGCCGCCCGCCGCCGCCCTGGCCACCGCCGCCGCCCCCCGGCCCCAACCCCCACCGCGACCCCCACCGCGACCCCGACCCCGACCCCGACCCCACCAGCTGGACTCACCAACGGTCGCCGCGCGCCCGGAACTGCACGCCCGCCCAGCAGCCGCCGCCGCCGCCACCGCCGCCGCCGCGGACCCGCCCCCGAGCCCGCCTGACTGACTGACGCGGGGCCCTACCAGGAGCGCTCAGCCAGCCGCAGCTGGCTCCGAATGGCCAGTTATCTCCCCCCGCCCTCCGCGTTGGCCCGCCCCCCTGACAGACTGACACGGGACCCAACCAGGAGCGCGCCGGAGCCGCAGCGGGCGCCGATTGGTCCGAGCCGCCGCTGCGTGGGTACTTAAGTTGAGCCCAGCCCAGGCTCTGTCCGAGCAGAGCAGGTGGGTGCCGGGCGTCGTGTGCTTCTTGTGCGGTGCGGGTCCGGCCTGCGCGAAGGTCTTCCGTGCTTTTAACCTCCTGAGAGCCTGGCCGATGCCCGCGAAGGGTCAGCCCGGGCCGCGGGCACGGCGGTGGCACCTCCCCTCTCCCCGGAGTCCTGCTCACAGCTGGGCCCCGGTTTGGGTCACAACTCTGAAAAAAAAAAAAAAATTAAAAAACCACCCTGCTCGCTTAAAGAGTACGAAGGACATAAGGTCGGCTGTCGGGGTTGTGAAATGTTCTACAACCACATAGCGGCGATGGTTGCCCAACATTATGAATGTACAAATGCCACTGAATCGTACCCTTTAAAATGATTTCAATGGTGAATTTTATGTTGTGTGAATTTCACCAGCAAACAAAGCCAAAAACGGAGGGCCTCCTGACACATGGAAATGTGGAACACGCAGCATCCAGAAACAAGGCGGTGGCCTTAGCAGAAAAGGGGGGCAGCGCCGGGGGGAGGGGGGATACGAATGTTGACCCCATCACGTCCTCCACGTGTGTGACCTGAGGCCAGTCTGTTTCTTGATGTGCCAAAGGACAGTTGGGATAAAACGGATTATCTCTCACCAAACACAGCTTTTGCCAAATATGTGACAAACATCTCGTTTTGTCTCATGCCAGTGTTCAGAGGTGGCAACTGCTCACTCCATTTTGCAGAAAAAGAAATAGAGACTCAGAGAGGTGAGATTCCTTCCCCCAAGTCACACAGCACATTCAGCACCCCCGCTCTGAGGGGCTCATCTGGGCAACGGGAACAGTCCAAACCGAAAAAAAGGCTGGCTTTGAAGTTACTCGATTTAAGTGCGGTCTGGAGTCCCCTTTCTAAAATGCCACAGCCTCGGATGCGGCAGCAAGGCTGTCTTGCCTCTGATAGAGCTCGGATAGCGGCCGGGTTCCGTGAGCCTCCAGGCTGAGTTTGCCACAGGCAACTCCCCGTCCAAACTACGGGTTCAGTGGAGGTTTCATTCAAGTCCCATCACCGCCACCTAGTGAGCTCCTCCTGGCGTCTGGGAGGCCAAGGCCGAGCTGTGTACCCACCAGCTGCCCGGCAGGAAATGGCTCTTGTTGTAAAGAGGAGGTTCACCTGCAGCGGTATACCCCCACCCCCTTCCTTAAGGGTAAGATCAGGAAGCTGTCCTAATTGGCTACCTTCTGCAGCAGGTTCTGGAGACTGTCAGACCTCACTCTTCCAGGATCGGGGACAGCGCAGAAGCCTGAGAGAGAGGCCCCAGAGTCCAGGAGAGACTTCCCCGGCCAAGCTCTTGCCTCCTGGGCAGGCAACCCCCTGCAGACCTTGGTGCCCAAAGCGCTGAGCAATCTTAAAGCACCTGCCAGTGGTTTTAGCCTGAAGGTGCTTTTAGACTTTGCTGTTCCCAAGGATTTTCACACACACGTTTTTAAAACATTGGATTCTGATGAAAGCAGGCCTCTGGGGCTTGCAGCGCCAAGAACAGGGGGAGGAAGCCCTGGCCCAGCCCCGACTGGGAAGTGGCCGACCCGCCCCCACCGGCCTGCTCGGTCTGGGGACACCTCAGTCCCGGCTTGCTGGAAAGGGGTGAGTCACTTTGGTCGTCGGGCGGCTCAGGGGATTCCCACTCAGGTTCCTTCCTGCCAAAAAGAAAGCAAAACTCCACCCGAGGCAGCCACAGTGGGAGGGCCCAGGGAGGGCCCGGGACAGCCCCAAGCAGCCCCAGGAAGGCCCGCACCGTGCTCGCCCTGCTCCCTGAAGGCTGGGGTCTGGGAGGCCGCAGAAGGCCACCGTCATGGACCTCAGCGCCCCCCAGAGAGAGGCATGGGCCGGCTGCGGATTGGGGTTCGTGCTGCGGTGAACACTCGCTGCTCCGGGGCAGGAGGGTCCATCGGCTGCCAGTGAGTCTCTGGACTCCTGCACTCACTCCACTCGATGGCCCGAGCTCCAGAGGGCAGGCAGCCCCTCTGTTCTCCTTTCCCACGGGGTCGTCTGTGCCCAGGGACATCTCTGAATGCGGCACCTCCTCTCCCAACAGGCTGCTCCTCTCAGAGGCCTCGTGTCCTTTACTCGGGCTCGTGCGTGTGGAGCCTGAGGCAGGAGGGCTGACCCAGGCCCCCGCTCGGGGTCCGGACACGGGAGGTCCCTCCTGTGCCCAGCACTGTCCCCAGCGGAAAGGCCCCCCACTAAGGACGGGCTCCCTTACCAAACACAGCCCAGTTTCTGTCCTGTCTCGTTTCTCAGACATGAGAAGGCTCCCCCTGGGCGGCAGCTTCCGAAAGACGTCGGTCTTGCTCTCACTGTACCGTCATCTGACAGAACCTTTCTAGAAAGGCCGGTCGGGAGGGGCGCCCCCCGCCCCCTCCAACAAAGTGCACACCTGCCACAGTCCCTCTCCCAGGGCAACCCCCTCAGAAAGGAGAAACGCACGGGTGGTGAGGCTGGTGCTAACTTGACAGCCGCAGGGCGGGGGCGTCCCAGAGCTGCAGAGAGGAGGAGGAGAAGCCGGCATCCCAAAGGGTCAGCCCAGGGCTGGCCCCCAGCAGTGACCCCGTGCCGAAGTCGCTCGTGGTGACCCACACGTGCAGAACACAGCGTCCTCTGGGAGCAGAGGCGGGCGACAGCTTCCACGCCCACCTCAATTCCCTGTAGACCTGGAAAGAGGCGCAGAAAGTCATAAGAGTGGTGAGGGGGGAAGAGGAGGGGACACGTTCACTCTACACCACCCCACGTTTTAAAACCCACCCGACGATACGACCAGTTGAAAACCGTGTGTGTTTTAAGCAACAGAAGGTCACTTCAGAAGCTCTGGAAAACACAGGGAAGTACCACGGAGAAAACAAAGATCACCCCCGATTCTCCCACCCGGAAGCGCACTCCGCAGGGGTTCCCTACTCCGTTCAGCACCCACCTCCCTCCGGCCAACCTCAGAACAGGAATGCCACACCATACCCCAGAGCCAAAGGCCCAGGCCACAACCTCACGGGCAGAATTTAAAATGCCCAGTCTGGGCGCACCTGGCTGGTTCATCCAGGAGAGCATGAGACTCTTGGTCTCAGGGTTGTGAGTTTGAGCATAGAGATTACCTTAAAACAAAAAACAAAAAACAGCCCAGGCTGCCCGGGGCATCTCTAGCCTCTGCTCACTGGGCAGGTCTAGCCCCAGGGCATTTGCACCAGCCAGGCCCTTACCGGGACCAGCTCCCTTCCTCTCCCAGGCACTTGGCAACCCCCTGAGCCCTCTGCAGGCCTTAGAAGGTCTCCAGATAGAGGAGTCCCTCTCCTGGTGGCCTTGAGTTAAGAGGGATCCTCCTCCCCACATCCCATGTAACTCAAATCAGGTCGTATGTCTCTTCCCCAGATATGGGTCCCTGTTTGGCAGTGGTCCCTTTGGCCACATTCGGGGCTCAGTTCCTGGCTCGTTTTTGTTGGATAGATGAAGGCACGATCCGGTAACTAATGGCTGGACAGAGTTCGGGTCCCCAGGGCCGTCTTTGGAGCCTGATGCCACCGCCCTCCTCCTGGCCCACCTCGCCCCTCCCCAACGGGCACAGCAGCAGGTCCGCAGCCGCCCTCTGCCGGGCCCGGCCGGAACTGCAGCCCGGGCCCTGAGGGCGCCGCGAGCACCTGCTCTCTCCAGGGACCTTGCTCTGATTGCCTCATTTCAAACGTGCAGACCGTGAGGTGGCTTTGCTCACACTCGCACCCACCAAGTTGATCACCCGGCCAAGGTCCGCAGCCCCGTCTCTGGGAGGCTCCAAGTGGCCCTCCCAGGGTCTCTCCACCCCGCCACAGTGGGCTCTCCTGGGCCCACCGCTGCTGCCCTCTGCAGTGGGGCTTCCCCTGTTCAGCTGTAACCCTGAACCCCAACATTCTTCAGCCCAAATGGGACCTCCAACCCTGGTCCTCCCACCTGTCCACCGTCCTTCCTTGCTTCCCCAGACCCCAGGCCACACCTGTCAGCCCCCACCCTCTCCAGCCAGCTGGCATCTCTCTCTCCCAGTGACCATCTGCCGATGCCCTGTCCCCGCTTGGTCTAGGTGGTCCTACCCTCTGACGCTGACCGGGGCTGAAGGGAGTCGCTCCCCGGTGCCCGTGCTCCCTCGCAGGGTGACCTCCCTGCCTTGTCCTCCTGCACACGGGCCTTTCCGGTCCTCCCGGCCTGCTGGGGAACCGGACACTGGTTGGATCCTTTTTAATCTCCCTCCTGCACAGAACCGAAGAATATTCAGTGATGGCAAGCAGTACAAATGTTCCTTGGCTGAACCTCACGTAAACAATCATGCTGGTAAGAAAGGGAAATACGTTCGACAGAAAATACGAACAAGGATAGGGGCGCCTGGGTGGCTCAGTCGGCTAAGCGTCCGACTTTGGCTCAGGTCATGATCTCATGGTTCGTCCTCCGTCGGGCTCTGTGCTGACAGTGCAGAGCCTGGAGCCTGCTTTGGATTCTGCGTCTCCCTCGCTCTTTGCCCCTCCCCCACTCACGCTCTGTCTCACAAATAAATAAACATTTAAAAAATACAAACAAGGAAAAAATGATGAATTAGAAGTTTCTTTACATTGTTGTATTTTTTCATGAGCAAGGGAATACTTACACCAACGTACAGGTTTTTTGCTGCAGTGATTGATGTTATAATCCAGTCCGTTTTTCCGCCTCAATATCTGCAAATTTGATGATAAACTTGTCACGGCTGGTCTGCTTTTTCTTCTCACGTTCAAGAGACAGCCCAGCCGTATTTGTCTATTTTTGCGCACAGTTGGTCCAACTTTTTACTAACCTTAATTTGGGTAATTTTCTTTCGCTCGAAGCCACAGATTAGGGGGAACTTGAAACAGGATACATTTGGCAAAGAGTCATAAGAATCCCACTTTACGCCACCTTCTGGAAATTGTGACTCGACCACAAGCAATCCTAGTGGCTTTCGGACATCTCTGCTGCTGAAAAACTGTGAATTCAAATGAAAACCCCAAGTGGCCGTCCGGAATGACAGGACTCAAAGAACTCAAGCGCATTAGTGACTGCACCGATGTGGTCTGGTTTTCTGTTTAAACGCAGGACAACACAATCCCATCGGGGCTGGAAACACGGTGCACCCAAGCTTTAGGAGATCCCGCTAGAAACAAAGTTGTAGCTGGTGTGCACGCATGCAGCGCGTGTCCAAAGATAGGTCTCCATCAGTGTGCTGATGCGAAGTCTGCCCACTTGGGCTTAAGTCAAGAGGTATCTTGAGCGGTATTTTATCACTGACGTTATCCGGAATTGGTAGCACGCAGCAGAACTTTTAGCTAGTGTCGTTACGATCTAGCCTTTGGGCCGCAGGACGAGGTGGTGTCAGCGGAGGCAGGCCTGCGGGCAGGGGCCGCACGCTGCAGGACTGGCCAGAAATCCGTGCAAGGACAGCTGGACCCCGATCTCCTCCCCGGCCAGCACATCCGGGTGACTTGCCCTTCCTCACTGGCGGGCAGTGGGCGGTGAATCCGGCGGTTCTCCGGCCTCAGGGCCGCCGGGCTCCCTGGAAGCTGGCAGTAAGGCTAAGCAGGAGACAGTGGGTCAGCGAGATACTGCTGTTTGGGACCCTCGGAAGAAAGCGCTGCATCCCAGCCCGATCACCCTGAACAAGAGCCCACCCTGGAAGACCCCGGCACGCCACAAGGCCCCCAGCTGCTCCTCTGCAGTGTGACAGACAGCCGAGGGTTGTCGCACACTCGAGTGAGACACAGACACCAAATCTGACGGAAGGAGAGCAGGGGCGCTGCGGGTGCCGCAGGAAAACGTGAACGGAGCTGAAATCAGCACCCGCACAGGAGAAGAGCGAAAGCCCTGTGAGACAGGGGGGCCCCACCGGGGCACACGGAACATAACAGGGAGCACTTAGGAATGCAAGATGTGCCATCGGGTTAGAGAAAAATGTCTGTAGAACAATTATAAAATTCGAAACTCTCCCAAAAGTAGAACAGAAAGAAAAGGAATTTAAATGTTTTTAAACATTGATTTAGTTTTGAGAGACAGAGTGAGACAGAGAGTGAGGGGAGGAGGGGCAGACACAGAATCTGAAGCAGGGTCCAGGCTCTGAGCTGTCAGCACAGGGCCCGATGCGGGGCTCCAACCCGTGAACCGTGAGATCCTGACCTGAGCCCAAGTCAGACGCTTAACCAACTGAGCCACCCAGGCACCCCGAGCATTAGACTCTTAATGCCAGACTCTAACATCTTAGTAACAGTGGTTTCAGAGAGTGGAAACAGACAATCGAGAGGAAGAAGTTATGAAAGAAATAGCACAAGAGGGCACCTGGGGGGCTCAGTCGGTTAAGCCTCCGACTTCCGCTCAGGTCATGATCTTGTGATTTCTGAGTTCAAGCCCCACGTCGGGCTCTGCGCTGACAACTCAGAGCCTGGAGCCTGCTTCGGATTCTGTGTTTCCCTCTCTCTCTACCTCTTCCCTGCTTGTGCTCTGTGTGTGTGTGTGTGTGTGTGTGTGTGTGTGTGTCTCAAAAATAAACATTGAAAAAAATGAAAAAAAAAGAAAGCCACATCATGAAATTGCAGGAAAAGGAGGGAGGATAAAAGATTCTGCAAACTTTCAGAGAGTGAGAGCGAGAGCGAGAGAGGATGCACCCACACAAAGCAGATCATTCAGAAAGGACTGACAGCCGGGAAAGCATGGGACATCTCAACAGAAAGGTGGACACTAGAAGACAAGGGAACACGCTTTTGAAATCCAAGACAAAACACATTCCAATCTATAATTCATGTAATAAAGACACTTTCAAACGTGCTGTGTCTCAAAACATGTGCCTCCCACATACTCTTGGTCTGGAAGCTACTGGAGCGTGTCCACCAAGGTCAGGAAAGCCACCGACACCTGGCCAAGAAGAGGCCAGCAGCGGCTCCAGGAGAGGAAAGCTCCTCAGAGAGCCGGGCTCAGGGAAGCTCCGAAGGGCAGGTCCGGGCTGATCTGGGTCCCGCAGTGGGCTGGGGGGAGTGGGCGGCAGAGGACGAGGCCTGGGAAGCACAAAGATGACCAGTCACCGGACGGGTGGGCCCCCTTGAGAGATGACAGCTCTCACAGACAGGAAGGGGGGACACAGAGAGAAGAAAAACACAAAACAAAACAAAACAAAACAAAACAAAACAAAACAAAACAAAACATATGACTGACCAGAAAATTAGAAACAACCATCAATATAGGAAAAAGTTATATGGAAAAGGAAATACAATCATAGTGTATTATAGGGATCTGCTATTAACAATATTCATCGAAATGCTGACAAAGGAAATAACCAGTAACTTTTATTATTTTTTTAATTTTTTAAACGTTTATTTACTACTGAGAGAGACACAGAACGTGAGCAGGAGAGGGGTAGAGAGAGGAGGAGACACAGAAGCCGAAGCAGGCTCCAGGCTCTGAGCCGTCCGCACAGAGCCCGACGCGGGGCTCGAACTCACAAACCGCGAGATCATGACCTGAGCCGAAGTCGGTCACCCAACCGACTGAGCCACCCAGGCGCCCCAACCAGTAACTTTTAAGTTAACAATCAGCAAGAGGCACGTTGGTGTGTGGATCCAACCTGACATCCTTGGCTTCCATAGGGTGTTCTGCCCCTTCCAGGCACCTGTCCACTCCTTAGGCCCTGGCCAGTCCAAAGCACTGCCCACACTCCCCTGGACACCGCCCCAGCCCCACGCACACGCCCCCACTCTCCACACTGTGGGCACAGCGCTCTTTGCCAAAGGCAAACTCAGTGGGTTATTCGTGTTCAAATCTCGAAGAGGCCTCTTCTTTGCAGGCGTCTGTCTGGAACTGTCAGACCCACGACACCTTGTGCACTGGAGGTGAAGCCCAGATGTCACCTCCTGTGACACCTACAGTGGAGACAGCCTGGATATAGCAGCTGGAGGGAAAATTTCTCTGGGCTAAATACCATATCAGAGAAGCAGAAAATAGGCTGAGGGCCCCTGAAAATAGCCGGAGATATTATCCAATCTGAAGAGCAGAGCAAATAAAGATTGAAAAAAGAACGGTGGGACAGACAGAACTAGCAGGATCACATCCCGGAGAAAAGACAAGACAAAGAGTGGGACAGAAAAATTAAAATATCTAAACACTAGTAAAAATCGTCCCTTTTTTTTTTAATACTTATTCATTTTTGAGAGACAGAGACGGAGTGCAAGTGGGGGAGGGGCAGCGAGAGAGGGAGACGCAGAATCCGAAGCAGCTCCAGGCTCCGAGCCGTCAGCACAGAGCCCGACGCGGGGCTCCAACTCACGAACCGTGAGATCATGACCTGAGCTAAATCGGACGCTTAACCGACTGAGCCACCCAGGTGCCCCCAAATCATCCCAATGTGATGAACAACATTAACGTATGTATCCAAGAAGCTCAGGAAACCCGAGTAGGATAAATAAAAACAAAAGTGAGGTGCCCGGGGGGCTCAGCCGGCTAAGCCTCCGACTTTGGCTCAGGTCACGATCTCTCGGTTCACAAGTTCGAGCCCCGTGTCAAGCTTGAAGCTGTCAGCACAGAGCCTGCTTGGGATCCTGTCTCCCTCCTCTCTCTCTGCCCCTCCCCCACTGCCCTGCGCGTGCACACTCTTGTCTCTCCCCCAAATAAAAAACCAAATGTGTACCTGGGCACTTGAAAGGAAAATCCAAAAATCAAGAGAAAAATCTTGAAAGTGGAGACCATGTCACATGACTTGCAGAGGACGATGTTACCCACGACGGCACCCACCACTGACTTCTCATTTGGAAGCAAGGGAAGTCCGAACATGGTGGGACTCGAAGACAGAAATACCATACGACCCAACAATTCCACTTCCTTATGTCTAAAGGATTGAAAGCAGGGTGACAAAAAGCTACGTGTACATCTGTGTTCACAGCAGGATTACCCATGACATCATTCATAACGGCCAATGGCGGAAGCAACCCATGTCCGCAGGTGGCTGGCTGGCTGGCTGAATGGCCAATTTTGGTACGGGCACACGACGGAATAGCATTCAACCTTAAAAAGGAAGGAACTTCGGACACACGCTGTGCGATGAGTGAGCCTTGAGGACACTGCTGAGAGCCAGTCACAGAAGGACAAATATTGCAGGATTCCACTCATATGATGTCCCTAGAGGAGGCGAAATCGTAGAAAGTGGAATGGGGGGGGGGCATCCAAGGGGGGGCATGCGGAATGGGAAGTCAGCGTTTAAGGGGGACACGGTTTCAATTCTACAAAATGAAGTTATGAGGATGCATGCTTGTGATGGTGTCATGGCATTACAAATGTATTTAATACTAGCGGACTGTATGCTTAAAAATAGCGAAGATGGTAATTTTGTGTTAAGGGTACTTTACCACAATAAAAAACAAAAAAATTAGAGCAGCGAAACACACAAAGGCTGGACTACCGGGAGGCGGAATCACGGAAGCACCTTAAAGTCCGTCTATTGTCATTGTGAATAATCCCTCGTTCACGAAGACTCTCGCGTTTACTAGATTTTACTAGAGAGTTTTCAGTTGATAAGGTTTAACACTAATCTTTTAGTGGGAACACAATATTTAAATCAATCTTTATCTTAGAAATATAGCAACAGCTGGGGCTTTTGTTTTCCAGAAGGCTTTATAATTTTTTCTCTCCTCTCTGTATGAAGATAAAGGGCTGACGCTGATAGACAGCTTACCCTCAGCACTGCAGGCAGAGGATTCGCCAACACGACTGGCAGGACACCGCCGGAAAGCTACGCACTGCTTACCAGGCCTCCTAAAGCTGGCTGTGTGACGCCCGCTCCAGCTCCGTCCCCAAGGCTACTCTTCCCTGGACCCTGAGTCAATTGGAAGCACCCAGAGCCAGGAGGGGGTGTGAGCCGGTGAGTGGGAGGAGGCACAGACGCCTGCACCACCCGTGTCCTTGTAGGAGAGCACGCACAAGGACAGGGGCACCGGAAGTCTTTGTGGCTTCAGGCCTGGACTCCCGACCAAAGGCTAGACGGGGCTGTGCGGATACCGGCAGATGCCCGCGCGGACAGAGGACGTCTAGGTCTGGATAGCCGTTCTCTGGGCCTGAGCCACCCAGGGCAGTTGCAACGCCGCGGGGCTGATGCGACTTCTCTTGCCGGGATCCCAGCCATGACTCTCGAGGGCCCTGTAGTGGGTTCACGTGGTCAAATGTTGGCGAGATCCACGGACCCCATGTTAACGATCGGTTAAGGCCGCTGCCTCTTTCCAGGTAGGCTGTTCCTTCATCACACTCTTTCTGGGGCCCACTGGGGAGACCACGGCAGTTTTGGGACCCCACTATGGCGATCTCGAGTTGGGACGCATTTAGTTGGGGTTTATGGGAGATTTTTTTTTTTTTTTTAATTTTTTTTTTTAACATTTTTATTTATTTTCGAGACAGGGAGAGATAGAGCATGAACAGGGGAGGGTCAGAGAGAGGGAGACACAGAATCTGAAACAGGCTCCAGGCTCTGAGCTGTCAGCACAGAGCCCGACGCGGGGCTGGAACTCACGGACCGCGAGATCGTGACCTGAGCCGAAGTCGGCCGCTTAACCGACTGAGCCACCCAGGCGCCCCTATGGGAGATTTTTATGATGCTGTTTTGCCTGCCTTCCCTGGGTGGTTACGTCTTCTATGGCTGCGAATTGCCCACCCCCACAGTCTAGGCACGGGGAAGTGAGGAAGAAAACAAGATTTGTGCTCTGAACCAGAAGTGAGTCTGCAAATTGGGAGCGGAGGACTTGGTTCTCCCCAACATCTGGATAAAGGGCGTGAGTGGGGAAGGTGCCGGGGCGCGCACCCGATACGTTTATCTTCTCCGATAAATGTATTCCGTAACACAGTATACACAATTTTATGTACTGTGTATCTTTTTTCTTTTAGACGGGGACTGCATGGGTCCGAATTCCCATCTGTGGAGCAGGGAGCCATAGCAATGCCACCAAGGGTGAGCGCATCTATGCAAAGCCCCAAGTGTTACCCAAACCAATGTCAATACCAAAGATGAGATACAAATTCTGTCAAACGGCCTAGGGAAATGTCTGAGGAGTCTTTCTGCTGTTTTCATAAAACCATTCTGCAAAGTCATGAGGTGGCCAAGAGAATACAGCCAAAAATGTAAGCAAAAGCAGTAAAGAGATGCATTTGATACTTCGTACAAATGTTATTTTTCCCAACTTTGTGATGCTTGAGGAGTTTGTCGGCTTTTGAAAACGTACTGACTTCTCATTATGTAAGTTATCTGTAAGCTAGTAATTACTGTAAAATAAAGCATCCATTTTTTTTTTTATTTTTTATTTAAAAAAACTTTTTTTTTTTAACGTTTATTTATTTTTGAGACAGAGAGAGACAGAGCATGAACGGGGGAGGGGCAGAGAGAGAGGGAGACACAGAATCGGAAGCAGGCTCCAGGCTCTGGGCCATCAGCCCAGAGCCCGACGTGGGGCTCGAACTCACAGACCATGAGATCGTGACCTGAGCCGAAGTCGGACGCTTAACCGACTGAGCCACCCAGGCGCCCCAAAGCATCCATTTTTAACATTATACAAAATATACACGTTATACAAGAATATTAACTTTTGTAACTAAGCTTATTTTTATCATTTTACTTTTTTTTTTTTTTTTAAGGAGAGACCCACCCCAAATTGCATATGCTTTAGGCCCCACCAAACCCGGATCCACCCTCGTCCCCAACATCTTTACAACACGTGACCGCAACTCCAGGGAAACTGAACTTCAAATTGCGTGCAGGGTGACGAAATAAAAAGCACGAAACAGAAACTGAGCTCAAATACAGAAAAGCTGAGGAGGCAACGTGTCCCTTGGCATCCACTTTTCCGCATCCCCACCGCGCATGTGACCGGGAAGGGGGTGGTCCCTCCCCGTGCCCAAAGGTGGACCCGAGAGCTAGGTGTGGGCCCACCGAGCGCCTGCGGGGCCGCCAGTCCCCCACTGGGGTCGGGGCTCCGCGGTCCTGTCCTCTCGGCGCGCCCCGGCACCCTCCCCACTCACGCCATCCCTCCTGTTGGCGCCCTCGCCCCCACCGCACCCCTGCTCTTCCTGCGCATCGCCCCACCGCACCCCTCCGCCTCCTAGGGGCCCTGGTCTCCCCCGCACACCGGTGCCCCCTCTCCTCCCCGAGTCGCCCCTCCCCACTTTCCCCCCAGCGGGGATCCGCTGTCCCCACCGCGCGTCCCCTCGCCCTGCCGCCAGCGTCCCCGGGCCTAGCCCAGGGCGCCGTCAGAGCACCCTCCGCGCCCGGGCCGCGCACGGCCCCGACGCCTCCCTCCCCACGTCGCGCGCCGCCCGCCGATCCCTCGGACGAGCCGGGCGCGGATTGGCCTTGAGAAGAGGGAAGTGCCCGCCCCCCGAGCCGCCGGCCAATGGGGAGGCGGGGGCGGGCCGGCGGCGGGCGCCGGAAGCGGCCGAGCGACGAGGGGACGTCGCGTCGCCGGGTCTCGAGCAGCTGCCGCGGAGCCGCCGGACGGACCGCCGGACCTGCCTGCCCGCCATGGCCGAGAGCGACTGGGACACGGTGACGGTGCTGCGCAAGAAGGGCCCCACGGCCGCCCAGGCCAAGTCCAAGCAGGTGCGGCGCCGTGTGGGCCTCGGGACTCAGGGGCGGCCGCGCGGGCGGGGCGGCCGCGGGGCGGGGAGCCCGGGGATGGGGGACCCGGTGGGGACGGGGACTAGGGGCAGGGTGGGGACCGGGGCTGGGTGGGCCAGGGGGGTGGCGGATCAGCAAGGGGCCTGCGTGAGGGGATGGCGCCGGGGCTAGGAGACAGGACACCGGCGTGAGGAAAATGGCCGGGCTCGGACAGTTACGACAGAGGCGGGGTGCGGGCAAGGGCCAGGGCCCGGCCGCAGGGTATGGGACGACAGGTCGGCGTGGTGGGAGGACGGAGGGGTGAGGGAGATGGTGGGGGCGTGGACCGGCTGCGCTGGGGTGGGTGCGGAAGGGCCCAGCAGTCTTTGGAGCCAGGGACACAGGTCGGGGGTGAGGCTGTAAATAGGGACAGGGACAGGGTGGACTTGCGGCCTCTGACAGCCGGGATGGGGGGGTTGGGGGACCAGGTGAGGTTGAAGAGGTGGACCTGGGGGCGGGGATTGGGGACCGCGGTGCAGATAGGGGGCGGAGGCGGTACGGACGCCCCCAGAGTCTCTCCCGCAGATGCCTGGGCAGCCTGACGCTGCCTGTGGAGCATCGCGGAGGCGCGTTTCAGGCCATCGGGGGTCCCTGTGACTGGGCTGAGGTGGCCTAGAGACCCAGTGCTTCTGGGTCTTTCAAGTGTAGATGACACGCCCTGGGAGGTACTTGGTAACCGGTCTCTAGCGTGGCTAATCTATGCGGAATTCACCTGTGAGCTTCAGTGACCACCTCTGCCGGGCCTGGGGCCTGCGCCCTGGGGCCCGGTCTGGGCCGGGACTGGATGCAGCCCTAGCACCTGGCAGTCGCTGACCTGCCCTGACCTTATCATTTGCATGGTCAAAACCAAATTCGCTGTTCCTTTTTTTTTTTTCCCAGAGGAAATTTCATAGCCATAAGCTAGGAGTCACCCGAACATGTCTAGACAGCATCTCTGAACGTGTCACACTCAGAAGGGCCCCGGTCACTTCTCCGCAGCATCAGAATTGTCAAGAAATCCGTTGCGTTAACTTTTGGCAAACGTAGACAGAAGGGTATTGCTCTCGTTGGTGATGTCTGGGGGCTGGGCTCTCCTCTCAGGAGTCAGGTCCACGGAGGAAGGTTGCACCCGGCCAGCGCTTGACCTTCCTTCCTGGTTTTGCAGGAGAGCCTAGTGGAGGAGTAGGTCCGCCGTGAGCACGGATTTCTCAGAGGAACCCGTCAGCCTGTGCTTGTCCGCAGTGAGGAAGCGAGGGGTGGGGGTGGCGGGCGCGGGGGTACCTCGTGCCTGATAGCAGAGGGAGGGTTTTGCGAGGTGAGGAGGTGAGCTTGGGTTTCGCACCAGCCGAGCTTGTCAGTCTGGAAGCGCAGCAGTGCCTGGGGCCGGGAGCTCCGAGCCGGGCTTCCCCGGGCTCCAGAGGCGCCTGCGGTGGGCACGCGTGCTGTCCGGCTAACAGCGGCCTCAGCTGGTGTTTGCCAGACCCTGCCAAGGCCGATTTTGACCAGAACCCTTTTGTGAACGTTCTAGGCTATCCTAGCAGCTCAGAGACGGGGAGAAGATGTGGAGACTTCCAAGAAGTGTGAGTACTTGTGCTTCCTCACAAAACGAGGGTGCGCTGTCGGGGCATCTCTGTGACAGGCGCCCGCCTCGCCTGTGCTGCCCCCAGGGGTGTCGGGGCGGCTGCTGGCAGCTGGGGCCGCTGCGGGGCTGGGGGACACCTGGGGTCTTATCTGAGCAGCTGTGCCTCACTTCCTGTAGTGAGGACCGAATTCTGGACTCCATGCTCTTATGCCTGTGACTTCCCCGTGTTTGGATACCTGGCTTCCCGTGTCTCCCTGGCACAGGTCGCTTGTCATGCCTGGTCCCCGTCTTGAAACGGCTTTATTTTGGGTTTGTTGCAAACCCTGTCCTCTGTTTTTGTCACGTGCTGGTCCAGGGGCCGCCGGCCAGAACAAACAGCATTCGATCACCAAGAACACGGCCAAGCTGGACCGGGAGACTGAGGAGCTGCACCACGACCGGGTGACCCTGGAGGTGGGCAAGGTGATCCAGCAAGGCCGGCAGAGCAAGGGGCTGACTCAGAAGGACTTGGCCACGGTGAGCGCGGCAGGGTCGTCCTCCCAGGCTTGGCGGGGGGGAGGGGGTGGGGGGAGGGGGCCGGGACTCAAGGCCTTGTTTGTCCTTGGCCCTGGGATTCTCTCTGGAAGCCGGGTCAGGGCGGACGTAAGTTCCTTTCCAGCATGAGGTGGCTTCCAGCGCGTGTAGCCCCAGCTGCTCAGTAAGGCCCTCGGCCGCGTGCTGCCTGGAAGGTGGTGCTTGTGGCGACTCCCTTGGCTGTGTGCTAGCTTCGTGGCCTCTTCTTACCGAACCGCTGTGCGTGTGATATGTTTCTTTAGAAAATCAACGAAAAGCCACAGGTCATCGCGGACTATGAAAGCGGACGGGCCATTCCTAATAACCAGGTTCTGGGCAAGATCGAGAGAGCTATCGGTGAGTGTCTTCAGGTCCCTTATTGGGTCTCCGCTGCTGCCCTCTGACCGGGTGCCCTCAGCAGGTGCTGAGCACAGGATGGCCCCTGAGGCCGTGGAATTCTCCAGACCCCTAAGAAGGTCATGAGGGCACCGTCTTGGGCGCCCTCCCCTGCTTTCACCTTTCACGTCTTGTCTACCCCTCCCTCTGCTGCTGGCCAGCGCCCTCTGGGCCTGTGGACAGAGGGCCCAGTGGCCCTCCTGTTCAGGCACTTGTGTCCCCCCCTCCCCTGCCAACATGGGCATTGACTTCCTCTCTGGTGTCAGCATGGCCCCCAGCACGGGGAGCTCCCAGAGCGCTGGAGTCCCAGTTTTGGTTCTGGGAGGGGCGTCGGCCCTGTCCGCTGGGGGGCTGGCAGGTGCACGTGGGGGGCTAAGCCCAGCCAGGACTGCTGGTGATCCTCCGCCTCCCTGCTCTCTCTCGCCTCCTTCCCTCCTTCCCTCCTTCCCTCCTTCCCTCCTTCCCATGGAGAAGGTCGTGCGCGCAATGCTGCCGTGTCAGGGCGGATGGGTGGGGACGCTGTGGCGCCGCCCCGCCTCTTGGGTCCCAGACGGGGCGCCGTGGCGGTGAGCGGGCCAATGGCTCTTTCAGGCCTGAAGCTCCGGGGGAAGGATATCGGGAAGCCGATTGAGAAGGGGCCCAGGGCGAAATGAACACAAAGCCTCGAAATCAGTGCGTTCCGGCTGATCTCGCCTGGCTGGTTCCCCTTGACCACCGGTGCCAGCGTGGTCTCTTCACGTGGCCGAGCGGAACGCGGGGCGTCAGCCCTGCCCGGGAACCCCCTCTACCCTGCTGTCAAACAAAACCTTGCAAAGTATTGCTTCTCCTGATTTTTTTTCCTTCCCACCCCTGGTGTCTGCCCAGCCTTGGGGCGGCTCCCCGGGGAGCTCTGAGCGGGACCACCTCACGCTGGCGGGGCTGTGGGGTGGGGTGGCCTGACCCAGAAGAGAAGATGTCTTCTCCAGTCGGCTTTTAGAGAAGCTAATAAACGTGTTGCCCTTCCTGCTGGTGTCCGGTCTGATCTGCCGGGTCCCCGCGTGTGTCTCTCTTTGGCCCACGATGTAGGGAAGAAAGGGCTCTCCTGACATGCCCTGGGGAGTACTTGAGGGACCCTGAAGGTCACCCTCTGTGGTGCCGCTTCCTCGTCACCGTCTGCTGGGACAGGCCACAGGCTTTAGTCAGCCCCTTGATCCCGGACCCGTGCCCTCCCCTGGCCTGGAGTCTCCAGTGGGCTGGACGGCAACGTGGTCTCACCCCAGGCAGGAGGGGGCACTTGGCTGTGCAGGTGTGGCTGTCTCCCCTTCCCCAGGACGGCCGTGCCCAGTGGGACCTTCCAGGCCCGGGCAGGGCCGTGTCAAAACTTCCTGTGGGGGTGCCTGGCTGGCTCGGTCGGTGGAGCGTGTGATTTTTTTTTAAAGTTTATTTATTAATTTTGAGAGAGAATGAAGGGGGAAGGGAGGATCCCAAGGAGGCTCCACGCTGTCAGCACAGAGCCTGACCCAGAGCTTGAACTCATGAGGCCATGGCAGATCGTGACCCGAGCAGAAACCAAGAGTTGGATGCTTAACCGACTGAGCCACCCAGGTGCCCCAGAGCGTGAGGCTCTTGGTCTCAGGGGTTGTGGGTTCAGGCCCCACGTTGGGTTTGGTTGGAGCTTACTTAATGAATAAGTGATTTTTTAAAAAAAATTTCCCGGGGCGCCTGGGTGGCGCAGTCGGTTAAGCGGCCGACTTCAGCCAGGTCACGATCTCGCGGTCCGTGAGTTCGAGCCCCGCGTCGGGCTCTGTGCTGACAGCTCGGAGCCTGGAGCCTGTTTCCGATTCTGTGTCTCCCTCTCTCTCTGCCCCTCCCCCGTTCATGCTCTGTCTCTCTCTGTCCCAAAAATAAATAAAAAAACGTTGAAAAAAAAAAAAAAAATTTCCCTTGTGGAAGAGCAGAGCCGGGGACCCTCCCTGGGTTAGGAAGATTCAGTTCCGTTTTACTAGGCAAGGAGGGAATGCAGGCACACCAGGGGCCTTGACACCTCTGAGAGAGGGGGGTTGCCTTCATCTTTGGACCCCGTGAGGTCAGGAGGGTGGGAGCCTTGGGTTTGCCTTCCAGTGACCTCAGCAGCATCCCCAGGGCACCGAGTGACCTCTGAGACACATCATTCCGGGGACCACTGGGTTTGCCCACGGGATGGTGAGCTCGGGGACACTTACGGCACGGACCCTTTACCATGGGACAGTGGACGTGGGACCTTTATGTGGAATCACGGACAAAGAAGGGCATTTCCTCACCAGACCAGCTTTATGTCCCTGACAGCTGCTTCAGCGTTTGCTAGTCAGTCCGTGTCTGGGGTTTCTCCCTGTCCTGAATTAGAATCACCCAACGAGGGGCACCTGGGTGGCTCAGTCGGTTAAGGTCCGACTTCGGCTCAGGTCATGATCTCACGGTTCGTGGGTTCGAGCCCCACGTTGGGCTCTGGGCTGACAGCTCAGAGCCTGGAGCCCGCTTCGGATTCTGTGTCTCCCTCTCTGCTCCTCTCCCACTTGTGTTCTCTCTCTCTCTCTCTCTCAAAAGTAAATAAACATTAAAAAAAAAAAAAAAAAAAAAGAATCACCCAGCGAGGCAAGGGCTGGGCAGGGCCTGGGTCAGATTCCCACTGGCTGGGCTGGATAGCCTGAGTGCTGGGGTGCCTGCCCGGCCAGGGGCAGGGGCTTCTCAGGGTCCCGCTGTATCTGCCTCTGGTGCCTCTAGCCCTCGGCCCCGTCCCGTGTGGCCTGCCTGTTACCTGTCAGCTGAGTCACTGAGACCTGTGGGAGGTGCCCCCAAGCACATCCTTTCAGGCAGGTTGGGTCAGTTCTGGGGATCCCCAAGAGCCCACCTTCCCGCTGACAGAGCAGGGTGCACAGACCTCAGCCAATAAGTGGGGGCTGCCCTCGGGGGCCAGGGCGTTTATTGTTGGGGTGAGGACCGTACCCAGGCACGCGGGTGGCAGTCTCGGTGCTTGGGTGACCGTGTGGGGGCTCAGTGCGTCCTGGGGGAGGGGCAGGGGTTGTTCCTTGGGCTCTGTCTGTCAGGGATTGGGGGAAGGGGGTGGGGGGCGACCGTCTCGTGAGGAGCCAGAGTCTTCTCTGCGTCATCTACTGGCTGTCGGTGAGTGAGGCCGGCAGAGTGACACCGTCCTAGGAGGAAGGAGAGGGGCCTCTGACTGCTGGGTGGCCGCTGCGCGTGCGGACGGCCCTGGCCAGGGAGAGCGGACCAGGGGGCTTCTCCCCAGTCAGCCCTGCCCACCTGTCCCTACCCAGGGGCTCCTACCGCATTGAAGACGATGTTGTCAAAGCCGGGGGCCACAGCCGCTGTCTCGCCCTGCGACGGGCAGCCCCCCTTCTGCAGCCAGCGTCGTCCCGCCAGTCCTAGCAGGACGAGGAGGACAAGGACGACGAGGGCACCGCCGACCGCGGCTGGCACCGATGTGGCCACTACCGTGTCCCCTGTGGTCCGAGGGCCGTGTGAGCCCGAGGACTCAAGCCCTGCCTGTCGGCCCTGTCCCCTGAGGTGGCACTTGGGACGGCCCATCCTTGAAACCCTGGCAGGTCGTGCCAGCACGAGGCTCCAGACCTGGCGGGGGTCACAGCCTCAAGCTAGAGCCGCCCCTCCATCACAAAGAGACAGTGGGCCGCGTGGGCTCCACGGGCAGGCTGGCCACGGCCGCCGGCCCGCCGGGCACCTCCTCCAGGGTCTGGGAGTGAGGGCGTGGAGTGCAGAGGCGGGCTGAGAGCCGACTCGGCTCCTGAGGGACCAAGGGCAGGGGTGGCCCGGCCCAGAAAGGGAGGGGACAGTGGGCAGGGGGAGGGGCGGGGCAGGTCCCGCCTCGGTGGCTCTCCTGGCTCCTTGGGCAGCCGTGCAAGCCACAGGCTGCCAAGCCTGACGGAGTCCCGGATCTGGGGCGGGGCTGGCTGACCTGGGCAGCGCTTACCCCGGCCGGGTGCAGGCAGCTGGCAGTGCCGTCCGTCCAGATACTCGACGTCGTCCAGGGCGATGGGCCCCACGGCTGGCTGGCCGCTTAGAGTGGCTTCAAACACGATCTGACCAGAGGGAGAGGGGGCTGGCTGCGCGGGCTGGAGGAGGAGGGCGGGGCCTGGGGCCTCCGCAACCGCCCGGCTCCGGGCGGCCCGGCCTCACCTGGAACTCCTCTGCGCTGGCCACCTCCACCTGGCCCAGCAGCCACTGGTGCCGCAGGCGCCCGCCCATGCTCCACACGGCCAGCTGGCCCCGGGCGCTGTTCAGGAGCACCCGCAGCTGGCCCTTGTCTGCAAGAAGGGGGCCGGGGCGGCTCAGGTCCCCAGCCCGGTGGGCCAGGGCTGCCCCCATCCGCCCTCGCTGCTTCCAGCGCCCATCGCTACTGGCCCGGCCCCACTCACAGAAGTGCTCCGGGAAGCCCATGTGGTACCAGAAGCGGAGGCAGGAGGCCTCGGTGGCGGGCAGAGGCTGGCTGTGCAGCCAGGCTGCCTGGCCCCCCGGGCCCAGCACGTGGGTTTCAAAGAGCACGAAGTGTCCTGGAGGTGAGAGGGACAGCGTGCCTGGCTAACTGGCCGTGGCCCTTGATTCTGATGGGAGCCCCCACGGGCTGGGCCGGTTGGCCTGGGGCGGGGTGGGGTGCGTGCCCCCCCGGGGTGTGTGTGTGTGGCCCCGGGGCCCCTTGCCCACCTCGGACCCACCTGTCTCTGTGCCCAGAGTGTGATCCACCAGGGGCTGGGGGTAGCGGGAAGGTGCGGCCCCACTGCTCCAGTCCCAGCTGTACCCTCCCAGGCCAGGCCAGGCCAGATGACTCCAGCCACACAGGCCAGCCTCAAAGTCACAGGAAGCTGCGGGAGACCTGGGCAGTGGGCAGGGGTGCCCCCACGCCCCCGGGGAGCCCAGCCAGTGAGCGCTGCTGCCTCCCCTCTCTGTCCTGCTGGGGCCGGGGGGCCAGGGGCCCAGGCCAGGCATCTGCCGGTCCGCACTGGAGCTGGTACCAGCCGCGGATCAGCCACAAGGGGGCCCGGGGCCCGGCCGCGGGGCTCCCACCTGGCCGAGGGCAGGGCCCGTCCTGGAGGAGCAGGTCGTCCAGCGCGATATAGGAGTGCTCCACGCCGGCGGCTACCGCCTCGAACACCACCTGGGCAGGGACAGGGCAGGGCAGCCTCGTGCGTGGTCTGGGCGGGCCCCGGAAGCGAAAGGTCGCCTGCCCCCGTCACTCACCCTCCAGGCCCTCTCGGCCTGCACGTCCACACTCCCCAGGCGCCAGGCGGACCCTCCGTGGGCACTGATGCTGAGCACCTGCTGCCTCTCGGCCTCCCCCACGTGGACCTGCAGGGTGCCTGCCATGCCGAGTGACCAGCCCAGGTCAGCAGCAGCAGAGGCGGGGGGGTTGACGGCCGCTCGGGGGCCCCGGGCTGCAGACCCCTCACCTGGGTTTCTGAGGCTCAGGTGGTACCAGAAGGTCAGGCAGGCAGGCCGGGCCAGAGGCTGGTGCTCCTCTGAGGTCAGGGAGGCCACGTGGCCGGGGGGCAGGGCCCGGGGGCTCGTGTCCACCATCATGTAGTGCCCTGGGAGGCGCCAGCGTCAGCCCCCACACGGCCCCCTCTGCCCACCCCTCCGTCACCCCCGATGCGAACCTTGAGCCGTCCCCGTGGTGTGGTCAGCGCGGGGGCCCCAGGCGGCGTGGCCCGTGGCATTGGGCTGGCGCGTCCAGAGGCCTTGGCCCCCGCTGGAGAAGCCACAGGCTGAGTCCTCAAAGGAGCACCGCCTGGGGGCCCAGCAGGGCCCGGGTCGCAGGGCCACGTCGTCCAGGCCCATCGTGCCGTGGTAGCCGTCCCGGGAGCCCTCGAACAGCAGCTGGGGGCAGAGGGGGGTGAGCGGCTGTGGGCTGGCCCTGTCCCCCACCGCCCTGGCGCGGGGCCTCACTTGGTACTTGGTGCCAGAGCCCGGCTGGTGGTGGAGGGTGGCCCAGGCCTCGTGCCAGTGGTTGCCATGGGTGCCGGTCCGTGACCACAGGAGCGTGTCTGCCTCTCCTTCCCGCCTCAGCACCAGGCGCAGTGTCCCTAGACAGGGGGGCGGGGGTAGGAGGGGACCAGAGCCCGACTCTTGAAGGCTTCCGCCCCTGCAGGGGCCCAGACCCAGGAGGCCCTGCCCGGCACCAGGGTCGCTCACCGATCTGGGGCCCGTGGAGGTGATACCAGAAGGAGAGGCACTCCTGAGGAGCTGTGGGCACCTGGGGCTGGGTGAGCAGGTGGGCACCAGGGCCCCGGGCTGGGGGCTCCGTGGGGTCCAGAAGCAAGAAGTAGCCTGCGGCAGGGACACCGGGCTGAGCTGCAGAGACCCCGGGTACCAGGAGGGGCTTGGCCCAGACCGAGAGCCGCCCCCCGGGCTTGGGTGCCCCTGCCCTACCTCGGCCTGTGGTGTGGTCGTACCCGGGGCCGTGGCTCTGGATCCGGCGCCAGTGGGCATCTGTGAGGTGGCCGGTGTACCAGCCGCACGTGTCCCGCTCGAAGTTACAGGAGACCTCTGAGGGCGGGGCCGCGGTGGGGTCAGCACGCCCCGAGCACCCCCACACCCGCCCTGTGTCCCTAGAGAGTGTGAGAATTGCTCTCTGGGGTGGGGGCTCCCAGGGTCCCTCGAGGTGGTGACGGGGGGCGGCGGGGAGAGGCCCCTGGGTAGGGGCTGGGAGCGGGCAGAAGGACCTGAGTCCTTCTCAGTGGCTGTCACGGGGCTGCAGTCCTTCAAGGTCACATCGTCCACTCCAGCGCCCTGCTGGCCAGGGCCGTCCAAATCCACCAGGCCGACAAACTCCAGCTTCGTGAGGAGCACAAGGGAGGGGGCTGTCGAGTCAGCGCTGGCTCTGTGACCCCCCCCCCCCCCCCCCCCAGGCTGCCCTCCTTACGCGGAAAGGCCGGCGGCGTGCCCCAAGAAGGACTCTGTCCATCCTCCAGCCCTGGCTGCTGCCCGGGGCTTGCCACACCAGCTCACGGTTGCTGTCCTCCACCACGACCAGGGCCAGGAAGCCTGGCCGAGGGGGTCACTGTGGGTCTGCCCAGCCCTCCTCCCCCACCCTCCCGCAGGGTGCCTCGGGGCGGGGTGGGCCAGAGGGACAGCGGGGGGTGGGGGGGGTGGGTACCTTGGGGGTTACTCTGGAAATAGTAAGCCATGTGGAGCTCACAGCGGGGGCCCGAGGGACCCAGGGGAGGTGTGAGGACCCGGGCCTCTGCCGCCAGCTGTCCCCAGGCCCTCTGCAGGGACAGGAAGTGCCCTGAGGAAAAGCAAGGCCTCTCAGAGCCAATTCCTGCCAGGGCCCCCCCGCCCCCCTCACCCCGCTGCCCCAGGCAGGCACACTCCCTGGTGAGAGGAGGCACAGCAAGGTCCCCTCTGGGGGTGCAGTTCGCAGATGGGGGGACTCGGGCCTCACCAGCAGCAGTCCTGCGGGCGCCTGCGCCAGGGCCCCGGCTCTCCTGGGCCAGGAGACGCCCCCACTGCAGTCGCCCCACGCTGGCATCCTCCCAGCCCCCCGCTGTGAGGGGCTCAAAGTCCGTGGTGCCTGGAACGGCAGTAGCAGGGAGGGTCGGGGAGGGTCTGGAGGAAGAGAGGGCCCCCCCGGCCTCCTGCCAGCTCCGGCCGCCCCTCACCACAGTCCTGCTCATCCTCGCCCCCCTCGCACTGTTGCTGGAAGTCACAGAGCTGCTCTGGGGGGACGCACAGGTCCCCGCAGGAAAGATGTCCCGGCTCGCAGAAGTCCCGGGGCCGCAGGCTGGACGGCTGGCGCCAGGGGGCTGCGGCCCAGAGCCCAGGAGGTGATCCAGACACCTCTGTGGGGACAGAACAGGGGTCAGGGGGGTGGGTTGTGCTTCTCCTGGAGAGGGAGGGGCTCAGCGGGCCCACCTGGGACTGGCTGGCAGTGGTCCGACAGGATGAGGTCATCCAAACTCACGACACCGCCTGGGCCTGTGTGCCCAGTGAGCAGAATCTGAGGGCACAGGGGACTCAGGGTGTGCCCCCCCCGCCCTCCCCCCACCCCGCATCCTTCTGTCATCCCCAGGTCGGCTCCGCCAGCCAGCCCTCCCCCTGCCTTGCCTCGCCTCGCCTCGCCTCGCCTCGCCTCGCCTCGTGTCACCGGATACCCTCCCCTGTCACCACCCCCAGGCAGGCCTTGAAAGCGACCCCTCCTTCCCTGGGCCTGCTCCCAGAGCTTCCTGCTGACACAGCCTGGGGGGGGGGGGGGGGCCCTGATCTCCCCTGCCCAGCTTTCCGGGGGGCGGGGGGGCCTTCTGGGACTTCCCGCTCGCCCACCCCTGGCCGCCGCCCTCTCGGGCCTCACCCGGAAGGGGTGGTCGCTCTGGACGTCGACCCGGTCTCGGACCCAGGCGGCCCCCAGCTCTCCGTGGCGCCTGCGCAGCAGGACGGGGCCCTGAGGGGAGCCTGGGCTCTGAATCTGCAGGAACAGCTGGAGGCAGCCACCCTCAGACCCGTGCAGGTAGTGGTAGAAGATAAGCTGAGAAGAAGCCAAGGAAGGTCAGGGAGACCCCCGGGCCTGGGCAGCCAGGTCGGGCGGCCCCGTGTCCCCGACCCACCTCACCGAGCAGTGGTGGGGGCCTGAGGCTTGGAACTCGGGGCTGGAGAGGACAGCGGGGGCGCTGGGCTCGGCCACGGAGACCAGGAAGGAGCCTGGGGAGACACCAGACGTGGGCCGGGGTGGCCGGGCGGGGCCCCGGTGGGTGCTCCCCGGCGGTCCCCCGTGGGCCTCACCCTGCGCGCTATTGCGGCTGTGGTCCCGGCGCGGCCAGGCTGGCGGCCTGGGGCCGGCACTGTGGTTCCGGGCCCAGCCCTCCGAGCGGTTCCACGGGCCCAGGCCCGTCTCGAAGTCGGTGGCCGTGTGGCGGCCTGTGGGGGAAGCAGGGTCAGGCTGCCGGCAGGGCCCGTACCCCGCCTGTCCCGCTCCAGCATGCTCCCTGGTGACCCCCAGCAGCCCCTCCCGCTCACGGCAGGTGGGCGTGTCCTCATCTGAGCCGTCCCCACAGTTGTCCTCTCCGTCGCACAGCTGGTGGGGCTCCACGCAGGCCATGTTCCCACAGTGGTGGTACCCCAGGGGGCAGCGTGCCTGGGGGGCTGACATGGGGGAGGGGCAGCCCGTCACCGTGACCCCAAGACCCCGGGGGCCGGGGCAGCTGGGGGAGAGGCTCAAGGCCATCTGGGTCCTGCTAACCCACTGCCCCCCAGGTGTGGGTCCGCGGCACGGGGGCCTTACTGGGCAGCCCACAGGCCCGGAAGACCACGTCGTCCAAGGCCACGGTGCCCCTGTGGGTGGCATTTCGGGTGGCAGAGAAGGTCACCTGAAAAGAGTGGGGTTCTCAGGACTTAAGTCAGGGCTCAGACCCTCCCTGCTCCCTCCACATCCAGACCACCCCCAGCTCACCCAGAAGTCGCCCCGGATGCGGCCAGTGGCCACCACCAGCTCCTGCCAGCCTGGGCCCCAGGGCCCAGAGCTCTGCCACAGGGTCAGCGTCTCGGCCCTGTGGGTCAGCTCTAGCCGCAGCTCAGCCACATCTGTAAGTGGGGGGCGGGGGGTCCTGGGGCGGCTTGGGCCCCGCTGCTTCCCGCAGCCTGCTGGCTGTGCCCTGCCGTAGGACCCTTGTCCCTCCCTTGAGGTACCTTCCCGGTCTCTGCAGCGGCCCTCCGTCCTTTCCCAGTCCCTCCCCTCGGGGTGCCCCACCCTGGTGGAGGAGTTCTGGGCACCCACCTCCAGTGGCCGTGTGGTGCCAGAGCCTCAGCTCACAGGTGGGGGCGGCGTCGTGCAGGACAGGGGAGCGCAGGGCTGCCGTGGACGCCTCTTTCCCGCGGTGCGTGCCAACAGCCGTGTACCAGCCTGGCCGGCAGAGAGGTCAGGAAATGGGGCTGGAAGTGAAGGGGGGAGGGGGCGTCACGGACACCCGCCAGGGCCTCACCGAGGTCTGTGCCGAGAGTGTGGTCTGAGCGCGGCCCCAGAGGCTCCAGTGTGGCTCCTGCCCGGTCTCGCAGCCACCTGTAGCCTGAGGTGCTGATGTCCCGCCAGCCGCAGGAGTCTCGCTCGAAGTCACAGGCGAAGGGGGCGCCCGGGGCGGGCGAGACCCCGTGGTAACCTGGAAAGTGGGGGGCTCAGGGCTGCCTGCAGAGGGCTGGCCTGCCCGCCCCCTGCCCGCCCCACCGGGCCCCGGCTCACCGCACTGGGCCTCGTCAGAGCAGTCTGGGCAGTCACACACGAAATTGCACGCGGCCTCGCTGGGGGCCCTGCAGTCGTTGGGGACCCAGGCCCGGCCTGGGGGCCCTGCTGCTAGGAGAGAGACAGGCGGGTGGCCTGGGGCGGGGTGACCCCCCCCCCCGCCAATCCCAGGCGGCCCAGGATACTGTTCACCTGCTCTGAGGCCTAGGCCAAGAGGTCAGGGAGGGAGGGGGCTGGGTCCTGCCAGCTGGGGGGTCCTGGTCAGGGCCAGGCAGGACGCATCTGGCCCGGGAGAGGCGGGCTGCACGTCAGGATGGGGGGGGGGGGTTGTGAGCATGGGACCAACGGTCCCCGACATGGGACGCCCCCCGAGGAAGGGAGCAGGAACCCAACAAGGAAATGCCCCCGGCCCCCTCAGGCTCCATTTGGTCCAAGAGTGGCAGACTAGGCTCTGCTCCCAGGGCCCTCTCGCCCTGGGACCCGGGTGGACACTGGGGCCAGGTAAAGCAGAATTCGTGCCCCTTCCCCGATGGGGCAACCCCCAGGCCCCCAAAGGCTTGTCCCGGGCACCCCCCGAAGGCCACCCAGGGCCTTGCCCCTCTCCTGGGGAGGAGACCTGACACTCACCCAGGAGCAAGGCCAGCAGGAGGTGGTGGGGCAGACGCATGGTTGGGCGGGGGGAGTGAGGCCGAGGGACAGCGAGGCCGAGGGACAGCGCACTCCAGGCGGCCTCACGGGGATTTCGCCCGGTTATCTGCCTGTGGCCCCGCAGGCTGAGTCTGCTCTGCTTGGAGGGGGGACCTGGCCCCTTCTGTACCCGCTGCCCGTCAGCAGGCCCCGCCCTGTGTTGATGAGGACGAACGTCCGACTGTAAAAGCGTCCAGGAGAGGGGCCCCTGGCCCAGGTAGGCTCCCACCCGCCCGGATACTTCTGACCAAAGGTCGGGCTTCAGTCATCAGGCCCACCGTCCCAGCCCTGCCTGGCGGAGGCCCCACCAGAGAAAGCACCCACTCGGGCTTTGTCTCCCAGAGCTGGGGCAGGAGCCCAGCACGCACCCCCCACCTGTGCCCCCAGCCCCACGTTCCGTGCCTCCCTGCCCCAAGTGACCAGGGACTTCGTCCTTCCCCACCACAGTCTGTGGCTGCCTGTGGCTGCTCATTCCTTTGTAAGGGACGATCATGTATTCATCAACAAGTGTTCTGATTAGCGTGGCTGGGTGCTGCCGGGCACAGGGCATTTACCACCACGTGACCTCGGTCTTACCAGATCCTGTCTCCTCATCACTAAGATGTGGTCACAACAGCCTGGAGAGGCCACCGTGAGCTCACGGAAGGCCTGCCCCAAGATGGCACCCGTGTTCACGGGGAGCCACAGGGACAGCTGTGCTCGGCTGTCCCCTCATCCACACATCCACTTGCCGCAGCTCGTCCCCCCTCAGCCCTGCACTGGGAGGAGAGGAGGGGGTCCTGCAGGGGGGCTCCCGGCTCCAAGCCTGAACCCTCAGAGCCTGTGGCTGCAGGGCGGGTGCCATGGGACCCGGTCTTACGAGGGGTCTGGGAAACTTCATGTGACTTCAAACGGCAGATCACGAGGGGACACTGATGTCAGCTGGCCCTGGGGGACCTGGTGCTAACTCCTTGCGCAAGGGCTCATCAAAGAGTTTCCTCCCAGATGTCCTTGGACACAGGAGGGGTGGAGAGGAGCAATCAGGCCATAAATGGGGGCAGCAGCCCAGGGGCCCCCTTATCAGAGCACAAAGGGCTGAGTGTGCACGCCACCCCCCCCCCCAGGGGCCCCCAGATGTGGAGCCAGGTGAGGGACAGCCAGTAGGGGCCCTGCGGCTACCAGGGCCGCCTCCAGCTCTCTGTCACCCACACCCTCCGGCCAGGGGTCCCCAGGGGTGACCGGGAAGCAGACAGATCAAGACACACACACATCTGAGGAAGAGCAGGGGCGATAACGTTTTTAATTCCTGCAGGTGAGGTAAACCTGGGCACTCGGGCCCGGCTGCTGTTGGTCTCCAAGGCCTGGCCCGGGGTGCATAGCGCCAGGGGGTATAGTGGGCCGCTCGGGCAGGCCTCAGTAACCGTCGTCGGCCCAGGTGACCTCGTAGTCCGGGTACACGGCTTTGATCTTCTCAGTGGAGACTGAGTGCTGGGCACGACCATAACCCTGAAGACAGAAGCCGACGCTCACAGCCCCGTCCTGGCTCTGGGCGTCCATCGGCAGCAGCACCCAGGAGGCGGCTATGGAGGGGGCCCGCTGGAGCCGGACGTGGCCAGCCCTCCCTGACCGCCCAGGGTAAGCTGGCCGCCAAGGTGAGCAGTCCTTGCGCGTGGGCCCTCCAGCCCAGGGCGCAGCCTATCCTAGGTGCCGAGAGACGCTGTGTGAATGCCCCTGGGTCTCCACCGTGGCCTCGTGAAGGGACTCGTGGAGGAACGGGACGCGGCCCACTGTGGCTGAGGGGCAGGCAGTGGCCTCCCTCCCACTACTCGTGGGAGATGGGGAAGCCACTGGCGGGAGGGGTCTGCGGCCCAGACAGCCAGAGAACCCCCAGTGCCGCAGGTGTCCTCAGCGCAGGGCAGTGAGGGCTTGTGAGAGCTGGTCCCTCCCCCCGCCCCCCTCCGCGGGCCGGGGCTCACCATGGAGTAGCCATACACGTGGATCTTCTTGTCCTGGCTCTGGTGGGAGATGCGCCCGCCTCCCAGGCACTCACAGCTATAGCCCTTCTTCTGCATCTCGCCCGATACCTTGTCATAGATGTCGGCTGGGACAGGGAAGGCGGCTCAGCACGTGCCACGGCCCGCGGAGGCCCGGGGGATCTGGAGCTCCGGCTCTGGGCAGCTCCTTCCCCAGGAGAGGGGCCCCTCCAGGCTGGGACGCCATGAAAGGAGGAAGGCGTGCACCCGGGCAGGAGTCCTGGGACTAGGAGACACGGGTCGCGCCACGGCGGCCCCTCGCCCTCCAGGACCCTCGCCCTCAGACCGGGTACAGGACCGCCTCTCTCGACGCCGCCTCATTCCCCGCCCAGGGCCCTCAGCCCCGCCCCCAGGCGCCCTCAGCCCCGCCCCGAAAACGCCGGCCGGCCCCGCCCTCACCGTGGTACTCGGCCCACTTATAGCCCCGCACGATCTCCTTGCTCTTCCCGGCCGGGGCGTCGGAGGGCGGCGCCGCGTGGACTCGGATTAGCACGTACTTGAAGACGCCGTCGGGATCGATGTCCACATCGGCTATCTGGGCGAGGTCCGCCGCCGCCATGTTTCCCACAGCCCGCCCGCCCCGGCAGCCCGCGGCCCTTCCCGCAGCGACCCTGGGTCGAGTAGACCGTGCGGGAGGCGGGCCCTGGGAGCCCGGACCCAATCCCGCGGGGCCTTGCTGCCCGGGCCCGGAGCTTCAGCCAATCGTGTCGCCGACCCGCAACACAGACTGGCCAATGGCAACCTAGCTCCTTGCCACTCTGAGGCCACGCCGGTCCCGCTTAAAGGGGAACAGGGACCCGGGAGTGGGCGGTGATTAAATCAAGCTAACTTAACAGTTCTTTTTTAGTGGGGACTGGGAGGCGGAGTGGGTAGCGGGAACGGTGGCAGGCTCCTTTAGAGGGGCTGGGCGGCTCATGAGGCCCAAGCGACAAGCGCCCGTCCCGACCCCTCCCCCACCGCGTCCCAAGACCTCCCCGTCCGCCTTCCCAACGCGCGTTCCAAGGCCTCCCTCCCTGTCCCCCACCGCGTCCCAGGGCCTCCCTCTCCCTCCTCTCACCTCGTCCCAAGGCCTCCCTCCCTGCCCCCCACCGCGTCCCGAGGCCTCCCCCTCCCTCCCAAGGCGTCCCAAGGCCTCCCTCCCTGTCCCCCACCACGTCCCAGGGCCTCCCTCTCCCTCCTCTCACCTCGTCCCAAGGCCTCCCTCCCTGCCCCCCACCGCGTCCCGAGGCCTCCCCCTCCCTCCCAAGGCGTCCCAAGGCGTCCCAAGGCCTCAAGGCCCTCTTCCCTTCCCTCCCGCGCCTGCCCAGCTCAGCGTGGTCAAGGGCCTTTCTCCCAGTCCCACCAGTCCCACCCACGGACCGCCCCCGCCCCGCCATCAAGGAGGAAGCAATGGCTACATTCGAGTTGTTTTACTTGGTTTGAAAGCATTCGCCCCCTGGAAATAATCCCAGTCCAGCCAGGATCATTCCTGGCCAGCCGGCCCTCAGGCGTGGGGCTGAAAGCTGAGGCCCTAGGGCAGGGGGCATGGCGGCTGGACTTGGGAGGCCACGAAGGCGGGTAGGGCAAGCGGGGCGCGTGGCCGATGCAAACGCGCTAGGCTGATAGGCCAAGGTTGGCGCGCAGACGTTGTGGGATGGGCTAGGGTGCATGGCACGGAAGGAGAGCCGGGAACAGAGGTGTGGGGGACGTTCACAATTCAATTGATGTCCTCTCCTGGCCCCGTTAGGGAGTGCTGGGAGCCCCAGGAGGAGCTTGCCAGGCCGGCCTGGTCCCCTCTCACTCTGTCCTTATGGAGCTAGGGCTGTGGGCCAATGAGTGTGTGCTCCTGGGAACAGAGCCCAGTCCCCTGCCTCGGGTCTCCAGGCCTCAGCACAGGGCAAGGCCAGAGCGAGCACACGCGGGATGTTCGTGTAGTCAAGCCCCCACACCTCCAGTCGTCCCCTGCCCTGATCAACTGGCTCACTCCGACACCCTTTCCCCGCAGTCCAATCTTTTTGTCCTCCCTACGTTAGTGGGTACGAGCCCCTTCTGGGCATGTGTGGTTCCTCCTGTTCATCCGCCCTCTGCATTTGCTTCCCTCCTCCCTGTGAGGTTAGGGCCTGCGCTGCCGGTTTCACCCCCTCTCTGTTCTGGCACCCACCTAGGGGGCCTTCTGTCCGTGTGGGCCGGCAGCCGACTCACACACAGCTAGGACTCCTCACCTCTCAGCTCTGGGCCGGATCCTGCCAGCGCCCCCACCCACATCCTCCCGCCCACCCCGCCCAGGCCCCTCTCTCTGTCTGGGTGTGTTGTGCCTTGGTTGAAGACCTCCGACTATCCCCCTCCACTGCTGCTTGTTCCAAACCCTCCTGTAGGACCCATGTTAGGGCGGCTGGAGGTGAGAGGACCGGAGGGCGGGTAGCGTCGCCAATGTGTGGACTCCGTCGCCAGTGTGCGGCCTCAGGGTCCAGCCGTGCTCTTATCTTGCTGGGGCCCCCTCCAGCCTTGTCATCTCGGGACACGAACACACTGGGACTAATCAGGGTGTCCGCCAGAGAGGAAAGGCCTCTGAGCAGGATGCACCCTAAACCACAGAAGGCGGGTCGGGGGACCGTTGAAGCGACGGGACGAGGCTTTGGGCAACCGGGGCTCCTGGATCAGGGCGAACCAGGGTTGGGGAGGTTGCAGGGAGGCTTTGCGGACGTCAGGAAATGGACTGACCGGATCTTCGCGGTGGGGTCTGCAGTAGTGACCCCTCCGCGTGAAGGCAGGGTCGGGCGGTCCTCAGGCCCACCCCGCCTCCCAGCGGGGAGCACCAAGCGGCTGAGGACCGACCTCCCGGGAGGCCCCAGGGCTGGCTGGGAGCTGGGAGCCGGAGGAGGGGGAATGAAAGGCGGGGCCTGTGGCGAACTCAATGGGGCGGGACCTGGGCAGAGCTTGTGGCAAACAGAAGAAAGACGAGAGGAGCACGGCCTGGCCTGAGGGATTGGGCTGGGCTCCTGGTGGGCTGCGCGGGGTCTGGGTGGGCAGGCAAAGCTTGGGGGTGGGCCCTAGGTGGACTGCGCAGGCCCAGAGAGGGCTGTGTGGGGCTCCGGGTGGGCCTTGGGTGGACTGGTCGGTGTCTTGAGTAGGCGGAGCAGAGCTCGGGGGTGGGCCCTAGGCGGACTGGGCGGAGCCCGGGGAGGCCCCAATGTGGAATGGGCTGGGCGGAGCCCAGGGGTGGGCCCAGTGTGGACTGGGTGGAGCCCGGAGGGGGTGTGTGGGCCCAATGTGGACTGGGCGGGGCCTGAGCGGGCTGGGCGGAGCCCGGGGGGGGTGGGCCCAATGTGGACTGGCCGGGGGCCTGAGCGGGCTGGGCGGAGCCCGGAGGTGGACCCAACGTGGACTGGGCGGGGCCTGAGCGGGCTGGGTGGAGCCCGGGGGTGGGCCCAATGTGGACTGGGCGGGGTTTGAGCGGGCTGGGCGGAGGCCGGGGGTGACCCCACCGCTCACATGATGTCGTCCAGCAGGTTGGCGCTGGCCACCCAGTCGAGTGCGCGCGGCTCGGAGGCAGCCATGATCATGCACATGAAGGGGCGGCCGGTGCGCCGGTCCGTGGGGTAGATGGTGGTGGGCGTGAAGCGCCGGTTGGCCTCGACGAACTCGCAGAGCTGTTCGTAGACGCGCGGGAACTCGTGGCGCAGGAAGACGCCGCGCAGCCGCAGCTCGCGCTGGATGTGGATGAAGGCCACCTCGCGCGCGCGCCGGCCTGCCTCGCCTTCTTGGTCCAGGCCTGCGGTGCCTGGCGGCGGAGTCAGGATCAGCGTCTCCATGTCGGCCTCGCGACCTCGAGCCGGGGGCGGTCGAGCCGGGCTGCCGGCCGCCAACGCCACCTTGGCGAACTTACGCACCGTGGGCCCGGGGCTGCGCGGTGCGGGGGCGGGCCGGGCGGAGGTGCCGGGGGGCGTGGCGCCGGGGCCCACGGCCACCGACACACTGAGCAAGAAGCACTCGGCCGGCTCGTAGAGGCGCCCGGCGGCGGCCAGCTCGCGCGCGTAGCTGCCCAGGGGCGCCGCGTGCGTGGCCAGCTCGCGCAGCGACAGGTAGGTGGGCGACAGCAGCAGCCCCTCGAGGCCGAAGCGCAGGAAGTTGTCTGCAGAGCCAGGGCTCGGGAAGCCCAGGAAGAGCACGCCGCGACCGCGCGACAAGAAGCCGACACGCGCGATGCGCGAGAAGGCGCGGTGAACGGGGCCGCTGTCGCGGCAGAACTGCAGCACGTGGCGGCACACGCTGCCCACGCGGCCGTACACGCAGCGTGCCTTGTGCGCGTCCCAGTCTTCGCGGCGACACAGGCGCGAGCAGTAGTAGGTGTAGCAGCTGTGGCAGGACTTGAAGTAGAGGCAGGCGTTGAACATGGTCTCGGTGCGCCGGCAGCGTGCGTTGGAGCACGTCATCAGGTCGTCCTCGTCGGCGCTGGGCTCCGGGGACGCGTCGGCAGCCTGCCCCTGGCCGGCCGGCTCCTCGGCGCTGCCGGCGGACGCGGGTGGCGAGCGCGGCGCCAGCGCGGGTGCCCCGGAGCCCGCGGGCCTGGAGTCCAGCAGGCGGCGCAGCTGGCGGCCCAGTCCATCGGCCGCGGGCTCCGGGGCTTGGCCCGCGGGGGGCCGAGAGTCGATGACCAGGTCGGTGATGAGCTCGTCCAGTTGCTCGAGGCTTCGCTGGCGGCCACCAGTGGGCCCATCTGGGGCGGCGGGCGGAGACGGCCGGGGTCGCCCTCCCGGCAGCTCCCAGGCCCTGGCTGGCGGTCGCTCCCCGGCTCGCAGGTCGTTGTCGGTGATGGTGATCTCAGGCGTGACATACCAGTTGCGGCCCGGGCCCTCGCCCGCGCGGCCCTTCTCCGACAGCGACGTCTCGGACAGAGACAGCGCCGCATAGCGTCTGGGCGAGGTGGAGAGGTTCACGACGACGGGCGGGCGCCGGCCTTCGGGGGATGCGCCTCGCGGCTCCCGCGCCTCTCGCCCCAGCAGGTTTTCGTAGCTGCGGCCGCGGCCCAGGGGGTCCTCCCGGCGCGGCCCCGGCGCCAGGATGTTGTCCCAGGAGCGCGAGTAGTGGCGGCTGTCAGTGACCAACCGGGGCGGGCTGGTGCCGGTGCCGCCGTGCCAAGAGGCGAGCAATGGGCCAGGGTCCGGGGGAGGCACCACCTGCAGGGTGCGGTAAGGCCGCAGGCCCCAGTCACCCCAGGCGGGGCTGCCTCGTGGGTGTGGGTAAGTCCGAGCTAGAACGTCGCGATCGCGGTACCGCCCGAAGTCCTCTGTGTAAAAGGGGCGGAGAGCGGGGTGGGCCCGCGGCGGCTCCTCGGGAACATAGCGGGGGCCACAGGGCGGGCCGTAGGGCGGGCCGTAGGCTCGAGCGGCCTCCCCATAGTAGGAACGGGAGGGCGGCTCCTGGACCGGGAAGGTGCGCACTTCACCTGCGTAGTAGCCGCCGCCGCCGCCGCGCCTTGGGCTGGGCACAGGGGGCTCCTCCGACGGGAAGGGCCTGGCATAGTAGCCGTCGAAGGGCAGCCCAGGGCTGGCCGTAAAGCCACCAGCGTGGCTCTCGGGCTCCTCGGTGTAGAAGAATTGGGTGGGACCCGGCGGCGTGGTGAAGGGCAGACTTCGGCGCTCCGTATAGTCCCGGGGCCCGGGCAGGGGACCGTCGCAGTACAGCGCTCGCGGATCCGCGCAGTACGTGTCACTGGGGGTGGGGGTGCGCGACAGCGCCACGTGGCGAGGTCCGGGCACCGTGAGGCCGTGGAGCTGCGGGGCAGGGCGTGCCCAGGGCATGGTCTCCGCGGGCCCGCAGGACCGCGAGCCCCGGGCGGTGTGTTGCAGCACCGCGTCGTCAGGCTTGATGTCCAGGCGGCAGCGGACGTGGGGTGCAGGCCCGGCGGGCGGCTCGGGGGGCGCGCAGCGGCCCGTGGCGGCGCAGAGGGGCGCGATGCGGCCGGGGCCGCCCCGCTGCGGCTGCAGCTTGATGGGGTGCAATTCATTGGCGAGCGCGCGCAGCGCCGGGTACGCGGGCTCCCGATGCGGCGATGCCTCGCCCCGCGCTGTCCGTTGGGCCTCCCGGCCTCGGCGAGGCAGCACCGGCGGCGAGGCGGGCGCGGGCGCCAGGCCCGGGGTCGCGCGGGGCGCGCTCTTGGAGCGGGCGCGGCGCCGGGGCTCGCCATCGCGGGGCCGGGCGCGCGGCGCGGCCGGCTCCGGGGGCGGCGGCTCGGGTCGGGCCTCCATGGCCTCCCCGTCCAGCGCCTCCAGGAAGTCGAAGCTGCGACAGTGGCGCTTGTTGAAAGGCGCGGGCGCAGCTGGCGGGGGCACGGGGCGCTCACATGGCGGGCGCCGCGACGCGGGCCCGGGGGCCGCCACCTTGATGTCCTGGTACACGGTCGACACCAACAGGTCCGGCGGGTCCGTGCGGGTCATTTTAAAAGAGGTCCCCAGGCTGGCGGTCGCAGCTCACTCTGCCTTTCCGGGCTTTTGCCCTGGTGGGAGATGCGGGTCAGGGTGACCCCTCTGCAGCCCAGAGCTGGCTACACCCCTACGCTGGCCTGACTTACCTGGGACCCAGTGGGCGGAGCAGTCCTGGCTGCCCGCGGTGGCCGAGGCCCCAGGCACTTGCTCCATGCCGGCGTCAGAAGCACCTGCGGGAGGAACCCAGCCGTCCAGCTACTCAGGGTCTGTCCCCTGCCCCGGGCCACCCTTTCTGGGCCACTTTCTGCTGGGGTGTAGCCAATCAGGCAGAAAGGCAATGGCCGTCGCTGTGGTTCCCGAGCTCCTGCTGCCAGGCCCGTGCCCCCAGGGGGCCTCCCCCTCCCCCCACTACCATCGGCAGGTTTGGGTAGAAGCCGTGTCCTGGGGCAGGAAGAACGGGGGTGTGTTCCCAGCTGGGATGACGGTAGGCTCCTTCGAAACCTTATTTACAAATTTCTTTATGGGTGTTTGCCTCACAACACTCATGGGTGACTTAAGCCCCGTCCTCACGCCCAGTGCAGGGCAAGCCCTCTGATGGTGTGGTCTGAGGGGGAGTCCCTGGACCGTGACAAAGTTGCTGAGTCTCCCTGGCCACCTGCTGACCGGGTGGGACATGGAGACCCTCCCCCAGTACGGCAGTGGTGGCTGCCCTGGGAACAGTCCCCGGAACCAGCCCCAGTCCTGAGGCCCCAGCAGACATGGAGATGGCCCCATCAGGTCCAGGCACCGCCCCTAGGCTGACGGACTGGCCTGCCCCACCCTCGCCCTTCTGTGTGGCCCAGGCCAGCACACGCCACAAAGAACATCCCTTGGCCCTAAAGCCCCCTTTCCCTTGCAGAAACCTCTTTTGATCCCTGGTGTCTTAGGGTGGTTGGAACCCATTAAGCTTGTTGGGGCCGTCGTGACAAGGCCCGGGGAGCAGCCACCCCAGCTTTGCGGCCTGTGCTCTGCAGCTCAGAAACCGGTGCCGGCCGCAGGGACCATGTGGGGGCGGGAGCCACCCGCTCAGGGCCGCCCCTCTTCCCCAGAGCAGCATGGGGCCAGGAGGCCGCAAGCAGGGGAGGCAGGGTGGTGGGCGGGTAAAGCCCCCCCCCCCCCCTTCACTGCTTCTCAGGAGAGAGCCCTCTCCACAGCAGCTCAGGAAGGCTCCATGGCAACCTGGGGTTCTGCTGCCCCCGCAATGGGGGCTGGGCGGGGGTCCACCCCTCTGCACTGGGCTCATGCTGAGACTTGGGCCACCGGCCCCTCTGTGGTACCCGGGGCCTGGACAGGTTGTGTAGGGTCTCAGACGGTGCTGACAGGGCCCCCACCTCACACGGGCTGGGGAAGCGTGCTCCTGGCCGAGCTGGGGGAAGCCCGGGGCGGGGGGCGGGGGGGGGGGCTCACCTGCCAGGGTCTCTGGTCAGGCCGACCCTGTGTCCCAGGTGTGCCAGGGGCTTTCTGCCGGCAGGGCTGCCCTTCTGGGTCAGGGTCATGAAGTCCCAGCGGCCCGTCCCATCGCAGCCTTGCACCCACCCCAATTCTGTCCCTGCTCATAGGACTGTCCCCTTCCCACCCCCTTCCATCTTAAGCTCAAAGCCAGGCTGGAATTGGGGGTCCGATGACAGGGCATGAAGCTCCGCCCCAGGGAGGTGACAGCTCCGCTTCGCCTCTGCGGCGGTAAGGATGGAGCTGGGCTGGGTGACATCCCTCCCCGTGGGCACGGGGGCAGTCGGTCCTTGCAGGGGCCCCAGGCCTAACGCACCCCTCCCGCGGGTCTCCCCGCGGCCCAGCCCTGCCCCCCGCCCCGATCGCCCGGAGTGAGGACCCGCCGGTGTAGCTCTGAAGTAGGACCCCATCCTTGCGGGTGCCCCCCCCATGACAGGGCCCGCGGGGCAGCGGCCCCCGATCCCTTACCTGGGCGCTGCTTCCCCGCCGCGCGCGCCCGGTGGGCTGCGCAGGCCTGCGCCCGCTCCGCCTTCTCCGCTCCGCGGCGTCCCCGGCACCGGCAGAAGCTTCGAGGCAGCGGCGCGGAGGCCGCCGGCTGCTCAGTGCTGCCCCTGGCGGCGGCCGGCGGGGCCGCATTTAAAGGGGCCGTGCGGTGGGCCTGGGACCCGTGTGGCCTGCTGGCAGTTGGTTGGGCTGTGCCGAGCGCCAGCTGAAAAGCGCTCCCTCGTTCTCAGGGTGCGGGCCTGGGCTCCAACCGGGGTACCCACAGGCAGGGAGCAGCCTGCCGGTCCCGCCAGCCCCCACCCCGGGGGCACCTGGTGGCTTGGCGGTGGCCTCGGAGCAGGACCCTGGAGGAGCCCCAAGCTCCGGAATTCACACCTCCGCTGAGGCCTCACAGGAGCAGATGGGCTGCTCCCAGCCCCGCTGGGCCCTGCTCCGCTCTGCCAGGCCGGAGGTGCCAAGCTCTGAAGGTTCCTGGGGCCAGATGGGCACGGCTGAGTGGGGCCTGCAGCCCTCCTGTCCCCAGGCTGCTGGGGCTCTACAGGGCAGGGGCACGCTCCTAGGCTCCCTGGGATCAGAGTCGAGGTGCGTGGAGGACTGTCACTGCCCTGGGCAGGTTTGCACGTGGGCCACTTACAAACCACGTGGTGATCTCCATTCTCCAGTCCCACCAGCCCCTCCCAAACCAGATGCTGAGCTGGGGAACCGTCCAACTGCGGAGGGTTGAGTCATGGATGCCCTTGGCTCCAAAGGCCAAGACCTGCCCCGCATAGGTCCATTAGATCCAGGGCCCTGGGCAAGTTCATTTCGTGTCAGCCTGATCCGCACATTTACTGGGCTCCACGAGGACAGGAGATCTTGTAGGCTGTGGGCTGAAGGAAGTCCTTACCACGTCAGCTTGGTGCCTGGTCCCCAGCCCCTGCCTGCAGCCTCCAGGGTGAGAAACCGACTAGTCTAGGCACAGGAACTGGGGAAGGGGAGGCTTTCCAGACCGAAAGGGGGATGGCCTGGCTACCACCCCCGCCTCCCTCTGTGTGTCTGGTTCTCATGGCAACCGTGGGGTGGGGGGTGGGCGCTGCTGGCAGCTAGAGGGGCCGGGGTATGCAGGGAGCAGCAGGGCTAGAGGCAGAACGGTGGCTGGGACAGGACAGTGCCTTCCAGAGGCCGGCAGAGCAGATGCACGCTTGCCCTCGGCAGGCCAGAGGCCCTCGGGTGTTCCTGGGTGCAGCCGCCCAGCCCTGGCCTGGGGGGGGGGGGGGCTGGGACCGGCGTGAAGGACAATGGCTGCATTGGCCAGCCTGCACAAGACGGGGCACACGTGGGGCCGGGCCTGCCGGGAAGTCTCCTGCAGGTCAGCTCCCTGGGCCACGTGGTGCCAGAAGGCCTCCGATGGGTTGGGGGCGGGGGGGGGGGGGGGGGGGGACTTAGGACCTGCCCACCAACCCAGGGCCACCCGGGACAGGCGGGGCGGCTCACAGGGAGAAGCACACACAGATGCAGTAAAACAGGAGAGCTTTATGGTCAGAGTGGAGTGGTGGAAGAAAACGAGAGAAACAGTGTCTGACGACCTCCAGGCCTGGCCGGCAGCGAGCCCGAGCGCAGGTGCAAAGCTGGACGCTGGGCCCGGGAAAAGGCGCCAGTGCCGCCTGGCGTCTGCCCCCCATGCCGAAAGGGGCAGGAAGCGGAGCCCGCCCGTGAGTGGGGGGCCCAGGAGAGCGAGCGCGGCGGGGCCGGGGGCAAGCAGGAGCCGGCCGGTGACGAGGACGCGCCCCGCCCTGTAAACAGCCTTGCGGCCTCCTCGGCCTCAGTCCCATCCCTGAGAAGCGCTGGGGGCCGGCTCCCCGCACGGCCCAGCCCGCTGCCCGCTGCCCGCTGCCTGCTGCCCGCTGGCCGGCTCGGTGCAGGGCGGGCCCAGCCTCCCCAGCGAGTGTGGAGCAGGCCCGCGGCCATCCCCGCGCCGGGCCGCCGTCAGCGGAGCCAGGCCTAGAGCTCCTCGTAGTCCCCGCCCCCGCGGAGGTGGCCGCTCGGCGCTGCAGCCCCCAGGAAGGCTTCCAGCTCGTCGGCTGCGGTCCTCTCGGTGGTGCCCCTGGGCCGCCGCCGCCGCTCCTGCCTGCCCTCCTCCTTGTCCCTGCTCTTCTTCTGCCTGCTTTTCTTCCTCGCGGCCTTTTCTTCCTCCTGGGAAGGGGGGTGGCTCAGGCCGTGTGGACGCCGGGACCCCACACTGCCCAGCGGGCGCCCGGAGGTGGGAGGCAGGGCTCCTACCTCTTTGCTTTTCTTCTTTTTCTTCTTCTTCTCCTTCGAGGGAGGCTTGCCCTCCTTCTCTGCACAGAGGAGACACCGCGTGGGCCCCGCGGCCTCCCCAGTGCACACCCCCCGCCCTGGGCTGGGCCGCACCGGCTGGAGAGCACACAGGGGTACTACCAGGCTATGGGGGCGGCCGGGGTGCCCTCTCGCCGTGGGGCCGAGCCACCACAACCCCCACTCCTCCGCTTTGGGGGACAAGGAACTTCTGGGACGTGTCCCAGGTGACACTACAGATCGGGGCCCAGGGCCACAGGGAGCCATGGGTGCTCCGGGGGTTTACACAGCAGGCCAACTCTCCTGGCCACCAGGTACCTCCCGGGCAAGCACTCGGCAGGTGGCGGTGGGACCCCCAGCCCCTCAACTACCTTCGTCACTGATCTCCTTGTGGCCCGTCTCCTCCAGTCCCAGCCCAAAGAGGTCCGAGTCATTCTTCAGTCTGAAGGAGGACACGGGGGGCTTGGGGGGCGGGGGCGGCTGGGCAGGGCGGGCGTCCTCGTCCGTGTCGTCAGAGAGGTCCTCTCGCACCGGGAACTCCTCCTGGAGTGGGGGGCGGGTTGGGTGGCCACCTGTCACGTGACCCTTGCGGGATGGCTCCTGCGCTTCTCGGGCAGGTGACAGCCACCTCGGGGGCCCCCACGCCCAGCCTGGACTTGGGGTGGCCAGCGGGGCCCGGGTGTGGCAGCCGGGACACCGCAGCCTTTCTGTGGTTGCTGTCATGGGATTGGGCCCCAGCACCCCGCCCTGGGGTCACATGCTGGTCTGGGGCTCTCAACCCAGGATGTCGTCACCTGGCCCTCTCTGCTCCATCCTGCCATTCCCACCGAGACCGTCCCCTCCTCACCGCTTTCCGCTGAGTGTCTGAGTCGCTCTCGAAGTCAGGGTCGTCCATGACGAAGGACAGCATCTGAGCGGCGATGGGCCCCTCGGGGTCACTTGATGACGATGATGATGCCACCTGCTCACCCCTCTTCTCCTCGCGGCCTCCTGAGGGGTCCTGGCGGTGGGACTTGCGGACACCTGGCCGGCGGGACTCCACGGCCCTAGGTGGCCTCGAGGCCTGTGTGGATGGCCTTCGGGACAAGGACGAGGTCAGGGGGCTCTCGGCCGCCCCCACCCCAGGGCACATCCCCTCCACGTACCGTTTGGTCTCCGGCTCGGCGCACTTTTGGGGGGTCGCGGCGGTGGCCTTGGTGTGCCCCACCATCCCCGCTGCTTCCTCCTCGCTGGCAGTGGTGTCTCTCCTGGGGACAGGGCCCGCGGGCGGCCTGTCTTCAAGGCCCACGTCATCCTGGAAGCCTGCCACCAGTGGGTTCCCCCCCGGGGCCTCCCCATCGCTGCAAAGGAGGGGCAGGGCGGTCAGACGACACAAGGCGGGTACGGAGAGTCCGACTTCCCACCCTGCGCCCCCCGGACACCTCTGGATGTCCTCTCTGCCGGGTGTGGGCACCGGGCCGGGAGCCACTCTACCGCTGGCGCTCGGCACTTGCGTGAGGACGCGGGCCACAGAGGGGACCCACCGGTGTGGCAGGAAAGTGGCACAAGCTGGCGGAACGGGGCGCGAGGTGGGGGCCCGGGGGAGGGGCAGGGATACCGCCACACACCGGGAAGCCGTGGGGGGGGGCTGCTCCGTTTACGTGCAGTGTGGAGGGTGTGGGTGTGGAGGGGCTCGGCTGCCGGCTCCGTTCTGTTACTCTCGCTCCCGGAGGGACCGGCGGGTCTGACCCGGGGTCAGTGTGGCGCGGGGGAGCCCGCGCAGGACGGGCCCGGGACCCGTGACAAGGGTGAGCGGCAGGGGTGGGGCGGCCAGGCCTGAACTGCTCTCTCTCTCTCTCCCCCTGCCGGGCCCAACCTCCCGGGGAGCCCTCACAGGCTGCCCCTCCGCCAGTGCTCTCAAATGGCATCAGCCCAAGAACGTGTGGACAGGCAGGTCACGGGGCACCACAGATATGCCAGGTCGGGCCACCTGTGTTACGGGCCAGCCTCGCTGCCCCTGCTCCCTCCCTGTGGCAGGGGGACGAGCCCCAGGTCCAGCCCCCAGTCAGCAGCCCGATGGCTGGTCTGAGCGGGCTTCCTCCTGGAGCGTGGAAGCTTCCCTGAGCCCTTCCCTCGAGGTCCTGCTGGACCGGTGAGGCCTGTCCTCTTTGCTCACCCAGGGATGTGGAAGGCAGAGGGGAGGCTGAGGGCCCCGACCTGCCTGGCCCCTGCTCTCACCTGTCACTGTCCTGTGAGACCTTGGCTTCGACTTTCTTCTCCTCCTTCCGGGGGGCCGTGTCATCCAGGAAGCTGCGGTCAAGGCCATCTTCAGGAACAAAATCCTCCACGTTCTGGACTTTTGCCGGGGCCTCTGAGGCCGGGGCTGGCTCTGTGGACAGCACAGGCCGGTTCCTGTTTGTCCAACGCCTGCCCCCGCCGGGCCTGTCCCAGGCTGTATGTAGGTGACCGGCCATGGGGCTGCCTGGCCAGGAGGAAGGACGGGGACCCCCTCCTGGTCTCCAAGCTCACGGGGCCAGGGAGGCCGGGCGCCCCGCCACATCGCCCGTCACGCCCACCCCGAAGAGCTGCTCCCGGGGCTTACCTGGGGATGAAGGGGCCACCTCGGCAGCTGGCGACGTCCCGAACAGCCTCGAGATGATGCTGCGCCGCGGGGCGGGGGCTGCGGGAGGCGGTGGGGCCTCTACAGGGGCTGGGGGGCAGGGGCAGGCCGAGGGGGGTTGGAGGGGCAGCTGTGGGGCCGGCTGGGGCGTGCTGGGGCTGGAGCTGCCCGTGGACACGGTGCTCGGAGGCACCACCGGAGACTGGGAGCCTGAGGACGGGCTCTGCCCGTTGGCGGCCAGTGGGGACGCGTGGCCACGGCTGCGTGCCTCCATCATCTCGAGGAAACTGGGGGGGACACAGGGCAGGCAGTGAGCAACCTGCCTTCCCCTGGGGCTCTTCCTCTGAGCTGCGGGTGACAGCAGAGTCCTCACCCTCGGGCTTATCAGCCCTCCTGCCCCCCAGACCTCAAGCAGAGCACCACAGGGAAGGTGCCAGCGGGTGCTGATAGGCAGGTGTGGCAGCCCCCTGGCTCACGCCCTGAGCTCTCCACCCATGACACAGGACCTGCGCTGGGGAGGCCCCCGACCCCCGAGACAGGGAGCAGCCAAGACCAGGGGCTCCAAGTCCCACTGGAGGTCAGTGACGAGCCCTGCCGCTCGTGGGCCGCCGTGGGGAGTGCCACCAGCCCGTGGCAACGCCTTCCCCGTGGAGGCTTCCCCACAGGAGGTCTGCAGCGAAGAGCTGGCCCGTTTGCTGGCTGAGCTCCCTGGGCACCGGCACCTCCGACTTAGGATTTCCGGGGCACGTGAGAAAGAAGGGCAGGGCGAGGGCGGAACCCGACTGCCCGCCCACGTCTGCGGCGGCCTATACCCCATGTTCCAGGAAGCGTCGCAGAGACGTCTCCGCCAGGCCCCTGGCAGTGCCGCCTGATGCCGGGGCTGGCTGTGGGGTGAGTGCAGGGGACTCTCCGGCTGCCATCACCCCAGGGGGCAGGGGGCCGGGGGCCGGGTGGTGCCAGGTGCCCGCGCCCTCGGCCAGAGGAGCTGATGGAAGCGGGTCAACCCCGGGACGGGCTCGACGGCGAGGGCAGTTGCTCGCCGGGGTGGGGCTCCCACCCGGACCGGCCAAGCAGCCAAGTGTGTGAAAACTCACTCCCCCAGAACCGCTGGAGCCGGTTCCAGAACCAGCGAACGGATCTGGCTCCAGGGAGACCCTAAGGCCCTTTGGAGTTCCCGGGGGGGGGGGGGGGGGGGGGGGGACAGACGCCTACTGGGGTGCCGGCACTCCCAGGACAGGAGCCCAGGCCGGGAAGCAGCGTGCCCCGCCTCAGCTCCGATGTTTACGTGCCATCTCTGCGCACCAAACAAAACGCGAGCATCTGTTTGTTCGGGGGCAGCTCAGGTCACACCTGCCCGAGAGCGCGTGCCTCCCCGGGGAACTGTGGAGGGCGGACGGGACCCCGAGCACGCAGCGGACAGGGGCGCTTAGCACCACTCAGCCGCGCTGCTGGCAGGGCACACGCTCTGCCCTGGACCACTCTCCCTCCACTGCCGAGGACCGAGCTCCCACTCCTGCCCCACAAGCCTCCCCCAAGTCAGGCCTCCGAGAGCCCTACCCTACATCGCCATCGATCTGGGAAACCGAACTCAAACCCACGGCAGCCCCAGCGGAAGACATCGGGGACGGCCAGTCTCGCCAGGGGCTCAGGTGGACACTCGGCCCGGGGTGGCGGGAACCGCGGCGCAGAACGGCAACCGTGTCTGGCAAACGGACGGTCAGCTGTACCCCGGTTACCCCTGTCAGCTTGGGGCCCCCTGGGGGCCCGTCAGGTCAATTAAGGCCTGGCCCCAATCTGCCGGGTGGGCATGAGGAGGGGGCAGGGCCTCAGGGTGTCCGTCCCCAGGGAGCCTCTGCTTCCTGAGGTGAGGTGGGCTCCACCTGACACGTAAGCTGCCTGTTCTAGAAAGCAAGGGTGTTGCTGTGCGTTAAATGATAAAGAACCCCGATACAGGGAACGGGGAGGGCTGCGGGGCTGATCTCACCGCGAGGGCCACCCTCCTCTCCCTCCCCTCGGGGGCCTGGACTCCCCCAGCCCGCGCTCCAGTCTGTGCACGGCCACATCCGAGGAGGAAGTGACTCGGGTTTTTTGAGCAACACGACCGGCCCAAGCTGCCGGGTCTACCCGGGTGGGGGCTCTCCTCGCTGCCGTCTCCTAGGCACACCCCCGCTCAGAGGCGTGCGTGGCGAACCCGCCCTCGGTGCTCCCCCCCGGCTGACGTACATGTCGTAGTTCTGGTCCTCTGTCTCCTGCTGCACCGACAGCTCCTCCAGCGTGGCGTCCACGTCCAGCTGGTTCGTCTCCAGCTGCCGGAGCAGCGTCTCTCTCTACGGGGGAAGCAGACCCCTTCAGCCTCGTGTCCCTGCTCGGCCAGCCCTCGAGGAATTAAGCAGCAGCTGAGCACGGGGCATGGCGCCCAAGGCCTCGTCCGACACCCAGGCGGTTCGCCGTGGCTCCGAGGACGAGGTCGTTGATGTTAGCACCCCCCCCCCCCCCCCCGGGGCCCCGTTGATGTTAGCGCCCCCGCCCACACGCGGCCCCAGAGGTCCAGGCGGCTCCGACGAGTGAATGCAGCTGTGGGGCCGGAGCTCAGCGCCTCAGCGCCTCCGCCGCACAACCTTCTGCCGCTTGCTCCAGCGACACGACACGCGGTGTGGCCCGCCAGGTACAGGAGACACCTCCGCATCGGTGTGCGGGTCGTAGCTACAGGGATCTATGACAACGATGCGGGTTCCCCGAAGGAAGAGCAGGGTGCAGTGACCGCGGACACTGCCTTGAAATGGGCCCACGCCAGCCTTCCCTCAGCCGCAAATGGCAACCACCCTGTCTGCAGGGCCCTGGTTTCCTTCCAAAGACAGAAGGACAGGAGAGGAAAGACCACCACCTCCCCGGGCAAGCCCACGCCTTTCTGGACAAAGAATGGAAACCACTGTGGCTGCAGAGGGGCCGTGGGCCAGCATCCCAGGGACAAGATGTCACGAGTCCTGCCGCGATGTGCCCGGAAGGGCAGTCGCCTCTGCGGGCTTCTCCCTGAAAGCCCAGAGCCTCGACCCTGAACGGGGCACAGCCCAGACCAGGCTCAGGACTACGTGGGAGGTGGGGCCGGGCCTGAGCGGGACACCCCGGGGGGCAGCGTGTGGCAGTCAGCGGACCCTCGCTGCTTGTGGTTTGGAGGAAGGTACCAAAGAAGCTGAGTGGGCAGTGTGAGAGCCCTCTGCACCGTCCCTGTCCCTTCTGTGTAAACCTAACATTGCTCCAGAGTAAAACGTTTATTAAGAAAACAGAGGGACACCTGGGTGCCTCAGTTGGTTGAGTGTCCCTCTCTTTTATTTACTTATTTTTAATTTTTAAAAATGTTCTTTTACTTTTGAAAGAGAGACAGACAGATAACCAGAAGCAGGCCCCAGGCTCTGAACTGTCCACACAGAGTCCGACGCGGGGCTTGAACTCACGAACTGCGAGATCATGAATTGAGCTGAAGTTGGACACCTAACTGACTGAGCCCCCCCAGGGGCCCCAAGGGTCTGACTCTTGATTTCAGCTCAGGTAATGATCCCAGGGTCGTAGATTGAGCTCCATATCAGGCTCTGTGCTCAGTGTGGAGCCTGCTTGGGATTCTCTCTCCCTCTCCCCCACTCGCTCTCAGTCTGGGAAGGAAGGAAGAAAGGAAGGAAGGGTGGGAGGGAGGAGAGGAAGGGAGGGAGGGAGGAGAGGAAGGGAGGGAGGGGGGAAGGAAAGGAAGGAGGAAGGAAGAAGGAAGGAAGGGAGGGAGGAAAGGAAGGGAGGGAGGAGAGGAAGGAAGGAAGGAAGGAAGGAAGGAGGAAGGGAGGAAGGAAGGAAGGAAAGAAAGGAAGGAGGAAGGGAGGAAGGAAGGAAGGAAAGAAAGGAAGGAGGAAGGAAGGAGGAAGGGAGAGGAAGGAAGGAAGGAAAGGAAGGAGGAAGGAAGGAAGGAGGAAGGAAGGGAGAAAGGGAGAGGAAGGAAGGGAGGGGGGAGAGGAAGGAAGGAAGAAGGGAGGGAGGGAGGAAGGAGGAACGAAGGAAGGAGGGAGGGAGGAAGGAAGGAAAGGAAGGAGGGAGGAGGAGGGAAGGGAGAAAGGGAGGGAGGGAGGAAAGGAAGGAAGGGAGAGGAAGGAAGGGAGGGGGGAGAGGAAGGAAGGGAGGGGGGAGAGGAAGGAAGGAAGGAAGGAAGGAGGAAGGGAGGGAGGAAGGAAGGAAAGGAAGGAGGAAGGAAGGAAGGAGGAAGGGAGGGAGGAAGGAAGGGAGGGAGGAAGGAAGGGAGGGAGGAAAGGAAGGGAGGGAGGAGAGGAAGGAAGGGAGGGAGGAGAGGAAGGAAGGGAGGGAGGAGAGGAAGGGAGGAAGGAAAGGAAGGAGGAAGGAAGGGAGGAAGGAAGGAAGGGAGGAAGGAAGGAAGGAGGAAGGGAGGGAGGAAGGAAGGAAGGAGGAAGGAGGAAGGAAGGGAGAAAGGGAGGGAGGGAGGAGAGGAAGGAAGGGAGGGAGGAGAGGAAGGAAGGGAGGGGGGAGAGGAAGGAAGGAAGGAGGAAGGGAGGGAGGAAGGTAGGAAAGGAAGGAGGAAGGAAGGGAGAAGGGAGGGAGGGAGGGAGGAGAGGAAGGAAGGGAGGGGGGAGAGGAAGGAAGGAAGGAAGGAAGGAAGGAAGGAAGGAAGGAAGGAAGGAAGGAAGGAGGAAGGGAGGGAGGAAGGGAGGAGAGGAAGGAAGGAAGGAAGGAAGGAAGGAAGGAGGAAGGAAACGAGACAGGGCAGGCGTGCTACCTGGACTCAGCAGGCTGCATACCAGGCACTGTGCTCGCGGTGTGTGTGGGGGTGAGACGTGGCGGGGCTCTCCCCGCAGCTATGCACCGGCGGGGGGCCACCCCTGCCACGAGGCGGGGTCAGAGGAGCCGGGGAGCAGAGCCCTCCTGTGGGCCTTCGGGGGCAGGCTGTGCCCACACGGGGCAGAGGGACCCGAGCAGGCCTGGTGAAGCCCGTGGCAGGGGTCAGGGTGGGTCTAGGGGGAGAGGGGCTGGGGCACCCGCCGGCCCGCACGTCTAGTTCCTGGCTTGTTGGTCAGAGACGGCCTGACACGTCTTAAGGATCCCTGCATTCTCCTGCAGCCGCATCTGTGAAAATTCTAGAAAGGCCTGGGTCTCAGGCTAGCAGCAGAGCAGAGGAAGGGGACGGAGAGGGACGGAGAGGGACGGAGAGGGACGGAGAGCGACGGAGGGGGACGGAGGGGGACGGAGCGGGCGTCACGGGGCCGCCGGCACCGGCCCAGTGAGCCCTCACGGCGGCCGCATTCCAGGCAGACGGCTCTGGCTCTGCTTGGGAGGGTGGCCCTGGCCCTGCACTGGGACGGCACCCGCGGGCAGAGCGCTGCCGCTCTACCCCCCGGGGGATGGGCTCACCTGGAGCTGCAGGAACGGGATGTTGAAGAATTTGTGAAGGTATTTCAGGCCAAAGCTGTTTTTCATGGAGGACTCGGCGTAGCGGAAGTAGGAGGAGCCCGGGGGCCTGTGTGCAGGAGGAACAGAAGGTTCTAGAGGCTTGGTGGGGGTGGGGGGGTGGTTCAGCCCCTCTGGAACGCGGACCACACCCGGGCCAGCCAGCCCTCCACGCCCCCGAGGGGGGCCTCACTGCATCACCCCGACACCCAGCCCCGACCCGGCCTGCCTGGTGCCAGGAAGCCACTCTGCCCTCTGCAGACCCTCTGCCAGTCACTCTCTGACCCTCGCTGCCCGCAGCAGGGCCCCTGCTGGAGCAGAGGGGAGGAGTCTGAGCCCCTTGGGATGCGGCTGGGCCTCGAGTCCGAGGAGCAGGAGGGAGGGCAGGAGGGCGTCCCAGGTGCCAGGTCTCCCGGCCACCCACCCACCTGTCCAGGTTGTCGATGAAGTCACGCACGTCGTCGGGCAGGACGACTCGGTGCTCGCCCATGTCGCGGTAGTTCCCCAGCACGCACACCGGCACGTGGGCCGGCACCTTGGGAAGCTCCCGGAGAATGTAGTTGAAGGTCCTGAGGGGGTACAAGTGAGGAGAGACGTCCTCAGGGTCAGCTGTGACACGACCACCCGCCACTTCACCCGGAGCGCACGGAGCCGGGAGGGCCGAGCCCTCGGTTCCGCTGGTTCCCGCCTCTCTCGACCTCCTTTCCTGGGAGTCCCTTTGGTGAGGTGTCTCTGCACCCCCTGTGGGGCACGGCTGCCCCGTGGGGCCAGCACGTGGTGCGAAGCGCGTCCCGACCCAGAGACCGCCACCGGGCACGATGCGGACACGCACGCCCGTGCTCACAGACTGGACTTCATTTTCCCGGGAGGCACAGTAACTGAAACTGTTATCAAAGGACCAAGGGCATCCGCCTCCCGCCCTGGGGCCCGTCTCCAGCATTCTGTCCGAGGCCACGGGGCCCAGCGACTCGGGCCTGGCTCCGGCCCACGCGGTCCACCGAAAACGCCGCCGCCCCCCCCACGAGGGCTCAGAGGAGCCATTCTCGTTCGCCGTGGGAAGGCTCCAGACAGAGTGGCACCGCCAGCAGGGTGCCGCGGCTGCTCCCGTCCGGGCTGACCTGCCCCTGCCGTCCCTGCCCCAGGCCCGCGGGTGGGCTCCTGCTGCCCCTCACACACAGCAACCCCCCCTCCCCCCCGCCCCCCCCCCGCTCCCGCCAGTGGTCCTTCCTGGCCTTGGGCAAAGGCCGCGGGGAGCTTCGGGGATGCCGAGGGCCTACCCAGAGGTGCGCCTTGGCAGATTCTAGGCGGGGAAACCACCTCTAGGTGCCTTGGCGGCAGGGACCATTGCAGCTCATTCGGGAGACACGCCGGCCTTCCCGGGCGCCGACCCTGGGAGAGCAGGGTGGCCGCCTCTCGCACAGGCACGTCTGTCCGTGGGGGCCACCGCCCTGCTCTGCACGCTTCCGAGGTGCGCCTGCTGCCACCCAGGGGCTTCCCATGCACGTGCTAGTGATGGGTCCCCGGCGGGAGGGACCGCATCCCCGCAGGCCGGAGGGCTGACGGGAGGCCCCGTCAGATCCCTTGGGCCTGAACCCTCCGGGTCCCCGAGAGTGAAAGCTTGACCTGCGCAAGGCTGGCGCCTCCGACCGTGCGCGAACGTGCCCTCAGATAAACGCAGCGTCTGCGGATGCGTGTATAAGAGCCTGTGTCCCGAAGATGGAATCTGTGTGTGCAGCGCCCTGAGGAAAACCTGGCCGGCACCAAGTGACGCCTGTGCCAGCCTCTCGTGGCGGGATTACGTATGCGGTGATGACCCCACAGGCCATTTTCACCAGCCCCCACCTTGGGCTGATGCAGAGGCGGGACCGGGGAGTCCGCTCGTGTCACCCGTGTGGCCCGCTCCCACGCTCCTCCCCGCAGCCTGCTCTGTAGCGTCTCGCTGGGATTCTAGCTACGCGCCCCCTCGTGATCGAAGGATGTGGGGTGTGTCCTCGGGGAGCCCCAAACAAGCGGTCGCTCGATCCCGCCAGACGTCACGTGGTACTTTCAGGGAAGGCCGTGGGCTGTGGGAGGTGTGCCTCCCCCGGGGCCGTGACCCCCACCCGGCCCGCCCGCCACACAGAGACGTCCAGAGACGGCTGGGCCTCCGCTTCCCGGCGGCTGAACTGCTGGAGCCCACGACGACCACGGACAGGGTCCCGTGGTCTGGCACCAGCCGCGATGCCGGCGTAACCACCGCCCGCTGGGCTGCAGGGGGAGCCCTCCGGGTGGCGAGGCCCTAGGAGCCTCGACGGCCGCTGCCGGCCAGTGCCCCCTTACCACTGCTTGGTGATGTCGAACATCATGACCACCCCGTTACAGTTCTTGTACACGTCCAGGAACTCGGCGTCCAGGGCCATCTCGGACTCCGCCTAGGGACAGGAGAGAACTGGGCGTAAGAGAGGGTGCTCCGGGCAGAGTCCCAGGGGCGAGAACCCGGTCTCCTCCTGGAAATGGCTGAACAGGACTTTCACAATCTGAAAAGACAACAGCTATTTTCGTTTTGGGAAAAAAAAACCACGTAGACAAGATTATCCAGGGTGGGGGTCAGAAAACTTTGCGTCAAAAGGTCTAGTAGTGAACAGTTCAGGCTCCGGGGCCACATCAGCTCTGTCTCTGATCGGGGCCTTCTCCACCAGCCAACAGCATCCCACCCGCAGGCCTCACAGACTTCACGCCACACAGAGGGACGAGCGGGCTGGAGCAGCCGGTGCCCCATTGCAAGGTGTACATTCCAGAACTGAGGAAGACACTTGCAAAGAACCTTCCAGAGCACACAGACAGGGCCGCGGGCTGCACGCACACAGGCTGCGGTGCTGGGGCCAGGGGCAAAGTGTCACGCAAAGGGCCAGACGGACCTGGACCAGGTGGTCACTTACCCCTCCTGCCCTAGAGGGGATCAAGGAGGCTGCCTGCCAATCGTGAGACCATCTACGGGCAGGAGGACACAGAGAGCAGGGCCCTTGGGAACAACGTGAAGGCCTCCCTCGAAGGGAAGGGGTGCCGGTTTGCCCGACTTCTTTGTGTCAAGAGCGGTGGCCACAGCGAGAGCCCATTCAGAGCCACACTCGTGCCCACGTGCGCGTGGGGCCACACGGTTTGACCAGTGCACCTCGACAGCCCTCAGCTCAAACTCCCTGCAGGCCAGCAGCTTAGGCAGGCCCAGCCATCCCCAAATACAGCTGTGGGCGGCACAGGCTCGCACGAGGAGTGGGGCCGACTGGTGCCACTGGAGTCCCGGGGAGGGTCCCAACCCCCATCTGAGCGGTGGGCCCCGTGGCCGGACACGGCCTACCCACCTCCTGGGGGTCGTTCTCCACCTTCAGGCCGTCACCTCGCCGCCTGCACTTCCCTGGTCAGAAGACAGACAAGTCACAGAGGGAACTGTGGCTCCAGGGAGGGACGCGGCTCCCCACATCCCACCCTGTGCCCGGCCCCCACCTCCAGCAGGCGCCGTACTCTACTGAGGAGGAGGCCCGGGGAGCCACGCCCCCACAGCAGGCACTGGAGCAAACCCACCAGCGCCAGGAAGCGGCTGCCACCCTACCGAGACCTTCTTGGCAGCTGTAGCCGCCGACCTCACCAGGAGAGGCCCTGAGGGGCTCCAAGAACTTGGCCTAGACTGGAGGGACATCCGGCAGGGCTCGGGGCCGCTCAGCAAGATCGCCCTAAAGCCGGGGCGAACCTAAAGCCCACCCGGGCTCTGGTTCGAACTCGGGCACTTCCTTCCCGGATCGACAGAGGTCCCAGCCCTGAAAGGGCGCTGCCAGCTGGCGCAGGCTGGCATGGCCCAGCCTGTGAGGTGCTGCACTGGAGGCCAGAGAGGCTCTCTGAGCTGGTGCTGGTGCTGGCCGAGCTGGGCCCGGCCCTGAGAGGCCCCAAGGAGCTAAAGCCAACTCCAGCGGGTCCTGAGGAATAAAGAGTTCCACACCATCACCGTTATAGACTGGGCGCGTTCACACCAGCTGCTGCCTGTCCCCACAGCTTCTTTTTGACCCTCTGACCGCCTTTGGGGCCCATGGGGCGCAGCGGGCGGTCCCTGTCTGACGGCAGCTGGCCACAGTGTGCCCTCCTGGTGGCCGCTTCCGGGCCACAGGGCTGCATCCCAGGTGCCCTCCCTTCTCGGGGCGCTCCAAGACTCGCCGGGCCTCGCCTCCTTGCCACTCTGCACTTCCCACCAGGCTCTCAAACCCGATGCCCTCTGCTGCTGTGCATGCTCACACCCTGTCCCACAAGCAACGGGCTGGGGTGGTGGAGGGGACCAGGCGACACGGAGCTGCAGGGATGATGAGCACTCACCAGGGGCCCCGCGGCTTAAGCCTCCTGGCCTGCCTGGAGCTCCCGCTCACCCTCAGGCTGTCCTACAGCAGCCAGGTCGGGCCTGGGAACCTACACCCACCTAAACCCGAAGACGATGGTGAGGGGACAGGGGTGTGCACTTTCGGCACCAGAACCCAGAGCTCACAGCAGACTGTCCTTTCTCGCTGAGGACACCCGTGGCTACGGCAAGCCTCCCAGGCCAGGGGTGACACCGTGCTCGGGAGCACAGGGCACACACGGGGCACCGGCACCAGGGAGGAATAGGGGCTCTTGCCCAGAAACACAGAGGAGGGAAGGAGAGGGCTCTGAAGGGGGAGCATGCCCGCCCCCCTCACCAGGCGCACTGGGGTGTGGTCCTGACAGCTGGAGCACTTCCCTGTGAGAGCACAGACACCACCGCCGTCAGCGACCATGGGGCAGCAGTCACGTGGGCGCATGCCCCTAGAGGGTGGCAGCTTCAGAAGCCCAGGAGCTGGTCCTCAGCTCCGGGCCCAGGGCACTACATGAGGGGCACTGCAGGAAGGGCTTCTGGAACAGCCTCGTGCAGGCATCTGGCTTTGGGGCCCACCCGCTGCCGGTCCGTGTCTGCCCCACGGCCACGTGCTCTGTCCCAGTGCGTGAAATGTGCATTTAAGCAGCAGAGGCCGAGGTCCCTACAGGTCACTGCTGTGCGTCCGCCCCACCACCCTGGATGCAGGAGGGAGCGGCCTCAGATGCAGAAACTCAGGGGAGCAGCACAAGCCCAGACCTCCTACAGCCCCTGGCTGTTCCTGGGGGCAGACCTTCTGGTCACACACTCCTGTGTCCGCCCTGCGACTGCGGAGAACCCAGAGGTTCCCGTGACTCACACAAGGACACGCCCAAAGCGTGAGCGTGGGGAGGGGGGACATCTGCTCCGCAGAATGGACGAAGCATCAGGAAAATGTACTTGTAATAAAGAGACAGGACTTACCTTTGTCAACTACGTCCCAGACCTCAACTTTCACGATGTCGTCAGTGGCTACGACGGGGGGATACAAAGATTAGTGCCCGACATGACCGTCGACCTTCTGGGCAGAGGGGCTTTTAGGGGCTGCCCAGGTGTCCAGGTTTGTTCCCACTCTTCAAGGGTGGGTCCCCCGCCAGGAGACACTGCGCTCCTCCCTCAGCACCTTCTCCAAGGACAGCCTCCCCGCCCCACCCCCCACGGCCTCTGTAGGGGCCACGGCCCCTCCCGGGACGGCAGGGAGACTCATCGCTCCTTCAGGCTCCTGCTCAAGGCGCAGTGAGCAATCCTGGCCTGTCTTCAGCTGACATGCCACCCATTTCCGGCGGGTGTCCCTGGGGCGGGCTTGTCCCTGGCCCGGGTCCACATGGCCAGGTGCTCTTTGCAGGTGCACCTGGGGAGCAGGCTCTGGGTGCTGGGTCAGGCCTCGGTGGGCCTGATGGTGCTCAGGCCCGACTCTCACCCAGCAACCGGCCTCAACTTCACTCCCCAGGACGTGGGCCCACTCTAGCTGGCCCCCCGGCATCAAGTTTCCACCCAACCCGTGGGTGGAGCTGGTCCAGGACAGGCCCCTGAGGGGAGAGGGGCCCTCGTGCAGGTCGTCGGGACACCTCTGCCAGCCTTGCTGAGAACCACTGGCCTTTCTGTGCTCTGCCTTTTCCTCACAGGGAAGGGACCCTCAGACCCTCCTTGGCGGTGCTCGACCTGGGAGGGGTGCGGGGGACCCAGGGGGCCGACCCCGCGAATGGCCAGTCCGGGCCCAGGGCCCAAGCGCAGGACGGTGGCTCGCCGCTCCACCCCGGGTTCCGAGGGGAAAAGGGGGAGGTGGGGAATTGCCACACACCTGCCCCAGGCTGAGGGGCACGGCCAGCTTCACCCCTGCTGGGAAGGGGTGCCGCGGGTGGCTGCCCTCAGGCCCCGCCAGCCCCAGCTGATGACTGGGGTGGCGCCGATCCACGCAGCCGTCCTGGGATGTGGCGGGAAGCGGGAACTTCCACAAAGACCCCGTGTGTTGACAACTACATTTTTTTTTTTCAACAAAAACGGATGTTTAAAATGGTTCAAAGGACTTTGGTTTCATGATTTCTGAACCCGCAAAGCCACTGCCCTGCCGCCCACGGGGCCGCTGTACTGTCCTGGGGGCAACAGCGCCTGCAGCTCAGCTGCGACCAGGGGCCTCGAGGTGCCCCGTGCTCTGTCTGTCGCGTGACCTCAACCTTGCAAAGGTGAAGGGGCGGGGCTCAAAGGGACAGAGGGGTCCTTCCTGCTGGTGGAGCATATGTGGGCGCAGTGCCGGCTGTAACGGGAGCACACCCCCCCCCCCCCCCCCCGGGCACTCCCTGATGCGTCACATGCGGTAAACCCGGAACTGGAGCCCTCTGGTGGCCTCTAGGGTCTCAGAACCGAGTGGGTCTTGGCACAGCCCCCCACGAGGCGCCCCCACCACTGCCTCGTCTGTGTCTCTGGAGCAGCTTCCCGCGGGAGGGGATTTCAGGACAACCCAAGCATGGCTTTAACGGGTGCCCCCACTGCGGCCCTCTGCGTTCAAGGTCTACGGGGTTTCTGTGAGGACACCACAGCCGGGGAGGCGTCTCCGAGGGACCGAGGCCTAGGGAGCCTCAACAGAAGCCCCGACCGCACAAAGGGTGCGGTACCTGGCCCCCAACTCGGGAGGGCGGACCCTCGACCCGCCCCCCTGCCCCCAGCCTGCCCTCACTTTTGTAGTTCCAGTGGATGCTGGTGACCCGGATCTCCTGCGTGGGGATGTACTCCTCCACGAACTGCTTGCCCTGCAGCCGGTGCCACAGCGCGGTCTTGCCCGTGTTCCTGTCTCCTCGGATCACAATCTTCACTGGGGGGGGGGGGGGGGGGGGAGGACAGATCGGGTAAACAAATCAAACCAACGGCAGACTTTAACTTCACCGACAGGAGCCCACGTGCCACCCATGTTCCTTCCACACAGAGTGTGGCCCGCGTGGCTGGCGAGCAGGGAGGAGCCCAGCGTCGGGGAGCGGCCTGGCTGGGGGACCACCCGCAAGGGGTCGGGCCCCTGCTCGGCCCGTGGATGAGACCACACCGTCCGTGTCCCGGCAGCCCGGCCCCTCTGCTCTCCCTCCCTGTCCACGACCCTGAAACACCCCCCCCCCCCCCCCCCCCCCGTGCTGATGGAGTCAAACCGGGCTCGGACTTCACACCTGCCGGAGAGCGGTCTCGCCTAGAGCCAGATGTCCTGGGGACCCCTGACTCACAGGGTCAGGGTCAGGCTGCCGGAGGGGTCGGGCGGCAGCTGATGTTCTCAGGAGGCTCCCTAGATTTTGGTAGTTTGCTCTTAACCCACTTTCTCACAGCCCTGGTATTTTTAGCACACAATTTTGTAGAGCACCAGCACTTTCCAGGCCGTACACGTGGGGTTACGGCAGCAAGCCCGTGTTCCGTGCCGTACCGGTCCAACACGGATTTACGTGGCGGCCCGTGTGCCAGGTGTGCGCACGCGGCAGTGAGCGAGCCCACAGGCAGCGAGTGTGGGGACACGAGGGGCAGGCGGGGCAGCCGTGGAGGAGATGGGCAGCCCGCGCCGGGACCCCGCGATGCTCCTGGGCCCCGTGCGGGTGCCCGGCGCAGCAGTGTGGACGGCAGATGGTGCTTCACAGCCTGGGGCTGGGTGAGGCCGGCAGGGGCTTGTCCAGAGCCCCGGCCTGGCCCCACAGCCGCCGCCCGGCTTTTTTCTCCTGCAACCCGTCCTGCTCCAAGGCCCCCTGTTCTCGGACACTCGCTACTCATCCCGCGAAGCGTGGTCACCACGTCAGCTCCCCTCCACCCCCGCTCCACCCTCCCCAGCTTCCGCCATCAGGACATCAACTCCCCCCCCCAACCCCCCCCCCCCCGCCACCCTCCCCAGCTTCCGCCATCAGGACATCAACTCCCCCCCCAACCCCCCCCCCCCCGGCCACCCTCCCCAGCTTCCGCCATCAGGACATCAACTCCCCCCCCCAACCAACCCCCCCCCGCCACCCTCCCCAGCTTCCGCCATCAGGACATCAACTCCCCCCCCAACCCCCCCCCGGCCACCCTCCCCAGCTTCCGCCATCAGGACATCAACTCCCCCCCCAACAACCCCCCCCAGCTTCCGCCATCAGGACATCAACTCCCCCCCAACCCCCCCCTCCTCCCCAGCTTCTGCCATCAGGACGTGGTAGTTGTTTTCAACTTGAAGCACCTCCAGTCAGACCAGGGGCCTTCCTCTTGCTCCCACTTTATCCCATCACCAGATGGGACACAACAAGCCACTGCCCTCAAGGCCGCGGGCAGTCTAGACGCGATTCCAGCCAGAAGCCAAACACCCGGCAGAACCGGGGAGAGCCACCAGGACGTGTCTGTGCTGTCAGCGCAGCCCTGGGGATGCCCTGGGTCCCTGTCACGAGCCCGAACACCCTGCAGGAAGCGTGTCGCTTTAGGGGAGCACCCCCCACGTTAAGGACCCACACGAGACACGTGTTCGGTGAGGGTGGGTGGACAGAGACCACGCGCAGCTCACCCCGAGGGCGGGAGCACGGATGCGGAGCCCCCAGTGCGTCCCCGCGGCGGGCCAGGAGTGGCTGTCCTTCGCCCTCCGGATGTTGCTTTTGATGGCGTCAGACTCTCGCTTCATGGTGGCGCTCTCCCTGGGCTCAGCTTCCCCGGGCAGGCTCCTTTCCAAACCTGCTTGGCCTTTCTCTATGCTCTTCGGATTCCCGCTTACTTCCCGAAACCTCTTCCACTTCTTCAAACACACTCCACGTACTGACTTTGTCACTGAGGGGCAGTCGGCACACCACACGTCGTTAGTTTCAGGCGTGCGGCGGACCCGACGCTGTCTGCACCACAGGACGCTCCCGCGCTCCGCGTCGCGACCTCACCGCTCAGAGCTGTCGCGGTGCTGCTGACGTGCACGACCGGATCCCCTGAAGCCGCCAGGGCCTGCTGTCAGCCTGCCCTGCTCCCGCTGCTGTGTCTGCCGGCTTCCTGATCTCCCACCAGCAGCTCCGGTTTCTTAGAACTTTATCCCCGGAGCCTCTCCCAGGTCTGGGCTGGAGCCGCCGTCCGAAGGCACCTGTGATATTTCTGCCCGTCGTTCGGAACGCTAACGACCGGGGAAGGCCTTAAGTAAATCCTCCATTTCAGACTTTGGGACCACACGGATGATTCAGACGCAAACCCTCCTGGAGGCCACCCCCTGGGCTTGCACAGACCCGGCTTTGGGCGGGGCTCTCCTGGGAGAGGCCCCTTCTAGAATGGGTTCAGGGTTTTCCCTCCTGCCCCACGGGGACCAGCACCCAGCCAGGGTCAGGCAGGTGCCTCAGGGAGAAGGCAGCTTCAGAGCTGGCCTCCCTCCCAACATCACCCCCTTTGCTTTTAAGAAACGTGCACTAGACAGCTGCACAACCTTTATCCGAGTTCAGAACTGAGTGATGCGTCGACGTTTCCCTAAATGTTTTATTCAAACTTTTAAAATGCTTTTTGGGGAGCCTGGGTGGCTCAGTCGGTTGAGTGTCCGATTTCAGTTCAGGTCATGATCTCGCATTCGTGGGTTCGAGCCCCACATCGGGCTCGGTGCTGACGGCTCAGAGCCTGGGGCCTGCTTCGGATTCTGTGTCTCCCTGTCTCTCTGCCCCTCCCCCACTCACACTCTGTCTCTCTCCTTCAAAAATAAACATTAAAAAAAATTTTTTTTTTAAAGTTTTTTAAGGGAAGGGCTGTTCAGCTTACTAACTTTATCACGCTGCCAGAAACAGAGGTTGGGCGCTGTGGTAAAGAAGGCATGAGAAGTCCATTTCCTACACATAACAGTGTCCCAACAAAGGGAGACTTCACACACACACACACACACACACACACACACACACACCCCTTTTTAAAGTAGGCTCCATGCCCAGCGCAGAGCCCAACGTGGGGCTTGAACTCATGACCCCGAGATCAAGACCCAAGCTGAGATCAAGAGTCAATGCTTAATTGACTGAGCCATCCAGGCACCCTGGGAAAATTCATTATTTTTATGTTAATTTCTTAGAAGGGCACGTATCTGCCCCTGCTCCACACTTGTATTTTTTCTTGTGCTGGGTGGAATTCTATATCCTAGTGGAAAGCTCAGTGAAAGAGGGGAGTCCTTGCCTTGGTCCTGATTTGAAAAGAAACGCTTCCTACGTCTCATTAGTACATACGGACGCAGGTTTTCGTAAATACTCTTGAACAGGTAAAAGAAGCTCCTTCTGTTCCTAGTTTGCTTCTTAGCAAGTGGGTTTTCTCAGGGGACCCAGCTGGCTCAGATGGTGGAGCATGTGACTCTTGATCTTGGGGTTGTGGGGTCGAGTTCTATGTTGGTGTAGAGATTACTAAAAAATAAAAATCTTTAAAAAAAGTGGGTTTTCTCTTTTTATTTTCTGTCAATCACGAATGAGCGTTGAATTTTATCAGATCTTCTTGCACCTACTGAGATTATGATGCTTTTTCTCCTTCAACCCGCTGGTAAGGCGTGGAATGTATCTTTTCTATGAATCTGTGCACTCCTGGGCAGTCCTACTTGGTCTCGATACAATGGTTTGTTATGAATATTTTGATGACTTTCTAGATCCGATTTCCTGGCTTCTCACTGGGTTATTCCCTCTGTGCTCATGGACAGGACCGGACGGTTGCCCTTTTGGTACTGTCCTCCTCTGTCTTGGCAGCAGGATTTACCAAGTGCAGGAAGCAGGCCGAGTGCCCCTGCCCTCTGTGTCTTCTCCATCAGTGTGATGCTCGGCTCTCCGATGTCAGATTTTGTATTTCTCAGGGTCGGCTTTAGGGGCCATTCTCTAGGACACTGCCCACTCTAAGTTTTTCGTTCTACTGGCGCAAAATTATTCAGAACATTTTGTATTTTAAAACCTTGCAGTTATAGTTGCGTACTCTTGATCACTCGTGACATTTGTCTTTTTTCTTTATCAATCTCTCCAGAATCTGCTTTACCAGACACACACCATGTTACATTCTGGTGAACATTTCAATTGATTCTTTTAAAAAAGAGTCACTGGTTTTTGCTTTTTTCTTGGTCATTTCCTTTCTTCTCCTTTCTTGGGGCTTATTCTTTGTTTTTTTCCTAGATTTTCAAACTGTATTCCTAAGTCAGTGACCACAAGTACGTGGGGTGGTCATGATCACTGAATTGTATTGTTTTAAATTTATTTTTATTCACTCATTCATTCATCGAGAGACAGGGAGAGCGAGCGAGCAAGCACCAGGGAGAGGGGCAGAGGGAGAGAGAATCTTCAGCAGGCCCCATGCCCAGTGCGGAGCCTGACACGGAGCTTGATCCCACAACCCTGGGATCGTGATCTGAGCCGAAATCAAGAGTGGAACGCTCAACGGACTGAGCCATCCAGGCGCTCCCGCCCAGTAACTTACATTTTTAACATTCATTCACATTTGCCGTGATACATCTCAAGTTAATTAATCTCTTTATCTTCCTTGTAAACAGCGCGAGGCCTTTCCAATGCCTTAACTCGGATCGGCTCGGTCCCGGGCTCCGTGAGGCTCTCCAGGGGTTCAGTCCCTCCTTCCACCTGGACCAAGTTAGTCACCATCGCGGTGATGGCCACGACCAGCAGTTGCTTGGATCTCGCCCCACATATTCACCGGTCTCGGCGCTCACCTTAGCCTTCTGGACCCTACCCCTGTGTCCCGAGCGCCGTTTCCATTGGCCCGGCGCACACCCTTGGTATTATTTCAGCGGGCGCCTGCGCACAGCAAACGGTCCAGCTCAGACTGCAAACGAGCTGAAGCACACACACTCGCGAGTAACTGCTTCCTCGGGTGAGGGCCTCCCTCAGGCCGCAAACGGGACTGCTGCCTCGGTGGCGTGTGGCGTGTGTGCTGCTCCTCTGAAGGCGGGCTGGGCTCTGGCTGCTTCCTGGACTTCGATGTTGAAACGCTCGCAGGATGTTTTTAAAAGCCTGGACCGGGACTTCTTGGGAGTTTCACGTACTTCATGGATTCTGGAAAACCCTGTCTTCGTTCCCTCAAATACTGCTTCTTCCCCGTTCTTGCTAATCTTGTGTGAAACTCGTACCCCATGTGTGCTCCATTCCTGTGCCACACAACTCTCTTCCAGGTGTGAATTCTCTCCTTAGTGTGGTTATTACGCTGATTCACCTGACTGCTGGCTTCTCGCTTTTAACGGCCGTGTTTCTCATTCCTAGCTGTTCTTTTTGGTTCTTTTTCAAACATGACTTGTCTGTTCATACAGTCTTGATATGATTTTATTTTTTTTTAAATTTTTTTTTCAACGTTTTTTATTTATTTTTGGGACAGAGAGAGACAGAGCATGAACGGGGGAGGGGCAGAGAGAGAGGGAGACACAGAATTGGAAACAGGCTCCAGGCTCCGAGCCATCAGCCCAGAGCCTGACGCGGGGCTCGAACTCACGGACCGCGAGATCGTGACCTGGCTGAAGTCGGACGCTTAACCGACTGCGCCACCCAGGCGCCCCAATCTTGATATGATTTTAAAGCCGTTTCCTTCTTACCCTGGAAAAGCTCTCACCCTGAAATCAGCCTTTCAGAAGGTTTTTCAGTGAGAAAGTGTTTAAGTCCATTTCTAAATTCTAGCACTGAGATCCAACTGGCCAGGACTCTGGCTGTCCCAGTGTCCGGACGCTGTCTTTGTGAGGAGTGCAGTCCTGACAAGTTCCATTACGACTGGCGTTTCCTGACCTGGGAAGGTGCCCCAGTTCAAGCTTCTTCACTAAACGCGGCCAGTAAATCGTGTCCAGAGCAGAAAGGATAGACCAAGTCAGGTAACATCCTTTCTTCCACTTTGAATGCAATTAACTTTCAAACTATAATTATGGTCCAACGTCTCATTCAGGTTTGATTCTAAGTTTGATGTGTGTGCTGGGGCTCTTGCATATATGACATGAATCACTTCTATTATCACAGCAATTTAAAAGAAAACTTTGCCCTAGGAGACAAGGTTCTGTAAGAGGCAACAGATACACTTGGAAACCATCAGCCCTTGCGTGTAAATATCTTGAACCTATAGTCATCAGATTGCTGGCTGGTTTCCCCTAAATAAGGTATTTTGGAAAATAAATAAATGAAGGAAATCAAAGTTTCCAGGTTGCACACTGTTCACCTACTGGGCCAATCTCCCTCTAAATGAGATTTCTCTCCATCTCTCCACCTTTGCTGCAGTTGTAGGGAGTCACAGCCTGTCCCCCAACCACCCGAGGCTGGGTTCACCTCTCTGGAACAACTCTATGGCACCTCCCCCTTTTTCCTAACCACCCTTGCCAGGGGATGTGCCGTCAGGGAGTGCTTTTCAGAAGGTGAAAAGTTTACAGTTTCCAGCTCTGATTTCCACACAACTAGAATTAAGCTTAAAATAATACTCTAAGTAATAAAAGTAAATAAGGGAGCCAAATGGAAATTCTAAAGCTTTGCACAAATGAGTAACTCGACTTACCATTCTCTCCTCTGAATGTGACACATACAAAATTGAGAGTTGAATACACCTACATCTAAAATACCTCTCTTTAAAACCTGCACAGAGGTCTTTAGGGGCCCTGGTTGGCTCAGTTGGTGAAGCATCCTACTTTGGCTCAGGTCATGATCTCGTGGTTCACAGGTTCGAGCCCCGCGTCGGGCTCTGTGCTGACAGCTCGGAGCCTGGAGCCTGTTTCAGATTCTGGGTCTCCCTCGCTCTCTCTGCCCCTCCCCCACTCATGCACCGTCTCTCAAAAATAAATAAATGTAAAGAAATTAAACCTGCACAAAGGTCTTTCTAATTAGTTTAATATTGCACGTTACCACCTCAATATGTCATCATAGGGACCAGAAAGTTCCCCTTAAAGTGGCAAAGGGGGCGGGGGTAGGGAGGAACCCACAATCTTGTAGCAATGTATGCAAATACTTGAAAGGAAAACAATTTAAAACCAGAGAACATAAAAGTCCTTTAAGTAATGCTAGGAAAAGGCCAGCCAGATGGAAAACCTTAAAAGAGGCCAAGAGGACCATCAGCCTCAGGAGCTATACATTTTACATAATTTATGACAGGACTGGAAACGTCCTGGGCTCTGAGGGCGTCTGAAAATAACTCCTCCTTCCCTCGGGGGAAGAGAAGTCTCCTACAATAAGAGTCTCTGTGCCTTCTGGAGCTTTTTCCAAATATATCCCTTACAAATGCTTCTTAAAAAAAAAAAGAAGAGGGGGGCAGGAACGCGTGGCGTAGATGATATTCTCTTCAAACTGAATGCGAAGTCTACAAAGAAAAATCCCAAAGCTCAAACCACCACATCCAGCTGGATCTCACCGCCCCTGGGCAGGTTGTCACGTGGTTCATTGACGGGGAGCCCATCACCCCTTCAAGCGTCACAGACCACAGAGCTCTCCCCACGTTATGTAAGAATCACTCTTGGACGAGGTTATCCGGGCCAATCAGGGCACCGCAGAACGCACCAGGAACCGCCTGGACGAATTTTACCGTGCAAACGAAACGCACAGATTTCTTAACGTGCCCGTATTCCTCGGGAATGACCCACCGGTCAGAGGGGAACGCCACGGGCCCAGGCGCCCCCACTCCGGCCCCTTGGGTCCTCCAGGACCTCGTCTCCAGCCTGGCATCACCTCCCGACATCACCTCCTGAGCCCAAGTGAACACCCCTAGGGTACCTGCCACAGGTAAGGGCTCAGCACATCTCACACGGAGCAACAGGATTTGCCACATCTCCCCGCAGACCGCCAGGCCCTGGGGGCGCGACAGGGCCCTGGTCTCTGCCAAGTCCCAGTCGCCAAAGCCCGGGCCTGCGGACCCTGCGGGACAGCGCCCTCCTCCACCCGTGCCCTCGGACCCCCCTTTCCACGTCCCCCGGCAGGAACCCAGCGCGCCCGGCCTGCACTCACTGTTGTACTGCACCCCTTTGGCGAAGCGCCTCTGCAGCGCCTGGTTCATGGATTGCAGCCCGGCGGGGATATTCTTGTCGCGGCCGGGAGCCTGCTCCGACCCCACCAGCTTCTTGAGCGCGGAAAACATCTTCCCGCTCCCACGTCCGAGCCCGGCGCGGCCCGCGAGCTCAGCGGCGGCGGCGACGACGGCGACCCGGCGCGGATCGCACCATGTCCCGGGTCCCGGCGGCCGGGCGCCTGCTTCGAGGGCAGCTCGGGGGCTCAGCCGCGGCGGTTCCGCTCCAGCCCCGGGGACCCCCGGCGCGGCCGCCCTCCGTCTGTCAGAACCGCCATCTTGGCGCCGGCTCGGCTGGGCGCGCGGCTACGGGGCGCCGCGAGGGCCAAGAGGGTGCGCGCATGCGCGGCGGAACGCGAGCGGAAGCGGACTTGGCCGGGCGCGCCTCTGAGGGGCGCCGCCAGTGCCCCGGTTGTGCGGCGGCCTGGGGGTGTGCGCATGCGCGGGGCAGTGGGCCGGAGGTGCGCGCGGAGCCACGTCAGCCGGCCGGCCGACCGGCCGGCCTTCGGGGCGGTCCCCGGGCTCGCAGAAGGCGCTTGACCCCTCCCCCCCCCACCGCCGTTCACCCCCTAACCCTGGCCCCTCACCCAGCACCACACGTTTCCGCAGACTTCCCAACGTGATCCCCCCACGTCTGCGTCCCCGCAGGGTTCATTTCCGCGACTCCTCTCCCGCGGTCCCCCCTGGCAGTCCTGGAAAAATGTTTATTTGTGTAACAAAGCGCCGGCTGGGGGGCGGGGGCTGCGGGGCGGGGCAGGGGCTCCTCCTCCGGGTTACTTCTTCTTTTTCTTGGCCACCTTGAGCCTCCCCTCGATCAGCCACCGGGCCTGCCTCTTGATCTCGGCCCGCGAGGGGACGTAGCTGTGGTCCACGTCTGCGAACTGGAAGGTTTCTAGAAGGGAGGTCCAGGAGGAGGGCAGCTGCACTCTGCAGCCCCTCTGCTCCAGCGAACTCGCTTACAGTGCGGGCTTTGTTGGCCTGCACCATCACCCGGCCAGCTATTAGCATTTTTTTCTTATTTTCTATCTTCCTGATGCCCTGGCATGTGGGGTCTTACAGACCCAGGGAGAGGCTGTCCCCTCGCAGGGCTAGCCAGTCCTTAGAGACAGCAGAAGCCTCGCCCGCTGGGAGCGTCTCTCCTGCAAACGGAGCGAGCCAGAGCACACCCCCCCCCCCCCGGCCCCCTTTCTATGTCACACTCTCACACCAGGTCAATAATCCTCCGCCTGAACCAACCCAGACCCAGGCACCAGACAACTGGGGACGGCCCCTACACGGCAAGCCCACTGGAATTATTCCAAAAGCCCACCCGAAGCTGCCCTCCCCTGCCTTTCCCACAGAAACCCCATAAAGGCTCTGGCCTCGGTCTTCCCCCTGCTCCTCTCCGCCGCCTCGCAGGCAGTGATGCTCCCATGTGTCAGGAAAGTTAGTAAATTCTCCTTTCGACAGCATCAGCCTCTCCATGTCCTCACTAAGTCCCTTCCGTGAATTAAAATCCCATGGGTACAAGAGACGCACCTGTCCGTCCTCGTAGCCCCCCCCCCCCCCCCCCCCCGTGCCTCTAGGCTGTCCTGGCCAGAAAGAACCATCTGCCACACGCCCCCTCCCCAATGCCGGGCGGCCTGGCCACCAGCCCCGAGCCTGTACCTATCACATCGTCCTCCAGGTCTTCAAAGCTGATCCTCTGGTTCCGCTTCTCCTTCAGAGTTGAGGACTCCAGGGTATCCCTCACCTTTGCGTTGACCTGCAGGGCACAGGGCGCTGTCAGCTCCAAGGGTACCTGGGACGAATAGGCACCCCCAGCCTCGGGCTACCTCCTCGGTCCTGGACAGCGCCTGCAGTCTGTCGGCCAGGTACAGGAGCTTTCCCTCACAGTATGCCAGCTTGCTGGACACGTCGAGGGTGTTGGAGAGCACTTCTTTCTGCAGGCCCGGAGAAGGGTCTCATCTCTACCCTGGCTTCTCCCGGGGACCCTCCGTGCAGACGGCTCCGCCCCACTGCGGCTGGTACCTGGGCCGTGGGCAGCGCAATGCCGATCAGCCGGGCGTAGAGGTTGTCGATGCCCATCTGGATGGTCAGCAGCAGCTTCTGGCTCTTGGTCATGTTGGAGTAGGCCAGCTGGAGCCTTTCTTCCTCCTCTCTCAGCATGTCCTTCATTTTCTTCTCGACAGACTTGAAGCTGTTGAGGACGGTGGGGAGGGAGGTGGCACAGAGTCGAGGGCAGGCGGCCACAGACCTGCGTCGGGTGTCGTGCTAAACTCGGGGGCTCAAGAGCTCAGCTGTGGGCACGTGGCATCGCCCGGCTGGGCCTTCGCCGCCCACCTGCCAGGCTACCCACAGGCCCGGTGGCAGCCGACACACTGGGCTCCGAGCCGGGCCCCGCCCACACGGGCTGTTCACGAGGGCCCCACCGGGTGGCCCCGGCGGCCGAAGGCAGGGGCCTCCTGGGGTACCTGGCGGAGCTGGGCGTCTGGCGGAACTTGAGCGCGGCCTCCTCTGCTTCTAGCTTCTTCACCAGGGCCTCCGGCCGCACCCGCCGCCACTCGCAGCCCTCCACCTGCCGCCCGAGGTTCTCTTCCGTGTTCCTCTGAGCCAGGAAGCGGCCGGCGATGTCCTGGCCGGGCCCGTGGGGAGAGAAGCGGGTGTGGGCCAGGCAGGCGTGGGTCCCCCCAGAACTGGTTTCTTCCGGGGTCCCTCCCCCCCCCCCCCCCAGCGGTCAGGAACGATGCTGACCGCGGCCGGGCACTGGGTGAAGCGCTTTATGTGAGGCCCCGCGTGTCGCTCACAGCACGAGCAGAGAGGGCAGACACCCCAAGGCAGAGGCGAGGAGATCACCCCTGAGAGACTGCCGGGGGCTCTGAGCCACTGGTCCAAAGTCAGGGCCGTGGATGGGAGCTAAGCTTACTACTGATAAAGCCAGATGGGATTAAACGGGAGGGCCAGGCAGTGTCAGCCTCTCACTGTGGTCCCGGCAGTTTAGGAAGGGACAGGGCTGTAGGGGAAGGTCTCGGCATTTGGATCCTCCCTCCAGTCCCAGCGGGCCCTGTGTGGCCCTTGGAATGAGGCTCGGCTGTGCCAACCGTTTCCCGGCGTGCTCTCCGCTCTCAGCCGTGCAGCCACAGCTCTGTGCCCGCATTCATTCGAGAGGTACCCGCGGCAGGCTTTGGGCTGGGGCGGGGGCCCCCTGCCCTCCACTCACTCCCCGGGAGTGCCAGGGGGCAGTACCCAGAGGTGGGAGCATTGTACAGCTATCTTCGCTTTCTCCACCAAAGCAGTCACGTCCGTCTGGTATTGGATATCAGCCTGGGAGGTCTCTCTTTTCCTCACTGGGCGGAGCAGAGGGGAAGGGTGGCCAGCATGCAGGAGGGCAAAGGCCATCAGACATCTCCTTGCATGCCCAGCCGAGCAGGTGGCTGCCGGAGTTGCTTGCATTTTGCCCTGCTCCCCCCGCCCCCTCAGCGGGGCCCTTCAGGATGCCCCAGGGCAGCTCCATCCAGCGGGTGCCTGGCATGGGTGCCTCCTGGCACTTCTCAGAGGCAGCACAGGGCCCCGGGGGGGCTTGACACAACCCTTCTGAGGAATCACCGGGTGGTCGAGCCTTGGGAAGCCAGGGGACCGCACCGTTAAGTGCATTTTACAGCTGAGAAAACTGGGGGCTCGAGCACACTCAGCAGCAAGCCCAAGGTTGGGAGCAGTGCCTTGCAGAGTGCGCTGTGGCTGCTGGCACTCGGCCTCTGCAGGTCAGTGGGGACAGGCAGGGGGCCCGTCTGTCTCCCTCGCCCGGGCAGCCCTCGCAGAGACCTGAGTCCCTGCCGGCCTTTTGGGACCCTGGCTGGGGGCGGGCGGAGAGCTGAGCGGTTACCTTTCAGGTTACCTTTCACGGTTTCTGCACCCACGAGACTGGAGGGGAAGTCCAAGTCCCGCCGGCCCTGGGAGGAGGGGGAGGAGGGGATGAGCGACGTCTCCTGTGGGGGCGGGGCCTCCCGCTGCCCTGCGGTCCCAGGGTCCTGCAGGGACTCACCCTGCGGAACTTCTCGTTGGTCTCCCTCGTGTGGATCTTGTCGATCAGCTTCTTCTGCTGGTTGAGCCGGTTCTCCCGGGCCCTGCGTTCCTCGATGAAAGTCGCCTCCGCTTGCCTCAGGTTCATCTGGGGACGCAGGCGGTGGGGCAGGGGTACGTCTCACCGCGGCTTCCGTGGTGCTAAGCCCGGCCGGCCGCCGGCGGTTTCAGTCCCGATCTTCTAGGTTTGGGACTAGTGCTGGAAGCTCTCGGCTGTCCCCTTCGTTCTAACGTGCCCAGGCCCGCGGCTTTCGTAGTCCTTCCGGCCCTCCGTTCTCCTCTCTGGACGCCTCTCCCGCCTGGCCCCTGGGGGTGCTGCCTTCTGCAACTGCAGCCTCGGCTCAGGGACCCCGTTTCTCTGTAGCCTGGGCCCCCCGCTGCCTCAGCCGGCTCCACTGACAACTCACCGGAGTGATGCCCCAGTCTAAAAAGGAAGCCAACGTCTTCCCCCAGGCCCCGTCTCTTCCCGAGTGTCCTGCTTTGGCGGCTAAATCTGTCATCCCTCCACACCTGCCCTTGCGTCCTGCATGCTGCCCTCCCCACCCCCGTCCACATCTGACTTGGCCCCACACTTCATCGGGTGACCTTTAGAGGCTTTGGGGCCCCAGTGATGACCAGGCACCCAGCTCTACCGCTGGTCTGTTCCATGCAACCAGGACCTGGATTCTGCTCACCCTTAGTCTCTGCAGCCAGAGCATGGCCATTTTTGAAACGCAAATTTCTCCTCCCAGAGCTCCAGGTTGGGTGGGGGGCCAGCACCTAACCCCCCCCCCCCCGCCCCATTGCCTCCACCGGTTCAAAGGCTCCCTTCCTCTGCACCTGCTCTGTTCCAGCCAGCCGTGCCTCCTTTGGCCCCGTTATGCCCCAGGACCTTGGTTGTCCTTCGTCCTCTAGGGTTGGGACCGCTCGGTTATATGCAGAGCCCTACTTGAGCACTGCCTCCCTTAGCAGCTAAGGGCCCCACAGTGGCCCCACATCACCCACTCGTCTCTGCAGCATGGCCCAGTGGTTGTGTGACATTTCTTCATGGACCGCTGGATGGTTCCTTACACTGCCCCCATCAGGAGGAGGATGCACGCCTGACTTACAAGGGCTTTGAGGAGGCCTTGGTGCAGACCTGGTGAATGGATGGCCTCTGTCTGCACCGGGCGAACTCTCTCCCTCCTGTGTCTACCTCTTGGCTTCCATGCCCAGGGGCGACTCTTTCTGTCCAGGGGCCTAGTGTGTGAGCAGAGCAGGCCAGTGAGGTGGCTGCTGGGTCCCTCCAGTGATTGTGGGCAGCACAGGCTGTGAGTGTCCCTGCAGACCCTGGGCCAGACGGGTCAGAGACAGGGACCTGCGGGATCCCCAGGCCTGGGACTTGAGCTTACCTTGACCTCATCTGTAATCATCATGGCATCCTGGGACATGACGGTCATGTCTGACAGTTCTGAGCAGTAGTCACTCACGAGATTCTGTAGCTTGTCCAGCCCTGTGGGGTAGCTGGCCAGCTCCTGCATCGAAAGGGGCGGGAGCAGGTGGGCACAGAAACTGATGGCCCCGGGGCTCCAGGCCAAGCAGATGCTGCCCCTCACTCCTTACCCCAGACAGTGTGGGCCCTGAGCACCCTGGAGGGTCCGGCCTGGGGCCCCAGCCCCCACCAGGCACAGAGCAGGGAAAGCACCGTTTCAGGAGGGCAGACGGCATTTCCCTGCTGGGCCTTCCCACTGCCCAGGACACTCAGACATACTTCCAAGGAGGCTGTGATGGGGGTGTCGCACCGGGTGAGCGGTGACTGTGCCCCACCCTGGGGGGAGCCTGCGGCTGGGGAGTGGCTGCTGTCTGAAGCATAGCAGAGGGGCTCGAAACACGGACGTGGGGTCAGAGACTAGGGCTCAAGGCCAAGGCTGCCCTGACCAGCGGGCTAGGGGGACTTGGGAAAGCCACTTAACTTCTGAGTGTGCCCACCTATTGATAATTGGTTCTTTCACGAGGCTGCTGTCAGAATCTATATGTAATGAAGTATTAAGCTCAGAGCCAGGCTCATATACATCTAATATATCTTAAAAAAATTTTTTTTTAATGTTTATTTATTTTTGATGGAGACAGAGACAGAATGTGAGTGGGTTGGGGCAGAGAGAGAGGGAGGCACAGAATCTGAAGCAGGCTCCAGGCTCCAGGCTCCGAGCTGTCAGCACAGAGCCTGATGCGGGGCTCAAACTCATGCGCTGTGAGATCATGACCTCAGCTGAAGTCGGACGCTCAACCGACTGAGCCACCCAGGCGCCCCAATATCTAATGTATCTTGACCCTTAGTCATTTGTTGTTAATAACTACATAATGTAGAATTTCCCTAGTTTTTTAAAAAAAATACAGATGACCCCAGGAGTTATTTTTAAAAACTGCGTATGTTCTGAAAAGAACATACCCCCCGGGGGACATAATTGGTCACGTGAAGGAGGTCTGGACCCCAGGTAACAGCCGGAGTGGGGTGGTGGGCCCAGGAAGGCGAGGTGTGCAGGGCCTCGGCTGAGTCTAGGAACAGGGGGCTGAGGCAAGAGGGACAGGCAGGAGGACCGTGACACCTGCCTGTGCAGCTTGGGCAGAGCCTGGGGGGCTGCGACCCCAGCCAGGAAGAGTGCCGGTGTCTGCCCATCCCACCACATCTCCACCTGTCACCTGGCTCGCTGCGCTGCCCTCCAGGACTCCCCCTGCCCCAGCCTTGGGGTGAGGGAGTGTGGACAACTTCCTCATTCTCCCTGTGCCCCTCCTCCTCTCGGCACCAGGGCCCCCACCGTCCGGTCCTCCCATCTTCTGGTCCTCTTCCTCCCCATGAAGAGGCCTTCCCTCCCGGTGGGACCTGTGGCCCCTGGGGGCCTCCTCCAGGCCTCCTCTGCTGGGGGCAGGGCGGCTGGCTTAAAAGAGCTGGGCAGCAAGCTCCAGGTTACTGGCCTGCCGTCTATGAAGTCCCTCTGGGATGAGGGACTTTCTGAAGGCTCAGGGCCCATCTTTTGCCCTCGGAGGCCAGGCAACGATAAAGGATGGGGCAAGATAAAAACCGAACCATCAAGCATGTGCAAGAAAACCCAAACAATTCTGATGTGTCCCATAATATGCCTTTTTGAAACAGCAAATTACACGTTCTTGATGGAATGTTTTCCACCTACAGGTGCAGGGTGTCCCTGCTCAGCTGGGGCCTAAAGCAGGGCTCTGTCCCAGAGGCAAACCGGCCTGGAGGAGAGTTGCAGCCCCCTCCCCACGGGAGGGGGTGGTGGTGGCAGGGGTGGCCCTGCCCCGGAGGCTGAGGTCCCCACTGAGATCCTAGCCCTGCGGTGCAGGCTGGGGCCTGAGACTCCCGCCCTCCGGGCCAGATGACTTCCCTGGGCTGAGGTGTGGGGTGAGGGGGCTCACTTTCTTCAGATAATCCAGCAGGTCCACGTACAGCAGGTAGATGTTCTGGCTTGCGGTGATCTTGATCACGGTCTTTTCAATGTTGTTCTCCAGCTGGCGGATGACCTGGGGGTCGCCCGAGGGCACACAGTGCTTTGGGACAGACCGCGTGGATGCCCACCTGGAGGCCGACCGGGGGAGGCTGCGCTTTCTTCCAGGGAGGGTTGGCCGGTGTGGCTTTCTCCTAGCCCCGCCGCCCGACGGCGTCCCATCCCTCTCTCCCGGGGCCCCGCCTCCCGGAGGAGCTTCGCCCCTCCCCCCGGAGGCCCCGCCCCGCCCGCCACCTGCCGCAGGCGCTGCTCCTCCTTGGTGTTGTCGGGCTGCCTCCGCAAACTAGCCAGCTCCAGCTTCATGCTCTCCAGCTTCCGCTCCCGCCGTCGCACCAGGTGGATCAGTACGTTGTGCACGTTCACGCGGTCGAAGACGTACTTTCGCAGCTTCTCCCGCGCCACCTGGGTCGGGGAGGGCACGGCCCGCGCGTGGGTGCGCAAGGGGCCGCGGGGACCGCGCACAGCGGGGCTGGCGGGGCGGGACCCCTGGGATTGGGAACTCGCTCTGCCCGCCACCGGCTCCGCAACGTGGTTTAGTGGTGGTGGTCGGGGTGGGGGTGGGGGGGGGGGAGCGGTCCGCTGGCCGGGCGAGGCCGAGGGATCCCTCCTGCCACCTCACCTCCATGGAGCAGCGGCAGTGCGCCAACCTCATGGACGTGTCCTTCCCGCAGGCCTTGGAGATGGTCTGCTGGTCATACTGCAGAGCGGTGGTGGCTGAGCTGGGACCCCGGTCTCCCTGTGTACCCCCAGCCACCAGTCCCTCCCTCCAGGCATTCTCCCCGGGCCTCTCTAGCCCGTGCTAGCCCAGCAGCGAGGGCCCATCCAGGCTATCCCAGCTCAGAAGTGATGGGAGTCAGGAGAAGAGGACCCAGGTGTCCCCTCCATGGCCAGAGAGCCAGAGGGGCCCCTGCTGTAGGGGGAGCCCAGGAGAAGCTCCCCATCAGGCCCACCCTGCCGTCTGGGGTGGGCGGTGGGGAACCTGCCCATCCGGCTTGCTGGAGTGACAGGTCCTGGGGAGCCCCTCCCCAAGATGCCCCCTGGCTCCTGAGAGGTAAGAGTGGGAAAAGGGGGAGGTCCTTGTTGTCCCCTTGTGTGTGGGTCTGTTTCAGCATGTGCCCACCCCCAGCCCGTGGTCAGCAGGTTGGGGGAGCAGGGCTGCTCACCTTCTGGGCCAAAGCCCAGTCCTGGGCCCCACGGCGGATGGTGCTGTGCAGGAGAGCCAGCGTGGCTCTGTTCTTGACCGTCTTCTCCTTTACGGCCTGGATCTGCAGTGCCCGGCATTGCTCTGGTGGGGGGAGGGGTGGGCACGGAGATGCTCCTTCCTGCCCCCACTCGAGGGCCACAGGCTTCACTGCCCAGCAGTGCTTATCTGGATGGCTCTTAGTGATGGCTGTGCCGCGCAGCGGGGGACGTGAGGTGGCAGCCAGAGGTGGGCGCGTCCTGTGATTCCCTTCCAGACCCAATGGCCAGAGAATGTCCCCTCTGGCTTTGGGGCTCACTGTGCTCACAAATCTCCGTGAAGCCCCCTGCATGGCAGACCCTTTTGATCCCTCCTCTCAGGTCCGTTGGGGGGGGGAGGGTGGCCTCTAGCCCTTGTTTGCCCTGGACTGGCCCTGTGTTAGATCTGAAAGCCCCTGGGCCCTGCATGGGGCCAGGCAGGCTGGTCCAGTGGGGGGGGGGGGGGGTGTGGGGGGGGTGGGGACGGAGGGCTCACCCTGGAGCCGAGTGATTGTCTTCAGCTCCTGGATCTGCCCCTCCACATCTGCCTCACTGCATGCCTTCATGGTGGCCGTCAGGGTCCTCCAGGCCCCCGTGCAACTCCCGCCCTCCCTGTTCAACAGAGCCGCAAGCAGTTCACGTCGCCCCCGGAATCTCAGCCCATTGTGATGGGGGCCGAGATTCTCAACCACGGAGCCCTGGAGCTCCTGGCCCACCCTGCCCCCTTTCTGTGCCCCCAGCCAGCCTTGGGGTTGTCCCCTGCATGCTTGGGTCAGCTGCTGTCTGCTCAGGAGCACTGCTGGGGTCAAGGCACTTTCCATAGGGAAGTGATTTGTGGTGATTTGACACGGCACCTCACACCAGCCCCCTGTACCCTCCCCATCCCCTCCATACCCCGAGGCTGTCCTCCACTGAGCCTCCTAAAACCTCTAATCTCTGCCTTGTGGGATCTCCATTTCTTCACCCCACCCCAAGCTCAGATTCCACACCCAGGGCGACCTGGCTCACGAGACCTCAGCTGTCAGCCCCGACTACCTCACCCCTCCCTGACCTCCACCTGCTGCCTGGAGCCCGCCCTGCTCCACCTCCACGTTCCTGGGGCAATTCCCGGGTCTAGTTTTGATGCTGCTTACTCCAGGCGGGGTCGTGTGCAGCCCAAGCTTCCGGTGGGGTTAAGCGCTCCAAACACCTGCCAGCCCGGGACTCTGAGGGAGGCACACCGGATAGGTTACTTTTTCCAGCAACGCATGGATTTGCAGGGGCCGCCACAGCAAAGTGGCAGGTGGCTGAAACAATGGAAACTGCTCGTCTCATATCCCGGAGGCCAGGTGTTAGCAGAGCTGGCTCCTCCTGAGCTTGTAGGTGGTCATCTTCTCGCTGTGTCCCCACATGGCCGTCCCTCCGTGCGTGTCTGTGACCTCCTCTCCTAACAGGGACACAGGCCGGAGTGGATCAGGGCCCACTTCGTTTCAACACAACCATTTCTTTAAAGGCCTGATTTCCCAAGTGCAGTCATGTTCTGAGGTCCTGGGGGTTAGGGATGCAACATGTAAATCTGGGGACCCCGCTCATGACCATGGCCTTCACTCAGATATTGTCACGTGCAGGTCCTCCACGACCTCACAGACCTTTTCGGCTTTCTGGTCATTGCCAGTTTTTTTTTTTTTTTTTTACAATTTATTTTTGAGAAACAGAGTGAGACAGTGTGAGTGGGGGAGGGGCAGAGAGAGAAGGAGACACAGAATCCGAAGGAGGCTCCAGGCTCTGAGCAAGCGGTCAGCGCAGAGCCTGATGTGGGGCTCAAACCCATGAACCGCGAGATCATGACCTGAGCCAAAGTCGGACGCTCAACTGACTGAGCCACCCAGGCGCCCCAAGTCATTGCCAGTTTTTCAAAGGGGAGTCCAGACCCATTTAAAACTCCACGCTCAGCTTCTGCCCTCCCTCTGAGACCTCAGGGGGTTGGAAGGACCCGTCAAGGGCCTGGTCTGCTCCCTACAGTGCCAATTCTGCCCCCTGTTCTCCCAGGGCCTGAGGCCGGGCTGCTCACTGTCCGTCAATATTGCTTCTCCCTTCTTCCGCAGATGTACACCCTCTGAATTTTAGTGGGGCACGTGGTGGCCCAGAGCAAGGCTGTCCCCCTAGGCCCCTTGGCACCAGGGATATCGTGGGACTCTGTTTCGGCCAGTGGAGTGTAAGCACAAGTGGGGAGGGAGCTGTCCTCCTCCCCAGGGACTGGAACCAGCACCTCCGTCTCGGACCACGAGGTGGGTCTGGAATAGAGGCCGTCACAGCAGGGAGCGGGCCAAACGGAGCCCGGGCCCCTGACGGCCTGTGGGTCCCCGACCACCCACTTGGACACGAAAGAAAACTTAAACCCTGGCCTGCTCTCCCCGTGGTTATCCCGGGCTTCCCGTCATTGTGCCTTCCCGCTAACAGATTCCTTGCTGCACGGTAGGTGCACAATATTCTTTCGAACGACTGGCTAGGCCGAGAGGTACGGGAGCTGAGCCGGGGCTGGGGCGGCGTGGCCCTGTGCCTGTGTGTCCTCAGCGTTACTGGGAAGGTGGACTTGCCCAGGTTTTATGTGATCTCTGCCTCTTCCTCTGCTGGGGGGGGGGGGTGGGGTGGGGTGTGTCATCTTACCCACTCCAGAACTTGCCTGCCGTGTGGGTGGGGCTTCTGCGAGCCAGCTCTGGCCTGCCCCCACCCCTCGCTTCCTCCTCTCCTGGAGAGAAGGACGGTGTCTGATAGGTGGGTTCGGAATGGCAGGCAGGCAGGCACAGCCGCTTCCTGCCCCTCGTCTCTTGGGAGTCAGGCGCTGATTGGCCGAACACCTTCTGCTCTGCCCCTCCGGGACTGGTTGTGTGGAAGTGGGTCCCATAGGACAAGGCCGTGGTGGTGGCCTTCCAGTGCCCGCAGGGCCTGATTCTGGGGCTCAGTGTTAGGAACTGCCCCGGCAGGTCCTCCCGTGTATGATGCTAAGGTGACATCTGTCTCTCATCTTGCTGCTTTGACGTGCTTCCCGATGGCTGCAGAACTCAGGTTGGAGAAGGGCAAGGCATTTATTTGTCTGGCGACCCCCAGCAGCAGCTGTCACCTCGGACTGTGGGGGACGCCGGGGCCAGACAGGGAGTGTCAGAGCACCAGAGCATGCAGATGGCCCTTCCGCCAAGTGCCCAGAGCCTCTCTGACCCCCTGCAGCTCTCGGTGGCCACCGTGTTTCTCACTGCCCTATGGGAGCCAACCGCCATGGGGACAGCCCCTCTGGTCTGACCTCCTGGGCGGGCGTGGAAGCAGTTTGCACAGGTTCGGCAGATCTGGCCACGCCTGTGTGCAGGGGACACCCGCCGGGTCACCTTAGGGTGTGGGGAGGGTCTCTGTGGGGGGAGAGGGCCAGTTCGGGGTGCAGACGCCCTGAGGGCCGTGTTCCGGAAGTCTTTGGCCCAGGTCTTCTGGGCCCCAGCTGGAGCTCTCCTAGCTGCGCTGATCTGTAGGAGATAAAGGGAGCCGGCTGGAACCGCACCCTAAGCTGCTGAGCAGGCCTGAGATCGGTCAGCTTGGTGTCTGGCCGCTCTTCTCGGGGCGCCCACACTCCTCATTCTGCACTCCCCGCACCTCAGGGCCACCTCAGGGCCCCCGACCCCTCCTGCGCGGAGGGCTCAGGAAGGTCTGGCGTGCCTCCCACTCCCGCCCTTGCAGGAGGGACAGGCCAGCAGGGAGAGGCCCTGTCCAGCCTGCACGTTGGGCCCTGGGCTCGCCGCCTCAGCCCCTGGCACTGGGCCCTCAGGTTCTGTTTCCCGCTGCCCCCAGCCTCCCCCTCGTGCCCGGGGTCTCTGGGGAGCCGCCGGTCTCTAGAAGCCTCTCACCTGTGCCCAGGTCTCTGGGGAGCCGCCCCGTCTCCGGGAAGAGCCAGAGGTTGCTGCATCTGTGCGACTCCACTCGGGGCACCCAATAGCTGGCCACTGAGCCTGTGACCGGGGCCAGGGGCAGGGGCCAGCGGGCTGTGGGCCTGGGTCTCCGCACTTCTCAGGGAAAGGGGACCTGGGCAGGTGGTGGTGGTGGACTCGGCAGGACGCCCACTGAGAACCGGGACCCCATCCCAGGAGGCATGCCTCCCACCCGTGCCGAAGAGCCAGCGTCCCCTCTGGCAATCAGGTGCATTTCCAAGGCCATAGGCACAGGCCCCGGAGTACCCACCTACGGCCACCAGCACCCTCCACTGGAAGGGGTACGGAAACTTCCTCTGAAGGAACATCTGCAGGCCGAAGGTTGCACCGGTGCCTGCCAAGAGCCAAGGTCCCCGTCAGCCAGCCTGTCCACGAGGTGCCGAGCGCCCCCGGCCCCTGTCAGGCTCCCAGCACCTGACGCCACCTGCCGGGGAGTCAGGGTGAGACAGGAGGGCGAGGTCTCTCCATACCCTAGGACACGGGGACCCAGCCTACCTGTGACAAAGGTGAAAATGCCCTTCACGAAGGCGCTCGACTGGCACGCGGCATACCCCCGGAGTCCCTGGGATGAGGGAGGGGGTTGAGGGCTCAGTTCCCCTCCCGCTTCTTTTACCGTCCCTCCCGTCCCTCCTTCGGGCCGTAAGGAAGGAGACCTCATCGTGAGGCCCTGAGGGCTTGGACACATCCCACCTGCCTGCATGTCCACCCAGGATGCCCCGGTCCCCACAGCAGGGGCTCCCCCCCCTCTGTCCCTGTCCCTCTTCCCTGACGAGGACCCCTCCCCCCTCCCCCCCCCCCCCCCCCCCGCACGGATCCTCTACCCGCTCCGCTCAGGTCAGTTGCTGAGGTCGGGGGCCCGCGTTCCAGGCGGCCTTCTCACCGGGTGCTTGGTGGCCACGGCGTCGTCCACCCGGGACAGGCCCAGGTTCACCATGTCTGGCGGGTCACCGGGAGCCAGCGGGCGAGCCTGCGCAGGACCCGGCGGAGGGGGCGGGGCCGAACAGAGGGGCGGGCCTGCGCAGGATCTGGCGGAGGGGGCGGGGCCTGCGCCGGACCCGGCGGGGGGCGGGGCCGAGCAGAGGGGCGGGGCCTGCTCTGGACACGCGGAGGGGGCGGGAGCGAGAAGAGGGGCGGAGCCTTGTCGGAAGAGGGGCGTGGGGGGGGCTAGGGTCCTGTGAGAAGGTGGGAAAGGGTGGGGGTGATGGTGGATAGTCTGGGCGATGGGACTCGGGTGGCCTTTGAAGTAGAAGGGGAGTGAGGCTGGGTCCTGGCCAGGTCTTCTGGGGGAGATTGACCATCAGTTTAGATCGCTGGTCAGAACGTTGAAGTCCTAGCTGGCACAGGGACCTGGGAATGGACAGATTCCCTGGGCTATTGGGTCCTGTGTGACATGTGGGCAGGTCTAGCTTACCTGTATGCCCCAGCCACGGTGGAGAGGCAAAGCTACCTCCTGGCCTGAGGATGAGGCCAGGCCTGAGCTGTTTTCCTGACTCGGGGGCAGTGCCTGTCCAGTGGCCAAGGCTGGGCATTCTGGGTGAGGCAAGACCCCTCCTTTGAGGCTCCGGCCCTTTACTAAATGGTCATGTTGACCTTAAGAATGAAAGTTATTTTACCAGCAGATAGGGGTTGATTGGGGAATAGCACAGAATCGCAATTTGGGATATGCAAGCTAACGGCAAAACCACAGACAAGTCCAACAAAGGAGAGAAACATTGTTTTATGGAGAAGAAGGAAATGGGAGGGGTCCTGAACCAAAGCCCACTGGAGAAAAGCAAGGGTTCAGGGTGATGGAGACTTTTCACAGGCTGAGTTGCAGGGGCCTGGATTTCTTGTAGGAGGGGTGGTGTAGCTCTTTGCCATGGGGCCTGTAACTCGTGATTTTCCCCGATTGACCCTGTATGGCGTGGCTCCTCTGTGGGCCGGGAGAGGCAGGGCTGACTTGGAGGGTGGTAGCCCTGTCCTCACCCCCAGACCCACTACCTTCACTTGCGCACACAACAGGGGAGGGTGGGCTGCCGGCTGGTGCCCCCGCCCCCTCCCCGGCACCCCAAGGAGGCCATCCTGTGCCGTCCACACGCCCTTTGCCAGGATGGGCTTCTCCTGCTCTTCCTACCCCCTGCCTCCCACACGCCCACTCCTTAGAGGGTGTGCCTGTGCCTGTGCACGTGTGTGTGTGTGCGTGTGCTGACACGTCTGCGCGAGCCCCTCTCACCTGGACAGGGGCCTCCCTCCTGGCCCGGGGCCCTGGAGGGGAAGAGACGGAGGAGAGACACAAGGGTCCAGAGAGCAGGCCACCCCGTTTCTCTGCGCGTGCTGCTCCCTGGTTCCAGGTCGGGTACCCCACAGTGGCCTCTCACTAACGAGGTGGGGTCAGCCCCTCTCCTGCCTGGCTGTGCCTTCTTCTGGCCTGGAGGACACCATCCCCTTCCTCCTCCCCTCTGCTTCCTCCCCTCCTCACATCCCTCTCCTCCCCCCTCTCCCCTAGTCCTCTCCTTTTCCCCATTTCTCCCTCTTCCCCTCCCCTCCTTCTCTCCCTCCTTCTGTCCTCCCACCCCTCCCCTCCTCCTCCTCCCTTCTCCACTCCCCCCTCCCCTCTTCCCTCCCTCTTTCTCTCCTCTTCCTCCTTCTCTTCTCATTCCCATACTTAGTGTGGCTGCCCCAACAAAACCGGAGGCCCGGCACATGGGAGGATCTCCAGATCCTGGGTGGGGCAGCTGCCAGTGGGCCAGAGGCTGACTTGAGGCAACCTGGTGGTTGAGGTCGCCACTTAGCCCCACAGGTGCTCTCATGGGTGCGAGCTCTAGGGCCTGCCATCAGGTGCATGACACGTCACCCAGGTTTGGCAAGAAGAGGAGGCAGGGGGGCCTGACTGCTGAACAGTGGGGGCTGGGACGACCCAGGCCCGCAGAGCCCACGTCCTGACTGCCCTGCACGCTGAAGCTGGGGCAGGGTCACGGTGGCCTGCAGCCTGTGATCAGGGTGCTGAAGGTACCTGAGGGACAGGAGCATTGGAGGCAGCTGCCTGGTTTGGATTCCAGGTGAGGGTGGGGGCAGGGGCCCCTCCTGAAGCCCCGGCAGAGATGCCCAGCCCCGACCCATTTCCTGGAGGGACACAGAGGACACCCACAGATTAGGAGAAAGTGGGTTGTGTGTTTACACAGAAACTATGCGCACGTGGGTGGGATGCAGGGGGCCCTGAGGGCCCGTGCAGGAACCTAGAGCTGGGAGCAGCAGAGCTGACCCACCCAGGTCAAAGGGTGCAGGGGAGGACCGGTTCTAGAAGGTCAAGGTGAACTGTGTAGGTGAGGCCCCCAGTGACCATAAGGAGGATCTGGCCTCTGCCCTCCCAGCTGCTGCAAGGGCTCCCTGGGGTGGAGTCTGACTAGGCAGGGGTCCAGGGGGCCCTTGACATGTCAGCACAGTTCGGGCTCCCTCTGTGGTCAGCGGGGTGGAGGCACGGAGACCTGGAGACTGCTTCTCCCCCGAGGGCAGAGGTCTGGGGGCAGAGAGCAGTGCCACGAACCTGACGGCTGGGCCTGGGGGAGACGGTCAGCAGCCCTGAGCCACCAAAACCAGTGAGAAGTGTCTGGAAGGATCCTGGGGCTCCTGGATCGGCAGGAAGCTGGAGAACCAAGCCCGTGGGGTCTGGGACAGCTCTGGTGAGTGGAGATGGACAGAACAAGAACCTCCAAGGGAAGTGTTGGGTCTGAGCCACGCTGGGGGTGCCGGCTCCAACCAACCCCTGAGTCCCAGGGCTCCTGCCCGCAGGGCTCAGACCCCAGGGTGGGGGCAAAGGCGCTGCTGGGCAAGGTGGCAACCCCACACCTGTCCCCTTGGCCTTCACAGCATGACTCTGGGAGGGGCCGAGGCAGGGAAGCCAGACGGCCCCTTGCCCACCAATTCTGTCCTCAGTGGCTGCTGGCTTGAGCTTGGCACAAGGGCAGGAGCAGGTGAAGGGTGCTCGGGGGAGCCCCGGTTCCTGACTCCTAGGTGGTTGTGCTGCAGCTGGGCGGGGCCCAGGGCCCACCCCTCCACACAGCCTGCAGGGGAGGGGGTCCCCCCGCCCTCACCCCTCCCTACCTCTCACCAGGAGCTGCTGGAAGTCCCTGCTTCCCTTTGAGAGGGGAGGAGGTGGCCTCTTCATGGCCAGAGCCTTCCTTGACCCACAGTGGGGCCTCCTCCTCAGCCCGCAGGGCATCTCTGTCTGACTTGGCCCCAGAAGGCACACGGAGGAAAGGCCAGGGTGTGGTCCGGGTTTCGGAGAGCTCGCCTTCCCTGCATCTTTTCACATCTGGAGCTGGACCAGCCCTGGCAGAGTGGGCAGGGCATAGGGGCTCAGCTTGTCTGGGGCAGCCCTGGAGGGCAGACTGGCCTTTCCTGGATGGCACCCACCCCTGCAGCACTGGGGCTGGGGCCCTGCTCCTCTGTGCCCCTGGTCTGCCCTGGGGGGCTGAGAGGGCGATGCCACCTGCTCAGTGCCCACCCATTGTCAAGAAAGAGCCCCCCCCCCACCCCAGCCCTGGGGCCAGGGTGTCTCTGCAGGTGAGGGGGGAGAGGCTGCAGAAGCCATAGCCGGACGCACCCCTGCCTCCAGGGAGGCCACCCTTCAGTGCCTTGGGCCTTCTCTGTGCATGCCTGCCCCCGGTGGGCTGTGTGCCCGGGCCCTCCTGACCCCGGCTGGAGTAGGGGTGGGGCAAGAGGCGAGCTTCACGTGTGCATTTTCTTTTTCCCGGAATTAAGTCTCTGGCTCTGTCTGTGTCATAACCTGTGTCGTCCGTGAAGGCCAGGATGGCCTCCGGCAGCATGTGTCACTTCTAACAGTGTGGGGTTTACTTCGCGACCCCACAGCTCAGCCATAAGCGTGCGCAGGGGCCGGGCAGCCCCAGCTGGGGGAGACCCAGACCCGTTGACCAGTCACTCGGGACCCCCAGCCCTGGCAGCCACCGATGGCCTTTCTGTGGGTCCACAGAACGGGGTGGCTCGGGTCTCTGTGTCTCTGCACGATGCGCTCGAGGCTCATCAGCGACGCGGCCGGTCGGTCCTCGGTCCTCCCTGTTCTGGGCGCCGTCCCCCACTCTGTGTTTGTTGTTCACTGCCGCTGAGCCCGCCTGCGGTTTGAAGCGGGTTTCCAGTCCCAGGACTACCACGATCCCGGCGGGCCGGACGCCCCGTCCGAGCCCCTCCTCAGCTCAGGGTCCAGCCAGAGGGGAGCACCCCCCCCATCTCCCCACGCACAGAGCCTGCTGTGTGTGCCTGTGGAGCACTGCCCTCCAGGGCGCTGGGCGGGCAGGACGGGGGAGGCCTGGCAGCTGCCCCCTGCGTGGACTCTGGGGGGCTCGGGGGACGAGGCCGCGGCCTCGAGGGCCTGCTGCGGCCACGGACAAGGCAGGCTGAGGCCACCCACACAGCCTGTGCCCGGGGCCGCGAGTGCTGCCATGTCTCCGGAGGCCACGGTGTGTAGCGCCCCCTGCTGGCCGATGTGACTTTCCTCCCTCGTTCATCCGCAACTGTGAACAGAGAATCCCCTGTGGGGCCTCAGAAGCCAACGGGCCACCAAGAAATCCCGTTGTCACCGAGTTTATAGCATGTGCAGTAGGAGGAGAGTAAGTAAACACGGAGGAAAATATTAAGCTCAAAGCCCGGAGGAAACAGACCAGGGGTGGGGTGCACGCTGGGGTGCGAGGAGGGCTGCTTGGAGGAGGCAGAGGCCGGAAGCCGCCCCGGGAGCAGCAGGCTCCCGCGGGTGATGGAAGGGCCGCAGGGCCAGGGGGCCGATGCCGCCAGAGGCTGGGTTTCATCCCAAGTGCCCCGACCGATGACTCGGGGACGGACGACTCGGGAGGGTCGTAAGCAGGGATGCGCCAGATCTGTGCCCCTCAGGGTTCGCTCCGGCCACAGTGTGGAGAGCACGTCCTGGGGGTGAGGAGCAGGGGGGCCAGTGGGTGGCCGAATGGCACTCAAGACCCCGGTCAGGGGCACGCCGGTGGCAGGTGTGTCTTCTGTGGGTTGGGGCGCTGCCTCACACCTCTGAGGCTCCTCAGGGGGGTCTGTCCCTCGGTCCTCGCTGGCTGGAGGAAGGACTGAAGCACCACCCTGGCATAGCAGTCCTGTGGCTGGAGGTCACGTCTGTCCTGCCCCCACCCTTTCCTTGGAGCTCTGGACTTGGGGCCTGGGGACTTGGGGCCTGGGGACTTGGGGGCTTGGGGACTTGGGGGCTTGGGGACTTGAGGCCTGGGGACTTGGGGTGTGGGGATTTGGGGCCTGGGGACTTGGGGGCCTGGGGACTTGGGGCCTGGGGACTTGGGGCCTGGGGACTTGGGGGTGTGGGGACTTGGGGCATGGGGACTTGGGGTGTGGGGATTTGGGGCCTGGGGACTTGGGGTGTGGGGACTTGGGGCCTGGGGACTTGGGGCTTGGGGACTTGGGGACTTGGGGCCTGGGGGCTTGGGGACTTGGGGCCTGGGGACTTGGGGTGTGGGGACTTGGGGGCCTGGGGACTTGGAGCTCTGGAGTTGGGGCCTGGGGACTTGGGGCCTGGACACTTGGGGCCTGGCGACTTGGGGACGTGGGAACTTGGAGCTCTGGACTTGGGGCCTGGGGACTTGGGGCTGGGGACTTGGGGTGTGGGGACTTGGGTCCTGGGGACTTGGGGATGTGGGAACTTGGAGCTCTGGACTTGGGGCCTGGGGACTTGGGGCTGGGGACTTGGGGTGTGGGGACTTGGAGCCTGGGGACTTGGGGACGTGGGAACTTGGAGCTCTGGACTTGGGGCCTGGGGACTTGGGGCTGGGGACTTGGGGTGTGGGGACTTGGGGCCTGGGGACTTGGGGACGTGGGAACTTGGAGCTCTGGGCTTGGGGCCTGGGGACTTGGGGTGTGGGGACTTGGGGTTGGGGACTTGGGGACGTGGGAACTTGGAGCTCTGGACTTGGGGCCTGGGGACTTGGGGCTGGGGACTTGGGGTGTGGGGACTTGGGTCCTGGGGACTTGGGGATGTGGGAACTTGGAGCTCTGGACTTGGGGCCTGGGGACTTGGGGCTGGGGACTTGGGGTGTGGGGACTTGGGGCCTGGGGACTTAGGGACGTGGGGACTTGGAGCTCTGGACTTGGGGCGTGGGGACTTGGGAACTTGGCACTTTGGCCTTCCTGTCCCCCAACCCAAGGGGTGTGTTTTTGAGGAAGATCTCGGAGCTTGTGCGTGTGTGTTTTAAACAAGGTATGATTTACGTACGGTAGGACTCACTTTCTGGGGACAGATCTGCGGGTTTTGACAGATGCAGGCACATGGCCACCAGGGTCCGGGCTCCAAAAGTGTCCGCGTGCCCCTCTGCCGCTCCACCACCCCTGTTCTTGCCACCAGAGCAGCTTCTGTTCCCAGGGACGTGCCTATTCTGGCAGGTCCGTGGCCTTTCCGGAGAGGCTTCTCTCACTCAGCAGACGCATCTGGGATTTGTCTAAGCTCTTTACCTGAGCGGATGGTTTGGGCTTCTCATTCGCTCCCAGCACGGAGGGACCCCTCTCGTCCACTTACCCACTGAAGACGTTTGCTTGTCTCCGCTTTTTAGTGGTTGTGACTAGAGCCCTCCGAACATCCGCGTGCGGGTTCATTTCTCTTGTGTCAGTGCCGAGGTGCGCGACTGCCTGGGACAGGACCGGCTCCCTTTGTGAGAATCTGCCACACCGTTTTCCAGGGTGGCACCTGGCTTTTCCCGCCCAGCGGCCGCAGGAGGGTGTATTTGCAGGCGGCCCTGCCACCTGAGGGCCACGCAGTGCGTCTCGCGTCGGAGCGGCTCCCCCTTCCTGTCCCCTGACTGATGGGCGTGTTTTCACGTGCTTACTTTCCTCCTGATGTGTTCTTTGGTGAAGTGGTTTTTCAAATCTTTTGCCTGTTTTTTTTTTTTTCTAACTTGGATTGTTTGTTTTTCTTATCATTGCGTCTGTCTCAAGAGTTCTTTATACATTCAGGATTTAAGCCCTTTATCAGATGTGTGTTTTGAAAATATTTTCATGGGAAGGCTTTTCCTGTGTTGTACCCAGTGACTCTGGGGCCTGGCCGCACTCGGAAGCACCCCCCTCCCACCCTCCACCCACCCCAGCGGGGGGACCCTTCTTCTCTGAAGCACTCAGTAGTGTCGGCCCTCCCTGGGACCCCTGCCCCCGATCAGAGGTGTCGGGGCGCTGTGCCCCCGAGGACACAGGGTGATCACAAGTAGTGTCTCTGGGTGCTCTGCGTGTGTGCACCCAAGAGGTCACTGGGGAGCCCCCACCAGCCCCTGGCGCCTCCTTGGTGATGCTCACGCCTACAGGCTTATGCAACCCTTGATAAGGTGGTTGTGATACCATAATCCACCCAGACTGGCGGCTCAGCTCCACCCTCCAGACGGGCTGCTGGAGGCCCAGTTGGTGGCTGGGTAGGGGGCGGTGGGGTCTAGAGTGAGGGGCACCCAGGCCTCCGACGTCCCCTCTGTCACAGCTGGCCCGGGCAGGCTCTGCTCCTAGGTGAGGCCCCGAGGCCTGGCCGATGGCGACTCCGTTGCAGTGTGGGGAGGAGGGACTGAGGACTTTGGGGGCCCAGACCTTGAGTGGGGCCCTCTGGCTGGAGCATCCCCGAGGGGGTCCCGAGCCCCAGCCAGGCTGGAGGTGGATGGAGGCCAGGCTGCTGTCTCTGCTTCGTCCTCGGCGACTGCCTGGCAGGCCTGGGGCACAGATCCTCAGACCGGGTCAGAAGAGGGGAGAGCTCACCTCTCTGGGGCCCTCCAGGAAATGACCCCTGGGGCGGGGGAGGGGGCGGGGGGGGGCGCCCTTGAGTGATCGTGCCAGACAATGGACAAAGGGGACTGGGGTTTCCAGAGCCAAGTGCCTTCTGAGCCCAGCTGGTGGGCCGGGCTATAAAGCCTGGCCTCCTGGGGCTCCGACCGAGACCGAGGGCAGACATGGCGGCCAAGCTCGTCCTCCTGGGCCGCGTCCTGGTGCTGCTCTGGGTGTCCGTGGCTTGGGCCGAGGTCCTGGTGCAGCCCGATTTTGATGCCAAGAAGGTAACAGAGGCCGCTGCACTGTGCCACAGGTGGGGTGGGGGCTGAGCCCACGGCAACGCTCCACCACGGGGTGACGGCTGCCGCTGCTGGCCACGGGCGCCTGCTCTGTGCCTTGGGCCTGCAAACCTGGGGGTCGTCTCTCCATTTCATCCTGAAACGACCCCGTGGGGATAATTACTGAGCCATTTCACAGCCGGGGGAAGTGAGGCCACGCAACCCGCCCAGGTAGGTGGCAGAACAGGGGCTCGGACCAAGAGACAGGTGCTCAGAGACCCCGGGCCGCGTGGTTCCCGACAGGCCCGTGTGGCCACGTGGCTTTGGGGCCCTGGGGCCCAGGGCGAGGGGGTCCGGCCTGCCGGCCACCGAGCTTCCTTACAGTTCTCAGGCCGCTGGTACGTGGTGTCCATGGTCTCCGACTGCAAGGTCTTCCTGGGCAAGAAGGACCATCTGCTGATGTCCTCCAGGGTCATCAAGGCCACGGCAGGTGGCAACCTCAGCGTCCACATGGAGTTCCCCCGGTGAGTGCGGTGGGCCGGGGAGGAGGGGGGGGTGTGGGCGAGCCGGGCCGGCGGCCGGGAGTGAACACCGGGCCTGCACCCCCAGGGCTGACGGCTGCAACCAGGCGGACGCCGAGTACCTGAGGGTGGGCTCCCAGGGCCACTTCAGGGTCCCAGGTGGGTCCTGCCCCGCCCGCCTTCAGGGGCCCCTGACGCGGCTTCTCCGTGGGGTGACCCGGACCACCCCCCAGCGCCATCTCCTGACCGCGCCCTCGCCCTCCGCCCTCCGCCCCTCCCTTGGGCCCAGACGCGGAGGCCGGTGGGGGTGGGGGTCGGCGCCCGGGCCCCGAGCACTTGGCCACGGCTGGCCGGCTTACCTCCTCTGCAGCCCTGGGCTACCTGGATGTGCGGGTCGTGGACACCGACTACAGCTCCTTCGCCGTGGTCTACATCTACAAGGAGCTGGAGGGGGCGCTCAGCACCATGGTGCAGCTGTACAGTGAGGCCCCCCCCCCCTCCTCCCCACCCAGGCCCCGCCTTCCCATCTCCCCCCCCGCCGGCCCTGCCCCTTCGGGACCGGCCTCCCCTCAGCCATCTCCCCCAAGTCCAAGCCGAGAAGGACTGGGGGTGGTGGGGTGGTGGGACCCCACAGCTCTTCGGACGGGTCGAGGTTGGCTCGAGGGGCCTCTGGGGCCCAGGCACCCGGGCGGAAGCTCGGGTACCTCTCTGGCCCCCTGTGGGTGGGGACCCCCCTCCCCCTTCCCTGCCCGGCCCCACTGCCTGAGAGCTAAGTGGGGGCTGAGATCCTGTTTCGCTTTAATTTCTGAGGGCCTTGGCAGAGGGGGGCCAGGGGCTCCCCAAGGTGCAGAGGTTGGGGTGAGGGCTGGAGGCTGGTTTCGGGAGCCCGAGGGATGAGGGGCCCAAGGGGATGTGGCCCTGGGAAACAGCCAGGCCATCCCAGTCTCCCAGACGCTCTTGTGTGAATTAGGAAAGGACACCCCTCTGGGTGGCTTCCAGTCCCCACTGGGCTCTCAGCCAGGCAGGCACTTTTGTGCAGTGCACAACCTGTGCAATCTTGGGTGGCGAACCTGCTCCCAACTCTCAAGGAAGGGACCTCTGTCTCCCCTGCCCCCCACCCTCCGTGAGCCACAGAGCTCACAGCAGCCCTGCTCTGCCCCAGGCCGGACCCAGGAAGCCAGTCCCCAAGCCGTGAAGGCCTTCCGGGACTTCTACCCCACGGTGGGGCTTCCCGACGACATGGTGGCCATGCTGCCCAAGTCAGGTACACGGGCCAGGGTCTACGCAGTCCCCAGCCCCCAGCCCCCCTCCCCGCTAGGTTGGCAGGCCCTCGCCCTCCTGCCCGCAGCCCCTCCTTCCCCACAACACACACTGCAGAAGAGGTTTCAGGCAGCTGGGAAGGGAGAGTCTTTCAGAGGGTGGGGCTGTTTGGGGGCCCGGGGCCCCCAGGGGTTAGGGGCCGCAGGAGGCCGTGGGCAGTCCCGGCCGGCCCAGCCTCACCGCTGTCTTCCTTCCCACAGACACATGCTCCTCTGGGGACAAAGAGGCTCCCTGACTCCTCGGGAGACCCACCGTGGCCCTTCCCAGGTAGGAGGCAGATGGGGTACGTCCTCTGTCCTGTTCTCCGGCACCTGTCCGGGCAGCTCCTGGCCACCCCTCTGCCTGCCTGTCACCCTGCCTCCTGCTCTGCACGTGCGGACCCCACCCCCCACTCCCCCCGCCCCCTGTTCGGCCTGGCCGTCCACTCTTGTGATTCAGGCCTCAGCTCACACGTTACCTCCTCCAGGAAGCTTCCTCTGACTTCCTACGGCTGCCATAACAAATCACCACATACCGGTGGCTTCAAAGGACAGAAATGTATCCCCTGCACAGTTCTGAGGCCGCAGGTCCAAAGTCAAGGAGGGGGCAGGGCTGGCCCCTTCTGGAGGCTCCAGGGGAGAACCTGGCCTCTCCTGGCGTCTGGTGGTGCCGGAGGTCCTTGGCGTCCCTTGGCTTGTAGACCCGTCCCTGCCACCTCTGCCTCGGCTGTCACATGGCCGCCCTCCCTCTCTGTGTCTGTGTTCAAATTTCCCTCTTCTTAACGAGGACACCCGTCACGGGATGCGGGCCCGCCCTTAACCCAGGGCGGTCTCGTCTCGGTCCTTAACCGACCACATCTGCAAAGACCCAGACTCCAAGTAAGGTCCCGTTCTGAGGTCCTGGGTGGACGTGAATCGGGGGGGACGCAGTCCGGTGTGCTGTGTGTCCCCACAGTGTGTGGCTCCCTCCCTGGGGTGCTGGGCCTGGGATCTCAGTCTCTCCGGGAGGGTCTCATGAGGTGGGTGCTGCCCGCCGTCTTCTTGTTCACTGCCGTCACGGGGCTGGGTCCCAGGAGCCCTTGGGACATGGACGCGGGTGGACTCTTGGGGACACCCTCCCCCAAAGGGGTCACCAGGAACCCGTGCCGCCCCTTACCAAGTTCGTAGTGCAAAACTTGGGAACCTACGTTAGACAATAGATGACAGGTGAGACGTGACAGTCCTGCAGCGTGGGAGGCCACCCTGCGGCCGCCCTGGCAGGAGAGGGTGGTGGGGGATGCGTCTTCCTCAGCGTGCGTGCCCGTCGTCCCGCTCTCCCTGGCCGTCCTGGCTACACACCCAGTGGGGCTTTCAGGCTGTTTTAACTCCCCGTGGCTCTGCAATACGCCTGCCCAGCCTCCCGGCTTTGCCCCTACCACGGGTGCAGCTGTTTTAGGCGGGAGGAGAGGAGGGAGGGAATTGTGCCAAATCACTCACCTTCTGGAAGGCTCTGCCTTTGGAGCGTGTGAGCCCCATCTTCCTGCTGCGTGCCATACCCTGACTTTCAAGGTAAAGTGCCCCAATTGGGCCACTCCGGTGCTGAATATGGGGTGTCGTGGCGGCTTAGTGGCCATTCTGGGGCTTTCTTGCCACGCCAGCCCCTTATCTCCTGACAGCGAGCAAGTGAGGCTCCGGGAGTGTGGCAGGTGCCCAGGCCACGGCAAGGTGCTGGACTCGGCCTGGGGCCTCCGGGGCAGCAGTGGTGGAATTGGCTTGCCATGGCCGGGCAGGCGACGTGTGACGGGGCCGCGAGAGGGGCCCGAGTGTTTGCTGAGTGGCTGGGTGCACGCGGTGACGGTGCCTTTCCTGTCCCTGCAGGGTGAGCTGGGGCAGCCGGCCTTGTCGTCCTGAGCTGTCTGGACCCACCCCCCCACCCCCCCCCCCCCCCGGCCCGCCCTGCCTTGGGTGGCTGCCTCCTCGCCATCTCTGGGCCTCCCTCTTCTGCTCAATAAACGTATTCTGCAGTCTAGTGGGTCCTCACCTCTTTGCAGAGGCCCCTGGGGAGGGCACAGTGAGCCCCGTCTTGACCCAGAACTCCTGGGGAAACTGAGGCAGGGAGGCGGGCATGCAGGAGCCACTGGCCACTGGGCACCTCCTGGCTTGAGGGGACAGGAGACTCCAGCCCGTCTGGCACCTGTGAGGGGCTGCACCGTAGGCGGTCAGCGTCTAACGCCACTGGCCTGGCCCCCGCGCGTTCACGGCGCCTGTAGCCGGGGCTCCGCGGTGCACACACAGACCCCTGGAGGCACAGCGCCCTCCTGCCGCTGGGGTGACCTTGACCTTGGGCGTGTCATACAAACCTCAGTAAGGCCTGGAGACGGGTCATGGTCATGGCTGGTGCCCTCGGGGCCCTCGCCGCTGGCCCGGCCCAGATGCTCCACAGTGGATCCCTGGACACACGGTGAGCTTGTTTCGCTCCTTGTTCGGGAAACTGAGGCACAGAGAGCTCGGTGACTTACCTGGCAAGGAGCCAGGCTGAGGTTCAGGCCCCGGGGTCGGGCTCCAGGGCCTGGGCTCCATGCTGAGCCTCCATGAGACGTAGGGGGCAGGAGAGGCCTCCCTGGGGCCCTGGCCGCTGCTGTCCCCCCCTGCTAGGAGCTGCATCCAGTGAACACACTTCAAAGGGGTGGGGGGGGGGTGGGGCAGGAAGGTAGTGGCGGTCCTGCTTCATGGCTCACGGGCTGGAGCTGGAGGCCATCAGCCACATCAGATGGGGGACATCCGTCCTAGCCCTGCTCCTGCTTATCCACAGACATGTCCCCCGCGCTTCCTGTCCTCCCTCTCCTGCCTGGCCAAGCACGTCCTGGGGGGCCCTCTCCTGTTAGTCTGGGCCGGGAGCAGCCTGGGGCTCAGATCGGCCGGTCCTCAGCCTCCTTGGGGCCCCGCCGCCCCCGCTGTGTCGATGCCCCCCACCCCCCTCCCGGCCTCAGGCGTGCCGGCCAGCCCTGGGCCGCCCCGTCCTAGCTTGACCTTTCCACACCTGCCTGACCTTAAACTGACAGCCTTTGTGGGAGGGCAGTGTCCAGGGTCCAAGGTGGCCGGTCCCCCTGGTGGGTGGGACCTCCCCTTCGGCTGACCAAGCCTGGGGCCATTCCAGGGTGGGCTTTTCTGGCCCCGAAGCTGGGAAGGATCCTTCCTACCGGTCAAGAACCAGGATGCAGCCTCAGACCCCTCCTGGCCACGTGGCACTGTCCCCCTGCTTTGTCGCCAGTACACATGGGGAAACCGAAACCATCAACTGGGATAAACTGAAGTTGTGGGGGGGGGTCCAGATGGGGAGGAGGTGGGGCTGGGTCCCGCCACGCTGGCTCGTGTCCTGGCTCGTGTCCTGGTGAGCGTCAGCAAGACAGGGCCGCTCTCGGGCCGGCCTTCTGGGCTCCGGGTCTTACCTGGCTGTGCACCGAGGCCTGAGTGAGTCCGGTGGGGAATGGGCGCGGGGCCTGGCCTGGTTCCTGTCACGGTGGCAGAGGACACAGGCCATAGGAAGGTGTCTGCAGAGGTCCCCGAGCCTCGGCCCCTCCCAAATCTCCCATGAGTCCTCCCCCTCACCGGGGCTCTGTGCCTCCTCCCTGGAGACCTCCGCGGGGAGAGGGACCCCTCATTCATTTCCCCACCTGGAGGGCAGGGCCCCCATCGGCTCGGTGCTGCGCCGGCCGGATGTACCCGGCCGTCAGGACGTTTCCTCACTGTCCCAAGGCTGATCTGAAAGAGCCAGAAAGAGAAAGGTGTTCTGAGCCCGTGGGGCCTGGGCCCAGCATGCCCCTCGGGCTTGGGGCTGTGGTCCCGAGCCGCCCCATGGGGGTGGGGGGTCCCGAGCCGCCTCCTCCCTCCTCCTCTCGGGGACCCCAGGCGGGCCCACCGTGGGGCCGTGGGTGTCCCCGGGAGCTTGCGCAACACCGTCCCGATATAAACCCAGGTGCCTGGGCAGCAGAGGCTCCGTGAGCCGCGATGGACGCGGGGCTGCTGAGTGTCATCCTGGGCACTGTCCTAGTGCGGGTGGAGACGGCTCAATCTACACAAGGGGGCTCTTCTGTCTTACGTGGACAGGTCGGGCAGGGAGGGGCCAGCGTGTCCGGCTCCGTTGGCCCCGCCTCCGTCCCTCCAGCCCCCAGCCGATGCCACAGCAGCCACCCCGGGGGCCCCGGGGCCCACCCAGGTTGCTGAGGGCACGAGGCTCTCCTGGAGACGGGGTGCGAGAGCAAGGACCCAGGGACCGGCAGGGCCAGAGCCCTCCCTGAGCGTTTCCTGTGGGCAGGCCGGCTGGCCCTGCGGGGTCTCCAGGGACCGGGGCTCAGCGTGGTCACCTCCTGCTCCCGGATCGGTGGGGTCGCCCCCACCCTCCATGGCGCCACACCCCGTGGTGCCCAGAAGAGGCTTTCCCAGCGTGGGGCCTTTGGTTCCCGTCTAGATGCTTCTTCGCCAGTCTGTGTTGGCTGCGGAGTCAGGAGCACATCAGAAGGCCCAGAGATCACAGACGTTGGGGACACGAATTCTTTTCTCTTGCAAAACGATCAGTTTCTGAGTTTCAGATGGAAGTTCTGGGCTCCGGGCGGGTGTCCGAAGGCAGAAGTCCCCTTCCCCAGCTGTGCCCTTCCTGCGGCGGGCGGTTGCTGGCTGCCCCCTCCTGTCTTTTGGGCTCCAGCCACCGCTGCCCCTGGCGTCCTGGCCCCAAGGACAGGGCATCGCCGTCTGATGGGCCGGAGGGGCTTGTCAGGAGGGTGGTGACCGTCGCTTTGCCACAAGGGCTTGTTGACCTTTCAGACCCGCCCGGGTGATGTGGGCCTGCTCCCTGACCCTGACCCCGCCCCTGCCCAGGTGGTGTGGGCTCTGTTCCCTTGGACGGGGCTCCAGCTTCTCTGTCTAGATTGTAGGATTTTGGCGAGAAGCTGGCGTGGCCTCCAGCCAAAACCTGGCGCTAAAGACCCCAAAGAGGCTGGAGGCCTTGTTCCTGACCTTGAGTGGAGATGAGCTGACCGGGAAGGCTGCGTACGACAGGTGAGGGGCCCCGGGGGGTTCCCGGCAGGAACAGGCACGTGAGGCCAGCCCCAGGCTGCACTGGCTGTAGCTGCGGGAGCTGGACGGTGTCCCTTTGGTGGACCGGTCCCCGCTGTGTCCAAAACACCAGACCTTGACCCGCTTCCCCAGCCCCACACCCCCAGGCTCCCACAGCTGCCACACGTCGATCTGCTCCTAGACCTGAAGATGAGCGTAGAGTTTTGAAAAAACCCCATTAACTGAAAAGAGAGAAAACAGTCCTGGGGCCGCGGGGGGTCACAGACCCGGGGGGCAGAGGCTGGCGGGGCCCCGGCTCCGCCCCTCCGCCGCCCTCAGCCTGCCCCAGGCCCTCCTGGGTATGGATCCGCGGCTGGAGCCCTTTCTGAAGACGCGTTCCCCTCTCCGCGCCCCTGTGACGGGCCCGGCAGAAAGAACGCAGGCTGGCCTTTCCCTGATGGGCGCTTTGCTCCCTTCCAGCTCAGGAAGTTGTGAGACAGAAAAAATAGTGGGCTCAGAAATAGATGTTTTGGGGAGATCCTGCTTTTCCTGGTAAGAACCGCTGCCCTGTTGTCACAGTGACCACCCCCTGGCCCTGCACGCCAGCTCTCCTCGGCCTTGCCGTTTCCTGCGCTGTTCCTCATGATGTTCCCTGTGCTCCTCCTCATACCCCAGACTCTCCCATTCTCTCAGCACAAACTGGGCCATCGTTCAAGGGCTGGGTCCCCCCGGCCCCCTGCCTGGTATTACTGGAGGGTCTGGTGCTGGGCGGGGACGGGATGGAGTCAGACCCTGCCCAGTCCGGTGCACGCGGGCTCTCCTCCCCCCGGCCCCCAGGCCACAGGGAGACCCACGTGATAGGCACGGACTACGAGCAGGACGCCATTCTGAGGGTGTCCCTGCACTGGCAGGGCCAGGATTTCCACGTGCTCAAATACTTTAGTAAGCGCACCCCGCGGTGGGGGCTGGCCTCGCTCCCGCGTCCCGGAAACGGCCCAGCCCAGCCCCCTGGTGTCCCCACAGCTCGGACCCTTGAGGACGAGTACGGACCAGGCTTCTGGAGGTTCCGGGAGTTGACAACAGACATAGGGCTGTACCTGGTGGCCCGGCACGGTGAGCCCCGGGCCTTCCGGGCGGGGGTTGGGCTGGGGACCCCGAGGGTGGGATCCGGGGGCCAGTCCCACAGCACCTCACGCTCCCCTGTCCCGCAGGGAGGTGTGCCAAGCTCCTGAAGGAGGTGAGCCTCGCCCCCCGCTGCGCCGAGCCCCCAGGCTGAGTCTCCCGGCCTGACAGGGGGCCTGGGTCACTCTGGATCCACGCTGCCAGATGCGACCCTGGAGGCTGGGGGACTGAGGACAGGGCTGGGAGAGGGAAGGGGAGAGGCGGAGCCGGTACGTCCCACCCGGGTGGGGACACAGACCTCGTGTCTCAGGTTCCCACTGTGCTGGCCCATCCCCTGCCTGAGCCCCGAGAGGTGGGGGACTATCACCCTGCTTTGGAGGTAGAGAAACTGAGGCCCAGGGAGGCTGCTCACAGTCATGCAGCTAAGACACGGGCTCCCACCTGTGGCCCCAACCACTGCCCTGAGGCCCTGCCCTTCTGTGTCTCAGGAGCTGATCTAGAGGATCCCCTGACCCCAGGCCAGCATGGTCCGAGGCCCCTCCCGCCTGGCCTGCCTTGGCCCCAGGGGGCGGCTCGCACCCGCTCCGAATAAACCCCATGCCAAGCCCACTGCCCTGAGTGTCTTTCTTGGGGAGGCGGGCCCGGGGGGTGACAGGTGGGTGCAGTGGGTGTGTGTCCCATGACTTCCCTGAAGCAGCAGCAAAGCTAAGTGTTGGGTGTTCTTTGTTCACCGTGAACGGTGGTGCGTGTAAACCACTCAGGTCCCGTCCCTGGCTGGACCTTTGCCCAGACAGGGCGGAGCTGGGGGGCCGCCTCTGGGCAGGCTGGCTCCCCGTCTGTCCCGTGTTTCCTTCCCTGTGGGGCCCGGGGGCCACACAGCTCAGATGCAGGGTGACAGCCCCCGGAACCTCCCCCCTTCCCGCCCTGAGGGTCTCACCCGGCCCTGCCCTGCTCGGGGCCCACGAGCCAGGCTGCCCGGGTGTGTGGGCCCCAAAACCATCCTCCCACCACCGTCCCGCTCCCAGAGAGCCTGAGCGGCCCCGAGCCGGGCATCCTTGAGCTGAGCTGCTGGTTTCGTCTCTCAGATGAAAGGGACCACACTGCATTTCTGCCTACATTCTCCCATGGCTCCCTCTTGCCCCACAGTCAGATCCCACAGGCATGCAGTCCAAAGTCCTCCAGTCAAGGCTGCTCTTCTGTCCACCCGCTGGCTTCCTCCCACCCTCCCCTGCGTGGTCAGCTCAGCCCTTTCAGTGTCCGGGTCCCCTCATGCACGCTGTCACCCCATGTCCTACACTGACTGATCGCCCCACTTCCTTTCCACCAGCGGGGGCTGAGACCACAGGGCAGACAGGGTTCCTGGTCAGGGCAGAGAAAGTGGGGAAGGTCTCAGCCCAGGATGCCCAAGGCTCCCAGGGAGCAGCTGCCTCACGGGTGAGGCCAAGTAGTGCTGGGGGGCTGGTGGGGACCGGCCCACCCCCAGCAGAAACCGCCCCCGCTCAGGCGTCCAGCACCCTCCACCAAGGCCTGGCTGGAGGGAGGCCTGCCCGAGGCGGGGGCCTGCCCGGGACCTGCCGGACCGAATCCCGAGCCAGGCTCCCGAAAGACCCATGTTGTTCGAAGCTGCCCCTGACAGATTAGAGGGGACAACTGGGACTTTCCACGCATGTGTCCGCCCGAAGCTCACAGTGCTAGGTGGTCCGCGTGCCGGTGGGCTCACCGGCTCGGGCAGCCACCACTAGCTCCACGGGCCTGGAGGGGGGGCGGTGGGGCTCGGGGGAGCAACGCGACACCAAGAGTTTATCTCTCACACATCTGGAAGTTGGAAGCCCGAGACCCGGGTACTGATGGGTTGTTCTCTGCTGAGAGCCCTCCTCCGGCCTGGAGCCCGTGGGCTTCTGGCTGTGCCCTCGCCAGGCCCCCGCCCCACACACCCCGGAGAGACCTCTGTGTCTTGCCTCCCTCCTCTCAGAAGGGCGCCGGTCCTACCCTCACGACCTCCCTCCACCCCGTCACCCCCTCAGAGGCCCCGTCTCCAGGCACAGCCACAGTGAGGATTAAGGCTTCAACAGTTGCATTTCTGGGGACACGATTCAGTCCCTAACGAAAGCCAGCGGGATGCAGAGGCTGACTCTGGGTCCAGGGCCTCCGCACTGCGTCCTAAGCGCACACGCTGCCGGACGTACGAGGAAACAGAAAAGGACGGCTGAGCTGCACACAACGAACAGGAGCGCGGCTAAATGTGACCCGGGGGCGCCTGGGCGGCTCGGTCGGTTGAGCATCTGGCCGGCTCAGGTCACGATCTCGCGGTCCGTGAGTTCGAGCCCCGCGTCGGGCTCTGTGCGGACGGCTCGAGCCTGGAGCCTGCTTCGGAGTCTGTGTCTCCCTCTCTCTCTGCCCCTCCCCTGTTCACGCTCTGTCTTTCATTAAAAAAAAAAATAAAAACAAAAGTGAGCTGGAGAAGATCCGTGGGCCGAGCGAGAAGACAGGTGGAGAGCGGCCTGGTACGGACGCAAAGGGCCGAAAGGAAGGCAGGCTCAAGGGACTAACTCGCCGACGAGACGGCAGAATTAAACAGCTGGCTAACGAACCCAGAACGAGCGAGCCAACGGGGCCGGGGCGCAGCGCGACGGAGGCCATCAGGAGAGCCAGGTGGGGACGCCAACGCCGCGTGGCACAGCAGCCGAGACGAAAGCTTGCCCGGACGGGCGTAAGGGACCGCAGGGGGCACGAGCCAGTGGCCGTGAGCCTGGGACACACCGGCACAGACTGTCTAAGCTGAGGAGCAGAGAATGACCGCCAGTGGCCGGGGTCGGGTGTGTGAAGTACTCCCAGAAAGAGAAGGGAGTGAAAATTGGGCAGAAAAAGATTTGAAGAAAGAGAGGCGAAGATATGCCCAAACTGGACCGAACACATCCCGGGCGCAGGGAAGCCTAAGCAGGATGAAAGAAACCACCCCCAGGGACATCGTGCTCAAGTGGACACAGCGGCTTGGAGACGACGTTCACGGAGCCGCAGAGGAAAGGCGCTTCACAGACAGAGGCCGTGACAGCTGGCTTCTCGTGGCACGGGACGCAGGCACGTCTCTGAAACCAACTTGGAGTTCTGGGAAATAAAGCTATGCTTTTTAAATGTATTTTTAAAATTTATTCATTTATTCTTGGGGTGGGGGGCACGAGCAGGGGAGGGGCGGAAAGAGAGGGAGGGAGAGAACCCCAAGCTGACTCAGCGCAGAGCCCGACGCGGGGCTCAAACCCACAAACGGTGACATGATGATCTGAGCCGAAATCACGAGTCGGATGCTTAGCCGACTGAGCCCCCGGGGGCCCCAGTAAAGCTACGCTTCCAGAAATCAACGTGGAGGGAATTTGTCCCTCGTTTACCTGCGGCACAATAAATTACTGCTAGCATGTTCCTCAGGCGGAGGGAAATTGCGGGCGACGCCCCCCGAGGTCCACGGGGAGGACGGAGGCTCAGGGGATGCCGGGAGAGCGCGCTCAGCGGGGACAGAGGGTCAGTGACCTCCCGTGATCGCAAGACTTCGCTTCTCTGACACGTGTTTCTTGCCTGTCAGTACGGACCCGGGAACGCTCCCTTCTTTCCTCTAGAGGCGCAAACCCGTCCAGATCTGTCCAGTGGGGGCTCCTCCCGGACAGCCGCTGAGTCCTTTTGACCCACTTCCCTGATTCCTCAAACACGCGTTTACTGGAAACACTCCGAGTCCTCTCCTGTTGTCCGTGACCCCACCCTGGAGTCATCCCCCCACGGAGCCGGCTCCTTCTTGCAGAGAGCGGTGTTGAGAAAGCAAGATCCGAGAGCCAGGTGCCCCCCGCTCCCTCCTCACTGGGCTGGCATGGGCTTGGCCTCGGCAGAGAGATGCCCCCCGCTTTCCAACCCTGAGAAGACCGCCGCCCTCTGACGCATCCCGGAGCGCGCAGAAAGCCGTTTTGGGCTTGCTCCCCCAAACCGCCGCGAAGGACGAGCCTCAGAAAATCCAGAACTCAGGGTTTGTTTGGGGTTCCTTTACTCTTTAGCCTGAGAATATACAGAAAAAATCAGGCCTGATTCCGCTGACCCCGTTCGGGTGTTACGTCATTCGTCTATTATACAGTTTGATTCCTTTTTAAAAATTTTATTTTTTTTCAACTTTTTTTTTTTTTTTTTTTTTTTTTTTTTGGACAGAGAGAGACAGAGCATGAACGGGGGAGGGGCAGAGAGAGAGGGAGACACAGAATCGGAAACAGGCTCCAGGCTCTGAGCCATCAGCCCAGAGCCTGACGCGGGGCTCGAACTCACGGACCGCGAGATCGTGACCTGGCTGAAGTCGGACGCTTAACCGACTGCGCCACCCAGGCGCCCCTCCTTTTTAAAAATTTTAAATGTTTGTTTATTTTTGACAGAGAGAGACAGATGGCGTGCGAGATGGGGAGGGGCAGAGAGAGAGAGAGGGAGACACGGAATCTGCAGCCGGCTCCGGAATCTGAGCCGTCAGCGCGGAGCCCCACGCGGGGCTCGAACCCACGAACCGCGAGATCATGACCTGAGCCGAAGTCGGACGCTCAACTGCCAGAGCCTCCCAGGCGCCCCTGTGCAGTTGAATTCCACTCGTTTGCTTTTGATGTAATGGGTTACCCAGATCCCAAAGTCAAAGCGACACCAAGGAGGCATGCAGAGGGAGGGGGTGTAACTTCCTCCCCGGCCCTACCTACCCTACCTGCCCCTGGGGGGGACCGCAGTCCTTAGACTCCGATTTCTCTGTTCTGGGTTTCTTCTGGCAGAAGGAGGCAGACACACACGTTCTGAGTCTCACCCGCCCGCTTCGCGTGCCCTTTGGCACTTTGTTCTTTCACTTGACGGTACACCCGCGTGTCACGTCACCCGACACCAGTTCACGGAGCCTTCCCACTGCGTGCGTCGCCGCGTAGGGCTCCGCTGCGGGCACACCGTCCTTGCGCCAACCAAGCTCCCGTGCGTGGCCATTTAGGTGGCTTCCAACGGCTTTCCGTTAGAAACCATGCTTCGGTGAGTGAGCACCGCGCACATCCATTTTTTGTGTCGTGGCAGGCGATTCTTTAGGGTAAGTTCCTGAGCGCGGTTCTAGAACAGAAGATAAACGGGTTTTGTTAGATGTCGCCACGTTTCCCCGTATAGGAATTGTACCCTTTTGTGGTCTGAGCAGCAGAACGTGGCATGCTCGGGGCCCCACGGCCTGGCCAGGGAGCGTGTGGTGGGGCCAAGCTCTTCGATTTTTCACCAGGTGATAGGTGATAAACACTTATCGGTGTTGTTTTAATTTGCGCGTCTCCGACGGTGAATGAAAATGGAGACCGTCTCCATTCACCGGGGCTGCCCTTCCGAAGGACCACAGCCCTAAACATCAGAGGTGGATTCTGTCCCAGCTCTGGAGGCTGGAGTCTGAGATGCAGGTGTGGCTGGGCTGTGTCCTCCTTCGGCCTCTCTCACGGCCATCTCCTCCCCGTGTCCCCACACGCTCTCCCCTGTGTGGTGTCTTAATCTCTTCTCATAAGGACCCCAGTTACATTTAACCTGTATGACCTCGTTTTGATTTAATCCCTCTTCAAAGGCTCCATCTCTAAATAGTGCTGCATTCTGAGGCGTTGGGGTCAGGACTTAAGCAGAGAAATTGGGGGGGGACACAATTCATAGCAAACATCTTTTTGTATGTTTAGGCATCACTTTAATTTTTTTTGCATGAATTATCTGGTTATGTCATTTTCCATTTTTCTGATGAGTTTTTGGCCCTTTTTTCTTTAATTTTTAACTATTTATTTTCGAGAGAGAGAAAGAGCGAGTGGGGGAGTGGCAGAGAGAGAGGGAGGGAGAGAGAGAGTCCCAAGCAGGCTCCACGCTGCCAGTGCAGAGCCCAATGTGGGGCTTGAACTCAGGAACTGTGAGATCCTGACCTGAGCTGAAGTCGGACACTTAACTGACTGAGCCACTCAGGTGCCCTTTTTCTTTAATTTTTAAAAGTTCCTTATAGAGCATGGCTATGAGCCCTTGCATGTGATATATGTTGGAAATACTTTCTCCAGATCTGTCATTCATCTTTTGACTTTGTTTGTGGCTTGTTTTGGCTATAAAAAAGTTTAAAAGGGGCGCCTGGGTGGCGCAGTCGGTTAAGCGTCCGACTTCAGCCAGGTCACGATCTCGCGGTCCGTGAGTTCGAGCCCCGCGTCAGGCTCTGGGCTGATGGCTCGGAGCCTGGAGCCTGTTTCCGATTCTGTGTCTCCCTCTCTCTCTGCCCCTCCCCCGTTCATGCTCTGTCTCTCTCTGTCCCAAAAATAAATAAAAAACGTTTAAAAAAAAAAAAAAAAGTTTAAAAAATACAGACGGGTTATTTATCAATACTTTTTTTTTTTTTAAATTACATCTGGATTTTGATGCAAGTTAGTGTGGCCTATGGGTTTGTAATGGCTTGATTTGCCTCAGCTGCAGGGCGTTTCCCAGAATTCCCAGAAGGCGACAGCCATACAGGGCTTATGGAATGAGCTCCCACAGCGACATGGGGTCAAACTCCTGCCCTAAATCCCTTTTTTGTGAATTCATATGCCTCCTGGTGGTTCTGCTTTTAGGAGTGAACTGATGCAATTAGAAAGCCGTTTCCTACAACCATGTGATAGGGAAATTCACCAATGATTTCATTCATTACTCGTGTGGTTCTATTTCCACATTTAGTGTCAGATCTCTGATCCATTTGGTGTTTACTCTCGCACATGAGGCGAATATGCTTCATTTTAATCTTCTTCCAGATGGATATTCAGTTGCCCTGACAGCATTTATTTACAAAAACCGATTTTTTCCTGGGATTTGAGGCATCTCCTTTGCAGCACAACGTGTTCAATCTGGCTCAGGAGAGCCTACTGTATAATATTTTTTCCCTAAATCTGCATTCCGTAAGATCATTTCGGGTTGCCCAGATGTCTTTTCATCTCTACCATGTTTTATGGTTTCCAGCTACATTATGAGAATTTAAAGAACACGGTGTAATTTCAAATGTGGCTCTTATCTTGTTAAACCAGGTGTTCGTGGCTGTTCTCACAATCTGTGTGGTTCCAATGTGTGTGTCGGCCCCCAGCATTCCTGTTGGCATCCTGACCCCCAACATGATGGCGCTGGGAGGTGGGGTTTTGGAAGGTGACAAGGTCATGGGGGTGGAGTGCCCACGAGGGGAATCGGTGCAGCCGGAGCCCCCCACGTCCCCCCGCCGTAGGACACCGAGACGCCCTTGTCCATCCTGCAGGCACAGCTGACTGGAACACCCGGCATCCAGAACTGGGAGAAATCAGTGTCTGTTGCGCGTAAGCCGCCCGGTGTGTGGTTTTGTGATGCCAGCCCCGGGGCACTAAGGGAGGCCGCCTGGGGTCCCAATGCAGGAAGCGTCGTGGGGCTTCTGTTACCTCTTTCTTCTGCTGTGTTTCTCTCCGTTCACCTTAGTCTCCCCGAATGTTTTGTCAGGAATCTCTATGTGAAAAAACAGCAAATAGGATTACTCTGAAGAGTAGGGTGATATTTTTGTCCTTGTGAGTCATCTCCAGCTGCGAGGCGTCGGGGAAGCTGGCAGTCAGGGGCCATCCTAATCCACGTTCGAGGCCCGACACTCCCCGGGCTCCGGGGCAGTGGGAGCTTAGATGCATGTTTGTGCCGGGGCTGGCTGGTTTACCTGTGTCCAACTTCCCCACGGGGCTCACCAAGGGCCGGGTGGTGGCTCATCAGGGGTCAGTCCTTAGACCTGGCAAGACACGTGGCTTTATCTTTCCTTCACCTTCTGCATCTCGCTTGTTTTTGTGTTGTTAGAACCCTTGGAAGCCGACTGGCAAAGCCATTGGAAATGTAGTCTGCCCATTCCACCCCCACCCCCGGGGAAGGATCCTGCCGGCTGCCTCCCCTTGGATTTCAGGGGCTCAGACAGATCCTGCCAAGCCCTCTGCCCTCTGCTCCCAGGTAGGGGCTCAGATGACCCGGAGGTGAGAAACCCAGGCCCACAGAGAACTCTCACGGAAACTTGGGGGACGTGCAGCTCCTGGCCCGGGTCATGGAGTACAGAGGTGGGGGGCAGCAGGCCAAGCCTGGCCGGAGAGTGGGCGAGTCCAGACAGGTGGAGCGGAGGGGCAGAAAGAACGGGACATTCCGGGCTGGCTGCTGACTGTGTGTGGGGGCAGGAGGCCAAGGCCAGGAGAGCAGAGTAATGGGTGGGCCAGGGGGGAGTGGGAGCTTTTTTTTTTTTTCCTATTTTTAATGATTGAGACAAAAGATCTGAAGTGCAGCTTCTAGAAGAACTGTTTGTGCCTTCCCTTGGTCTTGACTTTGGCCTGCTGCCAGCCACGGTCAAAGACCAGGGTCTCTGGCCTTCCCAGACTGAGCAAGGGAGAGTGTTGAATCCCCAGTGGTGTCAGTGGTTTGACGGGGGTTAGGATGCCCATTCTGGAACCGCCCAACAGAAGCAGACAGAAGCAGGGATCGGCACGGCAGTGTTGACGCTCCCTGGGGCCCACCCCCCATTCTCCAGCGCATCGGGGTGGGGCACAGGGGCCACCACTGAATAATAATGCCACCTCCTCGGGAAATGTCACCACCTTGCAAGGAGTCAGGCCAGCGTGGTGTCTTGGTGGTCAGTGGCCGCCCACAGTGACCCACGCAGAGACGTTTGAATGGGTTTACACGGGCCGGAGGGACTGCGCGGCCCCGGGCCCCACGGCAGGTGTGCTGGTGCACAGACTTCCAGAAGATGGGGAGCGTCCTGCTCACTGCTCTTCTGACGTCGGTCTCAGCGCCTTGTGCCCAGGCTGTGTGGCTGGGAAGGCTGGACCCGAGGCAGGTAACGGCCCATCCGTTGGTGCCAGTGCTGGCTTAGAGCCCCGTCGGTCCTAGGGGCCCAGGCCCCTCCTGTGGGGCCACAGTCTCTGGGTTACCCTCCTGGTGCCGGCCCAGACCGGCGCCGGCTACGGGGGGACGGGTCCGCCTGAGTCAGGGGCCCTGGACTCCCAGACAAAGAGGACGCCTCAATGGCTGGGGGACCCGGCCCCCCTCACCTGCTCCTCTCCTACCAGCTTCTGGGGTCCTGGTACGTTCTCGCCGTGGCCTCCGGTGAGAAGGGCTTTGCGGTGGAGAAGGCCACGAAGGACATCGAGGGTGTCGTGGTGACCCTTACTGCCGAAAACAGTCTGAAAATGCTGTCCTCCAGGCACAGGCGAGTGAGCTGTGCGCTGTGCGCCTGTGTCCCCGGAGAGCAGGTCTGGCGGGCCTCTGGGTGGGATCATGGTGGATGCGAGGGGCCTCTCGGGACAAGACCCCCCCCCTCAGCTGCCGCCTAAACTGGGCTCGCGCGTGGTGTCTCGGAGCCGCTGGTAACCTTCCTCCCACACCCGCGTCTGCCTTCGGGAGCCGTGGGGCCCCGGGTCCCGCTGGGACGGGCCTGGCCGTGGGACGAGCAAGGACAGAGGAGGTCTGGGGTCCGATGGCGGCCCCGCTATGTTGGGTGAGCACACACGGTCACATGTGCCACGGTGTGGGCCACGAAGCCGCGTGGCTGGCTGTGTCCCGGTGATGCTGGCGGAATCAGACATCCAAATCCAGAAACTAGGCGTCTGGAGAGCCTCAGGGTCTGTGAAAAGCCACCGGTGACGTAAGGGCCACGGGGGTGGACGTAAGGGCCACGGGGGTGGCCGCGGGGCTGGGTCGCCATTCCGGTGTCCGCTCTCTGGTGTGACTGGTTAGCAGCGCCCCCTGGTGCTGTGTCACCTGCACCTCTGGGGACCGCGGCCAGACGCTGGTTTGGAAAGACGGATGGTGCCGAGCCCCCCTCCCCACCAGGACTGCAAGTGGGTCCTCTTACATTGAATTGAATTGAAGTCATCTGTTGGCCTTCGGATAGGAAGTGCATTTGCATGGCTCAGAAATCAGAGTCCCCAAAGGTACTCAGAGCGGGTCCTTCCCACCTGCCCAGCCAGCCCGTCCCCTCCCTGCAGGTGACCCATGCTTGTGATTCGTGGCGGCTCCTCAGACACGGGCGGCCACACGCCAGCACACGTGTGTCACCGAGCCATGCACGCCGGGAACCTCTCCGTATCCGTCCACACAGCCTCTGCTCTCTTTTATTTTATTTTATTTAATTTTTAATTTTTATTTTTTTTAAGTTTATTTACTTTTGAGACAGACAGAGACAGGGAGAGACAGAGCATGAATGGGGGAGGGGCAGAGAGAGCGAGACACAGAATCCGAAACAGGCTCCAGGCTCCGAGCTGTCAGCACAGAGCCCGACGCGGGGCTCGAGCCCACGAACCGCGAGATCATGACCTGGGCCGAAGTCGGACGCTTCACCGACCGAGCCACCCAGGCGCCCCACCTCTGCTCTCTTTTAGAACATTTCACCTTTTATTCTCTTCTGTCTTTACTGAATTTTTAAAAATTGTGGTAAGATAAATGCAGCACAGAAACGGCCGTCGTAACCACTTTCAAGGACGCAGTTCGGGGGCGTTGGGCACATTCACACTGTCGAGCAGCCGTCCCCCCCGTCCGTCCCCAGAACGTGTTCGTCTTCCCAGACTGGACTCTGTCCCGTTACACACGGACCCTCCCCTCCCCCAGCCCCACCCTCCCGCTCTCGGTGTCCGTGGCTCCGACTCCTCCAGGGCCTCCGGTGAGCGTCCGCTCCTACAGGACGTGTCCCCCTGTGACGGGCTGACGTGACTCAGCGCGGTGCCCTCCAGGTTCGCCCACGTGGCAGCAGGTGCCGCGATTCCCCTCCTTTTTGAGGCTGACGTTCCCTGGTGTGGCCGGAGCACGTGGCCGCTTCCGACTCTTGGTTTTGCAAACCACGCTGCCGTGAACGTGGGCGTGTAAGTCTCCCTTCAGATCCTGCTCTCGGTTCTGGGCGCGCGCAGCGGCGGGACCGCGGGGTCACACGGCGATTCCATGTCACATTTTCGGAGGCACTCTGCTCTGTTTTGTTTTTTTTTTTTAAATACATGAAATTTATTGTCAAATTGGTTTCCATACAACTCCCAGTGCTCATCCCAGCAGGTGCCCTCCTTGATGCCCCTCACCCTCCCTCCCACCCCCCATCAGCCCTCAGTTTGCTCTCAGTTTTTGAGATTCTCTTATGCTTTGGCCCTCTCCCACTCTAACCTCTTTTTTTTTTTCCTTCCCCTCCCCCGTGGGCTCCTGTTAAGTTTCTGCTCTGTTTTACAGCTGCCTACTGGTCCAGCAGGCTTTCTGCCGGCGCCCTGCTGCTGGGCAGACGGGGGTCTCCAATCTTTTGCAATTGGAAACACACTTTGGGGAGTGGGCCCAGGGGTCTACCCGAAGGATACATCTCTCGGAGTCCCCGTGTCTCCACATCACACGTGGCCGGTCCCCTGAACTGGCGCCTGCCCCGGGCATTCCCTTACTCTTTGTTCTTTGCCATCTGATGGGCAGCAGATGGCCCTGTGTCAGCTTTTATGCGTCTTCTGTAAGGACAAGGGCCAGGGGCATCCTGGGACATGCCAACGTGCCTTTTGTGCTTCCTCCCGAACACGGGGCTCAAACTCACAACCCTGAGATCAAGACCTGAGCCGAGATCAAGAGTCGGACGCTTAACCAACTGAGTCACCCAGGCGCCCCTGCCTGTTCGTATCTTTGGCATATTTTTCTGTCAGGTGTGTTTTTACCGGTTTGTAAGAACCCTTGAGTGTTCGGGATATTAGCCTCTCATCTGTGGTAAAAGTTAGTTGCAAATATATTTCCCAGTTTGTAATTTTTCTTATAACATTGAGACGGGTTGTTTCTGTTTGTTTTATTTTTTTAATTTTAATTTTTTAAAGTTTATTTACTTATTTTGAGAGGGAGAGAAATTGTGAGTGGGGAGGGTCAGAGAGAGAGAGAGAGGGAGAGAGAGAGAATCCCAAGTAGGTCCCACGCTGTCAGCACAGAGCCTGACACGGGGCTCGATCCCGCAAACCATGAGATCGTGACCTGAGCTGAAATCTGGAGTGGACCCTTAACCCCCTGAGCCCCCCGGCCGCCCCAAGACCAACTGCCTGTCTGTTGTGTCCGTTCACTTTAGGGACTGATTGGTCCCTTGTGATGCAGGGGCTCCTCACCCAAAATTGCAGAGGGCCCAGCGTCTGTCTGAGGCTCATTTTGCGCCCTTTGTGCCCCCACCACCCTGGGGAGGGAGCTGATCTGCACTTGGCTCTCTTGTGGCTCATTCCCGAGCCAGGCTGGATTCACTGGAGAGCGAGGTTTCTGGGTAACGGGGGCCTTCAGAGGAAGCCAGGATCCCCTCTGCGATCCCCCCGCTGGTAGCAGGCCAGGCCCCGGCGACAGGACCCTTGTGTCCTGTGGTCCCGACTCTGGACCCTGAGTGGGCACGGTGCTGCTGTGGAGACAGAACTCTGGATGGGTGTTTGTGAACCCCTGTAAGGCGGCAGCCTCCGCGGTGTCCCATGGGGTGCGGGGCAGCGTGGGGATGGGCTCGCTCGCCTGGCCAGCACTGCGGGAAGGGGAGGGGATCGGTCACCCCCAGACTCCCTCTGTGGTATGCAGGGGGGTGGCCCTCCGCCCCCGTGGGGACAGGACCGGGGGAGTGTGACCCCGGATGAGCTGGGACAGGCCCTCGCCAGCTGGCCATCCGTCACCGGGGACCAGGGGACCACGGTGCTCTGGGGCTCTGAGCTTGCCTGGGGGCCTCTCGTGTCTCCCTGCCCTGGGCGTGTCAGACTACTGGGTGCTGGGCACCGACTTCAGGGACTATGCTGTCATTTTCACCCAGCTGGAGTTCAAGGACGAGGCCTTCAACACCGGGAGCTATACAGTAAGTGGAGGAGACCCCGGGCCCGCCCACAAACTCCCTGCCGGCCGCAGCCACGCTGTGCGGGAAGCACATCGTCCCAGGGTCGGGGCTAGAGAGAGGGGCCCGCCGCCTGGGCTGGCCCCTGTGACCCCAGGGACCCGGTGCCTCGCCATGGCCCTCTCTGCCTGGGGCCCCATCCCTGCACTCCCCTTGCTGCAAGAGGGGCAGCTGGGGCGGGGGCACAGGTGTGAGGGTCCCCTCCTGCCCCGCAGGTCGGACGGAGCTGGCCAGCCAGGAGGCCGTGTGCCTCTTCACCAGGTGGAGCAGGGGCCTGGGCTTCCTGTCCCAGCAGCAGGCCGCGCTGCAGCGGGACCGTGAGTGTCCCCTGGGGCCGCCCCCGTGCCCAAGAACCGGCTCACTTCCGCTGGTCTCGGGGAGCCTCCCGGCCTCAGTGAGTCAGGCAGGACTAGGGGGGGTGAGTTCTTCAAGGAGTCACCTGCTCCCTGCCCGAAGTCAGGCCGACAGGGGAGGGCCCGTCTCGGGTGAGGCTGTGGGCCTGACCTCACGGCTCCTCTTGTCCCCCCAGTCACCTGTGCGCACAAGGCCTTCCAGGTAAGCTGGCTTCCCGAGCATCACCCCGCGTCCTACACCCCAGTGCTCTGCAGCCATGAGGGGCCGGGGACCCGGGTGGAGGCAGACGCCCCTCGAACCTGGGGTCCTCCAGTGCTCTTCCTGGTTTTCAGTGAATGCTTCGCCTCCAGTGGGGACAGTGCCCACCGTGTCCAGGCGAGGCCGGCCAGGCGCTGGCAACCTGCTCAGCCACCCGGGTGCTGGGTGCTGGGTGCTGGGTGCTGGGTGCTGGGCAGGTGCTCCCAGGGAATCTTGCTGCGTTTCCAAATAAAGCGATTCCACAAACCGCTATAGTTACCTCTCACTCGTGTGCTGGGCTGGGCTCGGTGTCGAGGGCGGACAGAGATGGATGGGGCGCCACTCTCGTGGGGCGCGGGCCGCACAGGGAGAGGATAGGGTGCGGTGGGCACACCTAGGGCTGAACCACACGGCACAGAGCCAGCTCGGGGGCAAGAGGGCCGGCCTGCACTTGTGTCCCTCGGCAGAGTCCCTCTGGGTGGGGGGACCCGCGCACACGGGTCTTGGCTGGGGAGTGGGGGCTGGGCCGGGGGCAGCCGCTCCCCGGGGAGGGATCACACAGCCCCGGGCCGACGGGAGGGTCGTCTGCCTGAGTGAGAGCAGGCCTGCGGTTCGAGTTCGGACAGGGTGCTGGGCCGACGAGGTGGGCACTGGTGCCCACTGGGGTGCCAGGCTGGGGCACCTCGGTCCGGGGCAGGGCTCTGGGGCAAGGCCAGGGGCCCAGGATTGCAGAGGCCTGGCCTGTGGGTCCTCCTGTGGTCCGGTGGGGCCCTGCCTGAGGTCTTGGCAGGAGCTGGGGTGGGGGCTGCCCATCCCTCATGGTGAGGTGGGGTGCACGCCAGGAAGGGGGCAGGTGGGCACATACAGGAGAGCTGCATGCACACGCACACGCACCCCATGTGCCTGTGCACGCACACCGGCTGCCCCCTCTGTCAGCACCTGCTCAGGGCAGACCCCCCGTCAGCACCCGCTCAGGGCAGACCCCCCATCAGCACCCGCTCAGGGCAGACCCCCCGTCAGCACCCGCTCAGGGCGACCCTGCGGTCAGGTCCTCCTTCTCACACGCAGATAACCTTATGAAGTGACTCATAGTGACACCAGCTGGCTGTTGTCTCTCTTCCAGGGGTGGGGAGCTAGTGTGAGAGGCCCAGGGCTCCCACTGTGAGGAGGGATGGCTCCAGGGGACATGTGGTGACCTGAGGTCTGGGGGGAGTGACCTCGGGAACGCGATGGCTTTGTCTGACGCCTCCCAGGCAGGCGGCACCGACCAGGCTGAGCACCTGGGCCGGCCCTCTGTGCCCAGGGCAGGAGAGGGCCCGCAGCCCCCCGGCCTCCCCATCGGCCCACCCCAGGCCGGCTCAAGGCTCCGGGTTGGTTGGACGGCCACAGCAGGGTCCATGGGTGGGGAGATTTAAACTCAGTGCCCTGGTGGCCGAAGAAGGAGGCTGAAGATGGGACCGGGGAGGCTGGTGCCCATGCTGGTCCTGGCGCTTGTGCTGGCCATGGGGTCCCAGCCACAGGAACAGCTGCCCAGGGAGGCCCACAGCCTCAACTGGAAGAAGGTAAAGCCGTAGGCCTGCTGTCCCCCGAGCCAGGCACCCAGGCCGTGGGGGCCAGGGGTCGTCCGAGTGTGGGTAGCTGGAAGATCGCTCCCTAAAAATCTTCCAAGGGCCTTCCCGGGGCCCTGGGCAGTGCCCCGAGGCTGGCAGGAGTCTCCAGCACAAGCCCCTGCCAGCCCAGTGGGACTGCCCCCTGGCGTCTCCCAGAGCAGCTGCCGGCCATGGGGGGTGGGTAGGGCGCAGGGCCCCAGCCAGGTGCACCCAGAGATGCTAGGTGGGCAGAGGTGGAATCAGCAGGACGTGTTCTGGAACGAGGAGATCGCTGGCAGGTGGAACCCTCCAGCGGGGGTGGCTGTGGGCACAGGCTGAGCGGGCTGTGGCGGTGTCTGGGACGGTGGGCTCGTGGCAGGAAATCAGAGGGATGGGTTCCCCCCGGAGGCCCCGCACGGAAAGAAAGTTACAGCACACGGTTCCCACTGCCCAGCCCCCACACCCCCGGACAGTCTGGAGTCTGCCCACCAGGGCTCCTAACCAGGGGCCGTGCAGGTCTGTGGGTGTTGGATGTGGGCTGGGTGTCTGGGAGGCATCCCTTGTCCGGTGGGTTCCGGGAGCCTGGCTGGGAGCCTGGGAAGGAGTGCCTTCCTCAGCACCTCTGCACAGTTTTCAGGGTTCTGGTACATTCTGGCTGTTGCCTCCGATGGCCAGGGGTTCTTGCCTGGCAGACACAGGAGGAAGCTGGGGGCATCCACGGTGAAGGTTCACAAAGTGGGCCAGCTGAAGGTGGTCCTGGCCTTTAGCCGGTGAGTGGAGCAGGGCGGGGGGCCCAGCACAGCGTCCCCAGAGCCCTGGCCACGGCAGCCTGGGGCATCATCCTGTCTGGGTGGGGGTGCCAGAGCCGGATCACCGGGAAAGCCTAGAGTGACGGTCCCCACATCCCTGAAACCCATCACTTCCTGCCCCTAAAATTCAAAAGCCTGATTTTGGGAGAAGCCCCCACGCTACACGGGGTCACTCAGCAGGCACTGGGTGTTGGAAGTGTTTCCCTTAAGCTGTGGGACCGGTCCCGGTCCAAATTGGAAAATTCCAGAAATGGGCGTCCCGCCTTGTCCCCCTAGGTCACAAGGGTGCCAGGCATACACGTTAATTCTTCGGAAAGATGGGAAGAAGGCGGTGTTCAGGAACACACGTGCGTATGATAGCCCGGGGCCAGGAGAGGGAGGCCTGGGGTGGCAGTGCCCCTCGGCTTCGTCACCCAGACGCGGGACAGGGTGCCTCTGCCGGCGCCGTCCCCGGCCGCCCCTCCGTCCTGGGGAACGTGGAGGGGGGGGGCGGGATGGGCGCCAGGCACACGGGGCGGTCAGGCGGGCCGTGGCCCCGGGGGGAGCAGGGGGCTCTCGACCCCTCCCGCACGCCCCTGCCTTGCTTCTCTCCCGCCCAGTGAAGGGGGTGGAGGGTTTCCACGTGCTGTCCACGGACTACAGCTTCGGCGTGGTCTACCTGCACCTGGGCCGCGCCGGCCGGACCGCCAAGATGCTACTGTTCTTAAGTGAGTGACATCTGGGGGAGGGGGTGTGCGGGGGCAGGTAAGGGGGGCGCGCAGGGGCACAGGCTCAGAGGGAGGCCTCTGCCGCAGCTCGGGCTCTGCGACAGGGCGCCCGCGACCGACACCGATCCTCACGGCTCAGGGCGCGGACCCGATGGAGGGCCGGGGTCCGCAGGCGGCCGCCGTCTCGCCGCGTCAGGTGTTGGGGAGGGGGCTCCGGTCCCTTCCTCTTCTTACCAGGGCACTGATCCTGTCGCGAGGACCCCAGCTAACCCTGCGCACCACCGGAGGCCCCGACCCCTCGCACCGTCACACTGGGGCTTTGGTGTATGAATCTGGGAGGACACGGGCAGTCCATACTTTGGGTCGCAGCCCTTGCAGGGCAGGCTGGTGGCAGGTGGCAGGGCGGAGCCGGGAGACCACGTGGGCAGGTCTCTGAGGTGGCTGCTGCAGGGGTGAGTGGGGGAGTCCAGTGCGGGGGCGGGGAGCCCGGAGGAGGAGAGGCCAGGCGTCGGGCTGGCCATCCACGGGAGGCTTAGGCCCTGGCGCTGAGGGCAGGATGGGGGGAGTTGGGGGCAGGGCAGGTGGAGGTGGTGAAGGGAAGGCAGATGGGGAGAGGTTCTGTGCTGGGCGGGGGCGGTACGGAAGGGAGTGGGGTCGGGAAAGGGCCCCTCCAGGCACGGGGCACGCGGGGCACGCAGGGCACGCACGGGGGGGAGGCGGGGGGGGGGGAAGGGCTGCAGCCAGAGGGGTTGGGTGAGCAGACGGGGCTGCCCGAGCCGGTCTCCAGGGCCTCGCTGGGGACACCCGCCCGCCTCGGGGCACAGAGGGGACAGAAGGACATTTCCCCATCACCTGTCTGCCGCTGCCTCCCGTGGCAGCGCCCTCGCGTCTCTGTCCTGCCAGGGCCTGGCGGTGTCCGTGGGGGTCGGGGTGCAGGCGGCCAGAACTAGTAACTGACGTGACTGTGCTTCCTGACCGCAGGCAGACGGAACACGTCCAGCTTCCCGAGCATGAAAAGATTCGTAGACATATGTGAGACTTTGGAGCTCGCCGATGGTGTGACCGTTCTTCCGAAAGACGGTAACACGTGGTCGAGAGCCCTCCCCCCACCCCCACCACTGTCCAGGTCCGCGCCATGCCTGGCCCCGTCCGCCTGTTAGGGTCGGCTCGCCGGGGGCAGAGAGAGGAGGGGTGACAGCGGTCTCTTCCAAGCCCCGTGGGAGGTGCTCCCCTTCCACGGCCCTGTCCTGCATCAGCACCAGGCTTGTCCTGCCGACGGGCGTGGGTGGGTGGCACCGGGCAGCCCGTCTGGTCTGGGCTCTGTGGCCGTGGCTGGAGGACCCGGGCAGTGTCCCACACCAGCACACGAGAAACCGGGGAGAGAAAGGGAACGCTCGTGGGCAGACCGGCCCCCACCGGGCAGTGCCCCCTCAGTGCCCCTCTGCCTCCACAGCCTCCTGTGCGCACACCATCCTGCCCTGAGGGCCACCACCTTTACTTTGGGGCTCTGCTCGTGGCCCTCCGAGACCCCAGGAGCGTTCTTCGCGGTTCCGGGAGTTCGCACGCTGAGAGGTGTTTGGTGACCCCGGGCCGCTGATGGGGTGAAGTCCAAGGGCCGTGGCTCTAGCCCAAGAGGGATCCTTGATGATCCTCAGGAGCTGGGGATAGGAGGGCACGTGCTGGCCGGCAGGGAGAGTCCAGTCCTGGCCCGTCAGCTCGTGCCCTCCAGGTTCCACGGCCGAGAGGGGCTGTCACCTCCTGTCTGCTGGGAAATAGACCTCGGACCGGTCCAGTGTAATCCTTGCCGCGTGTCTTCTCTGCAGTGAGTCTGCGCACCGCTCCCCGGGCTCCCCGACACCCCACACTTCCCCAGGAAGCCGCTCACTCCTTCGGGAAACACATATAAGCACCCGTGACACGCCAGGCACGTGCTTGCTGCTGGCGAGAGGGCAGTGAGCAAAACAGGCAATAGCTTATTAGAATTTGGGGACTATCCGCCTCTGAGGGAGAGGGCCTCGAGAGTCCTAGATGCCTTCTGTACAGCTGCACAAGGACTACGCACACCATAATTCTTCCAGAGTCTTCACAAAGACGTTACCCTAATGAGGTGCCTGCAGGAAGAGGCTTTGACCACCTCACACTTTCTGTGCCAGTCTCCTGGCTCGGCTCGGCTGGGAGCCTCAGCCCCACGGTCACCCAGGAAGCCAGGGCTGCAGCCTCAGCGGAGGCTCGACTGGGGCAGGGTCCGCCTCCAAGACCGCGACCGGGCACGTGCTCTTGGCAGGATTCAGCCGGGACTGGGGGGTCTCAGGACTTCTGTGTCTCAGCCCGGAGCCTCTGCAGGTTCTTGGCACTGGGCCTCCTGGGGCAGCTCATATTGTCTGCTCTTGCTTCGTCAGAGAGAGACACACACACAGACACACAGACTGACACAGAGACAGAGAACGGACCCGGGAGAAAAGGAACCCGGAGAAACCACAGGCTTTCATGAACCACCTTGTAAGCGACACCCATCGTTATATTCTCTCCCTCAGAACCGATCACACGGGCCTTCCACCGGCGAGGGGAGGGGATGTCACGAGGATACAAGAGGCTGTGTTAGCAAAAGTGGGCACATGTCGGAGACAGAGACCCTTGTTTGTGCTGTGACACCACAGCCTGACGCCAGCAGGGACACAGCCGGTCCTCCCGTGGCCCAAACAGAAACCGGGAGATGCAGAAGGCCAGACGGTCACACCACAGAGGGGAGAGCATCCCTCACGACCCAGGGCCAGAAGGTTCACAGGCCTCTGGGCCAAATAATGCGCCAAAGCCAGTGCTTTCCCCGGGATGGAAGCCAGACCCGTCCAGTCCAAGGGAGGTGACCCCCATGAGAGCAGGCGTCAGAGATGCAGGGTGTCCTGGGGTGGGACTCGGGCAAGTGAGACCCGAGGGAGGCAGTGGCGGTCACCTTCAGACGGGCAGGTTTCTGGTCTGGGGACCGGCAGCCCGGGTGACAACGTGAGGAAGCAGAGGCCCCAGCTGATCCCCAGTGAGAATTCCTCCTCCTGCAGGGGACCAGCCGGCCCAGTACTGGGAGAGCCCACTGAAGCCTGGTCGGCCCTTCCCCAGCCCCATGTGGGGCCCCAGGCAGGTTGGTCAGCTCTGCTCCCCTGAGATCAGTGTGGGGGGGCCTTCGGCGGGTGGTGAGGTCCCCCAGGAGGAGGGACCCCGAGCCCCAGGACGCCAAGATGCACGCCTGCGGGTAGGACAATCCAAAGTCAAGGAGATGGGCTTCCTGACCAGCTCGTCTTACTAGTGACCCAGGCTGTGCTATTAGCCTCGGTGTCCCCATCTGTGACATGGGGACGTAACGGGCCTTCTAGATGGGTTGGCGCATTCCCTGAGACATCAGGTGGAATCGTGGCCTGGTGCCTGGAGGACATAAAGGGCCACCTGGAAGGCTGTCCCAGAGTCCCTCAGGGCACAGGATTCCGGAAGCCCCTCCTTGGCCCCTGCCCGCTGTCCCCCTTCTGGGAACACTCAGCGTTGTTTGCGGAGGAGGTGGAGACGATCCAGGTTGTCAACAGGTCCCACGTGGAGGAAGGTCAGCGCTGGAGGGACAGAAGGACGTGTCCCGTGCCCCCTTCCAGGGCCCGAGCTGTGACGCCCTCTGACCGGACCTCTGACCTGACCTGGTGTGGACCCCGCTTCTGTGGTTTCACTCCCTCCCTCCTTCCCTCCCTCCGTGCCTAAATCAGCCAGCGATCTCAGGTCCCTGCCGTGTGCCGAGCACCGTGACCTCTTCAGTGAGCACGACCCGATAGGTCCCCCACGTGGCATCTTCCTTTCCAGGGTCTGAATGTTCCTGGCCGTGTCCCTTCTGGCGAGTCTGGGAGGGAGGCCTCTGCTCACGTTCCCGACAAGGAAGCACGAGTCCAGAAGGTCCAGACGACCTGCCCCAAGTGCCAGCGTGTGGAGCCTGGACAGAGGGTGGTCCCTGAGCAGAGGAGGACCTGGGCCCACGCAGCCCGGAGGAGGAGGGGGAGCACCGTGGCGGCCTGGCGCTCAAGTCCGCTGGGAGACGGTATCCTACCCGGACCGGCCCTGTCCCCAGGGCATTCGGGGTACCTGCGCTCCCAGGTGGCAGGCTGGCCCCGGCTGGCAGGAGAGGAGGCGCCCCTGGGGCAGGGCAGAGCCCTCAGGCAGAGCGGAGGGTCGCAGGTGCTCCCCCAGGGGCAGGTGGACTCGGGCGCCCTGAGGGGGCGTCACCGGGACAGCTGTGCCTTGCCAGCCCCAGTTCCCCAAATCCAAGCACAAGACCCTAACAGCCTCTGCCCCACCCCCCAGACAGAAACCACTTCTGTCCTTGTTCCTTTGTGGATGCGTCCATGCCTGCCCTCAGCACCCTGTCTGCTCCCCGCTGTGTGCACGCACATGGATCCCAAAAGCGAGCCCCGGACCCCACCCAGGAGGTGGTACGGCCTCTCACCCGTCAACCAGCAAGGGGAGCGCCGTCCCCATGGCCCTCCTCACCCTAAGAAGACACGTAAGCCATATTCACCAAGGTTTTTAACCATCGTACACACACACACACACACACACACACACACACACATGCACACATACACACACATAGAGCTAATGGTGGGGGCCCTGGAGGACCCGCACACGTATGTCTCCGGCACCTCCCGCCGCCCCTGTGCTTTTGTGGGTTTGCTCTGGTTCTCTCGGATCCTCCTCCCGGCTCCCTTGAAGGCGTCAGGTCTCCGCCCGAGTCCCTGGGTCACCCACCCACCTCTACTCTTAGGAAGACGTGCAAATGCACACCCTGAATTTCCTCCCATCTTCCTCTCGCCTCCCAGACTTGGGTCGTTAGATTTGGGAGTCGAGAACACCCCTTGTGTCTTCCCTCACCTGTCCTTCCACCCAGCTCTTCCCAGGCCGACCCCGAGGCGGTCCTCGGGCTGGATTCGTCTCCTGAGAGGTGGGGGTCAGCGGACAGAGGGTAGACGGTGCCGGTGGGGGCAGGAGAGGGCCGTGGCCCACAGGCCCAGTGCCGGCTTGTCTGCCAGGGCCCCCGCGCTGGGTGAGCCCCACCGGCTCTCCTCTTTCTTGCCGGGAGGCATCCTTGTCCTGAACGGGCACCAGGGAACCTGAGTGAAGAGACCATTTTGCTTTGAGACGAGGGGCGGAGTGGCAAGGGCTGCAGAGGACGTTGGCCTTGGATGGGGAAAGCGAGGCCGGCCACGCACTGCTGTCCCGTTCAGGTCCCTCTGCCACCTGAGTGCACCTGCAGCCAAAGGGGCTGGTTCCCGGCAGGCTGGCCGCGTCCCCCTGGAGCCCCCGGTCCCTCCTCTCTGCCTGAGGACTCTCTCCCGGAGATGGGATTCCGTCACACTTGTCTCTGGGGACCTGTGCTTCCTCACCTTGTCACCTGGGCGGCCGGTCCCCAGACCAGAAACCTGCCCGTCTGAAGAGACCACCAATGCCTCCCTCGGGTCTCACTTGCCCGAGTCCCTCCCCGGGACGCCCCGCATCTCTGACGCCTGCTCCCATGGGGGTCGCCTCCCCTTGGACTGGGACGGGTCTGGCCTCCATCCCGGGGAACGCACTGGCTTTGGCGCATTTGGCCCAGAGGCCTGTGAACCTTCTGGCCCTGGGTCGTGAGGGATGCTCTCCCCTCTGTGGTGTGACCGTCCAGCCTTCTGCATCTCCCAGTTTCTGTTTGGGCCACCAGAGGACCAGCCGTGTCCTCTCTCGTGTCAGGCTGTGGTGTCACGGCACAAACAGGGGTCTCCACCTCGAGACTGTGCCCGTTGTCACCAAAGGGGCCTCTTTTTTCCCACCTAATCTTTAATCCATTGTGATTTCAATATCAAACGAGAAAAAGTCTATTTCAAACGACCACAAAGTACAAAAATGAATCTGTCTCGTCTGAAAAGTCGGTGCAGACCCAAAGGTATCTCTGGCGAGATTCCACTTGAAGGAAACCTCCAGAGTAGGTAACGGAACACGGAGAGAAAGCAGACTGGGGGTTCCCAGGGGCTGGTGGGGGACGAATCGGGAGTGAGGGCTCGGGGTACACGGTGACCCTTGGGGACCGAGATTTTCTACAACAATATTCTGTGGCGTGGTTCACAGTGTCGTGAGCGTGCCCAGTGCTCAGGAATTGCACAACGTAAAATAAATAAATTTTTATTGAAGATTAATGTGGATTTTAAGCAAACCATGAGCAAATAAAGTAACAGCTACAAAGTAGAGGAGAGAGAGGATAAGGGAGAAGAGGAAGACTCATTCTGGTGGGGGGGCGGAGACTGGGACTGGAGCAAGAATTAGAAATACAATAAACACCCCTCGAAGGCCTTCGGGCCCTTGATTTGTGGCCGGCATCCCTGCGGGAGCAAGGGCGGTGGCAGGAACGGTGTCGGGAGCAGAAGCAGGACCCAGCTGACTCTGCTCAGGTGCCCGCTGTCCCAGCACAGGTCCCAGGTCACCTGCTGGCTCTCCGGCCCCAGCAGGAGTCGCCCCAGACTCCACCCCTGCCTGCGGAGACGCCGAGGACCCCGATGCTGTTGGGCCGGGCTCTGGAGCCGCACCGGCTTCTGCTCCAGCCCCGGACTCTTGAGAAGGAAACAGAGTGACGGTTGCAGCGGCTCCAAGGCCTCAGGGTGAGAGGAGGGATGGTCCCCCCCCCACCCAGCGCGGGCCTCTCCAGGGGCCTTTGCAGAGACACAACTCACCCCAGAGCCTCCCCGAGAAGCTGCGGCCAGGAACCCACACCAAGACCTCTGCCCCCTGCAGGCCGCAGCCCTGGGCTCTCAGTCTCTGCTCCCGGCCCCACACCAGCCCCTGGGGGCTTCTCCCTGGGAGGCCCAGCACCGCCCTGGTCCCATAAACACACATCTGCCACCCCAGCCTTCTCACCCTCGGGCTCTGGCTCCGGGGGCCCCGGGTCCTGATCCCAGGACCGGTGAACCAGGACCCTGTGGAGGGGCCACGGCGGTGAAGGAGGCCTTCCCAGGCCAACTCCAGGCCCTGCCTCCCGAGACCTCCGTGCGGCCACTCTCTCCCTGGGTCCAGGGTGGCCCTCCTGGGCGACGGGGCACACGCACAACTCTGTAGGGCAGGTGAATCGGGATTCGGCCAGACGTTTCCCGATTTCATCGGTTGATTTCTGTAAAGACAGTGACCCGCGGCCGTCCCGGAGACATCACAGCCCCGCCCAGTCATCCTCAGATGAGTCCTTCCGCCCTCTCCCCCTTCGGCTCCCAGATCGGACACAGACCTGAATGTGCACAGACCTGCCCCTGGGACACAGTGACATCCACCAGCAGGGCTCGGGATGAACCTCGAGGACAAGAGGGCCACCCCAGCACACCCTGTCCCTGCCTTCCAGCCTTGACCGGGTGTGAGCCTGACCCGCCCACCAGGCATCTGACCCCTTCATCAGCCTGCACCTGCTCAGGTGGGCCCTCCACACACGACCCCTCCTTCCACGCACACACACACACACACACACACACACACGGGAGGGGACGTGGGGCCACACAGGTCAGATCAGAGCGGTGTCAGGCTGCACTGGCTGTCTCTGGGTCTCCCTGTGTTACCTTTGGGTCCCCGCGAGCTAGAGACCTGAGGCGTCCTGTGCACGACCCGACCCACTGTCTCCAGGGTCGGGAAGGGTCGCGGCCGCGGGCTCCCCTGAGCCGGCAGCCGCGGGACACGGGCACACAACAGGACAACATGTTCGTCAGGCAAAGGTGTCCCAACGAATGAGCCCAGTCGGACGCTGTCTCCAGAACGTGGGTGCCTGGTGACCCGGGTTCCGAGTTCTGTTGGGCTCTGTTACCAGGGAGGTGAGGTCACTTCCTGGGGTCCCCTTACCCGGCTTCCTGCTCCTACAAGAGCCCCTCCCAGGCTGCAAAGGGCTCCCCTCCACCCCATGCCCTGTCCCTACAGTGACACCAACACAGCCCAGACACGTCCCCGCGAGGCCTGGTGCGGCCGGGGCCGCGGCTTTGGGGCCACAGAGCTGGGTTCAGACCTGGGTTTTCCTCCTGACCAGTGCTGGGACCCCGCACACACCCTGTGCCTCCTGGGTCCCCTTGGTCTCCCCGTCTGCACAGTGGGGTCCTTCTGGCATCTACTTGTAGGGGCGCCATCAGGGAGCCACCTGTAGACACGTCCCGTGCCTGCTATCCCATGAGGCTCGTGGGCACACGTGGCCGTGGAAGGATGAGGAAGGGGTGGGCCTGGCACGGAACACACTCACGTGGGCCTGGGTCCTCTCCGGGTCCAGGCACAGCCACCCCTCCTGCCTGGGTCCCAGGCCCGGGGAAAGGTGGAGGTGAACTCGTTCAGACCCTGGGCCCACCGGACACGCACGCCAGGGGCCCCGTTGCATTTGGGCTCGGGCCCCACTGCCTCCAGCTTTTCTCTTCTTTCCCCCGTATTACCCACCCCCTCCCAGTGTGGACTCCTCTCTGATCCCCAGTTGGACAGTCAGAGTGTGTGTGTGCGCACATGCGCCTTTCTGGAGATGCCCAGAGGTCACAGCTTCACACGGATGGGGTGGATAGGGAAGCCTGAGCATCTCAGGGGCTCTCATTCCCAGGGAGAACCCCATGGGAGGGTAGAGGCTGGCCTAGGACTGGAGATCAGCCCTGTTCCCTGGACTCTGCACACCTCATTTGTCCTGGGCCAGTCCTTGCCTTTCCTAACCTCAGGATCCCCACTGTCCCTGAGGGTCAGACGGGGAAGTGCATCAGTGTGGCCAAGGCCCAGGCTCACCCCAGGGGTAAGTGGAGGGGAGGTGCCCTGGGTACACAGGCCTCCCTCCCCAGGGCCGTCTGGGTCGTGGGGTGGTCACGTGTGCCCAGGGACCTGCACCCAGCACCTGTGGATGATCCAGAGGTGACGCTGACGTGCATGAATCCAATCGCTCCCCGCCTGGCTGGTCCCCCATGTTCCCACCTCCGCCAACTGCTCTGGGAACCGAACCTCTCCTCAGCTCCAAAAGCATGCCCGCCCCATCCAGGCAGGCCTCAGGGTGCGAGGCAAGGTGGGTTGGACATCTGGGGACACGATGGCCAGTGACTACACCCATCCCACCCAGCTGGCCTGGACCGCAGACTCCACCCCAGGGTCCAGGTGCATGGACCCTGGGACATGGCTGGGCCAGGGCTCCTGGAGGCAGCAGTGGAGGCCGACTCAGGGCAGGGAGAAGTCGGTCTGCCCCTTGCCCTTCTCCTTTCCTCCTTCCGCCTTGTCTTCCTGGCAGGACCTTGGACAGAGGTCCAGCCTGTGCCTGGCGGCAGCCCCGTGAGCAGTCAGAGGGTGGCAAGCTGCCCGGGGAGGCCGGGGGCCACCTCCAGGATGACCAAGTGTCAGGGGGCTACTGTAACTGGCCATCTCCCGGGCACTCGGTGATGTCAGCCCTTTGTATACATGAGCCGTGACCCCGGGACCGAGTCCCGGCCCCTTCTTCATCCCACGAGGCCCGCATCCTCCCCAGCCGAGGCCCCGTCGGTGGCCGGCTCTCCCTCCAGCCCCACGAACTCCGCGGCTCCAGAGGCTCTACATCTTTCGCGGCTGGAGCCCGAGCAGCCATCAGGGGCCTGGATCCGGGCCCTGGAGCCCCTCAGGAGGACAGGGGAGACCGGGCAGGAGCCAGGAGAGGGCCGAGTGGAGTCTCCTTGAGGTCATGGCCTCCTGCTCAGCCCAGACCCAGGTGTGTGCTGACCCCTAGGGCACCTGGACCCCGGCTGCCGGGCAGGCTCGGGGACAGAGACCACAATGTGGCTCCTGGTAGCTCACAGGTGTCCCTGTGCCCTGCAGCTACACCTGTCCTACCAGCTGGACTCCCTCCTGCTCGGCCAGCAATGTCTGTGGCCAAAAGGAACAGGCCACCGTCGAGGTCTGGGAAGAATGCGTGGCCAGGCAGAAGGGGAAGGCTCGCCCTCGGCTCGGGGGGTCCCTGCCGGGCTGGCGGGGGCTCTGGAGGTGGTATTCCAGCGCTCTGCTGACCAGCCCTGTGCCCAGAAACACCTGCCTCCCTTCTCTGGGCCTCACTCTCCTGCTCTGTGAAATGGGTGATGCAGAGCGATCACTCCCATGGCAGGAACAAGGCAGGTACCGGTGACGGATGGAGCACCCGTACAGGGCCCGGATCGCAGACCGCAGTGGGGAAGGGGAGAGGGGACGCCAGTGAGGCCCCGCCCCCAAAGCCATCCAGCCTTTCCATGCAGCCACCAGGGCCTGGCATGGCCCCAGGAGCGGTGGCCGACCAGACTCCGGACACAGGTCACTGTGGCCTCTTTCTCAGCAGTGGGGACCCGGGGGCGGGGACACCCAGGGTGCAGGGGTGCTCGGGGCAGCTCCTCCCTCGGAGGGAAAGAGAACAATGGAGACGTTCTCTGGGGTCCCCCCAGGCCAGGAGAAATGGGAGGAGCGCTCCCCCAGCCCAGAGAGCTCTTCCCCGTGACTATTTCCCTGGCGGGGGTTGGGGGCCAGCGGGTGTAGACTGGCTGTAAACAGTGAGTCTACACTTGATTGTTAGGTTGAAATTCTGCTTCTGCTGGAACCTGAGCTTTGTGGCTTGGATCTTCCACTTGCCAGGCTGAGGGGACACACGTGCTCTCAAGGACTCCTCGAACAGAGAGCTCTCGCAGGGTCCTGAGCCTACTGGACGTGGGGAGGGGGTGGGGCCAGTCCCCTCCCTGGTCCTGATGGAGACCTGTCCTCCCAAAGACAGGGTCATTCCCGGGGCGGGATCCTGGGCCAGGGCTGGAGACAGCCCCTCACTCCCAGGGGGCTCTGGGGGCTGAGGGGTTTTCAGCCCTGGAGACAGGGCAGCGCCCACCGAACACGGGGGTTTCGAAAGAACACACGCCCGGGCCAGGTCCTGCCGCGGGACGGTGTCTGCCTTGGACAGCTTGGGGGAGAAGGTGACTCCCACCCTTCTCCCGGACAGCCCCTCCCGGTGCCGTGTTCTCCAGCCCACACCCACGAGGGCGCCGGGGCCCAGGAGCTGGAGCCCAGCCTGCAGTGACCTGCAGGGTCCGGTCCTCTGCCGGACGCGCCCACCCCACCGCGCCAAGCGCCCACCTCTGTCCCCGGTGGTTTCTGCACCGTCAGCCTCAAGCAGCCCCTCGTCTTCAGCTGCCACCAAGGCCCTGCCTGCCACACGCACCCGCAAACGCTCTGTCTCGGGGGTCTGCAGCCACAGGTCCGGAGACAACAAGGGGTCACCTGCGTCACCCTGGATGTGGACAACGGCCACCTGCACGAGAGCAGCCTGGGGCGCCCCCGGGCGGCGAGGCCTCTCGGTGCCCTCCTCCCTCCGTACGGTCCTCTTTTGTAAGGGCTCCTCGTGACCGAGCCCAGTCGGTTCTTCCTGGCAGCATGCCCGTCCCCGGGAGGAGGGACGCCTTAGCCCCACCCCGGACACAGCAGGAAACTGAGGCAGGACTGCCCTAGAGCCAGAACCAGCTCCGCAACGACTCCTCAGAGCCAGGCTCAGAGGACGGGCCGGCCACAGCACGGGCTCCAGCAGGAGCTCCAACATCGCCACCTGGGCCGGCACCAGTCCCGGGCCCGACGTCCGAGGACGGGGGTCTCCGGTGCCAGCTCCAGAGCGAGACGAAGTTCCCGCGTCAGCTCTGACGCCAAAGCTGGAGGCAGAAGGCACCAGCATCAGTTCGAGCGCCAATGCCAGAAATAGAGGCAGGTGTATGGCCAGGCCCCGGGAGTGCTCCAGCCGCTCTGGAGTCTCCGGGCATGGTGGCTCCAGATCTGGAGCCAGGGCCGGGTCCGGAACCAGCTCGGGCCCAGTTCCAAGCTGGAGCCCGGCCAGTTCCAGGGCCAACACCAGCCCCCAGAGAAGCTCTAGGTCCAACACAGAAGCTCCCAGAAGCCCGAGCGCCACCATGCCTGGAGACTCCAGAGACAGAGACGCTCTGTCACCCGCCCCGGTGTCAGCTGGGCTCCCAGCTCCAGGGCCGTGACCCGCTCTGACACGTTCGCGGAGACAGAGCCGGCGAAAGGCCCAGACTAGAGCCGGCCCCGCATTCGCTCTGGCATCCCCTCCTGACGCGGAGCCGGTGCCCTCGACACGGCGAGACCCCCGCCAGCACCAGCTCCAGAGCCAGACCCGGCTCCCGCCTGCCTCGGCACCGCTTACGAGACACGGCCAGTGCCAGCTCCAGACCGGAGTCTTCCCGTCCTCATCCGGGAAGGCATTCTTTCTCTTTTCTTGGTTTGTTGCTTTTCATGAGTACGTGTATTGATGTCTTAAATGTAATATAAAATCGACTTTCTCGCTTTAACTTTTTGAATGTCTATTTTTGAGACAGAGAGAGACACAGAGTGTGAGCGGGGGAGGGGCAGAGAGGGAGGGAGACACAGAATCTGAAACAGGCTCCAGGCTCCGAGCTGTCAGCACAGAGCCCGACGCGGGGCTCGAACTCACGAACCGTGAGATCATGATCTGAGCCGAGGTCGGACGTTTCACTGACTGAGCCCCCCAGGTGCCCCTCGACTTTCTCCTTTTAAACATTTAACATGGTACAAGTCCCTGACCTTAACTAGGCTTCCTCTGCCGGGCGCCATCACCGCTATCTAGTTCCAAACATCCCCATCACCCCAGGCAGAAAACCAGTCCCCGCCGAGGGTCAGGTGCTTGCTCTTGCCGACCCCCCGTGCTCCCCGGCAACCAGCGACGTGGCTCCCGTCACTATTTCTTTACTTCTCATTATGAGTTTTTCACACGGGTGGGATCCTACAGCGTGTGGTATTTTGTGTCTGGTTTCTGCCACTTAGTATAACGTTTTCTAGTTCGCCTACGTCGGGGGCGCCTGGGAGGCTCAGTTGCTTACACATCAGACTCTTGACTGCAGCGCAGGTCATGATCTCAGGGTCACGAGGTGGAACCCAGAGACGGGCTCTGTGCTGGGTGTGGACCCAGCTTCAGATTCTCTCTCCCTCTCCCTCTGCCCCTCACACTCTGTGTACGTTCTCTCTCTCTGAAGAAACAAACACCGAGTTCATCACACTGTAGCCCGTATCCACACTTCAGTCCTTTGTGCCCGAACGAATAAAGGGCTATTGTGAATGGTGCTGCTATGAGTATTTACGTACAGGCTTTCGTTAGAGCACCCGAACTCGATTCTTCTGGTTATACGATAGACAACTTGGGTGAAATGATACGCATACGCCCGACTCTTCGAGAACGTGCCAAACGTTCTGCTACAGAGGCTCCACCATTTTACGTCTCCCTCGGCTACGTAAGCAGGTTCCGAGTTCTCGAAATCCTCCCCAACAGGTGTGATGTCGGTGTATTCAGTAGAGCCCCTCCTTGTGGGTGTGGGAAGGCGGGTTACTGTGGTGGTGCCGTGTCGGGTTGCATTTCCCTTTTTTTGTATATTCCAGATGCAATACCCTTATCAGAATTACGGTGCGCCAACATTTCCTACCATTCTTTGGGTTTTCTTTACATTCGTTTGAGATTGTCAGGCATTCACAAAACGTTTTGGCAATGATGAAGTCCCGTGTGTCTCTTTTCTCCTTGGTTGCCTTGCCTCCGGTGCTACATTAGAGACACGACTGCCAAACCCAAGGGAATGAAGATTACCCTCTAAGTGCTCTTTATTGATTTCTGGGGCGTTAAGATTTTTGCCCTTGAGAAAATGTTTTCCTTATATTTGAGAGGGAGAGCATGAGTGGGCAAGCGGCGGTGGGGGGGAGGACAGAGGATCCGAAGCGGGGTCCATGATGACGGCAACGAGCCAGCTACAAGGCTCAAACTCCTGAACTGGGAGGTATGACGTGGGCTGACGTTGGATGACCCACTCACTGCCTGAACCACCCAGGTGCCCCTGGAGATCATTGTTTTCCGTGGTGTCAGGTAATGTTCTGAGTTCACGCTTTTCTGTGTGGAATCTGGTTTCCCAACACCGTTTGCGAATACTCCGTTTTTACCGCACGGAACGGTCTTGGCACCCATGTTCATAAACAAGTGACCATACCCGTACGGATTTATTCATTGATTCCCAGTTGGATTCCATTGATCCCTATGTGTTGGACTTCTCTGCCCATAGCTTGGTGAAAGTATTATAATCTCACACAGAATGTTTTTATTCCATGATATTTTGCCCGTAAGGTCATGGAATATATACATGTATTTTCCTTCTTCTTGTCCATTCGAGAATTTTTAAATTATCCATCTTGTGTAGTAGCTGTGACCAAACTTCCATTACGCTGTTGAAATGAGGTGTTGGAAGAGGGCATCCTTCCCTTATTCACCATCATAAGGGGAGAACGGTCAGTGTTTAACCACTGAGAATGACACACATGTGAGTTTTTTCCTAAATACCCTTTGTCATAATGCAATCTCCTATTTCTATTTCATTGGCAGCACTTGTCATGAAAGGTTGTAGATTTTGTCAAAGCTCATCCTGCAACGATGGATCCTTCTTGAACCGTGTGGACCAAAGCACCAGTGAGAGCGTCAGGCTCTGGGGTTGGCTTTGTTGGAAAGCTCTTGGTACCGCTTCAGTCTCTGCACGTATTCTAGGTCTGCTCGCGGTTTCCGTTTCTTCTGGAGTCAGTTCTGGTAGTTTGTGTGTGTCTCAGAATTGATGCGTTTCGTCTCAGCCAATTTCCTGGTACGAAATTGTTCAGTTTTTGTCTATTCTGTCAATTTTGTAAATCTCTAGAAGAAAGAATGTTGTTTTCACCGATTTTCTCGAGGGCTCCTCTGTTTCCTCTATCGTTATAATTTCTTTCGATCTAAGATATTTAGGTTGCCATTGATCTCTTTTCTAGTTACCCAGAGGAACCTTCTACCTGTTGTGGACACCAGCCATCCACAGGGCCACTGTCCAGGTCTGGGTTGTTGGGTAGATAAGCAACTACAGACAGGAGTGGATGAGGCTTCCAGGCAATTTCTACCTCAGCTGGCATCCCAGGCCACCCCTACACTGCAGCTGTGTCCAGGACCCCTCCTTTGCCTGGCCGGACGGCCAACATCACGCTGACTTGGCTTCCCTGGACCACTCACAGCCTTAGGTCCCTTCTGCGCTCAGGGAACAAGAAGAGCCATGAAGTGAGGCAGTGGTAGCAGGGGGCTCTGAGGGGCCAGGGATGGTGGGCTCCCTGGGGGAGGAAAACACTAGGGAGGGGGGAGGGGAACACACTGGGGGGGCATCTGGACCAGTTCTCAGGGGGCTCCGGATGTCAGGTAAGGAGTCGGGGTCATCGCAGCTTGCCAGGTGCAGGTGCATGTTGATGCACTTCCCCATCTGATCCTCAGGGACAGTGGGGACACTGAGGTTAGGAGAGGCAAGGACTGGCCCAGGACATGCGAGGTGTGCATGGTCCAAGGAGCAGGGCTGGTCTCCAGTCCTAGGCCAGCCTCTACCCCCACATGGCATTCCCCCTGGGAATGAGAGCCCCTGAGAGGCTGGGGCTTCCCTATCCACCCCGTCCTTGTGAGGCTGTGACCTCTGGGCATCTCCAGAAAGGCTCACACGCACAGAAACACACGCACACGCTGACACTGACTGCCCAGCTGGGGATCAGAGGGGAGTCCACACTGGGAGGGGGTGGGTAATACAGGGGAAAGAAGAGAAAGGCTGGAGGCAGTGGGGCCATGGGGCAGGGACATCAGGATTCTTGGCAATAGCCCGGGACCCACAGCATGGGGAGGAGGACATGCCGGCTGAGGGTCAGGAGGTCCCCAAGGTGTCCGGGGGGATTGCCAGGAACTAGAGGAGGATGTGGTCTGGGGTCCTGTGTCCAACACCTTGGGCCCCTGGAGCTAGGAAGTGCGGATGGGGCTACAGCACAGAAGGACTCAGCTTCCTCCTCCTAAACTGGGCTGCATAGACAGTGTCTCAAGTGTCCCACAGGCTCATAGACGACTCTGTGTCCTGGGATCTTCATCCCTGGCCCTCTGTTCTCCCCTCCTGGGAAAACACTTCCTACTCCCTCAGGGTCCTTCTGAGTGGAGGGCAGCCTTGCGGGCTTGGAGGACCGAGGACCAGGGTTTGCAGCACGTGGCCGAGCATGGACCCTGGTGTGGGGACCGAGGTCAAGACCCTCCTTGTTGGAGCCTCGGGTCCTCATTAGGAAGTGGTTCCCCAGGCAGTGCCCTGGCTGGGGCGAGGAGGCCTCGTGAGGGAGCTGAGCACCGGGCCTGGGGAGGGACACGGGCCACAAGGGAGGCTTCTGAGGGTTGTCACTTGGACCCTGGAGCCCAAAGGCCCTGCTCCTGCGAGACACACAGAGAGAGACAGAGTCCGAGGCAGAGACAGAGAATGGACCCAGGAGAGAGGAAACCAGAAATTCCATGAATCGGCCCGGAAATGACACCCAGTCATTATATACTAGCCCTTAAACCCGGTCACATGGGCCGCCCACCCGGGACGGGAGGGGTGACAGAGGGACGTGGGACCAGGATTCGGGAAGGCTGGGAGCCACAGTGGGGACCGCCCAGCACGTAGGCCCAGACCAGGCACTGGGACCCGAGCCCAAATGTAATGGAGCCCCTGGCGTGCGTGTCCGGTGGGTCCAGGGTCTGAACGAGTTCACCTCCACCTTCCCCCGGGCCTGGGACCCAGGCAGGAGGGGTGGCTGTGCCTGGACCCGGAGCAGACCCAGGCCCGCGTGAGTGTGTTCCGGGCCAGGCCCACCCCTTCCTCATCCTTCCACGGCCACGTGTGCCCACGAGCCTCATGGGATAGCAGGCACGGGACGTGTCTACAGGTGGCTCCCTGATGGCGCCCCTACAAGTAGATGCCACTAGGACCCCACTGTGCAGACGGGGAGACCGGGGGGCCCCGGGAGGCCCAGGGTCTGTGCGGGGTCCCAGCACTGGTCAGGAGGAAAACCCAGGTCTGAACCCAGCTCTGTGGCCCCAGAGCCGCGGCCCCGGCTGCACCAGGCCTCTCGGGGACGTGTCTGGGCTGTCTTGGTGTCACTGTAGGGACAGGGCATGGGGTGGAGGGGAGCCCTTTGCAGCCTGGGAGGGCCTTTTGTGGGAGGAGGAAGCCGGGTAAGGGAACCCCAGGAAGTGACCAAACCTCTCTGGTCACAGAGCCCAATTGAACTCAGAGCCCGGGTCACCAGGCACCCACGTTCTGGAGACAGCACCCGACTGGGCTCATTCGTTGGGACACCTTCGCCTGACGAACATGTTCTCCTGTTGTGTGCCCGTGTCCCGCGGCTGCCGGCTCAGGGGAGTCCGAGGCCACGATGCTTCCCGATCCTGGAGACAGTGGATCAGGTCGTGCACAGGACGCCTCAGGTCTCTAGCTCGCAGGGACCCAAAGGTAACGCAGGAGACCCAGAGACAGCTGGTCCAGCCCGACACCGCTCTGATCTGACCTGTGCGGCCCCATGTCCCCCCCCCCCCGTGTGTTTGTGTGTGTCTGTGTGTCGGTGTGTAAGGATGGGTCGTGTGTGCAAGGCCCACCTGAGCAGGTGCAGGCTGATGAAGGGGTCAGATGCCTGGTGGGCGGGTCATACTCACACCGGGTCAAGGCTGGAAGGCAGGGACAGGGTGTGCTGGGGTGGGCCTCTTGTCCCCAAGGTTCATCCAGAGCCCTGCTGGTGGATGTCACTGTGTCCCAGGAGCAGGGCTGTGCACATTCAGGTGTGTGTCCGATCTGGGAGCCACAGGTGGAGAGGGCGGAAGGACACTGAAGATGGCCGTGTGGGCTGTAGATGTCTCCGGGCCACCTGCGGGTCACTGTCTTTACAGAAATCAACCGATGAAATTGGGCGGCGACTGTCCGAATCCCGATTCACCTGTCCTACAGAGTTGTGTGTGTGCCCCATCGCCCAGGAAGGCCACCCTGGACCCGGGGAGAGAGTGGCCGCACGGAGGTCTCGGGAAGCAGGGCCTGGAGTTGGCCTGGGAAGACCTCTTTCACCGCCCTGGCCCCTCCACAGGGTCCTGGTTCACCGGTCCTGGGACGAGGACCCGGAGTCCCCGGAGCCAGAGACCGAGGGTGAGAAGGCTGGGGTGGCAGATGTGTGTTCACGGGGCCCGGGCGGTGCCGTGCCACCCTGGGAGGAGCTCCCAGGGGCTGGTGTGGGGCCAGGAGCAGAGACTGAGAGCCCCGGGCTGCAGCCTGCAGGGGGGCAGAGGTCCTGGTGTGGGTTCCTGGCCGCGGCTTCTCGGGGAGGCTCTGGGGTGAGTTGTGTCTCTGCAAAGGCCCCTGGAGAGGCCGGCGCTGGGTTGGGGGGGAGCAGGATGGAGGGACCCCGGGATGGAGGCCAGACCCGTCCCAGTCCAAGGGAGGCGGCCCCCATGGGAGCAGGCCTCAGAGATGCGGGGTGTCCCGGGGAGGGACTCGGGCAAGTGAGACCCGAGAGAGGCAGCGGTGGTCGCCTTCAGAGGGGCAGGTTTCTGGTCTGGGGACGGGCCGCCCAGGTGACAACATGAGGAAGCCGAGGCCCCAGCCGATCCCCAGGGAGAACCTTCCCTCCTCTCACCCTGATGCCTTGGAGCCGCTGCAACCGTCACTCTGTTTCCTTCTCAAGAGTCCGGGGCAGGAGCAGAAGCCGGTGCGGCTCCAGAGCCCGGCCCAACAGTATCGGGGGCCTCGGGGGCTCCGCAGGCAGGGGTGGTGTCTGGAGCGACTCCTGCAGGGGCCGGAGAGCCAGCAGGTGACCTGGGACCTGTGCGGGGACAGCGGGCACCTGAACAGAGTCAGCTGGGTCCTGCTTCTGCTCCTGCTTCTCCTGGTTCCACTGTTCCTGCTTCTGCTCCCAACACCGTTCCTGCCACTGCCCTTGCTCCCGCATGGATGCCGGCCACGAATGAAAGGCCTGAAGGCCTACACGGGGTTTTTCTTTTATTTCTATTTGTTGTTCCAATCCCCAACCCCAACCCCCCACCAGAATGTCTCTTCCTCTTCTCCTTTATCGTTTTTTTCTTCTACTTTTTAGCTGTTACTTTATTTGTTCATTGTTCATTGAAAATCCACATTACTCTTCAATAAAAATTTTATTTTACGTTGTGCAATTCCTGAGCACTGGGTACGCTCACAACGCTGTGAACCATGCCTCAGAATTTTGTTGCAGAATATCTCGGTCCCCAAGGGTCACCGTGTACCCGGAGCCCTCACTCCCCATTCGTGCCCCCGCCAGCCCCTGGGAACCCCCAGTCTGCTTTCTCTCCGTGTTCCGTTACCTACTCTGGAGGTTTCCTTCAAGTGGAATCTCGCCAGAGATACTTTGGGTCCGCATCGACCTTTCATATGGGACAGATTTATTTTCATACTTTGTGGTCGTTTGAAATAGACTTTTTCTCCTTTGACCTTGAAATCACAATGGATTCAAGATTAGGTGGGTTAAAAGAGGCCCTTTGATCCCGTCAAGGCTGGAATGGAGGAACAGGGTGTGCTGGGGTGGCCCTCTTGTCCCCAAGGTTCATCCCGAGCCCTGCTGGTGGATGTCACTGTGTCCCAGGGGCAGGTCTGTGCACACTCAGGTCTGTGTCCAATCTGGGAGCCGCAGGGGGAGAGGGTGGAAGGACACTGAGGATGGCCGGGCGGGCTGTGATGTCTCCGGGCCGTCCGCGGGTCACTGTCTTTACAGAAATCAACCGATGAAATCGGGAAACGTCTGACCGAATCCCGATACACCTGCCCTACAGAGTTGTGCGTGTGCCCCGTCGCCCAGAAGGGCCACCCTGGACCCGGGGAGAGAGTGGCCGCACGGAGGTCTTGGGAAGCAGGGCCTGGAGATCGCCTGGGAAGGCCTCCTTCAGCGCCCCGGCTCCGCCGTAAGGTCCTTGTTCACCGGTCCTGGGACCAGTACTTGGAGTCCCCGGAGCCAGATCCCGAGGGTGAGAAGGCAGGGGGTGGGCGATGGGGGTGCACGGGGCCCAGGCGGTGCTGGGCCACCCTGGGAGGAGCGCCCGGGGGCTGGTGTGGGGCCAGGAGCAGAGACTGAGAGCCCTGGACTGCGGCCTGCAGGGGGCAGAGGTTCTGGTGTGGGTTCCTGGCCACGGCTTCTCGGGGAGGCTCTGGGGTGAGTTGTGTCTCTGCAAAGGCCCCTGGAGAGGCCGGCGCTGGGTGGAGGGGGGGACCTTCCCTCCTCTCACCCTGAGGCCTCAGAGCTGCTGCAACCATCACTGTTTCCTTCTCAAGAGTCCGGGGCAGGAGCAGAAGCCGGTGTGGCTCCAGAGCCCGACCCAAGGGCATCGGGGTCCTCGGTGTGTCTGCAGGGAGGGGTGGACTCTAGGGCGACTCCTGCAGGGGCCCAGGAGCCAGCAGGTGACCCGGGACCTGTGCGGGGACAGCGGGCATGTTTATTTATTTTTGAGACAGAGAGAGACAGAGCATGAACGGGGGAGGGGCAGAGAGAGAGGGAGACACAGAATCTGAAACAGGCTCCAGGCTCTGAGATGTCGGCACAGAGCCTGACGCGGAGCTCGAACTCACGGACCGTGAGATCATGACCTGAGCCGAAGTCGGATGCTTAACTGACCGAGCCACCCAGGTGCCCCTCACCAAGGTTTTTAACCATCGTACACACTCACACACACACACACACACACACACACACACACACAGAGCGAAGGGTGGGGGCCCTGGAGGACCCGCACACGTAGGTCTCCGGCACCTCCCGCCGCCCCTGTGCTTTTGTGGGTTTGCTCTGGTTCTCTCGGATCCTCCTCCCGGCTCCCTTGAAGGCGTCAGGTCTCTGCCCGAGTCCCTGGGTCACCCACCCACCTCTACTCTTAGGAAGACGTGCAAATGCACACCCTGCATTTCCTCCCATCTTCCTCTCGCCTCCCAGACTTGGGTCGTCAGATTTGGGAGTCGAGAACACCCCTTGTGTCTTTCCTCACCTGTCCTAACACCCAGCGCTTCCCAGGCCGTCCCCGAGGCGGTCCTCGGGCTGGATTCGTCTCCTGAGGGGTGGGGGTCAGCGGACAGAGGGCAGACGGTGCCGGTGGGGGCAGGAGAGGGCCGTGGTCCACAGGCCCAGTGCCGGCTTGTCTGCCAGGGCCCCCGGGCTGGGTGAACCCCGCCGGCTCTCCTCTTTCTTACCGGCAGGCATCCTTGTCCTGAACGGGCACCAGGGAACCTCAGTGAAGAGACCACTTTGCTTTGAGACGAGGGGCGGAGTGGCAACGGCTGCAGAGGACGTTGGTCTTGGATGGGGAAAGCGAGGCCGGCCACGCACTGCTGTCCCGTTCAGGTCCCTTTGCCACCCGAGTGCACCCTCAGCCGGAGGGGCTGGTTCCGGCAGGCTGGTCGCGTCCCCCTGGAGCCCCCGGTCCCTCCTCTCTGCCTGAGGACTCTCTCGCGGAGACGGGAGCCCGTCCCACCTGTCTCTGGGGACCTCTGCTTCCTCACGTGTCACCTGGGCTGCCGGTCCCCAGACCAGAAAACTGCCCGTCTGAATGGACCACCACTGCCTCCCTCGGGTCTCACTTGCCCGAGTCCCTCCCCGGGACACCCCGCATCTCTGACGCCTGCTCCCATCGGGGCTGCTTCCCCTTGGACTGGGACGGGTCTGGCTTCCATCCCGGGGAAAGCACTGGCTTTGGCGCATTATTTGGCCCAGAGGCCTGTGAACCGTTCTGGCCCTGGGTCGTGAGGGATGCTCTCCCCTCTGTGGTGTGACCGTCCAGCCTTCCGCATCTCCCGGTTTCTGTTTGGGCCACGGGAGGACCAGCCGTGTCCTCTCTCGTGTCAGGCTGTGGTGTCACGGCATAAACAGGGGTCTCCACCCTGAGACCGTGCCCATTGTCACCGAAGGGGCCTCTTTTAACCCACCTAATCTTTTAAATTTTTTTTTTAACGTTTTATTTATTTTTGAGACAGAGAGAGACAGAGCATGAACGGGGGAGGGGCAGAGAGAGAGGGAGACACAGAATCAGAAGCAGGCTCCAGGCTCCGAGCCATCGGCCCAGAGCCCGACGCGGGGCTCGAACTCACGGACCGTGAGATCGTGACCTGAGCTGAAGTCGGCCGCTTAACCGACTGAGCCACCCAGGCGCCCCAACCCACCTAATCTTTAATCCCTTGTGATTTCAAGGTCAAAGGAGAAAACGTCTATTTGAAACGACCACAAAGTACGAAAATGAATCTGTCCCATATGAAAAGTCGGTGCAGACTCAAAGTATTTCTGGCGAGATTCCACTTGAAGGAAACCTCCAGAGTAGGTAAGGAACACGGAGAGAAAGCAGACTGGGGGTTCCCAGGGGCTGGCGGGGGCACGAATGGGGAGTGAGGGCTCAAGGTACACGGTGACCCTTGGGGACTGAGATTTTCTGCAACAATATTCTGTGGCGTGGTTCACAGTGTCGTGAGCGTGCCCAGTGCTCAGGAATTGCACAACGTAAAACAAAGAAAAATTTTTATTGAAGATTAATGTGGATTATAAGGAAACAATGAACAAATAAAGTAACAGCTAAATAGAAGAGGAGAGAAAGGATAAGGTAGAAGAGGAAGAGACATTCTGGTGGGGGGTCATGGTCCGGGAATGGAACAACAATTAGATATAGAAGAAACACCCTGTGAGAGCCTTCAGGCCCTTCATTTGTGGCTGGCATCCATGTGGGAGCAAGGGCAGTGGCAGGGGCTGGGAGAAGGGCAGTGGCAGGGGCGGGGGAAGGAGTGGGGAGAAGGGCATTGGGAGGGGCGGGGAGAAGGGCAGTGGCAGGGGCGGGGGCAGGAGCGGGGAGAAGGGCAGTGGCAGGGGCGGGGAGAAGGGCAGTGACAGGAACAGAGTTGGGAGCAGTAGCGGGAACTGTGAAAGCAGCAGAGGCAGGAGCAGAAGCAGGACCCAGCTGACTCTGTTCAGGTGCCCGCTGTCCCAGCACAGGTCCCAGGTCACCTGCTGGCTCTCCGGCCCCTGCAGGAGTCGCCCCAGACTCCACCCCTGCCTGCAGAGACTCCGAGGACCCCGATGCCGTTGGGCCGGGCTCGGGAGCCGCACCGGCTTCTGCTCCAGCCCCGGACTCTTAAGAAGGAAACAGAGTGATGGTTGCAGCGGCTCCAAGGCCTCAGGGTGAGAGGAGGGATGGTCCCCCACCCACCCAGCGCGGGCCTCTCCAGGGGCCGTTGCAGAGACACAACTCACCCCAGAGCCTCCCCGAGAAGCCGCGGCCAGGAACCCACACCAGAACCTCTGCCTCCCTGCAGGCCGCAGCCCGGGCTCTCAGTCTCTGCTCCTGGCCCCACACCAGTCCCTGGGGGCTCCTCCCTGGGTGGCCCAGCACTGCCCGGGCCCCGTGAACACACATCTGCCACCCCAGCCTTCTCACCCTCGGGCTCTGGCTCCGGGGGTTCCGGGTCCTCATCCCAGGACCGGTGAACCAGGACCCTGTGGAGGGGCCACGGCGGTGAAGGAGGCCTTCCCAGGCCAACTCTAGGACCTGCTTCCGGAGTTCTCCGTGCGGCCACTCTCTCTCTGGGTCCAGGGTGGCCCTCCTGGGCAACGGGGCACACGCACAACTCTGTAGGGCAGGTGAATCGGGATTCGGCCAGACGTTTCCCGATTTCATCGGTTGATTTCTGTAAAGACAGTGACCCGCGGACGGCCCGGAGACATCACAGCCCCGCCCAGTCATCCTCACAGTCCTTCCACCCTCTCCACCTGTGGCTCCCAGATGGGACACAGACCTGAATATGCACAGACCTGCCCCTGGGACACAGTGACATCCACCAGCAAGGCTCAGGATGAACCTCGAGGACAAGAAGGCCACCCCAGCAGACCCTGTCCCTCCCATCCAGCCTTGACGGGGATGTGAGCCTGACCCGCCCACCAGGCATCTGACCCCTTCATCAGTCTGCCCCTGCTCAGGTGGGCCTTGCATACATGACCCCTCCTTCCACACACACACACACACACACACACACACACGGGGGGACTTCGGGCCGCACAGGTCAGATCAGAGTGGTGTCGGGCTGGACTGGATGTCTCTGGGTCTCCTGTGTTACCTTTGGGTCCCTGCGAGATAGAGACCTGAGGCGTCCTGTGCAAGACCTGACCAACTGTCTCCAGGGTCGGGATGCGTCGTGGCCACGGGCTCCCCTGAGCCGGCAGCCGCGGGACACGGGCACACAACAGGAGAACATGTTCGTCAGGCGAAGGTGTCCCAACGAATGAGCCCAGTCGGGCGCTGTCTCCAGAACGTGGGTGCCTGGTGACCCGGGTTCCGAGTTCTGTTGGGCTCTGTTACCAGGGGGGTGAGGTCACTTCCTGGGGCCCCCTTACCCGGCTTCCTCCTTCCACAAGAGCCCCTCCCAGGCTGCAAAGGGCTCCCCTCCACCCCATGCCCTGTCCCTACAGTGACACCAACACAGCCCAGACATGTCCCCGCGAGGCCTGGTGCAGTCGGGGCCGTGGCTTTGGGGCCACAGAGCTGGTTTCAGACCTGGGTTTTCCTCCTGACCAGTGCTGGGACCCCGCACAGACCCTGTGCCTCCCTGGGCCCCCCAGTCTCCCCGTCTGCACAGTGAGGTCCTTGTGGCATCTACTTGTAGGGGCGCCATCAGGGAGCCACCTGTAGACACGTCCCGTGCCTGCTATCCCATGAGGCTCGTGGGCACACGTGGCCGTGGAAGGATGAGGAAGGGGTGGGCCTGGCACGGAACACACTCATGCGGGCCTGGGTCTGCTCCGGGTCCAGACACAGCCACCCCTCCTGCCTAGGTCCCGGGCCCTGCGGAAGGTGGAGGTGAACACGTTCAGACCCTGTGCCCTCCGGACACGCACTCCAGGGGCTCATTGCATTTGGGCTCGGGTCCCGTTGCCTGGTCTGGGCCTAGGTGCTGGGCGGTCCCCACTGTGGCTCCCAGCCTTCCCGATTTCCGGTCCCACATCCCTCTGTCCCCCCTCCCCTCCCGGGTGGACGGCCAGTGTGACCGGGTTCTAAGGGCTAGAACATGATGACCGGGTGTCATTTCCTGGCCAATTCATGGAATTTCTGGTTTCCTCTCTCCTGGGTCCATTCTCTGTCTCTGCCTCGGACTCTGTCTGTCTCTGTGTGTCTTGCAGGAGCAGGGCCTGTCGGCTCCAGGGTCCAGGTGACAACCCTCAGAAGCCTCCCTTGTGGACCATGTCCTTCATCAAGCCCGGGGCTCAGGTCCCTCACGAGGCCTCCTCGGCCCAGCCAGGGCACTGCCTGGGGAACCACTTCCTAATGAGGACCCGAGGCTCCAACAGGGAGGATCTTGACCTCGGTCCCCACACCAGGGTCCATGCTTGGCCACGTGCTGCACACCCAGGTCCTCGGTCCTCCAAGCCCCCAGGCTGCCCTCCGCTCAGAAGGACCTTGAGGGAGTAGGAAGCGTTTTCCCAGGAGGGGAGATCAGAGGGCCAGGGATGAAGATACCAAGACACAGACTCATCTATGAGCCTGTGGGCCCCTTGGGACACTGTCTACTCAGCCCAGTTTACAGAAGAGGGGACTTGTCTGGGCTGTGTTGGTGTCACTGTAGGGACAGGGCATGGGGTGGAGCGGAGCCCTTTGCAGCCTGGGAGGGGCTCTTGTAGGAGCAGGAAACCGGGTAAGGGGACCCCAGGATGTGACCTCACCTCCCTGGTCACAGAGCCCAATTGAACTCAGAGCCCGGGTCACCAGGCACCCACGTTCTGGAGACAGCGCCCGACTGGGCTCATTCGTTGGGACGCCTATGCCTGACGAACTTGTTCTCCTGTTGCGTGCCCGTGTCCCTTGGCCACCGGCTCAGGGGAGCCCGCGGCCGCGACGCTTCCCGACCATGGACAGTAGGTCAGGTCGTGCACTGGACGCCTCAGGTCTCTAGCTCGCAGGGACCCAAAGGTAACTCAGGAGACCCAGAGACAGCCGGTCCAGCCCGATACCGCTCTGATCTGACTTGTGCGGCCCTAGGTCCCCTCCCGTTTGTGTGTGTGTGTGTGTGTGTGTGTGTGTGTGCATGTGGAAGGAAGGGTCGTGTGTGGAGGGCCCACCTGAGCAGGTGCAGGCTGATGAAGGGGTCAGATGCCTGGTGGGCGGGTCAGGCTCACACCCCGGTCAAGGCTGGACGGCAGGGACATGTTGTGCTCGGGTGGCCCTCTTGTCCCCAAGGTTCATCCAGAGCCCTGATGGTGGATGTCACTGTGTCCCAGGCGCAGGGCTGTGCACACTCAGGTCTGTGTCCGATCTGGGAGCAGCAGGGAGAGAGGGCGGAAGGACACTGAGGATGGCCGGGTGGGGCTGTGATGTCTCCGGGCCGTCCGCGGGTCACTGTCTTTATAGAAATCAACCGATGAAATCGGGAAACGTCTGGCCGAATCCTGATACACCTGCCCTACAGAGTTGTGCGTGTGCCCCGTCGCCCAGGAGAGCCACCCTGGACCCGGGGAGAGAGTGGCTGCACGGAGGTTTTGGGAAGCAGGGCCTGGACTTGGCCTGGGAAGGCCTCCTTCAGCGCCCCGGCGCCGCTGTAAGGTCCTTGTTCACTGGTCCTGGGACCGGTACTTGGAGTCCCCGGAGTCAGAGCCCGAGGGTGAGAAGGCTGGGGGTGGGGGATGGGATGCTCGGGGCCTGGGAAGTGCTGGGCAACCCAGGGAGGAGCCCCTGGGGGCTGGTGTGGGGCCAGGAGCAGAGACTGAGAGCCCCAGCTGCAGACTGCAGGGGAGCAGAGGTCCTGGTGTGGGTTCCTGGCCGCGGTTTTTCGGGGCGGCTCTGGGTTGAGTTGTGTGTCTGCAAAGGCCCCTGGAGAGGCCGGCACGGGGGGGACCTTCCCTCCTCTCACCCTGAGGCCTTGGAGCCGCTGCAACCGTCACTCTGTTTCCTTCTCAAGAGTCCGCCGCAGGAGCAAAAGCCGGGTGGGCTCCAGAGCCCGGCCCAACGGTATCGGGGGTCTCGGCGTATCTGCAGGCAGGCGTGGTATCTGGAGCGACTCCTGCAGGGACCCGGTTGCCAGCAGGCGACCTGGGACCTGTGCGGGGACAGCGGGCACCTGAGCAGAGTCAGCTGGGTCCTGCTTCTGCTGGTTCCACTGTTCCTGCTTCTGCTCCCAACACTGTTCCTGCCATCGCCCTTCTCCCCGCCCCTGCCACTGCCCTTGCTCCCACATGGATGTCGGCCAAAAATCAAGGGACTGAAGACCTATACAGGGTGCCTTTGTTATTTTCTTTTATTTTTTGTTTATGATACTTTATTTCAAATTTATTCTCCAATCCCTGAGCCCAACCTCCCACCAAAATGTCTCTTCCTCTTCTCCCTTATCCTTTTTCTCTTCTACTTTTAGCTGTTATTTTATTTATTCATTAGTTATAATCTATATTAATCTTCAATAAAATTTTTTATTTATTTTACGTTGTGCGATTCCTGAGCACTGGGTACGCTCACAACGCTGTGAACCATGCCAAAGAATTTTGTTGCAGAATATCACGGTCCCCAAGGGTCACTGTGTACCCGGAGCCCTCACTCCCCATTCGTGCCCCCGCCAGCCCCTGGGAACCCCCAGTCTGCTTTCTCTCCGTGTTCCGTTACCTACTCTGGAGGTTTCCTTCAAGTGGAATCTCGCCAGAGATACCTTTGGGTCTGCACCGACTTTCTAAGATGGGACAGATTCATTTCTGTAGTTTGTGGTTTTTTGAAATAGACTTTTTCTCGTTTGATATTGAATCACAATGGATTAAAGATAAGGGGGGAAAAAAGAGTCCCTCTCACCCACAGCCAGCAAGGCGGAGCGCCGTCCCCATGGCCCTCCTCACCCTAAGAAGACACATAAGCCATATTCACAAAGGTTTTTAACCACAGCACACACACACACACACACACACACACATAGAGCGAAGGGTGGGGGCCCTGGAGGACCCGCACACGTAGGTCTCCGGCACCTCCCGCCGCCCCTGTGCTTTTGTGGGTTTGCTCTGGTTCTCTCGGTCCCTCCTCCCGGCTCCCTTGAAGGTGCCAGGTCTCTGCCCGAGTCCCTGCGTCACCCACCCACCTCTACTCTTAGGAAGACGTGCAAATGCACACCCTGCATTTCCTCCCATCTTCCTCTCGCCTCCCAGACTTGGGTCGTCAGATTTGGGAGTCGAGAACTCCCCTTGTGTCTTCCCTCACCTGTCCTTCCACCCAGCTCTTCCCAGGCCGACCCCGAGGCGGTCCTCGGGCTGGATTCATCTCCTGGGAGGTGGGGGTCAGCGGACAGAGGGCAGACGGTGCCGGTGGGGGCAGGAGAGGGCCGTGGCCCACAGGCCCAGTGCCGGCTTGTCTGCCAGGGCCCCCGCGCTGGGTGAGCCCCGCCAGCTCTCCTCTTTCTTACCGGGAGGCATCCTTGTCCTGAACGGGCACCAGGGAACCTGAGTGAAGAGACCACTTTGCTTTGAGACGAGGGGCGGAGTGGCCCTGGAGGGCTGGGACCTCACAGGACCTTTGACTCCGGCCCCCAGACCCAACACAGCCCTTGCTCAGGGTAAGAGGTACAGGGGCTGAATGCGTCCAGAGAGGATCTCAGAGTCCCCACCTGCCTCTGAGCATCTCACGCTGTGGACATGCAGACTAATAGTAAGAGGTACATGTTGGGGTGGGGGCAGGGGACGCCCAGCTTGACCCCTGAGCGTCCCTTCCCCCTCCAGAGGCTTCACTGAGCACAGTGGACACAGCCTGCCCCCTGGTGGTCAGCACCGGCATGACAGCCCCAGGCTTGGAAACCAGAAAACAAAACACACACGTTTGTTTGGGTGTAGTCCAGGCAGCAGCCCTCCCTGGCCCTAGCGGGGCACAGGGGCAGGACCTGCGGGCTCCAGGGGCGATGTGAGGACTTCACAAGCCTCCCTTGGCCCCCGTTCCACCTCTCCTGCCCTGGTGCCCAGTTCAATCCTAAGGCTTCTTCACCCCAGCCAGGGCACTGCCTTTGAAAGCCATTCCTAATGAGGCCCCGGGGCTCCGACAAGGAGGGTGTTGACCTCGGTCCCCACACCAGGGTCCGCTGCTTGGCCACGTGCTGCAAACCCTGGTCTTCGGTCCTCCAAGCCCCCAGGCTGCCCTCTGCTCAGAAGGACCCTGAGGGAGTAGGAAGCGTTTTCCCAGGAGGGGAGAACAGAGGGCCAGGGATGAAGATCCCAGGACACAGAGTCGTCTATGAGCCTGTGGGACACTTGGGACACTGTCCACACAGCCCATTTTAGGAGGAGAAAGCTGAGTCCTTCTGTGCTGTAGCCCCGTCCACACTTCCTAGCTCCAGGGGCCCAGCATGGTACACACAGGACCCCAGTCCCCGTCTTCCCTAGTTCCTGCCAATCCTCCTGGACACCTTGGACACCCCCTGACCTCAGCCGGCATGTGTCCCTCCCTATGCTGTGGGTCCCGGGCTATTGCCAGGAATCCTGATGTCCCTGCCCCATGGCCCCACTGCCTCCAGCCTTTCTCTTCTTTCCCCCGTATTACCCACCCCCTCCCAGTGTGGACTCCCCTCTGATCTCCAGTTGGACAGTCAGAATGTGTGTGTGTGTGCACGTGCCTTTCTGGAGATGCCCAGAGGTCACAGCCTCACAGGGACGGGGTGGATAGGGACCCCTGAGCATCTCAGGGGCTCTCATTCCCAGGGGGATCCCCATGGGGGGGGGGATAGAGGCTGGCCTAGGACTGGAGACCAGCCCTGCTCCTTGGACCCTGCACACCTCACATGTCCTAGGCCAGTCCTTGCCTCTCCTCAGGGTCGCTCTGTCCCTGGGGGTCAGACGGGGAAGTGCATCAGTGTGGCCAGGGCCCAGGCTCACCCCTGGGGTAGGGGGAGGGGAGGTGCCCCGGGTACCCAGGCCTCCCTCCCCAGGGCCGGCTGGGTCATGGGGTGGCCAGGTGTGCCCAGGGACCTGCACCCAGCACCTGTAGATGATCCAGATGGTCCGGTGATGTGCATGAATCCAACCGCTCCCCACCTGGCTGGTCCCCCATGTTCCCACCTCCACCAACTGCTCTGGGAACCGAACCTCTCCTCAGCCCCAAAAGCATGCCCGCCCCATCCAGGCAGGCCTCAGGGTGCGAGGCAAGGTGGGTTGGACATCTGGGGACACGATGGCCAGTGACTACACCCATCCCACCCAGCTGGCCTGGACCGCAGACTCCACCCCAGGGTCCAGGTGCATGGACCCTGGGACATGGCTGGGCCAGGGCTCCTGGAGGCAGCAGTGGAGGCCGACTCAGGGCAGGGAGAAGTCGGTCTGCCCCTTGCCCTTCTCCTTTCCTCCTTCCGCCTTGTCTTCCTGGCAGGACCTTGGACAGAGGTCCAGCCTGTGCCTGGCGGCAGCCCCGTGAGCAGTCAGAGGGTGGCAAGCTGCCCGGGGAGGCCGGGGGCCACCTCCAGGATGACCAAGTGTCAGGGGGCTACTGTAACTGGCCATCCCCCGGGCACTCGGTGATGTCAGCCCTTTGTATACATGAGCCGTGACCCCGGGACCGAGTCCCGGCCCCTTCTTCATCCCACGAGGCCCGCATCCTCCCCAGCCGAGGCCCCGTCGGTGGCCGGCTCTCCCTCCAGCCCCAAGAACTCCGCGGCTCCAGAGGCTCTACATCTTTCGCGGCTGGAGCCCGAGCAGCCATCAGGGGCCTGGATCCGGGCCCTGGAGCCCCTCAGGAGGACAGGGGAGACCGGGCAGGAGCCAGGAGAGGGCCGAGTGGAGTCTCCTTGAGGTCATGGCCTCCTGCTCAGCCCAGACCCAGGTGTGTGCTGACCCCTAGGGCACCTGGACCCCGGCTGCCGGGCAGGCTCGGGGACAGAGACCACAATGTGGCTCCTGGTAGCTCACAGGTGTCCCTGTGCCCTGCAGCTACACCTGTCCTACCAGCTGGACTCCCTCCTGCTCGGCCAGCAATGTCTGTGGCCAAAAGGAACAGGCCACCGTCGAGGTCTGGGAAGAATGCGTGGCCAGGCACAAGGGGAAGGCTCGCCCTCGGCTCGGGGGGTCCCTGCCGGGCTGGCGGGGGCTCTGGAGGTGGTATTCCAGCGCTCTGCTGACCAGCCCTGTGCCCAGAAACACCTGCCTCCCTTCTCTGGGCCTCACTCTCCTGCTCTGTGAAATGGGTGATGCAGGGCGATCACTCCCATGGCAGGGACAAGGCAGGTACCGGTGACGGATGGAGCACCCGTACAGGGCCCGGATCGCAGACCGCAGTGGGGAAGGGGAGAGGGGACGCCAGTGAGGCCCCGCCCCCAAAGCCATCCAGCCTTTCCATGCAGCCACCAGGGCCTGGCATGGCCCCAGGAGCGGTGGCCGACCAGACTCCGGACACAGGTCACTGTGGCCTCTTTCTCAGCAGTGGGGACCCGGGGGCGGGGACACCCAGGGTGCAGGGGTGCTCGGGGCAGCTCCTCCCTCAGAGGGAAAGAGAACAATGGAGACGTTCTCTGGGGTCCCCCCAGGCCAGGAGAAATGGGAGGAGCGCTCCCCCAGCCCAGAGAGCTCTTCCCCGTGACTATTTCCCTGGCGATGGTAGGGGGTCAGCGGGTTATACTGGCTGTGACTCTGCACTTGAATGTGTGAGCCCCCGAATTCACCATATACACTGAGAGGCGGTTTCACTGAAAACTCGGCAGGAAGTTGCTTCGGCAGCTTGTGAGTCTCAGTTTGGAGCCCTGTCCTTCCCAGAGACCTCAGGGCCTGGACTGTCCTCCCGGTCCCCCCCACCCCCCAGAGACCCCAGGGCCCAGGCTGTCCTCCAGGTCCCCCCAGGCGCCCCAGGTCCCAGGATGTCCTCCCAGTCCCTCCCGGAGACTCCAGGGCCTGTGTTGTCCTCCCGGTCCCTCCTGGAGACCCCAATGCCCTGGCTGACCTCCCAGTACCCCCAGGGACCCCAGGGACCGGACTGTCTTTCCGGTCCCCCCCAGAGACCCCAGGCTCAAGCTGTCCTCCCAGTCTCTCCCAGAGACCCCAGGGCCCAGGCTGTCCTCCCAGTCTCCCCCCCCGCCAGAGACCCCAGGGCCTGGGCTGTCCTCCCGGTCCTTCCCAGAGACATCGGGCTTCAGCTCAGCCTCAGCCACCACACGCCCCGGGGCAGCCTTGGGCCCTCACAAGCTCTGTCTCTCAGGGTCCGCAAGCACAGCTCCTCACTGCCCCTGTCCCCCCAGCCGGCGGGCGACACCGCATCACCGGTGCCGGCCTGGACGTGACGATCAGCAGCTTGGACGAGAGCATCCGCCGAGCTGGCAGGGGGCACGTCCCTTGGTCCCCTCTCCGAGACCTCTCCGGGTACAGACCTCACTTGAACAACGCCTCTGACAGGAGACCATCTCTGGACCTGCCGGGGAATCCAGCCCCGGGAGGAGGCGACGACCTGCTCTGCTCTACAGAGGGGGAGACCGAGGCAGCATCGTCCTCCCAGGCCGGTGCCTGGGAATCCATGCTTGCCTGGGGGCAAATACCAAGCCCGCGAGCTCCCTCCACATCTAGGATGCCGTGGCTGTGACGACACTGCCTGGTCACGTCCCCTGCACCTGGCAAGCTGCGGTGACCCCCGACTCCTTACCTGACGTCCGGAGCCCCGAGTGAACTGGGCCAGATGCCCTCCCCGGGGTGTTCCCCTCCCCCCTCCCTAGTGTTTTCCTCCCCCAGGGAGCCCACCATCCCTGCCCCTCGAGCCCCCTGCTCCCACCGCCCCGCTCCATGGCTCCCATCCAGAACACCCTCATCTCTAAGGCTGGCTTCAGAGGTCACCTCCTCGGGGTTCTGCCAAAGCCCAGGCTCCGGGTCAGAGCGACCCGGGCTCACACCCACAGCGGGACCACGTCAGAGTCGTGTGACACGCAAGCTCTATGCCAGCTTCTGGGACCTCGGTGCTCTTTTTGCAGATGGGGTCGGCGGCTCCCACCTCCGGTGGGTGTGTGGGGGATGAAAGCAGGGAGGTGAAGGTTTCCGAAGTGGGGAAGCTTGTGGGCGGAGGGGGCTCTCAGGAAGGCAGGGGGAGGGGATGGGGAAGAAGGAAAGGCGGCCTGACCTCCCCCCTTAGACTGGTGTCCACCTCCCCCTCCTCCTGGCTCAGCCACGCGCCCGCATGAATAGCGGAGTGGAGTGTGGGGGCCAGGTCAGCAGGGTGGGGGTGTGTCTCGTTTCCCTCTTGCCCCCGTGTCTCCATACCCGCTGCGTCCAGCCGCCCTGCCTGGGTGGAGTGGCCGTGGGCCCAGGCCTAAGAGGATATGAGGGTCACTGAGCGGGCGTCGGAGATCGGATACGTGCGACCCAGGTGTCGTGGGCTCCTGCCGCGAGGTGGTCCCGTGCGCGCAGTCCCGTGGTCCCGGTGCACCTGCCCAGGCTCCACCTGCCTCGACCTTTGGTGGGAGCACCTCCCTGCCCCCAAGGCTCCCACGCCACATCCTGCCCAAAGGTGGGAGCCAGGGGCCACTCTAGCCGGACTGGTGAAGCTCCTCCTCCAAGCGCTCATGGAACAGTCAGGAAACTGAGGCCAGGAGAGTCAGGGACTGGCCGGGGACCCACCAGGTGAGCAGAGCCTAGAGGGGCTGGGGGAGGTTTCAGGTCCTAGGCCAGGGCTTCACTTTCCCAGGGGGTTTTCGAGGGAATGAGAGCCTCTAACATCCTGGAGGACCACTGAACCCATCCCGTGTGGGGTCCTTTCCTCTGGGCATCCCCGAGTGGGCACAGGTCCACGCAATTGCATGGAAACACAGTCCCCCGCCCCCCAGTAGCTAACCACCCGCGTGGGGGTCAAAGGATGAGTGGACCCTGGAGGTGACAGGGGTTGGGGAAGAGAAGAGGTGTGGGGCGGGGACCTTGTCTCCAGGGAACATGCCCATGAGGGGAGCCACGCCAGGCCGATGGCCAGGGGACCCCCAGATACCCCCGTGTGTATCACAGGCACCCCCATTCTAGAGAAGCACCCCACTCAGCTCCCGTGGTTGGAGACCTTCGAATGCGCGACGTGTTCTCATGCTGTGTCCTGATACCTCGAGGCTGTGGTCTCAGGAAAGCCCACAGGGAGAGCCTTTTCCCACCTGCAGACGGGGGGTCAGGTCTCACCCCCGAAGGCTGTGGTCATGTGCCCGGAGGGACGCAAAGGTGACACCGGGAGGCCCAGGACTGGCTGGTCTAGCCTGACACTAGCCTGATCCGACTTGTGAGTCGCACGAGCCTCCCTGTGTCTGTGAGTGTGTGTGAGGCTGTGTGTGTTTGTAAGGATGGGACGTGGGGGGGAAGCCACCCAGAGCAGGAGTAGGCTGATGGGAGGGTCATGTCCACACCCCAGGTCAAGGGTGACCGGGAGGGACAGGGTGAGTTGTGTAGAGCTACAGGACACAGGGACACATTCTGGTGTCCGTCCCCGAGCCCGGCCGGAAGCTGGGGTGCAGGTGCCCTAGGGGTCGGCACACACCTGGGTCTGGGCTGAGCAGGAGGCCATGACCTCAAGGAGACTCCACTCGGCCCTCTCCTGTGTTCCGTGCCAGGCACACCCCTTCCTCATCCTTCCACGGCCACGTGTGCCCACGAGCCTCACAGGATAGCAGGCACGAGACGTGTCTACAGGTGGCTCCCTGATGGCGCCCCTACAAGTAGATGCCACAAGGACCCCACTGTGCAGATGGGGAGAATGGGGGGCCCCAGGAGGCACGGGGTCTGTGCAGGGTCCCAGCAGTGGTCAGGAGGAAATCCCAGGTCTGAACCCAGCTCTGTGGCCCCAAAGCCGTGGCACCGGCCGCACCAGGCCTCGCGGGGACGTGTCTGGGCTGTGTTGGTGTCACTGTAGGGACAGGGCATGGGGTGGAGGGGAGCCCTTTGCAGCCTGGGAGGGGCTCCTGTGGGAGGAGGAAGCCGGGTAAGGGGGCCCCAGGAAGTGACCTCACATCCCTGGTCACAGAGCCCGATTGAACTCAGAACCCGGGTCACCAGGCACCCACGTTCTGGAGACAGCGCCCAACTGGGCTCATTCGTTGGGACACCTTCGCCTGACGAACATGTTCTCCTGTTGTGTGCCCGTGTCCCGCAGCTGCCGGCTCAGGGGCGCCCTTGGCCGCGACGCTTCCCGACCCTGGAGACAGTGGGTCAGGTCGTGCACTGGACGCCTAAGGTCTCTATCTCGCAGGGACCCAAAGGTAACACAGGGAGACCCAGAGACAGCCGTTCCAGCCCGACACCGCTCTGATCTGACCTGTGCGGTCCCATGTCCCCCCGTGTGTGTGTGTGTGTGTGTGTGTGTGTGTCTGTGTGGAAGGAGGGGTCGTGTGTGGAGGGCCCACCCGAGCAGGTGCAGGCTGATGAAGGGGTCAGATGCCTAGTGGGCAGGTCAGGCTCACACTCGGTCAAGGCTGGTTGGGAGGGACAGGGTGTGCTGGGGTGGCCCTCTTGTCCCCGATGTTCATCCCAAGCCCTGTAGGTGGATGTCACTGTGTCCCAGGGGCAGGTCTATGCACACTCAGGTCTGTGTCCAATCTGGGAGCCCCAGGTGGAGAGGGTGGAAGGACACTGAGGATGGCCGGCCGGGGCTGTGATGTCTCCGGGCCGTCCGCGGGTCACTGTCTTTACAGAAATCAACTGATGAAATCGGGAAACGTCTGGCCGAATCCCGATACACCAGCCCTACAGAGTTGTGCGTGTGCCCCGTCGCCCAGGAGGGCCACCCTGGACCCAGGGAGAGAGTGGCTGCAGGGAGGTCTTGGGAAGCAGAGCCTGGGGATGACCTGGGAAGGCCTCCTTCACCGCCCCGGCCCCTCCACAGGGTCCTGGTTCACGGGTCCTGGGATCAGGACCCGGAGCCCCCGGAGCCAGAGCCCGAGGGTGAGAAGGCTGGGGTGGCAGATGTGTGTTCACGGGGTCCGGGCGGTGCTGGGCCACCCAGGGAGGAGCCCCCGGGGGCTCGTGTGGGGCCAGGAGCAGAGACTGAGAGCCCGGGCTGCGGCCTGCAGGGGGGCAGAGGTCCTGGTGTGGGTTCCTGGCCGCGGCTTCTCGGGGAGGCTCTGGGGTGAGTTGTGTGTCTGCAAAGGCCCCTGGAGAGGCCGTCGCTGGGTGGGTGGGGGGCGGGGGGAACTTCCCTCCTCTCACCCTGAGGCTTTGGAGCCGCTGCAACCATCACTCTGTTTCCTTCTCAAGAGTCCGGGGCAGGACCAGAAGCTGGTGGGGCTCCAGAGCCCGACCCAAGGGCATCCGGGTCCTCGGCGTCTCTGCAGGCAGGGGTGGAGTCTGGGGCGACTCCTGCAGGGGCCGGAGAGCCAGCAGGTGACCTGGAACCTGTGCTGGGACAGGGGGCACCTGAACAGTGTCAGCTGGGTCCTGCTTCTGCTCCCGACACCGTTCCTGCCACCGCCCTGGTTCCCGTATGGATTCCGGCCACAAATCAAGGGCCCAAAGGCCTTCGAGGGGTGTTTATTGTATTTCTAATTGTTGCTCCAGTCCCAGTCACCGACCCCGTCACCAGAATGACTCTTCCTCTTCTCCCTTATCCTTTCTCTCCACCACGTTTTAGGTGGTACTTTATTTGTTCATGGTTTGTTTAAAATCCACATTAATCTTCAATAAAAATTTATTTTGTATTGTGCAATTCCTGAGCACGGGGTACGCTCACGACGCTGTGAACCACGCCACAGAATTTTGTTGCAGAATATCTCGGTCCCCAAGGGTCACCGTGTACACGCAGCCCTCAGTGCCCATTCGTGTCCCCTCCAGCCCCTGGGAACCCGAGTCTGTTTTCTCTCGGTGTTCCGTTACCTACTCTGGAGGTTTCCGTCAAGGGGAATCTCGCCAGAGATACCTTTGGGTCTGAACCAACTTTTCAGACGAGACAGATTCATTTTTGTACTTTGTGTTCGTTTGAAATAGACTTTTTCTCGTTTGATATTGAAATCACAATGGATTAAAGATTAGGTGGGAAAAAGAGGCCCCTTCGGTGACGATGGTCTCAGGGTGGAGACCCCTGTTTGTGCTGTGACACCACAGCCTGACACGAGAGAGGACACGGCTGGTCCTCCCGTGGCCCAAACAGAAACCGGGAGATGCAGAAGGCCGGACGGTCACATCACGGAGCGGAGAACATCCCTCATGACCCAGGGCCCGAACGGTTCACAGCCTTCTGCACCAAATAATGCTCCAAAGCCAGTGCGTTCCCCGGGATGGAGGCCAGACCCGTCCCAGTCCAAGGGGAGGCAGCCCCCATGGGAGCAGGCTTCAGAGATGCGGAACGTCCCGGGGAGGGACTCGGGCAAGTGAAACCCAAGGGACGCAGTGCTGGGCACCTTCAGACGGGCAGGTTTCAGGTCTGGGGACCCGCAGCCCAGGTGACAATGTGAGGAAGCACAGGCCCCAGCCCATCCACAGCAAGAAGTGTGACCGGCACCCCTCTCTTGGACAACAGAGCGCAGCCCCCATCCGCGGCCACAGGCGCGGACCCTCCCCCAGCAGGGCTCGTCCCAGGACCAGCGGAGAAACTCTGGTGCAGCGTGTGGGGTGAGGCGGGTGCCAGGTAGGTGCTCTTCCCGAGCCAGCTTTCCCTGGGGCTGGGTGCTGGCCACTCAAGTCTCTTCCTCTGCATCCTGTGTCCCCACATCAGAATTTCCAAAGCGCCCCAGCCCTGGAACATGGGCCGTTTGTGAGTTTTCACTCCCAGCTTCCTCAAGGGATCAACTGTGTGCATAAATCTCTCCTTTTTCAGGACACAAGCCGTCAAGTGGACTTTCTGGGTCAAATTTTATATCATGTGTCAGGTACAAGCCTCGGCTTTCAACCTCCACGGTCTCCCGGGCCACTGAGATCCTTGCTTGGGAAAACGGGGGTGCAGAGCCCCGGGACTGTGATCTCCAGGAGGGATCGGGCAGGCGAGCTCTGAGTGGAGTGACCAGGGTACCTGGGGTGGCCGGCCCAGCAAAGACCGTCCTGACCCCAGCCCCATACCGGCCCCCACGATGGTGGCGGTGGACGAGGAAGGAGCGGACACTCGTGTGGGTAGTTCCACAGCTGGTGCCGGAGCTGCTCTGGCTCGAACGGGGGCTCTAACCCCGGAACTGGCCCCAGGGCTGAAGCCGGAGCCGGCCCCATCTGTGCAGCTGGGGCAAGAGGCGGTGTTGGACGGGGCTCCAGCTCTAGGGAAGGTGCTAGAGCCGCAGGCACCTCCAGAGAGGACCCAGACCTGCTTCTGCAGCCGGATATGGCTCTGGAGCTGAAGCTAGAGCTTCTGCTGTGGACTCTGGCTCTGGCTCTGGCTCCGGAGTGGGTGCTGCAGCGGCTTCAGCTTTGGCCCTGGAAGTGCAGCTGGCCGTGCAGCCCGTGCGAGCGACGCAGCCGGTGCCAGAGTCCCGGGGGATCCGAGCCCGGAACCGCTGCGGGAGCTGTCCATGGTGCTGGAGCTGCTCTGGTTCGGAGCTGGCTCTCGTCGCGGCTGCGATGCCGCGCCCGGTGCCGGGGGCCCCGCTTGCATCGCCGGTCCTGGATCTGGCCCTCCGGCTGGTGGGGAAACCGGCGGGGGAGCTGGTCGGAGCCCCGGCGTTGGCTCCACCTGCGGACCCGGCGTCCGGGCGGACGCCGACACCAGAGCCGGCGCTGGAGCGGACACGGGCTCCGGCACAGGAGGCGGTGACGGAGCCGGTGCCAGAGCAGGACGTGGCTGGGATGTCGGTGCCGGAGCTGGTTCTTTGTCCGGAGGTGGCATCGGCTCTGCGTCTACCACTGGTGCCCAAGGCAGCTTTCGCTCTGGAGCGGGCGCAGCAGCTGGCACTTGCGGGGGCTTCTGCTCCGGACCCGGTATGAGAACTGCTGCTGTGGCAGGCTCTGACCCTCAACTCGGTCCGGACTCTAGTTCTGGAGCCGATGCTGGAGCCGATGCTGGAGCTGGCTCTTCCGTGCACCCTGGCACCGGCGCTACATGGGCCTCGAGCAGCTTCTCTCTCTCAAGTGGGCACTGGAACGACCACCGGGGCTGACACTGCAGTTGGCCAGAGAGCGGCCGCCGTCTCTGGAGGCAGCGCTACAGCCGGCATCGAGCCAGGGCTGGCTGGCGGGAGAACACCGACCCTGACCTTGGACCTGGCACCACAGCTAAAGCTGGAGCGGCCTCGGTCTCGGCAGTTGAATCAGTGCCGGACCTGGAGTTGACTCGAGCTGGGAAGTGGCTTGACCTCGGGCCCTGGAGCCGGCTCTGGCTGTGGTTCTGGGCTGGTGACAGAACCGGCTGTGGCAGTGGCTCAGACGCAGAGGCCGGGGCTCAGACTGACTCTGGGTCTGGAGCTTCGGCGGGAGCTGGCTGGCTCTGCAGGTCTCTCAAGCTCTTGAGCCGGTGCCGGAGCTGGCTCTCGGGTGGGATCTGGCGCTGAAGCCACTTCCGGGGCTGACGCTGGCTGTGGAGACGGTTCCAGCCCTCGAGATGCCTGTAGCTCTAGTCGTGCTGCCGGGAGCGATGAGGACCAGGTCTAGTTCGCTCCTGCCTTGTCCGTTGCTCTGGAATGTACGTCGGTCCGACCCACACTCCAGAGCTGGCTGGTGCCGGACCTGGCAAGTCGGGTGACGACAGAGCTGCCTCTGTCTCTGCAGCCGGTGATACCGCGGGTGCCTGTGCTGGTTCCAGCCCTTCCGCTGGTCCTGGAGCCGGTGCTGGAGCTGGCCGTGGTTCCGGGGCTCTCACGTGAGCCGATGTGAGAACAACAGCTCTGGACTTGACACTGGCTCAGGTGGGAGAGCCGGCCCGCGCTCCTTACCTGCCGCTCTATCTGCTGCTGGGCTTGTGCCGGAGACGCCCCTAACTCCGGATTCGATACCAAAGAGCTGGCCCTGAAGGCGGTGCGAGCTTTGGAGCCGGGGGTCGAGCCGGCACCGTGGTCGGCACCGTGGTCGGCACTGGTGCCGCAAGAGGACGAAAATTGGCCACGCGAGCGCCTTCCCACGTGCCTTTGCAAAACCAGAACACGTTCCAGCGCCGCGCAGAGAAGCCCCAGCCCGAGGATCCACCCCAGGGCGTCTTCCTCACCTGTAGACCGTATGCGTGAATATCAAATACCTTTCTTTTCTTCCCTTCCTTCTTATCGTGTAACATCTTATCGTGTAACATCATATAAGATGCATTAATAACGGCTCACTTCACATCATAGGATGTAAGTCACAGGATATCGAAGACTAGCGTGGACGTCCCCTGAGAGCTCAGCATCCTCCTCGGGGAGAGGATTTGTATGGTTTGAACTGTACGTGGGACAGCTGTGCTACGTTAGGAGGGAGGATGACTTTCTCACTCTCTTTCTTTGGAGCTAAACCTGGAGAACCTCAACGACCACAGCGCTAAACTGCCTTCCCGTTCCCACTTTAAGAGTCTCTGTCACTTGCGGGCCTTAGAGACCGAGCGCCACGCAGCGTGCAAAGTGCCTCCCCGGTCCAGGCCTCGTGTTGCGTACTGGGCTCTGCGGGCACCTCCTGGGAATGCCGAGAAGTGCGTGGCTGATGCTTTCCTGGCTGAGGACACAGGTGACCCCCCAAGCCCTCTTACCTGGAAGAGGCCAAGTTGTGGGCTCAGGGCTGCCGCTCGCGAGACCGGCCGGAAACACCGTCAGCACCCAGACTCCCGGAAGAGAAAAACGGGCCTCCCGACGCGAGGCCTCAGAAAACAAGCCAGAAACGGTCTTTTCGGAATGTGGACTTCCACAAAGGAAGTCAGTACAGAAGATGCTGTATTCCTTCTGCCATGCGTCTCGGGTGAGCAGGGGTTTTTGCCTCCTTGTCATTACCCGTTAGGACACATGCTTGATATGCTCTGTTTCCCGTACAGTCGACTCCATTGATGCTAAAAATTCTCACTCTATCGTCGGGACAGAGAGGAGGAAATTATGGCATACGCGTGCCAGAGGCAGCCACCACCTGGAAGATCATCGTTACTATTTTGATTTCTAGTTGTCCCTTGTGGGGCGTGTCATCTGAACGGGCCCACCCCCAGGCACACAGCGGCCCGAACGAGGATAACCAGGACCAAAGAGCTCCCATCCGGATCCTGATGAGCTTCCAGAGAAGTTCTGTGTGTTTGTGTGAGGGAGAAAGACAGAGGAAGAGGGAAAGCGACACGACTTCGTGGTTTTCACGCTGCTGTAAAATCCGATCGCCACTAAGTACAGAAAACGCTTGACAGAATCCAACACCATTTCGTGATACGAACGCTCAAAGCAGAAACAGAAGGGAACTCCCTGAGCGCTCCTAAAGGCCACCTACGAACAAGCCACAGCTCCCGTCACCCAGAACGGAGACAAGACTGGAAGCCTTGTCCCTGAGTTCAGGAGCAAGACGGACGAGGCCCAAGCCCCCGGCAGCAGCCCACGCTGTCCTAGAGGTCTGGGCCGTGTCGACGAGGCAAGAAAGGGGGATAACAGACATCTAGATCGGAGGGAATGAAGGAAAGCCGTCTCTAGTTGCAAAGAACATGACTGTGGACATGGGAAATCATACAGAATACACAGAAAAGCTTCCGGAAGTAATAAAATAGTTCAGCAAGGCTGCAGGATACAAGCACAGTACCAACAAAGAAATTGTACGAGACGGTAAACTGGTGCAGCCAATGCGGAAAGCAGCATGGAAACTCCCCAAGACATCGAAAATAGAAACACCATGTAATCCGGCAATTCCACTTTCGGGTATTTAGGGGAAGAAAACGAAACACTCACGCCAAAAGATATCTTACCCCCGCCTCCCAGCACTACTTACAGAGTCAAGACGTGGAAGGAACCCAAACGTCCACGATGGATGGACGGATCAAGAGGATGTGGGAGTGTGCGCACACAGAAACGTACATATCATAGAATACTAGTCAGTCATAAACAAGGAGGAAACCCGTTTGTGACAACACAGACGAGGATATTATGCTACGGGAAATAAGTCCGACGGAGAAAAACAGATATCATGTCTCCTTTGTAAGTGGGATCTTAAAAACAGAGCTCAAAGAACTCACAGACAGAGCAATCACACTGGTGGTTGCCAGAGGCAGGGGCTAAGGGATGAGCGAACCGGGGAAGGTGGGCGAAAGGTACAAGCTGCCGGTGATAAAATAAATAAGCCTAGGGACGTGATGTGCAGCCTGGTCACTATAGTTAATACTGCATTGCACGTGTGGAAACTGCAAAGGGGTAAATCTGAAAAGTCTCTGTGACAAGAAAAAATGTGCAACTACGTGTGCAGATGGACGTTAACAGGCCCTGCTGTGTGATCACTCGGCCATACACACAGCTACCCAATCATCGAGGTACATACGGAACGGACTGAATGCCACGCGTCCGTTCAACAAAATCAGGGGCGCCCGGGGGGCCCAGTCGGTTAAGCGGCCGACTTCAGCTCAGCTCAGGATCTCACAGTTCGTGGGTTCAAGCCCGCATCGGGCTCTGTGCTGATGGCTCAGAGCTGGAGCTGCTTCGGATTCCCTGTCTCCCTCTCTCTCTGCCCCTCCCCCACCTGCACTCTGTCTTTCTCTCTCTCTCTCTCAAAAAGAAACACTACAAGTAGGTGAACTGAAAGACAGCATCACGAAAGCTAGAAGGCACCCTACTGAATGGGACAATGAATCGGCTAAGGACATATATCCTAAGAGACTCGCATGTGGAATGCATATTAAATCTTACAACTCAATAGGAAGAAACCACGCATCCAATTTAAAAATGGGAAATGCAGGGCGCCTGGGTGGCTCAGTCGGCTGAGCGTCCGACTTCGGCTCAGGTCATGATCTCACAGCTCGTGAGTTCGAGCCCCGCGTCGGGCTCTGTGCTGACCGCTCAGAGCCTGGAGCCTGCTTCTGCTTCTGTGTCTCCCTCTCTCTCTGCCCCTAACCCACTCACATTCTGCCTATGTCTCTCTCAATAATAAATAAACATGAAAAAAATTTTTTTCAAAATGGGAAATGCAGCTGAGGAGACATTTCTCGACAAACGATAAACAAGTGACCAACAATGTTCCACATCGTTCTTTAGGATGGAAATCCAATCAAAGCCACCATGACATACAAGTTCACATCCACCAGGACGGCTGTCATTAAAAAGATAGATATTAAGGGGCGCCTGGGTGGCGCAGTCGGTTAAGCGTCCGACTTCAGCCAGGTCACGATCTCACGGTCCGTGAGTTCGAGCCCCGCGTCAGGCTCTGGGCTGATGGCTCCGAGCCTGGAGCCTGTTTCCGATTCTGTGTCTCCCTCTCTCTCTGCCCCTCTCCCGTTCATGCTCTGTCTCTCTCTGTCCCAAAAATAAATAAAAAACGTTGAAAAAAAAATTTTTTTTTAAAAATAAAAAAAAAAAAAAAGATAGATATTAAGAAGTGTTGGCACGGATCCGTAGACGTTGGGGTCCTCCTCCTATGCTGGCAGAAATATAAAGTGATGTAGTCCTTTGGGAGACAGTCTGGCCATGTTTCAAAACGTAAACACGGAGTATCCATATGATCCAGGGATGAAAACCTGTGAAAAGCCTGACCGTGAACATTCACAGCATTGCCACTCACAGTTGCCCAAAGGTAGAAACGCCCCCAATGTCCATCGACTGCTGAGTGGATACAGAACACGGCCTATCTACACCATAAAAATGATTTGAAGAACATGATCAGGCTTGAGACCGACTGAACTCCCGGTCCATGCCGCACTCACGGTGAACCTTGACAACATCAGCTGCATTAAAGGAGCCTTCGGAAACCAGCACATCCGCGTTATTCTGTGTGTAGAAGAGGCCCAACACAGCCTCCCTAGCTACAGCTGGGCACCTGCTACCAGGTCATTACAGGAAAAATGACCTCAGGTGTGCCCCTGCCCCCAGGCGCCCCGAGGGGGTCGAGGGCAGTGGTGGTGGACGGTGCTCCCCTTGGTACCGAGGATGCGCCCTCTCACCTGCTGGATGACGGGGGTCCCCGATCCTCCATGGAGGGACGGAGGTCTCCAGCCGGTCCCTTCATACACAAACAAGGACAGTGCAAGACAAAGGCCCGGGGACAGGCAAAGGATCCCCGGTCCCCCGGGGCAGCTGGGCAGTCGAAGGGCACCCAGACCTGCCCCAGCACCGGAAAGTCCTAAGTGGACTCTGGGCACCGGCTGAGCCCCGTGCAAGGGCTGCAAACTGTGGGCGGGCACGGGTCGCCCTGCAACAGGTTGCGCACACCCAGTGCGCACGACGAGGCCCCACAGCGGCTGGAGGAACCCTTCCAACACCCCCACGGACGTGGGCCACGCGGGACCAGGAGGGGCGGAGTCTCCCGGGCGGGATGCGCCCCCTCCTGGCTGGGTCCCAGGACGTGGCTAAGTGAGGACAGAGGCCCGCGACCTGAGCCCGAGCCTCCCTTCCCCTGCCCCAGGCCTGCGTCTCCTCCCCTGCCCTGGTTGGAGGGCCCCAGTCCTGCCCCAGTGTCCCCACCCCTGCCTCCAGCCACACCCCAGCCCTGCTGAGAGCCCACACTGCCCCCAGGCTGGGTGAGCGATGTGGTTCCACCTCAGGCCCGCGGGGACAGTTGGGAAACAAGCCAGGAAAGGCGGGCACTGGCCCAGGGCAGCTGTAGGAAACACCTGTGCGCTCACTCCTCTGTCCCGGCTGTTACTGGCCATGTGAAATTCTGGAACGAAAGGTTGGGCCAGTTTCAGGTGGAATACAAAATGTAGACACTGCGGGGAGGGCTGAGACCCAAGAAACACAGCAGGTTTCCGGGGGAGATGTGCGTCCCCCAACATCCCCGCCCCCGCCAGGCGGCCCTGCCGCCCCAGACCCTGCACGCCAGCCACGGTGTCTCCCGCCGGGGTGCTGGCCGGGGTCCAGCGTCTGCCATGACCCTAATTGTAGAGGATCTCGTTTCAGAAAATCTAGAACAGGGTGTTATGCAGACATCGTGTGTGATACCTTGTTCCAGTTACTGGCATATTTCCTACAGGATGCTAGAAATGAGAAAAAGAACAGTGATGGGCCCGGAGACACCCCATAATCCCACCGCTGGCCTCCACCTCCCCTGGCTCCCAGGTGGGTCCTGGGCGTTTGAGTCGGCATCAAACTGGGAAAAGGGTGCTTGGCTTTCTGCGGCATCGCCCTCGGACGCCCCAGTGTCGGGGCTCCAGGGACTGACCGGCTAGAGGTCACCTGCTAAGCCCCCACGCGTGTCCAGACGGGCAGGCTGCAGGCCCCGGGCGCTTCTCCCTGCCCCTCCGCGTCAGCTCTGTGCTTGCCCCTGCCCCTCGCCTGGGGGCCGTGTGGACTCCGCTCCCTCCCGCTACTCCCTCTGCTGCAGGCCGGCGGCCACCACGTCCCCAGCCGGAGAGGGAGGGCCGACGAGAACACCCGCAAGCGACGTATTTCTGGCGTCTATGCCCGGCTCGAGCGGCACCCGCTCCGGTCAGCTCCAGGCGCACACACCCCGTCCCGTTCCCTGCTGGATTCTCAGCCCTCAAACTGTGCCGGGTGAGGAATAACACTTCACATCTCGCTGACTCACTAGGACCGTCCCAGAGCCGCATGACGCGGGCCCCGCTGTTTACAGCGACACATGGGAGCCGCGGCCTCGTGTCCATTCATTCATCACCGCAGGCGTCAGCACCCGTGTCTGTCTGCTGCTGTGTGCAGGCACCCGCACACGATGGTGAAGCCCAGACACCACCCCGCCCTCGAGCTCACAGCCTAAGCGGAGGGACGGCGTCTCCCCCACAGTCAGCAGCTGGGGCCACAGAGGCAGAGCATCCCCACCCTCCCCAACCTGCAGTGACCCCCGACTCCTGGCCCGACATCCGGCGCCCTGCGTAAGCTGGTCCAGACGCCCTCCCCTGTGGGCAGCCCTCACCCCACTCCGGCCTCCCTAGGGCCTTCCTCCCCCAGGGAGCCCACGGAGCCGTAGCCCCACAGAGGCCCCTGTCGCCACCGCCCCTCCCATGGCCCCCACCCTGGACGTCCTCATCTCCAGGGTTGGAGCCTCCTCAGGCTCCCGTGCGAGCTCAGGCTTTGGGTCGGATTGTCCTGGGGGCAAACCCACAATAGGGTCATGTCCCAGCCCTGTGACCCACAAACTCACGTGGTGGGGGTCAGAGCCTCATTTTCTTCGTTGATAATGGGGTCCGTGACTCCCATCTCAGGAAGGTGAGCAGGAGGCACGGGGGTCACCTGGCTGGGGGAGCCCCAACCCAGGACAAGACCTGGGCTGGTCAGGGCAGGGCTCCATGAGGGTGAAGACTGAGTCCCTTGTTCCCGTTCACCGCTGGCCTTGGTCGCTTAGAGCTGAGTGCCCTTGATCCCGGGGCCGCAGTTCATGTATAAGAAGGGGTGAAGTCAGTGAGCACCCCGGGGAGTCCCTAGCAACTCTAACCACCCCCAACACTCAGACATCCCCACGATGTGCCCCCTCCTTCCGGGTCTCCCTCCCACCCCTCTGACCCGGCCAGGGCCGCGGCCAGGGACAGGCTGCCCCTTGTGTCCCGGGTTCTGGCAGGAAGACAATGGGAGGAGGTGGAGAGAAGGAGGGGGAGGCGGGAGGTGACAGGCCGATCCTCTCCTTGCCCGTACTTGGTGTCCACCGTCTCCTCCAGGCCCCCTGCCCCGGCCGTGCACCCAGCTGGACCCTGGGGGGGAGCGTGGGGTCTGTGACAGCTGGGACGGTATAGGGACATTCGGCGACCCTCGTGTACCCGCGTGTCCAACCCACCCGGCCCTCAAGTCTGCAGCCCACTGGCTGGGGTGAGGCTGATCCGAGGGCTCACAGGATTTGGGGTTACAGGGCAGCGGTCTGGAGGCAGGGTGCACACGGGATCAGTGGCACGGAGCCCCCCGGGGAGGGCACACAGCCGTGCCAGGCCGAGGACACGAGACCCAGCTGCCCTTTGCTAGGGAGGCCTGTGTGCCTGGCACATCTCCTCTCCATCCACCCAGGAGGAGAGCCTGGGCCCTGTCCACGCTGACGTCACTCCACGCCCAACCTCAGGGCCAGGTGGGAGACTGAGGCCAGGGACCGGCCCAGGACACGTGAGGTGGGCAGAGTCCAAGCAGTGGGGGTCTCCGTCCTAGGCCAAACTCAGTCCTCCCCTGGGGTTCGCCCTGGGAAGGAGACCCCTGAGATCCCGTCGGATCCCTATCAACCCCATACGAGGTGGGGCTGTTATATCTGCATGTCCCCAGACCGTACAGGCAAGCACACGCACACACACACACACACACACGCACACTGACCACCTGGCAGCGGCTCAAGGGGAGTACACCCTGGAGGGGGGAGGTGACACCGGGGCAAGAAGAAGGGGACTAGAGGCAGTTCTGCCACGGGGCAGGGGCGCCCAGTGTGCTGGCAGCATGACCAGGGCTCTTACGTGGGGTGGGGAGACGTGCCAGCCTGATGGCCAGCGGGGTCTCCAGGGTACCCAGGGGGCTGCCTGGGCTGGGCACTTCCCCAGGGCACCCGAAGAAGACGGGATCTGGGGTCCTGTGTCCACCACCAGCCTGGATCTAGAAGGAGACACCCCCCTAGTGGGAGGGGGCTACGGGACAGGCCTCAGCTTACTCCTGTGCAAATTGGGCTGCATAGATGTGGTGTCCCAAGGGTCCCACAGGCTTGTCTGCTGGCCCTGGACCTCCACCCCTGCCCCAAGATGCTCCTGGTCCTGGGAAAATGCTATCTCCTCCCTCAAGGTCCTTCTGAGCGGAGGGCAGCCTGGGGGCTTGGAGGACCGAGGACCTGGGTTTGCAGCACGTGGCCAAGCAGCGGACCCTGGTGTGGGGACCGAGGTCAACACCCTCCTTGTCGGAGCCCCGGGGCCTCATTAGGAAGGGCTTCCAGAGGTAGTGCCCTGGCTGGGGTGAAGAAGCCTTAGGAGTGAACGGGGCACCGGGACGGGAGAGGTGGAACGGGGGCCAAGGGAGGCTTGTGAAGTCCTCACCTGCCCTGGAGCCCGCAGGTCCTGCCCCTGTGCCCCCCTAGGGCCAGGGAGGGCTGCTGCCTGGACTACACCCAAACAAACGTGTGTTTTGTTTTCTGGTTTCCAAGCCTGGGGCTGTCATGCAGGTGCTGACCACCAGGGGGCAGGCTGTGTCCACTGTGCTCAGTGAAGTCTCTGGAGGGGGAAGGGACGCTCAGGGGTCAAGCTGGGCGTCCCCTGCCCCCAACCCAACATGTACCTCTTACTATTAGTCTGCATGTCCACAGCGTGAGCTGCTCAGAGGCAGGTGGGGACTCTGAGTTCCTCTCTGGACGCATTCAGCCCCTGTACCTCTTACCCTGAGCAGGGGCTATGTTGGGCCCAGGGGCCGGAGTCAAAGATCCCGTGAGGGCCCAGCCCTCCAGGAGCTCACAGCCCAGAGGGGGAGGTGGGTCAAAGCACAAGAGTGAATCCGTGTGAAAGGAAAGACCAACACTGTCGGGAAATGAAGCAGGGTGAAGGAGGGCGGCCAGGGGCCCTGGGTGGGTGGGGGTCTCACAGGCTTCCAGGGTGGCTCTGATGCTGAGACCCAGAAGGACAAGAGGAGCCAGTCCCACACACGTCTGCAAGCAGTGTGCTCCGGGGACAAGCAAAGCTGCAGAGACTCAGAGGCACGGAGGGTTTGTCCGGAGAGGAGCTGAGGAGGAGCCAGTGTGGCCGGAGAGAGCTCGGGAGGGAGGAGAGTGGGCCCGGGCCCCAGCCTGGAGGATGGGCTGTTGTCTATGCTGGGGGACACATTCACCTTACTTGGACCACCTCACACTTTCTGTACGAGTCTCCCAGCTCGGCTCAGCTGGGAGCCTCAGCCCCACGTTCACCCAGGAGGCCAGGGCTGCAGCCTCAGCGGGGGCTCGACTGGGGCAGGGTCCGCCTCCAAGACCGCGACCGGGCACGTGCTCTTGGCAGGATTCGGCCGGGACTGGGGGGGTCTCAGGACTTCTGTGTCTCAGCCCGGAGCCTCTGCAGGTTCTTGGCACTGGGCCTCCTGGGGCAGCTCATATTGTCTGCTCTTGCTTCGTCAGAGAGAGACACACACACAGACACACAGACTGACACAGAGACAGAGAATGGACCCGGGAGAAAAGGAACCCAGAGAAACCACAGGCTTTCATGAACCAGTTTGGAAGCGACACCCATCGTTATATTCTCTCCCTCAGAACCGGTCACACGGGCCTTCCACCGGGGAGGGGAGAGGATGTCACGAGGATTCAAGAGGCTGTGTTAGTAAAAGAGGGCACGTGTCAGAGATAGAGACCCCTGTGTGTGCTGTGACGCCACAGTCTGACGCCAGCCAGGACAGGGCTGGTCCTCCCGTGGCCCAATCACAAACTGGGAGATGCAGAAGGCTGGACGGTCACACCACAGAGGGGAGAGCGTCCCTCACGACCCAGGGCCAGAAAGGTTCACAGGACTCTGGGCCAATTAATGCACCAAAGCCAGTGTGTTCCCCGGTATGGAAGCCAGACCCGTCCCAGTCCAAGGGAGGCGGTCCCCACGGGAGCAGGTGTCAGAGATGCGGGGCGTCCCGGGGAGGGACTCTGGCAAGTGAGACCCGAGGGAGGCATTGGTGGTCTCTTCAGACGGGCAGGTTTCTGGTCTGGGGACCGGCCGCCCAGGTGACAAGGTGAGGAAGCACAGGTCCCCAGTTCACATGTGATGGGCTCCCGTGTCTGGGAGAGAGTCCTCAGGCAGAGAGGCGGGACCAGGGGCTCCAGGGTGATGTGGCAAGCCTGCCGGGAACCAGCCCCTCCGGCTGCAGGTGAACCCAGTTGCCAGAGGGACCTGAACGGGACAGCAGTGCGTGGCCGGCCTCGCTTTCCCCATCCAAGGCCAACGTCTTCTGCAGCCCTTGCCACACAGCCCCTCGTCTCCAAGCAAAGTGGTCTCTTCACTCAGGTTCCCTGGTGCCCGTTCAGGACAAGGATGCCTCCCGGTAAGAAAGAGGAGAGCCGGCGGGGGCAAAGCAGCCCGGGGGCCCTGGCAGACAAGCCGGCACTGGGCCTGTGGACCACGGCCCTCTCCTGCCCCCACCGGCACCGTCTGCCCTCTGTCTGCTGACCCCCACCTCCCAGGAGACAAATCCAGCCCGAGGACCGCCTCGGGGTCGGCCTGGGAAGATCTCGGTGTTACCACAGGTGAGGGAAGACACAAGGGGTGTTCTCGACTCCCAAATCTGACGACCCAAGTCTGGGAGGCGAGAGGAAGATGGGAGGAAATGCAGGGTGTGCATTTGCACGTCTTCCTAAGAGTAGAGGTGGGTGGGTGACCCAGGGACTCGGGCGGAGACCTGACGCCTTCAAGGGAGCCGGGAGGAGGATCCGAGAGAACCAGAGCAAACCCACAAAAGCACAGGGGCGGCGGGAGGTGCCGGAGACCTACGTGTGCGGGTCCTCCAGGGCCCCCACCTTTCGCTATGTGTGTGTGTGTGAGTGTGTACGATAGTTAAAAACCTTGGTGAATATGGCTTACGTGTGTTCTTAGGGTGAGGAGGGCCATGGGGACGGCGCTCCCCCTTGCTGGCTGTGGCCCAGAGGCCCTGGGTGGGGTCCAGGGCTCGCTTTTGGGATCCAGGTGCGTGCGCACAGCGGGGAGCAGACAGGGTGCTGAGGGCAGGCAAGGACGCATCCACAAAGGGACAAGGACAGAAGCGGTTTCTGCTCTGGGGGGTGGGGCAGAGGCTGTTAGGGTCTTGTGCTTGGATTTGGGGAACTGCGGCTGGCAAGGCAAGCTGTCCCGGTGACGCCCCCTCAGGGCGCCCGAGTCCACCTGCCCCTGGGGGAGCACCTGCGACCCTCCTCTCTGCCTGAGGGCTCTGTCCTGCCCCAGGGGCGCCTCCTCTCCTGCCAGCCGGGGCCAGCCTGCCACCTGAGAGCGCAGGTACCCCGAATGCCCTGGGGACAGGGCCGGTCCGGGTAGGACACCGTCTCCCAGCGGACTTGAGCGCCAGGCCGCCACGGTGCTCCCCCTCCTCCTCCGGGCTGCGTGGGCCCAGGTCCTCCTCTGCCAGGGACCACCCTCTGTCCAGGCTCCACACGCTGGCACTTGGGGCAGGTCGTCTGGACCTTCTGGACTCGTGCTTCCTTGTCGGGAACGTGAGCAGAGGCCTCCCTCCCAGACTCGCCAGAGGGGACACGGCCAGGAACATTCACTCCCTGCAAAGGAAGATGCCACGTGGGGGACCTATCGGGTCCTGCTCAGTGGAGATTTCACGGTGCTCAGCACACAGCAGGGACCTGAGTTCCCCAGCTGAATTAGGGAAGGAGGAAGGGAAGGAGGCAGGGAGGGAAACCATAGAAGCAGGGTCCACACCAGGTCAGGTCAGAGGTCCGGTCAGAGGGCGTCACAGCTCGGGCCCTGGAAGGGGGCACGGGACACGTCCTTCTGTCCCTCCAGCGCTGACCTTCCTCCACGTGGGACCTGTTGACCTCCTGGATGGTCTCCATCTCCTCTGCAAACAACGCTGAGTGTTCCCAGAAGGGGGACAGCAGGCAGGGGCCAAGGAAGGGCTTCCGGAGTCCTGTGCCTTGGGGAACTCTGGGACAGCCTTCCAGGTGGCCCTTTATGTCCTCCAGGCACCAGGCCACGATTCCACCTCATCTCTCAGGGAATGCAACAACCCATCTAGAAGGCCCGTTACGTCCCCATGTCACAGAGGGGGACACCGAGGCTAATAGCACGGCCTGGGTCACTGGTAAGATGACCTGGGTCAGGAAGCCCATCTCTTGACTTCGGATTGTCTTACCCGCAGGCGTGCATCTTTGTGTCCTGGGGCTCAGGGTCCCTCTTCCTGGGGGACCCCACCACCCGCTGAGGCCCCCCCTGAACTCTGGGGAGCAGAGCTGACCACCCTGCCTGGGGCCCCACATGGGGCTGGGGAAGGGCCGACTCCGGGCTCTGGGGGCTCTCCCTGTATTGGGCCAGCAGGTCCCCTGCAGGACAAGGACTTCTCGCTGGGGATCGGCTGGGGCCTCTGCTTCTTCACGTGGACACCTAGGCTGCCGGTCCCCAGACCAGAAACCTGCCTGTCTGAAGGCCACCAGCGCTGCCTCCCTCGGGTCTCACTTGCCCGAGTCCACCCCGGGACGTCCCGCATCTCTGACGCCTGCTCCCATGGGGGTCGCCTCCCCTTGGACTGGGACGGGTCTGGCCTCCATCCGGGGGAACGCACTGATTTGGAGCAATATTTGGCGCAGAGGCCTGTGAACCGTTCTGGCCCTGGGTCGTGAGGGATGCTCTCCCCTCTGTGGTGTGACCGTCCAGCCTTCCGCATCTCCCGGTTTCTGTTTGGGCCACGGGAGGACCAGCCGTGTCCTCTCTCGTGTCAGGATGTGGTGTCACAGCACGGACAGGGGTCTCCACCCCAAGACCATGCCCATTGTCACCAAAGGGGCCTCTTTTTTCCTACCTAATACTTAATCCATTGTGATTTCAAGGTCAAAGGAGAAAAAGTCTATTTCAAACGGCCACAAAGTACAAAAATGAATCTGTCTTGTCTGAAAAGTCAGTGCAGACCCAAAGGTATCTCTTGTGAGATTCCACTTAAAGGAAACCTCCAGAGTAGGTAACGGAACACGGAGAGAACGCAGGCTGGGGGTTCCCAGGGGCTGGTGGGGGACGAATCGGGAGTGAGGGCTCGGGGTACACGGTGACCCTTGGGGACCGAGATGTTCTGCAGCAAAATTCTGTGGCGTGGTTCACAGCGTTGTGAGCGTACCCAGTGCTCAGGAATTGCACAAGGTAAAATAAATAAAACTTTTTATTGAAGATTAATATAGATTATAACTAATGAACAAATAAAGTAACAGCTAAAAAGTAGAAGAGAAAAAGGATAAGGGAGAAGAGGAAGAGATATTCTGGTGGAGGGTCGGAGTCAGGGATTAGAGAATAAATTTGAAATAAAACATAACAAAAATAAAGTAAAATAAACACCCCGTGTAGGCCTTCAGGCCCTTGATTTCTGACTGGCATCCATATGGGAGCAAGGGCGTTGACAGGGGCGGGGGCAGGGGCGGGGAGAAGGTCAGTGGCAGGAACAGTGTTGGGAGCAGAAGCAGGAACAGTGGAACCAGGAGAAGCAGGAGCAGAAGCAGGACCCAGCTGACTCTGCTCAGGTGCCCGCTGTCCCTGCACAGGTCCCAGGTCACCTGCTGGCTCCTGGGCCCCTGTAGGAGTCGCCCCAGACACCACCACTGCCTGCAGAGCCCCCGAGGCCCCCGATGCTGTTGGGTTGGTCTCTGGAGCCGCACCGGCTTCTGCTCCTGCCCCGGACTCTTGAGAAGGAAACAGAGTGATGGTTGCAGTGGCTCCAAGGCGTCAGGGTGAGAGGAGGGTAGGTCCCACCTCACACCAGCGCCAGGCTCTCCAGGGGCCTTTGGGACACACAACTCACCCCAGAGCCTCCCCAAGAAGCCACGGCCAGGAACCCACACCAGGACCTCTGCCCCCTTGCAGTCCACAGCCCGGGGCTCTGCGTCTATGCTCCCGGCCCCACACCAGCCCCCGGGGGTTCCTCCCTGGGTGGCCCAGCACCCCCCAGCCCTGTGAACCCACATATTCCAACCCCAGCCTTCTCACCCTCGGGCTCTGGCTCCGGGGGCTCCGGGGGCTCCGGGTCCTGGTCCCAAGACCCGTGAACCAGGACCCTGTGGGGGGGCCGGGGCGGTGAAGGAGGCCTTCCCAGGCCATCTCCAGGCTCTGCTTCCCAAGACCTCCGTGTGGCCACTCTCTCCCCGGGTCCAGGGTGGCCCTCCTGGGCGACGGGGCACACGCACAACTCTGTAGGTCAGGTGAATCGGGATTCGGCCAGACGTTTCCCGATTTCATCGGTTGATTTCTGTAAAGACAGTGACCCGCGGACGGCCCGGAGACATCACAGCCCCGCCCAGCCATCCTCAATGTCCTTCCGCCCTCTCTCCCCGCTGCTCCCAGATCGGACACAGACCTGAATGTGCACAGACCTACCCCTGGGACACAGTGACATCCACCAGCAGGGCTCTGGATGAACCTTGGGGACAAGAGGGCCACCCAGCACAGCCTGTCCCTGCCTTCCAGACTTGACTGGGGTGTGAGCCTGACCCGCCCACCAGGCATCTAACCCCTTCATCAGCCTGCACCTGCTCAGGTGGGCCCTCCACACACGACCCCTCCTTCCACGCGCACACACACACACACACACACACACACGGGAGGGGACCTGGGGCCGCACAGGTCAGATCAGAGCACTGTTGGGATGGACTGGCTGTCTCTGGGTCTCCCTGTGTTACCTTTGGGTCCCTGCGAGCTAGAGACCTGAGGCGTCCAGTGCACGACCTGACCCACTGTCTCCAGGGTCGGGAAGCGTCGCGGCCACAGGCTCCCCTGAGCCGGCAGCTGCGGGACACGGGCACACAACAGGAGAACATGTTCGTCAGGCAAAGGTGTCCCAACGAATGAGCCCAGTCAGGCGCTGTCTCCAGAAGGTGGGTGCCTGGTGACCCGGGCTCTGAGTTCAATTGGGCTCTGTGACCAGAGAGGTGAGGTCACTTCCTGGGGTTCCCTTACCCGGCTTCCTCCTCCCACAAAAGCCCCTCCCAGGCTGCAAAGGGCTCCCCTCCACCCCATGCCCTGTCCCTACAGTGACACCAACACAGCCCAGACACGTCCCCGAGAGGCCTGGTGCAGCCGGGACCGCGGCTTTGGGGCCACAGAGCTGGGTTCAGACCTGGGTTTTCCTCCTGACCAGTGCTGGGACCCCGCACAGACCCTGGGCCTCCCGGGGCCCCCCGGTCTCCCCGTCTGCACAGTGGGGTCCTAGTGGCATCTACTTGTAGGGGCGCCATCAGGGAGCCACCTGTAGACACGTCCCGTGCCTGCTATCCCATGAGGCTTGTGGGCACACGTGGCCGTGGAAGGATGAGGAAGGGGTGGGCCTGGCACGGAACACACTCACGCGGGCCTGGGTCCTCTCCGGGTCCAGGCACAGCCACCCCTCCTGCCTGGGTCCCAGGCCCGGGGGAAGGTGGAGGTGAACTCGTTCAGACCCTGGACCCACCGGACACGCACGCCAGGGGCTCCATTACATTTGGGCTCGGGTCACAGTGCCTGGTCTGGGCCTACGTGCTGGGCGGTCCCCACTGTGGCTCCCAGCCTTCCCGAATCCTGGTCCCACGTCCCTCTGTCACCCCTCCCGTCCCGGGTGGGCGGCCCATGTGACCGGGTTTAAGGGCTAGAACATGATGACCGGGTGTCATTTCCTGGCCAATTCATGGAATTTCTGGTTTCCTCTCTCCTGGGTCCATTCTCTGTCTCTGCCTCGGACTCTGTCTCTCTCTTTGTGTCTCCTAGGTGCAGGACCTGTGGGCTCCAGGGTCCAGGTGACAACCCTCAGAAGCCTCCCTTGTGGCCCGTGTCACTCCCCTGGCCCGGTGCTCAGGTCCCTCACGAGGCCTCCTCACCCCAGCCAGGGCTCTGCCTGGGGAACCACTTCCTAATGAGGACCCGAGGCTCCAACAAGGAGGGTCTTGACCTCGGTCCCCACACCAGGGTCCGCTGCTCGGCCACGTGATGCACACCCAGGTCCTCGGTCCTCCAAGCCCCCAGGCTGCCCTCTGTTCATAAGGACCTTGAGGGAGTAGGAAGCGTTTTCCCGGGAGGGGAGAACAGAGGGCCAGGGATGAAGATCCCAGGACACAGAGTCGTCTATGAGCCTGTGGGCCCCTTGGGACACTGTCTACGCAGCCCATTTTGGAGGAGGAAGCTGAGTCCTTCTGTGCCATAGCCCCATCCACACCTCCTAGCTCCATGGGCTCAGCGTCGTGGACACAGGACCCCAAGACCCCATTCTACCCTAGTTCCTGTCAATCCCTCCGGACACTTGTGGACCCCCTGACCCTCAGCCGGCACATATCCCCTCCCTATGTGGTGGGTCCCGGGCTATTGCCAGGAATCCTGATGTCCCTGCCCCATGGCCCCACTGCCTCCAGCCTTTCTCTTCTTTCCCCCTATTACCCACGGCCTCCCAGTGTGGACTCCCCTCTGATCTCCAGTTGGACAGTCAGAATGTGTGTGTGTGTGCACGTGCCTTTCTGGAGAGGCCCAGAGGTCACAGCCTCACAGGGACGGGGTGGATAGGGACCCCTGAGCATCTCAGGGGCTCTCATTCCCAGGGGATCCCCATGAGGGGGGGGGGGATAGAGGCTGGCCTAGGACTGGAGACCAGCCCTGCTCCTTGGACCCTGCACACCTCACATGTCCTAGGCCAGTCCTTGCCTCTCCTCAGGGTCGCTCTGTCCCTGGGGGTCAGACGGGGAAGTGCATCAGTGTGGCCAGGGCCCAGGCTCACCCCTGGGGTAGGGGAGGGGAGGTGCCCCGGGTACCCAGGCCTCCCTCCCCAGGGCCGGCTGGGTCGTGGGGTGGCCAGGTGTGCCCAGGGACCTGCACCCAGCACCTGTAGATGATCCAGATGGTCCGGTGATGTGCATGAATCCAACCGCTCCCCACCTGGCTGGTCCCCCATGTTCCCACCTCCACCAACTGCTCTGGGAACCGAACCTCTCCTCAGCCCCAAAAGCATGCCCGCCCCATCCAGGCAGGCCTCAGGGTGCGAGGCAAGGTGGGTTGGACATCTGGGGACACGATGGCCAGTGACTACACCCATCCCACCCAGCTGGCCTGGACCGCAGACTCCACCCCAGGGTCCAGGTGTATGGACCCTGGGACATGGCTGGGCCAGGGCTCCTGGAGGCAGCAGTGGAGGCCGACTCAGGGCAGGGAGAAGTCGGTCTGCCCCTTGCCCTTCTCCTTTCCTCCTTCCGCCTTGTCTTCCTGGCAGGACCTTGGACAGAGGTCCAGCCTGTGCCTGGCTGCAGCCCCGAGAGCAGTCAGAGGGTGGCAAGCTGCCCGGGGAGGCCGGGGGCCACCTCCAGGATGACCAAGTGTCAGGGGGCTACTGTAACTGGCCATCTCCCGGGCACTCGGTGATGTCAGCCCTTTGTATACATGAGCCGTGACCCCGGGACCGAGTCCCGGCCCCTTCTTCATCCCACGAGGCCCGCATCCTCCCCAGCCGAGGCCCCGTCGGTGGCCGGCTCTCCCTCCAGCCCCAAGAACTCCGCGGCTCCAGAGGCTCTACATCTTTCGCGGCTGGAGCCCGAGCAGCCATCAGGGGCCTGGATCCGGGCCCTGGAGCCCCTCAGGAGGACAGGGGAGACCGGGCAGGAGCCAGGAGAGGGCCGAGTGGAGTCTCCTTGAGGTCATGGCCTCCTGCTCAGCCCAGACCCAGGTGTGTGCTGACCCCTAGGGCACCTGGACCCCGGCTGCCGGGCAGGCTCGGGGACAGAGACCACAATGTGGCTCCTGGTAGCTCACAGGTGTCCCTGTGCCCTGTAGCTACACCTGTCCTACCAGCTGGACTCCCTCCTGCTCGGCCAGCAATGTCTGTGGCCAAAAGGAACAGGCCACCGTCGAGGTCTGGGAAGAATGCGTGGCCAGGCAGAAGGGGAAGGCTCGCCCTCGGCTCGGGGGGTCCCTGCCGGGCTGGCGGGGGCTCTGGAGGTGGTATTCCAGCGCTCTGCTGACCAGCCCTGTGCCCAGAAACACCTGCCTCCCTTCTCTGGGCCTCACTCTCCTGCTCTGTGAAATGGGTGATGCAGACTGACCCCTCCCATGGCAGGAACAAGGCGGGACCCCAGCGCCCGGGCTGTCCTCCCGGTCCTTCCCAGAGACTCCAGGGCCTGCGCTGTCCTCCCAGTGCCTCCCGGAGACCCCAGGGCCCAGGTTGTCCTCCCGGTCCTTCTCAGAGACATCGGGCTTCAGCTCAGCTTCAGCCGCCACACGCCCCGGGGCAGCCTTGGGCCCTCACGAGCTCTGCCTCTCAGGGTCCGCAAGCACAGCTCCTCACTGCCCGTGTCCCCCCAGCCGGTGGGCAACACCGCATCACCGGTGCCGGCCTGGACGTGACGATCAGCAGCTTGGACGAGAGCATCCGCCGAGCTGGCAGGGGGCGCGTCCCTTGGTCCCCTCTCCGAGACCTCTCCGGGTACAGACCTCACTTGAACAACGCCTCTGACAGGAGACCATCTCTGGACCTGCCGGGGAATCCAGCCCCGGGAGGAGGCGACGACCTGCTCTGCTCTACAGAGGGGGAGACTGAGGCAGCATCGTCCTCCCAGGCCGGTGCCTGGGAATCCATGCTTGCCTGGGGGCAAATACCAAGCCCGCGAGCTCCCTGCACATTTAGGATGCCGTGGCTCTGACGACACTGCCTGGTCACGTCCCTGCGCCTGGCAAGCTGCGGTGACCCCCGACTCCTTACCTGACGTCCAGAGCCCCGAGTGAACTGGGCCAGATGCCCTCCCCGGGGTGTTCCCCTCCCCCCTCCCTAGTGTTTTCCTCCCCCAGGGAGCCCACCATCCCTGCCCCTCGAGCCCCCTGCTCCCACCGCCCCGCTCCATGGCTCCCATCCAGAACACCCTCACCTCTAAGGCTGGCTTCAGAGGTCACCTCTTCGGGATCCTGCCAAAGCCCAGGCTCCGGGTCAGAGCGACCTGGGCTCACATCCACAGCGGGACCACGTCAGAGTCCTGTGACACGCAAGCTCTATGCCAGCTTCTGGGACCTCGGTGCTCTTTTTGCAGATGGGGTCGGCGGCTCCCACCTCCGGTGGGTGTGTGGGGGATGAAAGCAGGGAGGTGAAGGTTTCCGAAGTGAGGGAGCTTGTCGGGGGAGGGGGCTCTCAGGAAGGCAGGGGGAGGGGACGTTTCTTGCCTGGGGACCGGCAGCCTAGGTGTCCACGTGAGGAAGCAGAGACCCCAGCGATCCCCACCGAGAAGTCCTCGCCCTGCAGGGGACTGGCTGGCCCAATACTGGGAGAGCCCCCAGAGCCCGGAGTCGGCACTTCCCCAGCCCCATGTGGGGCCCCAGGCAGGGTGGTCAGCTCTGCTCCCCAGAGTTCAGGGGTGGGGTTTCCCAGGAAGAGGGACCCCGAGCCCCAGGACGCCAAGATGCACACCTGCGGGTAGGACAATCCAAAGTCAAGGAGATGGGCTTCCTGACCAGCTCGTCTTACTAGTGACCCAGGCTGTGTTATTAGCCTCGGTGTCCCCATCTGTGACATGGGGACGTAACGGGCCTTCTAGATGGGTGGGCACATTCCCTGAGACATGAGGTGGAATCGTGGCCTGGTGCCGGAGGACATAAAGGGCCACTTGGAAGGCTGTCCCAGAGTCCCCCAGGGCGCAGGATTCCGGTAGCCCCTCTTTGGCCCCTGCCTGCCCACCCCCTTCTGGGAACACTCAGCGTTGTTTGCGGAGGAGTTGGAGACGATCCAGGAGGTCAACAGGTCCCACGTAGAGGAAGGTCAGCGCTGGAGGGACAGAAGGACGTGTCCCGTGCCCCCTTCCAGGGCCCGAGTTGTGACGCCCTCTGACCGGACCTCTGACCTGACCTGGTGTGGACCCTGCTTCTATGGTTTCCCTCCCTGCCTCCTTCCCTTCCTTTTTCCCTAATTCAGCTAGGGAACTCAGGTCCCTGCTGTGTGCTGAGCACCATGACCTCTTCAGTGAGCACGACCCTACGGGGTCCCCCACGTGGCATCTTCCTTTTCAGGGTCTGAATGTTCCTGGCCGTGTCTCCTCTGACGAGTCTGGGAGGGAGGCCTCTGCACATGTGCCTCAAGGAAGCACGAGTCCAGAAGGTCCAGACCACCTGCCCCAGGTCCCAGCCTGTGGAGCCTGAACGGCAAGGCGGCCCCAACCCCCACAGTGGATGAGGGAGGCTGGACCTTCGTCCCTCCCAGCCTTCTCCAAAGTGCAAGTCCTTCTCTCCAGCCCAGGGTGAGCCTGCTGGGCACACAGGCCCCTCCGAACATGCCCTCATTCACATGTGGGTCTGGGCCCCTTGCCCCACCCTCAGCTCCTCTGCCGGATGCAGGGGGAGCCCTCTCCTCTCCCTGGGTCTGCTCCTGGGGTCCCGGCCTGCTGGTCTCAGAGGAGCTTGCAGATTTGCTCCCCATGACCAGCGTGGGATCAGGGACAGGATGGGGGCTGTGGGTCGAGGCCTGGACTTAGTGAGTGCGGGACAATGGGATTTGGTAAAAGAATGACCTGCAGGTTCAGCTGGACTCCCGTAGACTGAGCAACCAGACTGCATACCCACTGGTCCCCCCTGAGCGCACAGGACAACAAGGAACAGAGGAGCAGAGACCCGGAGGGACAGGCTTGGCCCGGTGCTCACCTGCCCTTACAGTTTTAAACCTCACCTATATGGGGGCGGGCGTACGCTGTCCCGACGGTACCTAAGGCAGAAGCCCTGTGTGGCAAACACGGGACAGAGCTGCTCAGGGTGACACCGGGATGAGGCGTGGACTCCCCGAACGTCCACGGCCCCCTAGAGGCCCGACCCCCAATCCCAGAAGCACAGCTTGACGAGCCCATGAGGAACCTATCACTTCTTTTTATAGCAGGGAACACTGAGGTTTTATCCAAGGTCACCCAGAACTTGGAGGGCAGAGCCCGTGGCAGGTGGCCTGAGACCTGGCATCTGTCCACAGAGACACGTCTCCTATTGTCGCCCAGTCCCGGTACCAAGGCCCCGCGGGGACTGACATGGATGTCTGGGTCTACCCTGAGCTCTCCAGAGCCGTCTGCTGGGCTCCGGGAAAATGCTGGCCCTTGCTCCAGACAGAAGGTTCTTCCCTCCAAACAAAAGGGAGGTGCATGCACTCACTGGGCTAGAGGCCCTGCCTCCACCTGCCCTTGGAGATGAAGGTCTGGGGAGCCCTGTCTTCTTGCTCCTTCCAGGGTGCCAACACATGCTCGACCACGTAGCCCCTCCTTCCTGGGAGACATTCCCGGGCCTCCTCCGGGATCTCAGGCGGAGGTCACAGCAAGGGATCAAGCGGGAGGATCTGGGTGGGAGGGAGGTTGAGGACGGAGTCTGGAGGCCAGGGCTCCCAGTCCAGCTTGGCCGCTAACCAGAAAAGGATCCCTAGCCATTCCCCCGGGGGTGCCGCCCCATCCCCTTGGTGACGTCAACCCCTCTCCTGGAGTTACCAGTGGGGAGACCGACCACCAGGAAGTTCTTCCTCATCTGCCCGGAAGAGTCGAGACCAAGTTCACGGACAAATCGAGGGGCTTGTTTCCCTACACACCCGTGGGACAGATGGGAAATCTAAGGAGAGGCCAAGGGAACGGAGGCTTGCTTATCTGGGGTGGCTCGGGCATAGGCCCTCCACCGCGGGCCTCACTTGGCTTGGTCCTAAGCTGCTGGACGAGCCCGCTGATCCCAGCGAGACCACATGGCTGTCACCAGAATTCCTCAGTGAACCCCTCCCTGCTCCAGTCAGCTCCATGCGAGCAGGAACTAGGTTGGCTCATTGTTCTAAGTCCGAGTCCCCAGAACCTTCCCGCAATGTAGTGGACGTTTACCTTTCTCGAATAAGCAGATGAATTGATATGCGAAAGGTGCTGTCATTGACTGAAACCGCTTCTGTCCTTGTCCCTTTGTGGATGCGTCCATGCCTGCCCTCGGCACCCTGTCTGCTCCTCGCTGTGTGCCCGAACCTGGATCCCAAAAGCGAGCCCCGGACCCCACCCAGGAGGTGGTACGGCCTCTCACCCGTCAGCCAGCAAGGGGAGCGCCGTCCCCATGGCCCTCCTCACCCTAAGAAGACACGTAAGCCATATTCACCAAGGTTTTTAACCGTTGTACACACTCACACACACACACACACACACGCGCACACACACACACACAGAGCGAAGGGTGGGGGCCCTGGAGGACCCGCACACGTAGGTCTCCGGCACCTCCCGCCGCCCCTGTGCTTTTGTGGGTTTGCTCTGGTTCTCTCGGATCCTCCTCCCGGCTCCCTTGAAGGCGTCAGGTCTCCGCCCGAGTCCCTGGGTCACCCACCCACCTCTACTCTTAGGAAGACGTGCAAATGCACACCCTGCATTTCCTCCCATCTTCCTCTCTCCTCCCAGACTTGGGTCGTCAGATTTGGGAGTCGAGAACACCCCTTGTGTCTTCCCTCACCTGTCCTTCCACCCAGATCTTCCCAGGCCGACCCCGAGGCGGTCCTCGGGCTGGATTCGTCTCCTGGGAGGTGGGGGTCAGCGGACAGAGGGCAGACGGTGCCGGTGGGGGCAGGAGAGGGCCGTGGTCCGCAGGCCGAGTGCCAGCTTGTCTGCCAGGGCCCCCGTGCTAGTTTGCCCCCGCCGGCTCTCCTCTTTCTTACCGGGAGGCATCCTTGTCCTGAACGGGCACCAGGGAACCTGAGTGAAGAGACCACTTTGCTTGGAGACGAGGGGCGGTGTGGCAAGGGCTGCAGAAGACGTTGGCCTTGGATGGGGAAAGCGAGGCCGGCCACGCACTGCTGTCCCGTTCAGGTCCCTCTGGCACCTGGGTTCACCTGCAGCCGGAGGGGCTGGTTCCCGGCAGGCTTGCCACATCCCCCTGGAGCCCCCTGGTCCCTCCTCTCCGCCTGAGGACTCTCTCCCAGACACGGGAGCCCATCACATCTGAACTGGGGATCTGTGCTTCCTCACCTTGTCACCTGGGCGGCCGGTCCCCAGACCAGAAACCTGCCCGTCTGAAGAGACCACCAATGCCTCCCTTGGGTCTCACTTGCCAGAGTCCCTCCCCGGGACGCCCCGCATCTCTGACGCCTGCTCCCGTGGGGGCCGCCTCCCTTGGACTGGGACGGGTCTGGCTTCCATCCCGGGGAACGCACTGGCTTTGGTGCATTAATTGGCCCAGAGTCCTGTGAACCTTTCTGGCCCTGGGTCGTGAGGGATGCTCTCCCCTCTGTGGTGTGACCGTCCAGCCTTCTGCATCTCCCAGTTTGTGATTGGGCCACGGGAGGACCAGCCCTGTCCTGGCTGGCGTCAGACTGTGGCGTCACAGCACGCACAGGGGTCTCTATCTCTGACACGTGCCCTCTTTTACTAACACAGCCTCTTGAATCCTCGTGACATCCTCTCCCCTCCCCGGTGGAAGGCCCGTGTGACCGGTTCTGAGGGAGAGAATATAACGATGGGTGTCGCTTCCAAGCTGGTTCATGAAAGCCTGTGGTTTCTCTGGGTTCCTTTTCTCCCGGGTCCATTCTCTGTCTCTGTGTCAGTCTGTGTGTCTGTGTGTGTGTCTCTCTCTGACGAAGCAAGAGCAGACAATATGAGCTGCCCCAGGAGGCCCAGTGCCAAGAACCTGCAGAGGCTCCGGGCTGAGACACAGAAGTCCTGAGACCCCCCAGTCCCGGCCGAATCCTGCCAAGAGCACGTGCCCGGTCGCGGTCTTGGAGGCGGACCCTGCCCCAGTCGAGCCTCCGCTGAGGCTGCAGCCCTGGCCTCCTGGGTGACCGTGGGGCTGAGGCTCCCAGCTGAGCCGAGCCGGGAGACTCGTACAGAAAGTGTGAGGTGGTCCAAGTAAGGTGAATGTGTCCCCCAGCATACACAACAGGCCATTCTCCAGGCTGGGGCCCGGGCCCGCCCTTCTCCCTCCCGAGCTCTCTCCGGCCACACTGGCTCCTCCTCAGCTCCTCTCCGGACAAACCCTCCGTGCCTCTGAGTCTCTGCAGCTTTGCTTGTCCCCGGAGCACACTGCTTGCAGACGTGTGTGGGACTGGCTCCTCTTGTCCTTCTGGGTCCCAGCATCAGAGCCACCCTGGAAGCCTGTGAGACCCCCACCCACCCAGGGCCCCTGGCCGCCCTCCTTCACCCTCCTTCATTTCCTGACAGTGTTGGTCTTTCCTTTCACACAGATTCACTCTTGTGCTTTGACCCACCTCCCCCTCTGGGCTGTGAGCTCCTGGAGGGCTGGGACCTCACGGGACCTTTGACTCAGGCCCCCGGGCCCAACACAGCCCCTGCTCAGGGTGAGAGGCACAGGAGCTGAATGCGTCCAGAGAGGATCTCAGAGCCCCTACCTGCCTCTGAGCAGCTCACGCTGTGGACATGCAGACTAATAGTAAGAGGTACATGTTGGGTTGGGGGCAGGGGACGCCCACCTTGACCCCTGAGCGTCCCTTCCCCCTCCAGAGGCTTCACTGAGCACAGTGGACACAGCCTGCCCCCTGGTGGTCAGCACCTGCATGACAGCCCCAGGCAGGGAAACCAGAAAACAAAACACACACGTTTGTTTGGGTGTAGTCCAGGCAGCAGCCCTCCCTGGCCCTAGGGGGGCACAGGGGCAGGACCTGCGGGCTCCAGGGGCGATGTGAGGACTTCACAAGCCTCCCTTGGCCCCCGTTCCACCTCTCCCGTCCCGGTGCCCCGTTCACTCCTAAGGCTTCCTCACCCCAGCCAGGGGACTACCTCTGGAAGCCCATCGTAATGAGGCCCCGGGGCTCCGACAAGGAGGGTGTTGACCTCGGTCCCCACACCAGGGTCCGCTGCTTGGCCACGTGCTGCAAACCCAGGTCCTCAGTCCTCCAAGCTCGCAGGATGCCTCCGCTCAGAAGGACCTTGAGGGAGGAGATAGCATTTTCCCAGGACCAGGAGCATCTTGGGGCAGGGGCAGAGGTCCAGGGCCAGCAGACAAGCCTGTGGGACCCTTGGGACACCACGTCTATGCAGCCCAATTTACACAGGAGTAAGCTGAGGCCTGTCCCGTAGCCCCCTCCCACTAGGGGGGTGTCTCCTTCTAGATCCAGGCTGGTGGTGGACACAGGACCCCAGATCCCGTCTTCTTCGGGTGCCCTGGGGAAGTGCCCAGCCCAGGCAGCCCCCTGGGTACCCTGGAGACCCCGCTGGCCATCAGGCTGGCACGTCTCCCCACCCCACGTATGAGCCCTGGTCATGCTGCCAGCACACTGGGCGCCCCTGCCCCGTGGCAGAACTGCCTCTAGTCCCCTTCTTCTTGCCCCGGTGTCACCTCCCCCCTCCAGGGTGTACTCCCCTTGAGCCGCTGCCGGGTGGTCAGTGTGCGTGTGTGTCTGTGTGTGTGTGTGTGTGTGCGTGTGTGTGTGTGTGTGTGTGTGTGTGTGTGCGTGTGCTTGCCTGTACGGTCTGGGGACATGCAGATATAACAGCCCCACCTCGTATGGGGTTGATAGGGATCCGACGGGATCTCAGGGGTCTCCTTCCCAGGGCGAACCCCAGGGGAGGACTGAGTTTGGCCTAGGACGGAGACCCCCACTGCTTGGACTCTGCCCACCTCACGTGTCCTGGGCCGGTCCCTGGCCTCAGTCTCCCACCTGGCCCTGAGGTTGGGCGTGGAGTGACGTCAGCGTGGACAGGGCCCAGGCTCTCCTCCTGGGTGGATGGAGAGGAGATGTGCCAGGCACACAGGCCTCCCTAGCAAAGGGCAGCTGGGTCTCGTGTCCTCGGCCTGGCACGGCTGTGTGCCCTCCCCGGGGGGCTCCGTGCCACTGATCCCGTGTGCACCCTGCCTCCAGACCGCTGCCCTGTAACCCCAAATCCTGTGAGCCCTCGGATCAGCCTCACCCCAGCCAGTGGGCTGCAGACTTGAGGGCCGGGTGGGTTGGACACGCGGGTACACGAGGGTCGCCGAATGTCCCTATACCGTCCCAGCTGTCACAGACCCCACGCTCCCCCCCAGGGTCCAGCTGGGTGCACGGCCGGGGCAGGGGGCCTGGAGGAGACGGTGGACACCAAGTACGGGCAAGGAGAGGATCGGCCTGTCACCTCCCGCCTCCCCCTCCTTCTCTCCACCTCCTCCCACGGTCACTGCCCGGAGACTCCAGAGACAGAGTCGCTCTGTCACCCGCCCTGGTGTCGGCTGGGCTCCCAGCTCCAGGGCCGTGACCCGCTCTGACGCGTTCGCGGAGACAGAGCCCGCCAAAGGCCCAGACTAGAGCCGGCCCCGCATTCGCTCTCGCATCCCCTCCTGACGCGGAGCCGGTGCCCTCGACACGGCGAGACCCCCGCCAGCACCAGCTCCAGAGCCAAACCCGGCTCCCGCCTGCCTCGGCACCGCTTACGAGACACGGCCAGTGCCAGCTCCAGACCGGAGTCTTCCCGTCCTCATCCGGGAAGGCATTCTTTCTCTTTTCTTGGTTTGTTGCTTTTCATGAGTACGTGTATTGATGTCTTAAATGTAATATAAAATCGACTTTCTCGCTTTAACTTTTTGAATGTCTATTTTTGAGACAGAGAGAGACACAGAGTGTGAGCGGGGAAGGGGCAGAGAGGGAGGGAGACACAGAATCTGAAACAGGCTCCAGGCTCCACGCTGTCAGCACAGAGCCCGACGCGGGGCTCGAACTCACGAACCGTGAGATCATGATCTGAGCCGAGGTTGGACGTTTCACTGACTGAGCCCCCCAGGTGCCCCTCGACTTTCTCCTTTTAAACATTTAACATGGTACAAGTCCCTGACCTTAACTAGGCTTCCTCTGCCGGGCGCCATCACCGCTATCTAGTTCCAAACATCCCCATCACCCCAGGCAGAAAACCAGTCCCCGCCGAGGGTCAGGTGCTTGCTCTTGCCGACCCCCCGTGCTCCCCGGCAACCAGCGACGTGGCTCCCGTCACTATTTCTTTACTTCTCATTATGAGTTTTTCACACGGGTGGGATCCTACAGCGTGTGGTATTTTGTGTCTGGTTTCTGCCACTTAGTATAACGTTTTCTAGTTCGCCTACGTCGGGGGCGCCTGGGAGGCTCAGTTGCTTACACATCAGACTCTTGACTGCAGCGCAGGTCATGATCTCAGGGTCACGAGGTGGAACCCAGAGACGGGCTCTGTGCTGGGTGTGGACCCAGCTTCAGATTCTCTCTCCCTCTCCCTCTGCCCCTCACACTCTGTGTACGTTCTCTCTCTCTGAAGAAACAAACACCGAGTTCATCACACTGTAGCCCGTATCCACACTTCAGTCCTTTGTGCCCGAACGAATAAAGGGCTATTGTGAATGGTGCTGCTATGAGTATTTACGTACAGGCTTTCGTTAGAGCACCCGAACTCGATTCTTCTGGTTATACGATAGACAACTTGGGTGAAATGATACGCATACGCCCGACTCTTCGAGAACGTGCCAAACGTTCTGCTACAGAGGCTCCACCATTTTACGTCTCCCTCGGCTACGTAAGCGGGTTCCGAGTTCTCGAAATCCTCCCCAACAGGTGTGATGTCGGTGTATTCAGTAGAGCCCCTCCTTGTGGGTGTGGGAAGGCGGGTTACTGTGGTGGTGCGGTGTCGGGTTGCATTTCCTTTTCTTTGTATATTCCAGATGCAATACCCTTATCAGAATTACGGTGCGCCAACATTTCCTACCATTCTTTGGGTTTTCTTTACATTCGTTTGAGATTGTCAGGCATTCACAAAACGTTTTGGCAATGATGAAGTCCCGTGTGTCTCTTTTCTCCTTGGTTGCCTTGCCTCCGGTGCTACATTAGAGACACGACTGCCAAACCCAAGGGAATGAAGATTACCCTCTAAGTGCTCTTTATTGATTTCTGGGGCGTTAAGATTTTTGCCCTTGAGAAAATGTTTTCCTTATATTTGAGAGGGAGAGCATGAGTGGGCAAGCGGCGGTGGGGGGGAGGACAGAGGATCCGAAGCGGGGTCCATGATGACGGCAACGAGCCAGCTACAAGGCTCAAACTCCTGAACTGGGAGGTATGACGTGGGCTGACGTTGGATGACCCACTCACTGCCTGAACCACCCAGGTGCCCCTGGAGATCATTGTTTTCCGTGGTGTCAGGTAATGTTCTGAGTTCACGCTTTTCTGTGTGGAATCTGGTTTCCCAACACCGTTTGCAAATACTCCGTTTTTACCGCACGGAACGGTCTTGGCACCCATGTTCATAAACAAGTGACCATACCCGTACGGATTTATTCATTGATTCCCAGTTGGATTCCATTGATCCATATGTGTTGGACTTCTCTGCCCATAGCTTGGTGAAAGTATTATAATCTCACACAGAATGTTTTTATTCCATGATATTTTGCCCGTAAGGTCATGGAATATATACACATATTTTCCTTCTTCTTGTCCATTCGAGAATTTTTAAATTATCCATCTTGTGTAGTAGCTGTGACCAAACTTCCATTACGCTGTTGAAATGAGGTGTTGGAAGAGGGCATCCTTCCCTTATTCACCATCATAAGGGGAGAACGGTCAGTGTTTAACCACTGAGAATGACACACATGTGAGTTTTTTCCTAAATACCCTTTGTCATAATGCAATCTCCTATTTCTATTTCATTGGCAGCACTTGTCATGAAAGGTTGTAGATTTTGTCAAAGCTCATCCTGCAACGATGGATCCTTCTTGAACCGTGTGGACCAAAGCACCAGTGAGAGCGTCAGGCTCTGGGGTTGGCTTTGTTGGAAAGCTCTTGGTACCGCTTCAGTCTCTGCACGTATTCTAGGTCTGCTCGCGGTTTCCGTTTCTTCTGGAGTCAGTTCTGGTAGTTTGTGTGTGTCTCAGAATTGATGCGTTTCGTCTCAGCCAATTTCCTGGTACGAAATTGTTCAGTTTTTGTCTATTCTGTCAATTTTGTAAATCTCTAGAAGAAAGAATGTTGTTTTCACCGATTTTCTCGAGGGCTCCTCTGTTTCCTCTATCGTTATAATTTCTTTCGATCTAAGATATTTAGGTTGCCATTGATCTCTTTTCTAGTTACCCAGAGGAACCTTCTACCTGTTGTGGACACCAGCCATCCACAGGGCCACTGTCCAGGTCTGGGTTGTTGGGTAGATAAGCAACTACAGACAGGAGTGGATGAGGCTTCCAGGCAATTTCTACCTCAGCTGGCATCCCAGGCCACCCCTACACTGCAGCTGTGTCCAGGACCCCTCCTTTGCCTGGCCGGACGGCCAACATCACGCTGACTTGGCTTCCCTGGACCACTCACAGCCTTAGGTCCCTTCTGCGCTCAGGGAACAAGAAGAGCCATGAAGTGAGGCAGTGGTAGCAGGGGGCTCTGAGGGGCCAGGGATGGTGGGCTCCCTGGGGGAGGAAAACACTAGGGAGGGGGGAGGGGAACACACTGGGGGGGCATCTGGACCAGTTCTCAGGGGGCTCCGGATGTCAGGTAAGGAGTCGGGGTCATCGCAGCTTGCCAGGTGCAGGTGCATGTTGATGCACTTCCCCATCTGATCCTCAGGGACAGTGGGGACACTGAGGTTAGGAGAGGCAAGGACTGGCCCAGGACATGCGAGGTGTGCATGGTCCAAGGAGCAGGGCTGGTCTCCAGTCCTAGGCCAGCCTCTACCCCCACATGGCATTCCCCCTGGGAATGAGAGCCCCTGAGAGGCTGGGGCTTCCCTATCCACCCCGTCCTTGTGAGGCTGTGACCTCTGGGCATCTCCAGAAAGGCTCACACGCACAGAAACACACGCACACGCTGACACTGACTGCCCAGCTGGGGATCAGAGGGGAGTCCACACTGGGAGGGGGTGGGTAATACAGGGGAAAGAAGAGAAAGGCTGGAGGCAGTGGGGCCATGGGGCAGGGACATCAGGATTCTTGGCAATAGCCCGGGACCCACAGCATGGGGAGGAGGACATGCCGGCTGAGGGTCAGGAGGTCCCCAAGGTGTCCGGGGGGATTGCCAGGAACTAGAGGAGGATGTGGTCTGGGGTCCTGTGTCCAACACCTTGGGCCCCTGGAGCTAGGAAGTGCGGATGGGGCTACAGCACAGAAGGACTCAGCTTCCTCCTCCTAAACTGGGCTGCATAGACAGTGTCTCAAGTGTCCCACAGGCTCATAGACGACTCTGTGTCCTGGGATCTTCATCCCTGGCCCTCTGTTCTCCCCTCCTGGGAAAACACTTCCTACTCCCTCAGGGTCCTTCTGAGCGGAGGGCAGCCTTGCGGGCTTGGAGGACCGAGGACCAGGGTTTGCAGCACGTGGCCGAGCATGGACCCTGGTGTGGGGACCGAGGTCAAGACCCTCCTTGTTGGAGCCTCGGGTCCTCATTAGGAAGTGGTTCCCCAGGCAGTGCCCTGGCTGGGGCGAGGAGGCCTCGTGAGGGAGCTGAGCACCGGGCCTGGGGAGGGACACGGGCCACAAGGGAGGCTTCTGAGGGTTGTCACTTGGACCCTGGAGCCCAAAGGCCCTGCTCCTGCGAGACACACAGAGAGAGACAGAGTCCGAGGCAGAGACAGAGAATGGACCCAGGAGAGAGGAAACCAGAAATTCCATGAATCGGCCCGGAAATGACACCCAGTCATTATATACTAGCCCTTAAACCCGGTCACATGGGCCGCCCACCCGGGACGGGAGGGGTGACAGAGGGACGTGGGACCAGGATTCGGGAAGGCTGGGAGCCACAGTGGGGACCGCCCAGCACGTAGGCCCAGACCAGGCACTGGGACCCGAGCCCAAATGTAATGGAGCCCCTGGCGTGCGTGTCCGGTGGGTCCAGGGTCTGAACGAGTTCACCTCCACCTTCCCCCGGGCCTGGGACCCAGGCAGGAGGGGTGGCTGTGCCTGGACCCGGAGAGGACCCAGGCCCGCGTGAGTGTGTTCCGTGCCAGGCCCACCCCTTCCTCATCCTTCCACGGCCACGTGTGCCCACGAGCCTCATGGGATAGCAGGCACGGGACGTGTCTACAGGTGGCTCCCTGATGGCGCCCCTACAAGTAGATGCCAGAAGGACCCCACTGTGCAGACGGGGAGACCGGGTGGCCCCAGGAGGCACAGGGTCTGTGCGGGGTCCCAGCACTGGTCAGGAGGAAAACCCAGGTCTGAACCCAGCTCTGTGGCCCCAAAGCCGCGGCCCCGGCCGCACCAGGCCTCGCGGGGACGTGTCTGGGCTGTGTTGGTGTCACTGTAGGGACAGGGCATGGGGTGGAGGGGAGCCCTTTGCAGCCTGGGAGGGGCTCTTGTAGGAGCAGGAAGCCGGGTAAGGGGACCCCAGGAAGTGACCTCACCTCCCTGGTAACAGAGCCCAACAGAACTCGGAACCCGGGTCACCAGGCACCCACGTTCTGGAGACAGCGTCCGACTGGGCTCATTCGTTGGGACACCTTTGCCTGACGAACATGTTGTCCTGTTGTGTGCCCGTGTCCCGCGGCTGCCGGCTCAGGGGAGCCCGCGGCCGCGACCCTTCCCGACCCTGGAGACAGTGGGTCGGGTCGTGCACAGGACGCCTCAGGTCTCTAGCTCGCGGGGACCCAAAGGTAACACAGGGAGACCCAGAGACAGCCAGTGCAGCCTGACACCGCTCTGATCTGACCTGTGTGGCCCCACGTCCCCTCCCGTGTGTGTGTGTGTGTGTGTGTGTGTGTGCGTGGAAGGAGGGGTCGTGTGTGGAGGGCCCACCTGAGCAGGTGCAGGCTGATGAAGGGGTCAGATGCCTGGTGGGCGGGTCAGGCTCACACCCGGTCAAGGCTGGAAGGCAGGGACAGGGTGTGCTGGGGTGGCCCTCTTGTCCTCGAGGTTCATCCCGAGCCCTGCTGGTGGATGTCACTGTGTCCCAGGGGCAGGTCTGTGCACATTCAGGTCTGTGTCCGATCTGGGAGCCGAAGGGGGAGAGGGCGGAAGGACTCATCTGAGGATGACTGGGCGGGGCTGTGATGTCTCCGGGCCGTCCGCGGGTCACTGTCTTTACAGAAATCAACCGATGAAATCGGGAAACGTCTGGCCGAATCCCGATTCACCTGCCCTACAGAGTTGTGCGTGTGCCCCGTCGCCCAGGAGGGCCACCCTGGACCCAGGGAGAGAGTGGCCACACGGAGGTCTCCGGAAGCAGAGCCTAGAGTTGGCCTGGGAAGGCCTCCTTCACCGCCGTGGCCCCTCCACAGGGTCCTGGTTCACCGGTCCTGGGATCAGGACCCGGAGCCCCCGGAGCCAGAGCCCGAGGGTGAGAAGGCTGGGGTGGGAGATGTGTGTTTATGGGACCAGGGCGGTGTTGGGCCTCCCAGGGAGAAGCCCCCAGGGGCTGGTGTGGGGCCGGGAGCAGAGACTGAGAGCCCAGGGCTGCGGCCTGCAAGAGGGCAGAGGTTCTGGTGTGGGTTCCTGGCCGTGGCTTCTCGGGGAGGCTCTGGGGTGAGTTGTGTCTCTGCAAAGGCCCCTGGAGAGGCCCGCGCTGGGTGGGTGGGGGACCATCCCTCCTCTCACCCTGATGCCTTGGAGCCGCTGCAACCGTCACTCTGTTTCCTTCTCAAGAGTCCGGGGCAGGAGCAGAAGCCGGTGCGGCTCCAGAGCCCGGCCCAACAGTATCGGGGGCCTCGGGGGCTCCGCAGGCAGGGGTGGTGTCTGGAGCGACTCCTGCAGGGGCCGGAGAGCCAGCAGGTGACCTGGGACCTGTGCTGGGACAGCGGGCACCTGAGCAGAGTCAGCTGGGTCCTGCTTCTGCTCCCGACACCGTTCCTGCCACTGCCCTTGCTCCCGCAGGGATGCCGGCCACAAATCAAGGGCCCGAAGGCCTTCGAGGGGTGTTTATTGTATTTCTAATTCTTGCTCCAATCCCAGTCTCCGCCCCCCCACCAGAATGAGTCTTCCTCTTCTCCCTTATCCTTTCTCTCCTCTACTTTGTAGCTGTTACTTTATTTGCTCATGGTTTGTTTAAAATTCACATTAATCTTCAATAAAAATTTTATTTATTTTACGTTGTGCAATTCCTGAGCACTGGGCACGCTCACGACGCTGTGAACCACGCCACAGAATATTGTTGTAGAAAATCTCGGTCCCCAAGGGTCACCGTGTACCCCGAGCCCTCACTCCCCATTCGTCCCCCGCCAGCCCCTGGGAACCCCCAGTCTGCTTTCTCTCCGTGTTCCGTTACCTACTCTGGAGGTTTCCTTCAAGTGGAATCTCGCCAGAGATACCTTTGGGTCTGCACCGACTTTTCAGACGAGACAGATTCATTTTTGTACTTTGTGGTCGTTTGAAATAGACTTTTTCTCCTTTGATATTGAAATCACAATGGATTAAGGATTAGGTGGGAAAAAAGAGGCCCCTTTGGTGACAACGGGCATGGTCTCGGGGTGGAGACCCCTGTTTGTGCCGTGACACCACAGCCTGACACGAGAGAGGACACGGCTGGTCCTCCGGTGGCCCAAACAGAAACTGGGAGATGCAGACGGCTGGATGGTCACACCACAGAGGGGAGAGCATCCCTCACGACCCAGGGCCAGAAAGGTTCACAGGCCTCTGGGCCAAATTTTGCACCAAAGCCAGTGCGTTCCCCGGGATGGAGGCCAGACCCGTCCCAGTCCAAGGGGAGGCGACCCCCATGGGAGCAGGCGTCAGAGATGCGGGGCGTCCCGGGGAGGGACTCGGGCAAGTGAGACCCGAGGGAGGCAGCGGTGGTCACCTTCAGACGGGCAGGTTTCTGGTCTGGGGACCGGCAGCCCAGGTGACAATGTGAGGAAGCAGAGGCCCCAGCCGATCCCCAGCGAGAAGTCCTGGTCCTGCAGGGGACCGGCTGGCCCAGTACTGGGAGAGCCCACAGAGCCCGGGGTGGGCCCTTCCCCAGCCCCATGTGGAGCCCCAGGCAGGTTGGTCAGCTCTGCTCCCCTGAGATCAGTGCGGGGGGCCCTGGGCGGGTGGTGGGGTCCCCCAGGAAGAGGGACCCCGAGCCCCAGGACGCCAAGATGCACGCCTGCGGGTAGGACAATCCAAAGTCAAGGAGATGGGCTTCCTGACCCAGCTCGTCTTACTAGTGACTCAGGCTGTGCTATTAGCCTCGGTGTCCCCATCTGTGACATGGGGACATAACGGGCCTTGTAGATGGGTTGTCGCATTCCCTGAGAGATGAGGTGGAATCGTGGCCTGGTGCCTGGAGGACATAAAGGGCCACCTGGAAGGCTGTCCCAGAGTCCCCCAGGGCACAGGATTCCGGAAGCCCCTCCTTGGCCCCTGCCCGCTGTCCCCCTTCTGGGAACACTCAGCGTTGTTTGCAGAGGAGTTGGAGACGATCCAGGAGGTCAACAGGTCCCACGTGGAGGAAGGTCAGCGCTGGAGGGACAGAAGGACGTGTTCCGTGCCCCTTTCCAGGGCCTGAGCTGTGACGCCCTCTGACCTGACCTGGTGTGGACCCCGCTTCTGTGGTTTCACTCCCTCCCTCCTTCCCTCCCTCTTTCCCTAATTCAGCCAGAGATCTCAGGTCCCTGCCGTGTGCCGAGCACCGTGACCTCTTCAGTGAGCACGACCCGATAGGTCCCCCACGTGGCATCTTCCTTTCCAGGGTCTGAATGTTCCTGGCCGTGTCCCTTCTGGCGAGTCTGGGAGGGAGGCCTCTGCTCACGTTCCCGACAAGGAAGCACGAGTCCAGAAGGTCCAGACGACCTGCCCCAAGTGCCAGCGTGTGGAGCCTGGACAGAGGGTGGTCCCTGAGCAGAAGAGGACTTGGGCCCACGCAGCCCGGAGGAGGAGGGGGAGCACCGTGGCGGCCTGGCGCTCAAGTCCGCTGGGAGACGGTGTCCTACCCGGACCGGCCCTGTCCCCAGGGCATTCGGGGTACCTGCGCTCCCAGGTGGCAGGCTGGCCCCGGGCTGGCAGGAGAGGAGGCGCCCCTGGGGCAGGGCAGAGCCCTCAGGCAGAGCGGAGGGTCGCAGGTGCTCCCCCAGGGGCAGGTGGACTCGGGCGCCCTGAGGTGGCATCACCAGGACAGCAGTGCCTGCGGCTGGGGTCCCCATACCTGTCCCCTCCTCAGGCCCAGCAAAGACCTGTCTGCATGGCGTTTACCCCCAAACACAAAGTCTGGGCCAGGAACCACTCTCTTCAAGGCCTTGCCCCCATTCTTTCCACCCACCTCAAGTTACAAAATGGACAATATTTCAGGTGGTGGTGGATGCCCAGAGATGTTTGTGTTTCTGGCCCACGTTGTGACGTCACTGGCATTTTAAAGATCGGGGGTTTGATTCAAAAGGGGCAGGATGCCGAGGACCCCGGACAGCTTTCTGGAAACCTGCCTCCGTGCTTTGCTGCACCCCCTTCCGACCAGCTCCGCCCGGAATATCTCCGGGCCACAGTCCCACGGCCTGGGGTCCTCAGATGGCCAAGGTGACGGCCTTGGCCTCTCACACCTTCCTAGAGCGAGCCAGTTGGGGCGGCAGGACGCACTGAGGTTTTCAGCAAATGCTCCTCCCAGAGAGCACGATGACACTGCCAGGGAACAGCCAGCTCAGGGTTCTGGGAAGACACCATAGGCTCATGAGCACTGAGGGGCATCGGAAGGCCAGGCAGGAAGAGGGAGAGTGTCCGGTGTGCACAGGTGGGGAAGCCCAGCCCACGAGAATTTCCGGAAACGGTGGCCATCTCAGTGGCAGCCGATGTGGAGACCCACTTACAGCTGCCTGAGTTCGATCAAACAATAGAACAGCCTGCTCAGGAAAGACCAGAGAGGGTCCTAGCTGTCTCCTCCCTCCCAGCTCAGCTTGAGGCCTTGCACACGTGCAGAGGAGACACGAGAAGGTTGGGAAAGGGTAGATTTGTAAGTGGCCAGCACTTTGAATGTGTTTCCAAACCACACCCAGATCCACTGGCAAGAAACAGGAGCCTTCCTGACTTCAGGTGTTTGAGCCCAACCTCTGGGCAAGAACTTGCCAACCACTAGGAAGACAGAATTCAAAGTAAAAACAGAATTAATGTAAACCATGTTTAAAGAACTAAAGGAAAGGGATGTCTGGGTGACTCAGTTGATTAAACGTCTGACTTTGGCTCTGGTCATGATCTCAAGGTTTGTGGGTTCGAGCTCCACACCAGGCTCTGTGCTGACAGCTTGGAGCCTGGAGCCTGCTTCTGACTCAGTGTCTCCCTCTCTCTCTGCCCCTCCGCCGTTCATGCTCTGTCTCTCTCTCAAAAATAAATAACCATTAAAAAAAATTTACAGAAACTACAGGAAAGTATGTGGATAATGACTTATGGAATAGAGAAAATAAAGACATGGAAATTATAAAATTTTTTTGAATGTTTATTTATTTTTGACATAGAGAGAGCCAGAGCATGAGCAGGGGAGGGGCAGAGAGAGGGAGACACAGAATCCAAAGCAGGCTCCAGGCTCCGAGCTGTCGGCACAGAGCCCGACACGGGGCTCGAACTCACAGACTGCAAGATCATGACCCGAGCCGAAGTCAGACACTCAACCGACTGAGCCACCCAGGTGCCCCAAGACATGGAAATTATAAAAAAAAATGCAGTGGAAACTCTGGAGTTGAAAAGTACTGTCACTTGTGTGGAAGATTTTCTGGGAGATCTCAACAGTATATCTGAGATGGGTGAGAAAGTATCCCACACATTTGGCAAACTGTGAAGGGAGACCAAGAGAAACCATCCAATCTGAAGAGCAGAAAAAATGAAGGAAAAGGAGCAGAGCCTTCAGGCCGTGGAACTCAATCAGGCAGCATAGCCATACTCACAGTCCAACAGAAGAGGAGGAAGAGAGAGGGAAGAGACAAGTATCTATTTAATACAAAAGAAGACAGTAAGCGACATGAGACATATAGAAAACAGATAGTGGAGGGCAGACATAAATCCAACCTTATCTAGAGTTCCACTAAATGTAAATGGATTAAACATTTCAATCAAAAGACAGACACTGTCAGACTGGATGGAAAACACCATCCAGCTCCATGATCTACAAGAGAAATGCTTCAGACTGAAGACACAAGGAGGTGAAAATAGACGATGGAGAAAGAGACACCATGTGAACAGTGACCATGAGAGCTGGAGAAGGTCTATCAAATTTAGAAAAATAGACTTTAAGACAAGAGAAATATTACTAGACACCAAGAGGGATATGTCATAGCAAATGGAGACTTGATTCTTCAAGAAGGTAAAATAATTATAAATGTCCATGCATTCAACACCAGGGTCTTCCAAATTCATGAAGGTTCTCTCTGGTTCACTCTGACAAAAAAAAAAAAATGAATAACAAGCACCACAACCAAAACCAAAAATGAGAAAAGACACTTAAGCTCCCAGTTGGAGAGGAAGAAGCGAAATGGTGTTTCTCCACAAATGACTGGTTCTCTCTGTAGAAGATCTTGGGAATCGACAACAAGAAACTATAAAAATCAATAAATGAGTTTGCAGTGTCATCCATTGTGTTTCTGTGTACTAGCGTTGGACAATCTGCAACGAAAAAGCAAGAAGACAATTCAAGTCACAATACTCCCCAAAAAGAGTAACACGCTTAGAATAAATTTAACGAAGAAGTACAAGGCTTGTGGGCTGACCTATAAGCCATTGCTGAGAGAGCTCAGATGTTGTACGTAGACCGAGGGATGTTCCATGCCCGTGGATTGGAAGAGTCAGTATTGTCAAGATGGCGAATCCCCCCGAATCAATATATAGATTCAATTCAATCACTGAGAAAATCCCAATGGGATTTTGGCGGGGTTTTTTGGGAAATATACCAGCTGATCTTAAAATTTATATGGAATTGCAAGGGATCCAGATAGTGAAAACAATCTTGAAAAAGAACAATGTTGGAGGTCCTATACTTCTCAATTAAAAAGTATTGTTGGGGCGCCTGGGTGGCTCGGTCGGTTGAGGCTTCGACTTCAGCTCAGGTCATGATCTCACGGCCTGTGAGTTCCAGCCCCGCCTCGGGCTCTGTGCCGACAGCTCGGAGCCTGGAGCCTGTTTCGGATTCTGTGTCTCCCTCTCTCTCTGACCCTCCCCCGTTCATGCTCTGTCTCTCTCTGTCTCAAAAAAATAAATACATGTTAAAAAAAATTTAAAAAAAAAGGATAGACATATAGATTGATGGACTATATCGGAGAACATGGAAAGAAGCCCAACTGTTTTTGTCTAATTGATCCTGACAAGGTGCCAGGGCAACTCACTGGTGAAAGGGAACATCTCCTACTAATTCTGCCGCGATAATGGCAAGACCACTTGCAAAAAGATTAATTTAAGCCTGCACTGCACAACATATGAAAAAACTAACTTAAGATAGAGCATAAATCTAAATGTAAGAGCTAAAGCTATAAAATTTCAAGAAGAAAACACAGGAGAAAATCTTCATGACCTTGGGCTAGCCAGATTTCTTAGATATACACCAAGAGCACGATCCATTTAAAACAAGACAGATTGGACTTCCTCAAAATTAAAAACTTTTGTGATTCAAAGACACCATCGTTTCCAAAATGTATAAAGAACTCTTGAGTAAAGAAATAATAGAGGAAGAGGAGGAGGAGGAAGCGGACAAGCCATAAAAATGGAAACTCAGCTTAAAAAAACGGGTAGAAGGTCTGCATATGCATTTCACCACAGAAAATGCACGAATGGCCAAAGTCCCGTGGAAGCGACTCAGCGCCACTAGTCATCAGGGAAATGCACATCAAAGCACAACAAACACCCCCTTACACCCACTAGAAGGGCATCGGCCAAGAAAATGGGCAAAAACAGGTGTTGTCATGGATGTCGGGAACATGAGGCCATCGCCCGTTTCGAGTGGGAATGTGAAAGTGGGGCCACCATGGAAGACACCCTGTCATTTTCTCAAATAATTGCATAGCGCTGCTGGATGACCCAGGAGCCCTCTCCTAGGCACGTACCCCACAGAGCTGGAGCCGTACGTCCGCACGGAGACCTTTACACAGATGCGGACACAGCATCCCTCGCCGAGCCCCGAGGTGAAACAACCCAGATGCGCAGCAGGTGGGGAATGGACAAACAGAACGTGGTCTGCCCCTATGATGGAATATTATATCATTCAGCTGTGAAAAAGACCAAAACACCGGCCCCGCTACCACGGGGATGTATCCCGAACACATGATACTGAGTGGAAGGCCACGTATTTTATGGATCCCCTTGTATGAAATGTCCAGAAGAGAAAAATCCACAGGGCTGGCTTCCAGGGGCTGGGGTGGGGTTGGGAATTGATGCTGGGAATTATGAGGGACCTTGTTGGGGAGGTGGGAATGTTCTAAAAGTAGATTTTGCCGAAGTCTGCGCAAGCCTGAAATAGAGCAAAAATCCCGAATTGTCCAGTTAACACGATGAACTCTAGGGGATGTGACGTACGTGCCGACAAAGCTGTTCAAAGGCAGCGTGACCTGGAAGCCGTTCTGTCCCTTGACGGAGGCGGAGGAAGAAGAGAGAACTGAGAAACATTTCCAATCTAACCCAGCAGTTCGATGGGAATGTCCGCACTGCTGGCACCTGGGGCAGGGTTGAAGGCGAGCCGAGTCACTCGGGAGTCACAGCGAGGTCACCAGACCAGCCTAGTTCTGGGATGGTTTCCGCTGAAACCCGCCGTGTCCCCCGCTTCCCCAAACAGAACAAAATCAGAACAGAGAAAGCAGACACGCTTGCTCTGTCCAACCTACAGCAAGGTGGTGACGGTGGGCTGACCCTTGGGAGTCACCGGGTCCGCCTGGCCCTGCCGCCCAGCGGTCGGTGCCGGGGGCCGTGAGCCAGGGGCCAGCTTCACTTCCCTGCGCAACGGCCAAGCCAGCTGGAGCCTCGCGCACGCGGATATTGATGTTGGCTTTTCCACATGCACGGCAGACCGCATAATTGTTTGAGAGCGAGGACTTTTGAGACGGGCACGGTCCGTCTCTGGAGTCTTAAAGGTCAGCTGCTATGGGTTTAGAGATACATCCTGTTGCTTTGTCCCGGTGCCTCCTTCCTTGTTGCTGGAGATCAGCAGTGATGGTGGCCTGTGCAGGCCCCCGCCCCCCGCCCCGTGTCACCGCTGCCGACCTTGCGCTGCCCAGCACCTGCCTGTCCCCCGATGCTTGAGCCCGCCGTCGCCCGCACCTTTCCCGATAGAGTACCCTCACTGTGCCGTCCATGGCAGGGCTGTCCTGACCGCAGCACCCACACCAGGTGCTGTGCTTTGCCTCCCACCGCCGGATCAATCTGGCCGTGTGTCGGCTCATGTGGCTGGAGTCCAAGCTTCGGGGCGGGCTTCCGTGAGGTCACTCAGGGTCTGGGAACTCTCCATGTCTCTACTCAAGGGCCCACGAGCTTGGCTCATCCTGATGGGGTTCCTGTTGTGGCTCTCAGATGTCCTTGGTTTGTCTCTTCCCGTGTCTCCCGGCTCGTTCCAGAGCCGTCACTGACCAGAGGATGGGGTCGCGGTTAGATCAGCCAGACTCACCGTGAAGGGCGGTCAGCATCCATGAGGACACCGGTCCATGGAGAGCAGGGAGGGTGGAGGTCGGGAACGGTCGCTGGGTCACCCGCCACGGTGCCACCAAAGGCTTCCTCGAGACCCTGACTTCCGGCACTAACAGGGCTCCTGTGGGCCCAGCAGCCCAGGGACACTGTCAGCCCTTCACACCGGTCCCCCTGATGCCTAGGAGAACCTGAAAAGATGTGTTCGGCACCCACAAGGAAATGCCCAACGGCCCCAAGGGACATGGTGGCCGCAGACCAAATGGGGAGCAAACGAATAGGGGAGAAACCATGACAATAATGGGATTATCCCCAAATTCAACCTCATACCTAATGGCAACCCTGTTAAAACCCCTGGGGAATGTTCTTTGGGGGGTGGTGGTGAGATTATAGACAATTTACATGTTTTCTGAAAAGCATAAGATTACAATACAAATATATCGGCTTATATTTAATGTAAACAGCCTTTAAAAAAAAATTCTGATTATACAGCTGACCCTTGAACGACACGAGTTGGAATTGCGTGGGTCCACTCGCGACCCGGGATTCTTTTCAGGAAATACAGGCCAGCGCCGTAAATGTGTTTTCTCTTCCTTTTGATCTTCCTCTGACGTTTCTCTTCCGCGGCTCCCTTTACGGTAAGAACACAGTGTGTGTTCACAGAACGGGCCAACTATGAGCCAGTCGACTGTTCGTGGGATCGGTACGGCTTCCGGTCACCAGCGGGCTCTCAGCAGTTCAGTTTTGGGGGGAGGTCAAAAATTATATGTGGATTTTCAACTGCCCAGGAGGTGGGGTTGGGTACCCCAACCCCTGCGTTATTCAACAGCCAACTGCACAGAACTCAGAAGAGGCTGAAAATTTAAAAGTCGGAGTTAGACTCTCCCTTGTTCAGCTCCCCCACCCCCCAGGGGAGTCTTTCTATTAGTATTTGGAGTCTGGTAGGGCCATCCCATAGGCAATTGCAAACAGCGCTCAGAAAACCAGAAAAGGGGAGAAATGGGAGCGGGTCAGAGGCCACGGTGTTGTAGACCCCCCCTCCCCAGCGCACCCCCGGGTGAGCCTGCCGCGGGAGGCGGCCCCTCGGTCACGCACAAGCCCCGGCGCGCACCAGCCTCTGAGGAGTTGGCTCCCTTCCCACCCTCTGGCCCCTCCACGCCTTCCGTGAAGGGGGCCAAGACTCACGGCCTCTCCGAGGTCAAGGCCGATGGCACCTGTGAGCCGGCCTGCCGGGAGCAGGGGGAGGGCGCAGGGACAGGGCCTCCCTCCCTCGGCGCTGGTCTCGAGGCCCCGCCTGCGACAACTTCAGCTGGGGTGGGCTGGGGACTGCCGGGGAGGCGGAGGCGAGGCGGGAGAACTTCAGGGTGGAGGGCGGGGGCCAGATTCCCCGGGGGGCAAACAGGTCCGGTTTCATTCTGTTCCCTCCTCAGCGGCCCCTGCTAGTGAGCCCTTCCTCTCTGCTCCTCCTAGTCCGTGAGGGAAAGCGCACAGCCTGTCATCTGAGGCACAGGGACAGTTACTGGCCCTCAAGCCCCCTGCTCAGAACCAGCCCCAGCTGCAGAGTGAGGCGTCCAGTCCCCCGGAAGAAGCCCGGCTGAGAGGTCAGCGTGTCCGTAATGAGGCCCCTGCACCCCCCTGGGCCGGCCAAGGCCGGTCGGGCACGACCCCCGTGCCGAGCACACCGGGGCGGGGGCCCGACGTGGCTCCCGGACACCGACTGGGAGAGGCCTGCCTTCGGGTCCCGTTCCCTGGGATCTGCCTCCCGGGAGAAGGGTGTGAGGAGCCCCCGAGAGGCTCCTCGCGCCGGGGCAGCGGCCCAGAAAGGTTGGCCAAGCCTCCCCTGGGGGCCATGGCCACCGGCACTGACCTAGCAGCCAAGACAGGAGGACACACTGTTCGTGTGACATTCACCATAACACAGAGCGAACTAGTGGTACAAAGGGGTCCTGTGTTCAGAGAAGCCGGGGACCTTGCAGGAGCTCAAGGTAGAAAGAGCTGGAACAGAAACACGGCGTGACCTTTCCTGGAAGCCGCCTTGGCACCGCTGGGCCCTCCGGCTGCCTCGCTGCTCCCGGGCCCTGAGGTCAAGCGTGGCTCGCCTCGTGCCAAATGGCTGCCACTGGGTCAGCTGGGCTAAGTTAAGCTTCCTTTTGAGCCCAGTCCCGAAGGAGCGCGTGAGCCAGCCAATGGGGGAGGTGGGAGCCGAGCTGACCTGGTGACGGGGCCCCCTCGGCACGCCGCCATCAACCGTGACACGGGGTCCTGCACGGACGGTGGCCCTGGCCCCTTCTTCCCGAGGACAGGGCGGCCGCGCTGGGCTTTGGGACGGCGCAGGTCGGGGGTGGGGTGGGCGGGTGTCAGATGGAGACAGACCGACCCGCGCTGGACATAGAGCAAAAACAATACAAATTATTAACCTGAACTAGATAGGAAAGTAAATATTTATTTGGAGCGAGGAAAAAAATCCACAAAACTGCACACCGAAACAGCTGAGTACCAGGGTGCCTGGGTGGACCCGACGGCTGTGCATCCAGACTCTTTTTTATTTTTATTTTTTATTTTTTAAAATTTACATCCAAGTTAGTTATCATAGAGTGCAACAATGATTTCAGGAGTGGATTCCTTGGTGTCCCTTACCCGTTTAGCGCCCCCCCCCCCACAACCCTTCCCGTAACCCTTAGTTGGTTCTCCATATTTATGAGTCTCTTCTGTTTGGTCCCCCTCCCTGTTTTTATATTATTTTTGCTTCCCTTCCCTTGTGTTTGTCTGTTTTGTCTCTTAAAGTCTCCATATGAGTGAAGTCATATGAGTTTTGACTTTCTCTGACTGACTAATTTCACTTAGCATCATACCCTCCAGTTCCATCCACATAGTTGCAAATGGCAAGATTTCGTTCTTTTTGATTGCTGAGTAATACTCCACTGTATATATAGACCACATCTTCTTTATCCATTCATCCATCGATGGACATGTGGGCTCTTTCCAGACTCTGGCTGTTGTCGATAGCGCTGCTATAAACATGGGGGGTGCACGTGCCCCTTCGAAACAGCACACCTGTATCCCTTGGATAAATACCTAGTAGGGCAATTGCTGGGTCGTAGGGTAGTTCTATTTTTAGTTTTTTGAGGAACCTCCAGACTGTTTTCCAGAGCGGCTGCACCAGCTTGCACTCCCGGCATCCAGACTCTTGATTTTGGCTCAGGTCGTGATCTCACGGCCATGAGATCGAGCCCCGCGTCGCACTAAGTGCTGACGGTGCAGAACCTGGGGGCTCTCGCTCTCCTCTCTCTGCCCCTCCCCTGCTCACACTCACGTCCTCTCTCTCTCTCAAAATAAACATTTTTTAAAATAAAATAAAAATTACAAAGCTACGTGCCGTACACATCACCAAATCCAAGGAGAACCATGACATTTGATTAGTTACTACGTGCACATCTCCAGAAAATGTCATTGTCCCGTGTCTTCTAGCCGCTTCCCGTGACGTTGACTTTCTACTGTTTCCTGCAGCAGGAAGAAAATTCAGGCTCCGCTCTAGTATGGGGCACCAGAATTCGTGTGTCATTGCTGGTGGCTGGGGTGCAGAAGACACGTGACTTCCAGCGTGACACGTTTGTTACCCCCGTCGGGATTTGGTGCCTTGACCAGAATTCTGATCAATTCTGCTTCGTGTGATCACCGTCCAAACAGCATAAAAGTGTGTGGCATCACCCTGCGGCTTCAGACAGAGAGGGGCTTGCGTTTAGACCAGCCCTCGACGGGAACCGACCGCCGTTTACAAGTGACCGCAGCGGGGTGCGGAAGCACGGGACGCAGACCGGACCCCGGCTTCGCGCAGAGCGGCCTTTCTCTTCCTTCGCTCTCCACGTGCGGTGACCTGCAGCCCACACACCCGCGTGGGGACCCCAGCGGCATCGGCACAGAGGGCAGTGGGGGGGTTCCTGAAAGCCAAGGCCACAAGGGGGAGCCAACAGAGAGTAGCTCTACACTCAAGTGACCGTCACACCGTCCCACTGAGCCCCAGACTGCCCGTGGCCCCCTCCCGCACCACTGAGAAGCTTCAGCAAATTTACAAATTCTCACGACCAGGGAGCAGTTCACCTGTGCATGGGAGGGGCCCGCAGGGACGTTTCAGGGTCTCTACGAGCAGAACCGCGGGGGCCCAGGGCACGCGTGTCTGCCGGGGACTGCCTGTGGTTCTCCCTTGGGGGCTCACACCCCGCGGCCGTGGATGAGAATTCCGCGCGCCACGTGCTAGGGGCACCTATCCTCGGGTGGGGCTCTGCGGGGGGATCTCCTTTTCGTCCCGCCCCGCGGTGACGCCGAGCGCCCTGCACCCCGCTGCCTCTTCCGTCCGCCGCCCACTTTGTCCCCCGCCGCTGCTCTTTTTTCTGATTCCTTTGCAGGAGCTCCCGGTGGACCCCGCATAAACCTCCCATCTGTACACGCTGCAAACGTTTTCCTCCTGCCTGGCTTGCCTTTCACAGCCTCTGTTAGGACCTCTCCCTCTCTTTTCGGGTCTCCAAAGCTTTGTTTTTCATATTGCGCCTCACGGTCTGTAGGGAACTACGTGTGTGTGGTGTGAGGTAGGGACATCAGCGTTCGCACCTGTTCCACATGGTGGGATCCGTTTATCCAACGCCCCCCCCACCCCCCCCGCAGCTGCTCTTGTCACCTGCAAGGTGCGTCTGCATTTCCGCTCCTGCTCAGAGCTGTTCCTGGGCCGGCCATGCCATCTCCCTCTCTCTCTCTCTGCCCCTCCCCTGCTCACACTCTGTCTGCCTCTCTTTTTTTTTTTCTCTCTCTCAAAAATAAACATTAAAAAAATATTCTAGTTCGTTAATTTCTGCTCTTTATAATTGTTTAGATTTTAATTTCTTTAGGCTATCTTTCTTATTTCTTGACTCACATGCTTAGCTCATTTATTTTCATTGTTTTGTTGTTGTTTAAGAAACCCACCCAACGCTCTAGACGTTTCTCTCTGGATTTCTTTAGCTGCCCTGTCTTTGTCCACGCAGGCTGCTATAGCAAAAGCACCAGACATTGCTTTCTCAGAGTTTCGAGGCCGGAAGTCTGAGATCACCTCGCCAGCAGGTGCGGTGTCTGGCGAGGGCCGTCTTGTCGCTGTGTCCACACCCGACGCACGGGGTGAGGCAGCCCCCTGGGGTCTCTCTGCAAGGGCACCGATCCTATATCTGGGGACCCCACCCTCAAGGACCCACTCGCCCCAGGGGCCCCACCTCCTGACAGCATCATGGAGGGGCTAGGGGTTCAGCAGAAGAATGTGGGGGCCACAGCATGGGACACGATTCGACACCCAACCTGTTTATAGTCTTTCTAAATACACTATACTTTTCTTGTGATTTCCTCTCAAACCACGAGCTGTTTGGTTCTTAAGTGTGGATTTTCTCTCTCTGCCACTCTGTTCACCGCGCGCCCTCGCGGCTTTGCGGCCACAAAGGGCACGCTCTTTGTATTGCTTCTTGAAATTTGCCGCATTAGGGGCGCCTGGGTGGCGCAGTCGGTTAAGCATCCGACTTCAGCCAGGTCACGATCTCGCGGTCTGTGAGTTCGAGCCCTGCGTCAGGCTCTGGGCTGATGGCTCGGAGCCTGGAGCCTGTTTCCGATTCTGTGTCTCCCTCTCTCTCTGCCCCTCCCCCGTTCATGCTATGTCTCTCTCTGTCCCAAAAATAAATAAAAAACGTTGAAAAAAAAATTAAAAAAAAAAAAAAAAAAAAGAAATTTGCCGCATTACCCACACGTGGACACTTTGCGGCTCTTCCGGAGCGAGATTCTTCGGCCGTGAGACAGGACTCTATCGTCTTGCTCTGGAATCTGCTTCGCGTGCACAGCCTCTCACCCCTGCATGCCTCTGCTCCAGCGGAGGGGTGTGACGCCTCCTGTGTGACCGCGGGTTCCTGCAGCTGCTTGGCCTTTTGGGTTTTGACCCAGCCTGTCCTCAAGGTCGCGACGGTCATGCCTTCTCGGTCGGCTGCTCCTTCAGCTGTTTTTGTGCTGGTTCCCCTTGCGTCCCTACTAACGCTTTTCGCCTGAAAGTGTGTCTGGTCTGTCCTGCTCTCCTGTGACGCGGGGGGAGTCGGATGTGACGTGGCCAGACCAGAGGCGGTGTGTCCCCGGTGGCCTCGCGGGCCACCTCTGCGTTCTCCGGGCTCCCGATGTCACGTTTGCGCGTGTGCGTGTGCACATCACACACATCCCCATTTCCGCCTGCCCGTCGTGGTCCTCCCCTTCCGCGTCTCGTCTGTCACCGCTCCGCGCAAGGCGTCCACGCACACGTCTTGCCAGGAGGGTGGACGACCCCTTTGAGTCGTTCCCACACGCCGGATACTTCCTTCTCGATGCTGAATCTGGGGTCGGGTAGCCTGCCCGGGATACAGGAGGGTCTGCGAGACCAAGCCTGCGTCCTCTCTCTGGCGGCCAGCACGCCAGCCAGGCTCGCTTCCCTTCCCGATAGCATCTGCCACTGTGTCTCTGGCCCGTGGCGCAGACCTGACGGGTCCATGGCGGTCACCCAGAGTTGTTCAGTCCTACAATAACGATGTTTTATCCGCTTCACTGCAGAATTGGCCACGGTTGATGGCTGGGAGCGGTAGACTGTCCGTGCCAAGCCTCCCGGGGGACCTGGGCCGAAGAGTATAAAGTGTGGCTGTGCAAAGGGCCAGGGCAGCCTTTCGGAGTCCCAGTGAGCACCTGTCGGCAGCCGTGAGCACGTACCCCTAGACATGAAGGCCCTGCTCCTGGCCGTCGGCCTCGGCCTCATCACCGTCCTCCAGGCCCAGGATCCCCCGGCCTCGGGCGAGGACATGACAGCCGTGAGGCTCGGACGGGGCAGGGTGGGCTGGAGGGGGCGCAGGGAGGCGTGAGACGTTTCAGGCCCAGGCACTGACCCCTGCCCCTGAGGCAGTGGTCAGACAGAGCAAAAGGGGTCTGTACCAGAGGACCCCCAGGGTGGAGGGCACCTGTGGAGGCTGGCAGCTGGCACCCGGGTGCTGGGCGCCGGCTGGGGAGGGTGGTGGGCTCGGAATTGCCGTGTGCCTCCAGTCCCGGGGGTCGGGAGGGCCTGGGCCCGCAGAGGGGGAGGGGGGCCCTGGGGGGGTGGTTGGCCTGTGTCCTGAAGAGAGGGCACCTTCTGCAGATGTCAGGAAAATGGTACCTGAAGGCCATGATCACAGACCGAGAGACATCCCAGAAGAAGCTGGAGTTGGTGACTCCCATGATCCTCACGGTTCTGGAGGGGGGCAACCTGAAAGCTGAGACCACCTTGCTGTGAGTGTCAGCTGTGGTGGCCCGTGACCTCCCTCAGCAACCCCTTACGTGCACATGCACCGCGAGGCCAGAATCTGGGTGCGGCGGGCACAGGCCACACTGTTGTCTTCCTCACACGCAGCACGGGGCAGCTTTGGGGGGACCCTGCCGTGGGAAGTGCCTCACTGCAGGGGGGGGGCACCGGGGAGGGGAGAGAAGCCCCAGACGGGACCCCGTGGGCTTTGAGGGGCAGCGCTGGCTGATTAGGGGTGAGACACCCACAGCTCCCAGGGAGCTGCCCCACGTGGCACTGGGGGCCCAGCTGAGACTTGGGGTGGGAGATGGCAGCTGCCCAGTCGGCCGGCCTCAGACCAGGGGCATCATGGGGCCCTGGTGAGAGGCCACACCCACCGCAGCCCCCCATGTGGCTTCTGTGTTCCAGGATAAATGGTCAGTGCAAGGAGGTGGAACTGATCCTGGAGAAAACCTCTGAGCCCAACAAATACATGGCCTGTGAGTCCTGGAGCCTCCACCGGGCAGTGCGCGCCGCCCCCCCACCCCGGCCCCGGGAGACGGGGCAGTGACATGATTCCAATGGGGACTCCCGGCCTGAGAAGCCCCGCTCCTATCTGACCCCTAAATGCCTGCCGTCTCCTCTCATCAGTCAGTGTGCCTCACAGATATGAACACCAGCCCCCAAGCACTGGGTGTGACAGATCTGTCCCCGGGGGGACTGGCCTGTCCAGAACGTTCCCATTGTGGCTGTGCCCACGTCAGGGGTAAGGGCTGAGCTCCCCACGCCCCAACCTCTTCCAGCCCCACAGCCCGAGACTGCTCCGTGACCCGGTGTGCAGGGGCTCGGGCCAGTGGGGAGGGACCTGGGGGGGAGCCCGGAGCGCGTGGAGGCCGGGGGGTCTGCTAAGCTGGACCCGGGTGAGCGCTTCTTTCCGGAGAGCCACGTGGCTTCTCCCCGACGTGTGCACTGTCCTCCCGCAGACGGGGGTAAGCGTGTCGTGTACATCAGGCCGACAGAGGTGAAGGACCACTACATTCTCTACTGTGAGGGCGAGATCCAGGGGAAGCAGGCCCGAATGGCAAAGCTTGTGGGTGAGGCTCACACATCCAGGCGCTGCCCACCTTCCCCTTCCTTCTCCTGGGAGGAGCCGTTGCCTTCGGGCTGCTTTTCCGGAAGGGAAGCATTTATCCCCATCCCCAGAGTTTGGGCTTCTGGGTCCCAGTCTGGGTCTCTGCAGTGGAAACCCAGAGCACAGGGACTCGAATGTCACAAATGTCACGGGGCAGGCCCCGCTTCCGGTGGGGGGCGGGGTGTCTCTGGGGCGGGAGGGAGAAGAGCTCTGTGCGCAAGGGGGCCTGCCCCGGAAGGAAAGGCCAGCTGCCAGCCTTCATTCCCGGACAGGTGGCTCAAGGAGGCATCGGGAGGTCGGCACCACCCCTGCCTGGTTACAAGAGGCCCCGAGAGGGTCTCCTGGCGGACGGCCTGGGCCCCAGGACCAGAGAGGCCGTGCATTTCCTCTGTGGCGGGAGGGTCCAGCGGCAGGGGCAGGGGCGGGGGGGGGGGGGGGGATCCCCAGGGTGTTTGTGAAGAGTGTGCTTCCTCCCGGGTCTGCCGCTAGGAGGCCACAGGATCCCGGCTCTGCCTTTTCAGCCACACTCCCCTCCCCCCCCCCCCCCCCCCCCCGGCCGAGGGCCCTCCGGTCCAGGCCCCACGCGGGTGTGGGGCCTCCCTCCACCCAGGCTGGGGTAGACACAGCAGCGGCTCCGAGTGGGGCCCCTCACCCTCGGATCTCCTGGTTTCACCCACAGGAAGAGATCCCGAGAGCAACGAGGAGGCCTTGGAGAATTTTCAGGAGTTCTTAAGAGACAAAGGATTCAACCAGGAGATCTTCTTTCCCAAACAAAGCGGTAGGAAGGGCGGCTTTGCCCGGTGCTGCCCACTCACCCGGACGGTGGATGGGGACACACTGTGTCTCGCTTTGGCTTGGCTCTCTCCGGGGTGGCCCGAAACCTTGGCCGGTGAGGGGCCTGGGCGCTGACCGACTCCCTGTCATCTTCTGAATCACGTGTGTTTTCTTCTGTCCACAGACACCTGCCCTCCCGGGACGGATCAGGGTAAGTGAGCGGCTTCAGAGGACGCCTGCGAAAACCACCTTGTTGCTGGGGGGATTTCAAGAGGCCACCTGGTCTGCCCCCCACCCTGGATCCCCCCTCCCAGGCCAGGCAAGGGGACTCCCTGCCCCTGGAGTCATCCTGGCACGTGGGCGTCGCCTGCGCATTCAGTCTCATCGGGTGAGCCCCTGGGCACTGAGGAAGTCCTTTACGGAGAGCGGGCAGGAGACATGCCCCCCGACGTGCCCGTGCGCTGGCCAGCAGGTGCGAAATCCCTCTTCGCCCCTGAACAGTCATGGTGACTCTGTTTACCCAATGACTCGCTTAAAAGGTTCAGAGATATGGCAGCCATGTGCCGGATACTTCAGCTTTCCTGGGTCTCTCACTGGAGTTTTAGGGACTTGCCTAGTCCCTAGTCACCTGCCCAGGTGCTGGCAGAGTCAGGATCCAGACGTCTTCCCGGTTCCTCCTTTGCTCTCCCCCATCCTTGGACTGAAGCTGGCTTGTCACATGTTCACACCTGGCCTGGGAGCCTTGGGGACAGCCCCAAGGGGACAGCCCCTGGGAAGCTGCCCCTTCTGATTGTTCAGGCCCAATGGCTGGAGCCCCCCGTGGGCCCACACTTGTACCCCACAGCGGCCCCCCCCAACCTGCACCCGTACCCCACAGAGGCCCCCGCCATGGGCCCACACCTGCACCCCACAGTGCCTCCCCCCAGGCCTTCCCCCCCGGCCTCACTGACACCCCCTCCTTCCAGAGCCGGTGGTGTGAGGAACGGATCCACTGCAGCCCCGGGGCGGCACCACCAGGACCCTCTGTCCTGCAGGACACGGAAGGAACCCCTGCCCACCGGGCCTGGGCTCGCCCCGCCCCTCCTGCCGCCCTCCCCTCCCCCCTCCCTGCCCCACCCCTCTCCTGTCCCCACATAAAGAGCTTCTGCAATCACTGCTGACTGTGCCTGTGTGTGGGGCCCCTCGCGTGGGCTGGGGTCAGGGAGGGCGGCCAAGCCAGGCAGGGAGGACGCGAGGGCACCCGACGTCCTGGTTCTCGGTGGTGGTGCGGCGGCCCAAGGGGCGTGGGGGTGTGGGCGGAGGGGTGGGGGTGCGGCTCTGCCCAAGGGTCCTGTGGGGGCTTCCCGCGGGGCCGACGCCGCAAAGCTCAGGTCCTGGGTGGTCCTGAGGTTGGGGGTGGGGGAGGTCCTGGTCCACGGGGCTGCACGAGTGAGACTCGTCAGGCTCGGAACAAAGGGGAGGGTCTGCCCCAGGTGGGCATTGGTCCTGTATCCAGGCAGCCTGCACGGGGCAGTGGGGGCCGGGGGGACGGCAGCTCAGAGCAGGGGTGCGGCTCGGGCCTGAACCTCGTCAGGGCCCGCGGGCCAGCCCCCGCTTCTTAGGCTGCCACACCTGACCTCCCACGGTCCCCTGGGGCCTGGAAGCTTGTCAGGTCCCGGGAGCAGAAGTACGGACTCAGACACCTTCAGGGCTCCCGGTGCTTTATGAGATTTAAAGATTCTCTGAGGACACCACACCACAGAATGAGACACAGCGACACTCGGACATGAGAAGGGCAGTGGCTACTCGGCTCTGAACACAGAGGACGGCCAGCGGGGCCAGGCAGGGGCTTTGCCCGGGGCCGGGAACCAGGGCTGGAGCTGCCGGGCCGTCGGGTGGGCCAAGCCGGCTGCCGGGGCTTCCTGCAGACGGGCGCTGGCAGCACCGTGGGTCCCGGGGTGTGCACGCCGTCCGAGGGCCTCCTTGTAGCCGCTGCTCTCGACGCCCAGCTCCAGACCCAGCGGCCCAGCTCCCAGGTCACGTGTGGCAGACACACAGGGGTCTCGGGCAGTTTCTCTGCTTTACCGTACCCGTGGGGCCTCGGGAGCCGGCTCGGAGCCCCGAGGGCCATCTGGGGGTATGCGGTGTCCCGACTGTCCAGCCCTCGGACCCTCAGGGCACCCCTCAGGGCACCGCTCGCGTTGTTTCCGTGGCTCCTCGAGGGTCTCAGTCCCTCCGCTTCCTCCTGCTTCCTGGGCAACACCAGACACACCGTGGGGACCAGTTCCTTGTCCCTGGGGTGTTTGGGGAGGACGTCAATTTAGGACACTGTGTGTCCCTGCGGACCCCCCCCCCCCCCCCATGGGGACAGAGGACGTGCTGCTGATGCAGCTCCTGGCCAAGGCTCTGACTTGGAGGGACGGCCACCAGGCTCCTCGAGGTGGTCCCAGGCCTGCGACGGGCCGGTCAGCGCCTCTGCCCGGGCCCCAGGCATAAGGACCTTGGCCCACAGCACACGGTGTCGCCTGCACGGGACCTTCCTCTGCCTGGGATCGGACCAGAGCCGTCCTCAGCACGGCCAGAGTCTCAGCAAGACCTCCAAGCTCTGTCCTGGGCACCGTGTCACGTGGGGAGGGGCATTTTGGAAGAGGGGGTGTCCCTCAGACTGGTGGTGAAGAAAGAAGAAAACCAGCGGCCGGTCTCAGGGCTTCCGAGGGGCCCGGGGATCCACAGGGGCCCCGAACACCGTCCCCGTTCTGGTTGCATTTCCACCCCCTGTGGGCCTCTCAGCTTGTGAACGGGGTTGCCTGGGTCTGCAAGACACGTGACCTTGGGCACCTGCTTGCAGCTGGCGTCTTACCTGAACAGTGGAAACCTTGCCCCCGGACAGCCCATTGTCCCCGGATCCCCGTAGGTGCCCGTTGACCTGCGTGTCTCACCCAAATGGTGGGATGTCACAGGGGGTTGGGAGGGGACAGCAGGTTTCCCCTTGACTCCCCCCGCCCCCCACCGCCGTGACGCTGACTCCCCCCCCCCCCAGGCAGTCCCTGCCCTGCTGGCCGCTCTGTCGCCCCCAATCCTCAGCGACTACAGTTTTGCTTTTGTTCAGGAAGGGTATTTCCAGCAGACGGGATTCTGGGTGGGCTCCTTCCTTCAACACTTTATAGACATCGGCCCACGTCTTCCGGCCCTGGGGGCTTCCCGGTAAAACGCCACGGCCTTCCCGATGTCACCTTAGCCCGCATCTCAGATATCGCATGTGGGTTTGAGGCTTCCCAGTGTCCCTCCCTTGGGGGTCCCTGACCTTCTGTATCCGTCCCTCATGGCTTTTAAGAAAATCTGGGCACTTTCTAAGTATTGTTTCTTCTACCGACTCTCGGCCCGGCCCGCCCCACCCCTCCTGGAAGGCGATTACGCTCGCTCTGGACACTGGCCTCCCGAGACCGTTCTGGTTTTCCATATTTTTTTGTCTCTACTCCCAGGGTTGCCTTATTCCTCCTGACGCGGACTCAAGTTCTCCGCGGCTCCTGCGTCCCTCCGTCGGCCTTGGCCAGTGCGTTTCCACGTCAGCTATTGGAACGTTTAGTGTTAGGGGCCCCCGTCTCCCACCGGGCTCGCCTGTGTTTGTGTGGGTCAGCAGCACGCTTTCCCCTGCAGCCTTACGTGTCCTTAGAACACGGCCTCAGCCTCCTGGTCTGCAAGCCCCGTGTACCTCGAGCCTTTCTCTTTAGAATGGGTTGTATTTGGGGCGCCCGGTGGCTCAGTCGGTTACGCATCTGACGCTTGATCTTGGCTCAGGTCCTGATCTTGCGGTTCGTGGGACCGAGCCCCGCGTTGGGCTCTGGGCCGACGGTGCGGAGACCGACTGGGACTCTGTCTCCCCCTCTCCCTGCCCCTCCCCCACTCTCACACGCTTGTGTTCTCTCAATCTCTCCCTCAAAATAAATAAAGAAAGCAGGATGGGTTGTATTTTCCCGTTTCCTCATCTGCTGAGTAATTTCGGGTTGCCTCCTGGATTTGGGGAACGTATTGTACAAATTCTGGATTTGGTGGAGCTCCTTGGAAGAGTGTGGACTTTGCCCTTGCAAACAGGCGCCTCCCCTGTCTGAACCCAAGCTGCACAGTCTGCCTCCCCTGCATGGTGGCAGGTTCTTCTTTCGGCCCTAGCTGGGCGGCACGGAGTCTGCCTTGCCCGTGCCCGTCGTAGGGTGAGCCTGAGATTCAGACAGTTCATGTGCAGAACTTGGGGCTCTCGCTCTCTGGCTGCCTTCTTTCGAGGATTTCTCCCTTCTCTTTCCGGCAGCCAGAATTGCCCAGGACTCTGTCCCCTGGTTCTTCAAGCCAGGAGGAGGGCGGGGCTTCTGTGAGCACCGCACCTGCTCCGAGGGGCTGAGAGAGAGCAGAGAGAAGGGGGAGCGAGTGCTGTGACTTCCGTGCCTCTCGGTGCCCTCAGAGAGTGGTCTCCGGGCTCCGTCCAGAGTGAATAACGCTCCCTGAGCTGGCGGGCAGGTGGGAGGTGGGGGTACCACCATTTGGTAAAGGAACTGCCCTTGATAATCCCAAGAGAAGATGGTGTGTGTGAGCTGAGAAACGGCCAGAGTCCCCAAATCCTTGCTCTGCCCTGCGAGTGGATGTTCCCGCGGTCTGGGAAATCTGATGGGCTTTGTACACAGTCACCACGAGGAGAGGACAGAACGTGAGTGTCCCAGGCGGGGATCCCGTGGCGTCAGACCCGCACACCTCACTGGCAGCTCGTCCCCCCCCCCCCCCCAGGCTGGGCTGACCCAGAGCCCGAGTGGGGGGCTGTGCTGCTGTGCCTTGGGCTGCTGTGGGTGTGCTCCTGCCCCAGGGAGAGCCCAGCCTCTGTGCCCAGGAAGGACGGGCCCGGGGCAAGATGAGCGGGGCCCCGGCATCGCGGCCGGCCCCCATACCTGCCTTCCACACTCAGACACACTCGGCCCCGGGTCACGGCCTCGGACGCCTCCACGGCTGTACAATCTTCTCGTCTCCAGGCTACTTGGTGGCAGTGCTGACCCTGACCACGGTGAGCGGGCAGGCTCGTCGCACCCAGGAGAGCGGGAAGGGGCGCGTCCGGGCCGGGGGTGCCCTGGCGGCTCCCCTGCTGAGGGCTCCCTGCCTGGGGACCGTCATGACAAGACAACCATAGTCACCAAGGCGTGGGAAGGGCTCAGACCCGGGGGCTTGGCCCCCCAGAGACACGGGTGGGGCTGGCCCCTGCAGGCAAGCGGCCTGGAGAGAGAAGGGAACCCGGAAGCAGGACAGCAGCGGGAGCCCTTGTGGCCACAAGGCCCACAGCTTGTCCGGCCCCCCTCCCGCGTGGGGTCTAAGCGCCGTGGGCAGAGGGCGGGGGAGGGGGTGCCCAGCTTGGGGGGCTGCCTTCTCCCCGCTCCTCTTCTGCCTCGAGATGCTTGGCCCGTAAGCAGGATGCCCAGTGGAGTTTACCCACTGGCGGCTTTACAGGGATTCCACGGGGACCCTGGCCCGCCGGCCCCAAGCCCCACGAATGTCTCTCCCCTCCAGCGCAGTCGGCCCCGGGCGGGGTCCCGGGCCTCCTCTCTGATGTCTGTGTGGTTCTTGCTGCCGTTAGTGCCCGAGCCCTGCCACCAGTCACTAATTCCTCACGTGACGCTTTGTTCAAACGGCCGTGTGGTCTCTGTCTCCCGATCACCCCGAGTGACAGACACAGGACCCTTTCTCTCTTTCACGCTCAGAGCAGTTTTGGGGTCTCAGCCTCTCCGAACGAGAGCACGAAGCAGTCCCAGCCGGGCTTTGAAGCTGCCCCCAGGTGCCCGAGCCGCCTCGTGAAGTCCTGAGCCTGGAGCGCCCACGCAGACCGATGAGCTCCGCTCCATTCAGCACGGAAGGCAGCTCTCTCGGGGTGACCCCTTCCAGTCCATTCCTGCACGGCGCCTCGGCAGAGGGTTTCCAAGGGCAGGAAGTCGGGTGCCCCCGGGCAAGGGCAGAGGGGCTGATCGTGCTCGGGGAGGACCAGGGGGCGGGAGGGAGGGCCGCGGTCCTCACGCTAACTGGACTTCATCGGTGTCCCAATCGGGGGTCGAGGGCCCGTCCCCTCCTCATGCCCCCCCTTGCACAGGACTCGGCAGGGTCCGAATTCAGCTGCTGACTCAATCCCGCAGCCCACACTGTCGCACGGGGGTCCGGTTTTCCTGCGCCTCCACCCGGACGCTTCGAGAATGAACATGAGGCGAAGGCCCTCCCGGAACCAGAGCTCCAAAGTTCGACGTCCCCTTTCTGAAAGCTGCAGCCAGACGGCCGCCGGTCCCACATTTCCGGTCAAGCTGGGTTCCCGAGACCTAGCTTCCGACGGGTGCTGTGTCCCAACGAGCCAGCAGAGTCATCCGAGGGACTGTGTCACTCGGTGCCGACACACCGGTGCCCCGACTTCTACCGACGAGGTGGCCCCACCTGTCTTCTGGGCAAGCACACGCACACACGCGGAGACCCCGGGAAAACCGATTCCAGAGGACTCACCTCCCAAGGGGCTGGAGGAAGAAAACCAGCTGGAAATGCTGTGCCTTCGGGTGTTGGCCCAGAAAGCGGTAAGGGAGCGCGCTCCCCGGCGGGGCCGGGGGTGGGTGGGTGTTTGCTCTCCACCTCGACCCGTAGCATTTTTAAGTACGGTTCTGTGAACATTAACTCACGCGGAGACCCGCGTAGCCAAGTTCAGGACGTAGAGCGGCTCTATCCCCTGAAACTCCCCACAAAACCTCCCTCCTGCTGGGTCCCCGACCCCTGCAACCACTCACCCCTCCTCCACACCGGGAGCTTTGCCTTTTCTAGGACGTCACAGAAACGGAACCACACGGCACGGCGCCCGTGAGCCTGGCTGCCGTTGCCGCCCACAGAGCTGTCCAGCTGGTCCACCCCTGACTCAGTTCATCGTGTCAGTCCATCGCACGGGTGGCCCGGGGTCTGTTCGAGCCGCTCGAGGTGAAGGCCTGTGGGGCGTGTCTGGTTCTTAGCAGTAAGGTTAAGGGTATATCCCGATCTGTGAGAAATCGCCGAGCTGTTCCCCAGAGCAGCTGTGGACCAGGGTCCTGCTCTCGGCCATCCTCTCTGCCACTCGGCATCCCGTGCTGCGGACGGTATGAGTTGCTGTCACCTCAGGGCCGGCAACCCTCACCTTCGCTCCACGGCCCTTTGCCGCCCGGGTGTCCTCTTCGGGGAAGCGTCTGTTCCAGCGTTTTGCTCATTTTTAGTGGGTCATTCACTTTGTTACTGTTGAGGCTTGGAGTGCTCCATGTGTCTTGGGTTTTTTGGGGGGGGGGATTATGAAATCTGCAAACATTTCTCCCAGGGTGCAGCTTTATTTTAAAGAATTCTCTTGAGGGGCGCCTGGGTGGCTCAGTCGGTTGAACCTCCGACTTCGGCTCAGGTCATGATCTCACGGTCCGTGAGTTTGAGCCCCGCGTCCGGCTCTGTGCCGACGGCTCGGAGCCTGGAGCCCGTTTCGGATTCTGTGTCTCCCTCTCTCTCTGACCCTAACCCACTCGCATTCTGTCTCTGTCTCTCTCAAAAATAAATAAACATTAAAAAAAATTTTTTTAATTAAAAAAATAAAGAATTCTCTTGACAGTGGAATTTGCAGAGCAGAAATCTTGCATTTTGATGACCTCCAGTTCGCTAATCTGCCTTTCTGACATGCTTCTGGTGCCGATTCACCTGACTCCAAGTCATGCAAATTTCTCCTAAATTGCACAAGGCCCATGACAACTGAGCTGGTTTTGTAAAGGAGGGCGTGAGGCTGACGTCAAGGCTCCTTTGTTTGCCTGTGGATGTTCCATTGTTCAGCACCTTTGTCGAACAGCACACAGGCCCTGTGGTGTGGCCCTGTGCCTGGTCCTCTGTTCTGCTCCTTTGACGTGTGTGTCCCTTCTCACACCCACATGACACCTGCAAATGGAACGAGGCATCAGGTGACATCTTATCTGCCTTGAGAGCTGGGCCCACACCCTGCCGTGGCCTGCCGGCGCCCCTCAGCACCCCCGAGTCTGCAAGCCTCAGCAGGGCTGTGGACACAGGCCGCCCCACGCCCCCCACCGGTGCCCCGGTGTCCCGGCTCCTTGTCAGGATGGACAGCACCAGAGTCTCCACAGAGCTGGGGTGTCAAGGGGTCCGGGAGCCCTGTCTTCTCTGAGACCTGGAAGGGCCCGCCCCTGGGAGAAAGTCAGCACAGCAGGGAACAGGGGAGCCTTTCTCAAGGCCTGGACCTGCCTCCTGGTCTCAGGTCTAAAAGGGCACTGGGCCCGCCCCTTCCCCACCCCTGGAAGGCAGCGCTCTGCTCAAGAGCACCTTTCCGGGGTAATTACTGGGGGAACGACAAGTGACACGTTCAGTTCCATCACCCAGGGGTCACTGAGGGCGTGTGGGGGAGGCGCAGCTCGTGCACAAAGGCACAAGATCTCGTCTGTGGGGTCCGCTACAGCTGCTGCGGCCCTGGGCTCCTGCCGAGGCCAGCTCCGGGCCCCAGGACAGACGCTCCCGCCCAGGACCTGCTGTGGTCCTGGAAAGAGCACGGGGGTCCTTACTCAGAGGGAAGCGGGGGCTCGGCCGCTGGGTGCGGGCTCTGGGGCCCGCGCCTCCCACCCGGCCAGTGTGAAACGGAGACGGCGGGCAGCAGGCAAGGCTGAGGCTGCCGGGGGAGGGCAGGGCCACTCTGGGCAGGTGGCCGTGAGCAGGGGAACCGAGGCCCTGCTGTCAGGCAGCCTACTTCTTCCAGGAGAAGGTGGCAACGAATGAGAAGGCGTGCAGGGTCATTCTGGAGAGGGGGGCGCGTGCTGGGCTGGATGGGGCCCCAGAAGATACGCCCGCCTGGGGGCTGATTCAGACGCAGTGTCTTTGCAGATGCGATCGATCATGTCATAGACCGTGAGACGAGGTCATCCTGGACCGAGGGCTGTGCACCGAGGGCTGGTGTCCAGAGGAGAGAAGACGGGGATTGGGGACAGAAGACACGGAACGAAGGGCACACAGCTGGGGCGTCCGGGAGCCGGGAGAGGCGGCAGGGACCACCCCCCACCCCCGGAGCCTTGGGGGACAGGACGAGGCGGGGTGGGGGTGGGGGCTCAGCCCTGCCACACCTCGATCTCAGACTTCTGCCCACCCAGGCTTGGTGACCACGTTTCTGTCGCTCCTGAGAACCCAGGAGACGAACAACCGTCCTACAGCAGATCAAGCAGGAACATGATGTGCGGGGAGGGAGGGGGGCATTCCCAAAGCGTGTCTGGGGCCTCCCCAAGGAGGCGTCATCGAAGCTGAGCCTGAGGCCCAGAACAGGGCCCTTATGGGACAACCAGGGTGGAATGTGGCGGGTCCAGGAACAGCAGGTCCAGGGGACCTCCGAGGTGGCGGGGGCAGGCCCGGGCGGAGCCAGGTGAGCCGTGGGAGGGGGCCTGGGGCTGAGGAGCCGCCCCACTCACTTCCCGCCGGAGGCTCCGATACTGACAGTGTGTCCCCTCCCATTCAGGGACCTCCTGCTCCGAAGCACAGACCCCCTGCGACCCACCGCCACTGGGAATAGGTGACCCGGGAGAACACGGGGGCCTGAAGACTTAATGAGCTGTCATCCCAGATGATAGGCTCTCCCTGCCAGCTGGCGGTGGGTCGCAGGGGGTCTGTGCCAAGTCCCCGGGCCCCAGCCTCTACACCCCAGCCCTCCCCGAGCCCCAGAGACAGGCTTGTCTGGCAGCCGTGACCCTCCCCAGGCTATGGCCAGAGAAGCAGGAGAGTCAGGGCCAAAAGGACCTCCATTTTGTCCTCAGCACCCTCGGAGATAAGGGGGTGGCTGAGGGAACGTGCTAGAATACTGGAAGGGACTGGGAGCCCCGGTGGGGGGGTGGTGGGCAGGGGACCGCTGGGCGGCCTCAGACGGGCTGGGGGATGAGCGGCCGGGTGCTGGTTGTGTCTGCTGGGGCCCGTAGGTGGAATTATGGGGGTGTCGCGGTCGGGGGGGCTGGCCACGTGTGCGGCAGTGCCTGCAGAGGGCACACGTCTTTCAGACCTCGGGCAAGTGGTACTTTAACGCTCTCGTGTCGGAGGCGGGCTTCCCAATGGCCGAGGTGACCCCTGTGCAGTTCTCGGTGCTGGGCCGCGGCTACGTGACGTCTCCTTGACGCACAAGCGAGTGGCTTCTTCTTCCTGTGGCCTTAGTCCCCACTCGGGGCCCTCCTGCCCTGCTGTGAGCGTGGGGTGACACTAACGGCCACCTAACTCTGGAGGTAGAAGGGCCCCAGGCAGGGCAGGAGGAGAGGCCTGGTGCGTCCCCCCAAACAGGAGTGGACTTCAAGCCCTTGCCCACCTGACTCCTGCCCTCCAAGACCAGCGGCCGGTGCCACATGGTGGAGTCTGTCCTGGAGAATACCACTGTGCCCGGCGAACACAGAACCTGCGGGGCGTGGGGGGGGGGGCGGTGCCTCACGCCCTCCAGGCCTTCCCCCTCCCCCGCGGCCCTGGGTCAAGTCCTGTGCCCAGGAGGGGGCAGGCTCGGGACTTGAGTCCCTGGTGCTGGGGACCCCACTCCTGGGGCTCCGGTCTGGGGTGGAGCCCAGGGGGCCTCCGCCAACGTGCCCCACCCTGTGACCTTTCGCGGTGTGGGGCGTGAGCCACCTGCACGTGGAGGGACGCCCGAGGGGACACCCGTGAAGGGCCACCTCATGTTTCACAGCGAAGGGCGTTTCCAGGGGCAGAGGCTCAGCACAGCCAAGCTCATGGGTATGTTTCCCGCCACCCCCACCCCGACTGCTCCCGGGCTGTGCCCCTGACTCCTCGGCTCGCCCTCTCACCTCTCCGCAGTTAGAAGTCCTGGGGCCCCCCGGAAGTTCTGGAAGCATTTAAGAAATTCTCACAGCGCAAGGGATTGCCGCAGGAGAGCGTCTTCAAGCCCGTCCAGACGGGTGAGAGGATGGCCCGGCCCGTGTCCCCTGGGTCCCCACCCGGACCGCTCCTTGGGGGAGACATCGGTGCAGTGACGTGTCTCAGGGGCGCCAGGGGCCCCGCTCTTGGGTCTTTGTTGCCGGAGCGTGAGCGGTGCTGGGGTCGGGGCCCTCGGCTGGGGCACCTTCCCATTCGGTCTCCTTCTTCGTTTCCACAGAGAGCTGCGCCCCCCCTGGTGATTGGGGTGAGTGACCCCTGGAGAAAAGTCCTGTATTCGATGGGATGTCGGGTACCCCAGGGGCACCCCAACCTGCAGACAGGAGGGACCCGGTGTGGGCAGCCCCCTCTGGGGCCTGCTCGTTGCCTCGGATATCTGTCCCCAGGTGTCACTCAGGGACATTGAGGGGCTCCTTTTCTTTCTCTGTCCACTGGCTTCATATGTGGAAGTCGGGGCCAGGGGCCCAGGGTCTGCCTGATCACACCCGGCCCACCCAGAGAGAGCTGCCAGGCCACCCTGATCCAGGGCAAGCTGTCACTTTCCCCTCCTCCCGCATCCCCTCTGCTGCCCTGTCACTAGGACCTCTGTCACACGGCAGCCAGGGGTGCCGTGACCCGCCTGAGGCCCCCAGATCTGCTGGGAGCACAGCCAGATGAGGACGGAATGGGCTACTTTTGAGGTCCCACCGTGGCCCAGCCCCTCGTGCACACAGACCTTTGGCTGGGGGCAGATGGCAGAAGGACCCTCCCCCTCTGCTCAGACTGGCTCTGCAGCGGTCCCCCTGTGAACCCACACCTGCAGCCCACAGAGCCCCCCCCAGGCCTTCCCCCCCCCCCCCCCGGCCTCACTGACACCCCCCCTTCCAGAGCCGGAGGCGTGAGGAACGGATCCACTGCAGCCCCGGGGCGGCACCACCAGGACCCTCTGTCCTGCAGGACACGGAGGGAACCCCTGCCCACCGGGCCTGGGCTCGCCCCGCCCCTCCTGCCGCCCTCCCCTCCCCCGCCTCCCTGCCCCACCCCTCTCCTGTCCCCACATAAAGAGCTTCTGCAATCACTGCTGACTGTGTGTGGGGCCCCTCGCGTGGGCTGGGGTCAGGGAGGGCGGCCAAGCCAGGCAGGGAGGACGCGAGGGCACCCGACGTCCTGGTTCTCGGCGGTGGTGCGGCGGCCCAAGGGGCGTGGGGGTGTGGGCGGAGGGGTGGGGGTGCGGCTCTGCCCAAGGGTCCTGTGGGGGCTTCCCGCGGGGCCGACACCGCAAAGCTCAGGTCCTGGGTGGTCCTTAGGTTGGGGGACAGGGGTGTGAGGGTGACAGGTTTCAGATGTGGGGACACACGCAGGGGGGAATCTCCTGGCCCCCCAGCTCCCCACTGGCTGGAGACCGGGCAGGAGTGAGGGCGGGCAGGAGTTTGCCCCGGGCCACAGATGGGGGCAGCCGGACACTGGGAGCCCAGCCGGGGCGCCCTCTGCTCCTGCCCCCTCCCTCCGGGCCTGGCTGGACACGGCTGGCCGGGAGGGAGCCGCTGTCTGAACGCCCTGCCTGAACGCCCTGCAGCCAACCCTGCGGGCTCCCAAAGTCACTGGGCAGCTTTGCATCCAGAGGCCTGACACACAGCCGCGGGGACCAGCGTCTCCTTTCTCCTGGCGGGAGGGTGAAGCCGGCCCGGCTCCCCTGGAGGCGGGGAGATGAGGGCAGCTCCGTCCACGCAGGGTCAGTGCAGCTTCCTACGTCGCGGGCATCCCTGGGTCTCTCCGGGACACAGCCGGCCCCAAATGCAGACTGCGGGGGCCCAGGCAGGAAACACGGGCCAGGGGTCCCTGCTGCGTCCAGAAGCAGTGCCTGAGGGCCCGGCCTCACTGGCCTTGGCCTTGCATGTCTGGCTTTCTGTAATGACAATGCTCCTTACCCTGCTTTCCCTGCAAAGACGCGAGGCCCTCAAGGTGGGTACCTGGCAGGGAGACCCCTTGGATGCCGCCCCAGCCACACGCTCCTGTCCTGGGGTTCCAGGCCTGTCACCATTTATCTACCTGGTGCTGACCTGTCCCTAAGCAGCTGGTCCTTCTGCCGTGGCTGCACCAAGGCCCAGACAAGGGGCTCCGGGGAGCCGGGGCTGGGGGCCCAGTGTCTGTAATGGTCTGGGGCTGAGACTCAGGGTGGGGGGGTAAGGTCTGACAGGTGACAGTCCCAGGAGGCCTCCCTCCAGCTGGAGAACAAGGAGGCGGGGGGCCCGTGCCCAGGTCCTGGGGGGCCCCGGTGGAGCCCGGTAGCCTGGTCTCCGGGTCCCTGGTGGGGGAGGTGGCAGACACCCCGTTGGAGGTATTTTCCCTTCCGGAAAGCCAAGCCCAGCACCTGCCCGAGCACCGTCCCCTCCCCCATGACCCCAGCCTTGCCTGAAGGCTGGACAGTGGTTTGCAGGGAGGCCCAGACCCAGGAGTGTCCCGGGGAGGACAGTCACCGGTGAGACGGGGCGGAACAGCGGGATCTTCACGGAGTCCTGTAAACTGCACTTCCCGTGGGGGCCCCCTGCTCCCTGACCCACACCTTCCCTCCAGCCCCCAGCAGATGCTCTGCACCTATGGCTCCTCCTGCTGGTCCTCAGCAGCGGCTGCTCGGAGGCAGAGTCCTCCTCTTACACCCGGCCTGAGCACTGATATCTGTGCTCCGTTCTGGAAAATTCTGGAGAATTCTGGAAAATTCTCCATCACTGCCCCAGTGCACCTGCCACTCCATCTCGCAAGTCCAGACAGACGGATTTCGTCCTTGGTCTTTTATTGAGGTGACAGTCACACAACATAAAATGGGCCATGGAAATGAACAATCCAGTGGCATTTGGGGCACTCACGATGCTGTGCAGCCACCACCTGTCTCTGGTCACAGAATGTGTTCATCGCCCCAAAGGGGACCCCAGCCCCCGTCCCCGAGCCCCGACACCCTGGATCTGCGCTCTGTCCCCGACCTTCGTAGGCGAGGAATCATTCCGCGGGCGGCCTCTCGTGTCTAGCTTCTCACACGTGGCGCAGCGTGACGTTTCCGAGGCTCCCCCCGCCGTGGCGTGTGTCCGCGGGTGTGGCCGGTGCTGCTGTGACCACGCGCGTGTGTGGACTCATGGGAGCCCCTGTGGGCGGATGTTCTGGGTCAGGTGAGGTTTGCCCACTTTCCGTCGCCCTTCACGTTTTATTTCCCTGTGTCCTGACAGCCCCGGCCCTGGACGCCGGCTCTGGTACAGACCGTGGGGTGCAGCCGCCGTGGGGGCCACGTTCGTCCTGTGAGCATCTGGGCCGATCGGGGTGATTGAGCACAGACGCCAGGAACAAGCCAGGTAACCGAGGCGGAAATCAAATTCAATCAGATGACTGCAGCTCACAGAATTCACTGGATCCGGATAATCAGGCTTGAGAATGTGCGGGAACGGGGGCAGCGGGCAGGTGGGGATGCCCCCCATCCCCACCCTCGCAAGAGCCCGGTCAGCAGGCTGCCCTGGGCCTCCGGACGCTGGACTGTGGCCACAGGGGTCACTGAGGTGAGTTACCCACTGCTCTGGCTCCCAGCAGACACACACACACACACACACACACACACACACACACGGACACACTCACCCCCAGAGGCCCAGGGCTGCATCTCGGGGTGAATTGTCTCCTTTGGCAAAGCCCCCCCTTTGGACTTGAGAACAGCCCCTGCCTCGGGTCCCCGGGCTGGCCCAGGTCCCTGCGCACAGAGTCGCCTCCTGAGCCGCCTTGTCTGGTGTGCAGAGGGCACCCTCCTGCGTGAGCTGAGCCACCGGGTGGGGACACAGGGGACTGGGTGGCTGTGCGGAGATGGGGTTGGCCAGAACCAGGGATCAGGGAAGGGGTTTGGAGCTGCCAGAGCTCAGGGACCAGAGTGAGAAGTGACAGGACCCTGGGGACCGGAATCCATTTTGATCTGGGGACTCCGTCCTCTCAGCGAATACTCACCAGCCGGTCACGTAGGAGTGATCGTGGGTTGCATTTTTATTTAAAATGTTATAAACACTCACGTGTGCGGAGAAGACTGGGTGGCGGGTGAGCCCCCTGGACCCTACACTCAGCTTCACAGCTGTCCGGGCTCCACAGACAGACCTGTCACTTTCCTTCTGTCTCTGGCGGAACGTTCCAGGGCCAACCCCAGACATGCCTCCCTGGCCTCTGTAATGAGAAGAGACTGCACTCTGCTAGCGTGGTATTTTAAACAAAGCAATGTGCTGTGACCACACGTGGCAGTTACCACGCGTGAGCACGCCTCAGTGGCCGCCCGTACCCGTGTCCACATCTGGGGGTCGTCCCGCACACGGGCAAGGCGGGGCCGTCCCTGCCTCAGTGGGTCTGGATGGGCCCAGGACTAGCACCGTCTTGAAAAGTTCTCCAGGAGACTTCAGGGAGCCCTCTAGGTCCAGAACTGCTTCCCCCAAAATGCACAAGCTCCAGGGTCATCCCTTCTGTCTTACAGAGAAGACACTGGGGTTGTATCTGCATTAGAATCTCCTTCCTGGTAGCTGACTGGGTGACCGGGGACAGGGAGACCCGTCTCCGTGGTTGTGCCCACTGACAAGCCTCTGTGCGGGCGGCAGTCACCCAGATGCTGCTGGGGACACAAAAGGGAGGTCGTTCCAGGGTGAAGTTGTCAAGGTCGTTTGGACACAACGTGGTGACCCGGGTTCCCAATGGGGGTGCTGCCTGGGTCCCGGCTGCCAAATGGCACAGAGCTGGGGAGCACAGAGGCAGCAGGCTCAGCTGTCCTCAGAGAGCACGACCCAGGAAGTGTTCCCGATACTGGCGACCAGCCTGGACCCACACCCCGGGCCCTGCCCCCTCGGGGGCCTACCAGGAACCGTCCAGGGACACAGGGACCGTCCCGTTCCCGCTCGCTCCGCAGGAAGAAGGCCTCCCATTGTGCGGGTGGAGGAAGCCCCCTGAGGGCCTGGGGATGAGCCACGGGGGATTCGGGGAACCACATGGCTCGCAGGCCCCCGGCCCCCGTATAAGGGCCCGAGGCCGCGGCCTGGCCTTCCTCAGTCCCGGGAGCTCAGCGCCACCACAGCCGCAGCCATGAAGTGCCTCCCGCTCGTCCTGGGCCTGGCCCTCGTGTGTGGCATCCAGGCCGCCACCGTCCCCCTGACCATGGACGGCCTAGACCTGCAGAAGGTCTGAGGACGGCTGGGGGGGTGGGGCGGTGAGCTGCAGGGTGGGCAGGGGGCGGGGCCTCGGCCACCTGAAGAGCGTGGGTGGAAGCCAGGACGCTGGGACACCCCCCCAACCTGCTCCCCGTCCTCAGGGCGGCTTTCCCTCGCTTGCCCAAGGTCCAGATGGTTCCACTGAACTCGCACGACCTGTCCTTTAAAGCCGCCTGGGAACCCAAGATGTTATTTCAAGTGTGGGGGCTCCCAGAGGGGCGTCTGGTCGGTGGCGGGGGGGTCGCCCAGAGCTCACTGGCTGCCACCCCACTTAGACCGGGCCCCCGGCCGGGGCTGGAGGGAGAGCCCGCTGTGGGGCCGGGGCCGCCTCCCCGCCCCCCATGGCAGCTCAGGCCCCCTCCCCAGGTGGCTGGGACGTGGCACTCCATGGCCATGGCGGCCAGCGACATCTCCCTCCTGGACTCGGAGACGGCCCCTCTGAGAGTGTACGTCCAGGAGCTGAGACCCACGCCCGGGGACAACCTGGAGATCATTCTGCGCAAATGGTGGGTGACCGAGGCCCCCGGGCTGGGGGCCGGCGAGGGCCTGGGCCCAGGGCGGGCGGGCGGGCAGGGTCCTGATGGGAGCTGGCTCCGTGTGGGTGGTCCCCGGTGGCCTCGGAGCCCCCGCCCAGGGCTCCCGGCCGACGGGCCGACCACACAGGGAGGCCACAGGGCAGTGCGCAGAGAGGCCCACGTGGAGGCCGGCCGGTCAGGTGGGGGGTTGGAGCCCTGGGGGTGTGGGCGGTTCCTGCCATGAGGGATCAGAGAGGACAACTCAAGTTCAGTGTTACCACCTTTTAGGGAGGACAACAGGTGTGTTGAGAAGAAGGTCTTAGCAGAGAAAACGGAGTGTGCGGCCAAGTTCAACATCAACTGTAAGTGTCCCCGAGGGCCGGGTGCGAGTTGCAAGGCTGGTCACAACTGTCCTTGGGTGGTGGCTGTCCTTGCAGGCAGGGATGAGGTGGGAGAGTGCCGGTCCGGTCCCACTCTCGGGGCTGCCTGGAGTGGCCGGTGGGGTGCTGACCCGTGGGCCTGTCCACGCCCGGAGCCATGAGCCTTTCAGGCCCGGTTACCCAGCCCGACCACAGAACCGGGGCAGGGAGAGTTTCCGGCCTCATGACTGCGGTCAGTGCACAGCTGAGCTCCTGGACTCTGCTGGAGTCGGGGGGGGGGGGGGCGGGTTTAAGGATCTTCTACCGAAATCTCTGTCACTAACTGCAACATTTAGGGGCTTTTGTGAACTATAAAAAACCACAAATGGAGAGCTAAGTGCTAAAATTTAAACAAAGGAGGCACAGAAACTTCTTGTGGGTTTTCGGTCGGCAAATTCGATTTTTCTCTCACGCTGAAGATGTGCTCTGGGCCACCCTGACCCTCCTCCTCTCTCTCCTTCCTTCATGCCTCACCCCCACCTCACCCCTACCTCCGGCCCCTCCCTGCCAAGCCTGAGTGCTTGGTCGGGAGCTCTCCTGCTCACAGCCCCGGGCACAGCTCTGACCGCTGTGTGCGCGTCTGACTGTTCTGTCCCCGCCACCTGACCCATGACACGCCTGGCCTAGGGGACACACCCGGCCCTGTGCTCCCCACTTTCCACTTCCTGCTGCCGATGGCCACGCTTGCACGTGGGCAGCACCCTGGGGGCTGCAGGACAAGGAACCACACCCGTAGGGGGCTCCTGCTGGACAGGACTTCATCTCCCCTTTGGCTCTTCTCCTCTCCCCAGATCTGGATGAGAACGAGGTCATCGTGCTGGACACCGACTACGAGAACTACCTGTTCCTCTGCCTGGAGAACACCGACGCCCCCGGGCAGAACCTCGTGTGCCAGTGCCTGAGTACGTCACTGAGCAGGCCCGGGGTCCCCCTGCGTGTGGGGGGGGGGCTGAGGACCCCCGGTGGGGACCAAGTCCCCTGACATTGCCTCGGGAATCGGGGATCCAGGATCCAGGCCGAGGGGCTGGGCTTAGTGTTCCTGCCTCGGCCAGAGGATGACTGCTGAGTAGAAGCTTTGGTTGGGGGTGATGTTCCACAAAAGCACCATTAAACCTGTCAAGTTCTGAACGGAACGCAAGCCGGTAAGATCCGGTAGCAGGAGGCTGAGACGTGGCCGCTTTGCCTGAATGAAGCACTTTGTGTGCGGTTAGAGACGCGTTCTCGGCCAGCACGTCAGCCCTGCGGGCGAGCCCCAGCCGCCCGGGGACGGGGACCCTGGCCTCGTGTCCCTGCAGGGCCCCCGCGCCGTCCTGGGAGGGCGGGGCGGGGACCCTGGAGGGCAGGGGGGCTGAGCCCCGGAGGCCACCCTGGAGGCTGACCTCAGGACGCCAGTGTGTGCTTTCTGCTCTGGCTCCCTGGACGGGGCTCCCCGAGGCCGTCAAAGCCCCGCGGCCCAGGGACTGACCCACCGCCCCCCACAGCCAGGACCCTGAAGGCCGACAACGAGGTCATGGAGAAGTTCGACAGAGCCCTCCAGACTCTGCCCGTGCACGTCCGCCTCTTCTTTGACCCGACCCGGGTGGCAGGTGACCGCCTCCACACCCCGCGTCCCTGCTCTCACCCTGCGTGCGGCTCACCCGTCGGACAGCCATGAGCCCGGGGCGCGTCCGTCTCCCACGGTGGCCCCCATTCCCCGGGCCCCCGGGGGAGGGGGTGCAGAGCCCCTGGGGCGGGGTCCCCCTCCCACCCCTCTGGGCCCAGGGCTGCCCCGGCGACCTGTGACCTCTCCCCCCGGCTCTCTCTCCTTCCGCAGAGCAGTGCCGTGTCTAGGTAGGTGAGCTCCTGCCCGACCCGCCTCCTGGGGTAACGTAGCAGCCCTGCCCCCACGTCCTGGGCACGTGCACGGGTGGGGGGCGTCCCGGGGGACCCCCAGCTCCCCTCCGTCGGGCCCCGGCCCCTCTGTGGGAATGGCTGGAACCCGGCGTCTCTCCTGCTGACCTCGGGGGCCGGGCTGGCAATGCCAGTCAAGTGCCCGGCTCTGTCCTAGAGCCTCTTAGGTCCAGGCATGTGCCCCACTCTGGGACCTCGTGCTTTCTTTGGGGGTCAGGTTGTTGTTTGAAGGAGGTGGGGGGGGGGGGAACTGGACAAGGAGGGGGTTGGGTCGTGGCTGGGTGGCATTGAAGGCTGAGAAGTTGCAGGCCTGGTGCCACATTACTAAGGGGGATGTCCTTGGCCCCACCCGGTCCCCTGTCCCCAGCAGCACGCTGCTCTGCCTTCGTCTGTGTTCGTGACCTCATTGCTCACCTCCCACACAGGAGCAAGCAGACCTTTCCGTCCCCTCCTCCAGAAGGCAGACGTCTCCTTGTCCTCTCAAAGAGGAAGCCAGAGACCTGGTCCCGTCCCCTTCCTCCTTCCTGGTCCCTGTGCTTGGGGGCCGGGCACCTGCTCTCTGAGGATTCTAAATAAAGCCGCATGACCTCTGCTCCTCGAAGTGTGTCATTGGGAGTGTGTGGGGACACGGGCTCTGCTGGCACTTCTGGGGGCTCCGGGTGGGACCCGGGCAGCATCTGGGTGGGGGGGCCAGGTTTCTCATCAACAAAACAGGAGAACCAGCTTGTGCAAAATTTGTCAAATACGCGCAAAGTATCAGAGTCGATGGGCCAGGAGGAGTCCTTAATCCTTACGGTAGTTAGGTAAAAGAAGCTAAGGGGCGCCTGGGTGGCTCAGTCGGTTAAGCGTCCGACTTCAGCTCAGGTCACAATCTCGCGGTCCGTGAGTTCAAGCCCCGCGTCGGGCTCAGGGCTGATGGCTCAGAGCCTGGAGCCTGCTTTGGATGCTGTATCTCCCTCTCTCTGCCCCTCCCCCATTCATGCTCTGTCTCTCTCTGTCTCAAAAATAAATAAACGTTAAAAAAAATTAAAAAAGAAAAAAAGAAAAAAAAGAAGCTAAAATAAATGAATCTACAATCAACTCAAGTTAGAAAGAAAGCATTAAAGTGAGGAAAATCAAGGTGCCTGCGCCCCACAGTGAGGGGGGGGTGAGGCTGCACCCGTTCAGTTAGCTCACCTGTCAGAAATAGCTGGGAAAAGCCACAAACTCCAGAACAATCAATGACCACAGATCAAGAGAAATTTTATTAAAAGAATCATAAGGGACTTGGCTATTTGGTTCTAACCTAATATACTTGAAACCCCAAATGGATGACTTCCACAGCAAATGCAAGCGTCCAAAATAAATCGAAGAAGACCAGAGAAAAAGTAGACAGGTCCCTCCGCCAGGCAGACAGACAGACCGATAGGTGCAGAGTCCCCGCCCGCTCCCCGGCCCGGCCACCAGCATCAGGAGGGGACAGACAGGTGCTTCAGGGACAGAAGGTCAGCAGTGGGCTGCTCCATTACCTCACACCTGACAGAGACTGGCAGAGACAGCACAGTGACAGAAAGCCCTACCAGGAATAGTGCCCTTGCACGGCACCAAGGGGCTCCTCTCTGCCCTGCGTTCACAGATGGCCAGTTCACCCCTACAACCGCGCAGGGGGCAGGCACCAGGTACGCCTCCTGATCCACCGGCCCGATGGGTCAGCCGGCCCGGCGTCAATGCACACAGCCACCCAGGACACCCCACGCATCAGCACGAAGCCCCTGAATGGCATAGTCGCCCCTGGGATCTAACAGGGGGGCATCGGGGTGAATTTCATACCCAGAAGACATCTCTGAACAAACTAGGTTCAGGTAACAGAAGACGAAGGGGAATGGCTTCTCTGTAGGTGGTGAAGTCTGTTAAAACTCCTTCCTGTAAATTCTCTAAATGGACGTGGGGAGGTTTCCAGCGTCTGCCGTGACGTGCTAACTTCTGCGTGGGAAAGGACGGCCATGAGCACGTACGCGGGAACCCGTGAGAAGACACTCAGGAAGGAGCACACATCAGTGAGTTAGTGATCTACCGCGAGGAACGCAGGTGTGCAGGCAACAAATTGGTGGGCGCAGGTTTTCATGCAATTTTAAGTTTCAAACCAGTTCATATCTTAAATATTTTAAATGTAAGACAAAAATAAAAACTGAAAGGCAGCAAGCCATAAAATGATAAACAAGCAGAAACAAATGAATCTAACTTCTATAAATTGACCATTTCAGAGAAAAATTCCCAACCTTTTTTTTTTTTGCCAGTGACATGTTTTTTTTTTATTTTTTTATTTTTATTTTTTAAATTTTTTTTAACGTTTATTTATTTTTGAAACAGAGAGAGACAGAGCATGAACAGGGGAGGGGCAGAGAGAGAGGGAGACACAGAATCTGAAACAGGCTCCAGGCTCTGAGCTGTCGGCACAGAGCCCGACGTGGGGCTCGAACTCACGGACCGCGAGATCGTGACCTGAGCCGGAGTCGGCCGCTTAACCGACTGAGCCACCTAGGCGCCCTGCCAGTGACAAGTTTTAATGCCATACAGAGATAGATCTGCCATGAGACGTGGTCAGTTCCAATATTAGGGAACATGGACAGTGATGGAGTGAGTAGCCTCATCGAGAAATCTTGGCCGGATGCCACACTCTCTGGTCACACCATGTTCACTGTGCTGGGTGCCCACCCAGGGGTCTCGCCCCTGCGACAGTGCCCCACTTACTCGTACTCAATCTTGTGTGGACTATATTCTAGGGAAAAAGAAATCTTAACATCAACCTAGTAGTAACATTTGTGTTGGTGACAATATGGGTGTTCTTATCAGCTGGAATCCAATTTGAAACAGATGGAACTTTAGGCGTGGCTTTGATCGAGGACTCATTTAGAGGGATCTGGTACCAGGGAAGGAAGGAGGGGGCTGGGGACAGCGGAGCCAACCTCTTGCCACGCACAGTCACGAGGACAAGGGACAGGGAAGGACTCATGTTGTCATTGGAATAAATGAAAATGTCAGTGGAGCAAAGTAGACTGGCGGGAAATTTGTGAAGAAATTTAATGGAAGCTAAGAGTGGCATTTCAGCTCGAAGGAGACTTAAGTCTTCTTTAGTGAATGGCACACAGCCAGCTGGAATCTGTGTGGTGCGAGCCTCATAACGTGAGTTGGGGAGTCACCCCTCGGCTTGTGGTTTCTGGAAGAGTTTTTGCAAGATTCATGTTACTGCTTTCTTAAATGTTTAGCAGAATTTAACAGTGAAGCCAACTGTGGTTTGAGATTTTGATGGTGGGGGAGATTTTTATCTATAAATTCAATTTCTGCAATAGATCTACGTCAATTCTGGCTAAGCATTGCTTCTCTAATAAGCTTGGATACTTTGCATCTTTCCAGGAATTTATGCAATTGTCCAAGTTATCAAAATTATTTCCATAAAGTTACTCAAAACGCTCCCTTGATATTCTTCTAGAGTCCATAGGATCTGTGCTGGTGTCACATTCTTCATCCCCAATAGTGCTTTACGCCAGCTATCTGGGTTTTCCTGATTAGTCTGGCTGGAGGTTTATCCATTTTCCTCATCTTTTCAAAGATCAAACCTGATTTGGGTTAATTTTCTATATTGGTTTTCTGTTTTCCATGTCATCGATTTTTGCTATTACTATCATTTCTTTCCTCTTGCTTACACTGGTTTTGACTTGTTCTCCTAGTTACTTAAGCTACAGACTTAGATTTTTAAATTGAGCATGTTGTGTGGTCTAATGCTGGAAGCCGAGCTGTCCCAGCCTGAGTGGCAGGGCCCGGGCTGTGGACGGATTGGTGACTGTAGGGCGGCCCGCCGACAGTGAAGCTTCTTGTACTCCCGCTTTTAGGTAATTTGGCCTTAAAAGTACCTGGGGTATTGTCTGTTGGGGAATCGCCCTCGACAGGCCCTCTGGGAAAAGAACCATTAGGAAAGAAAATAAAGTTCTGCAAGAAATCGTGCGGCCTTACGTTTAGCCCTTGCCATTCCCCATGGAGACTCCTCCACTTACAGGAAGGATAGGCTCATGCATTTGCCAGCAAAGGCGGCCAACGAAGCAGAGACATATGGATCTGAAAGCCCCACTCTGATAACTAAGGAGTGTTATCTATGGACACAGGTCACTCTGACCCCTAGGCCCGCTTGGCCCCCAGGAGGCATTCCAGATGATGATTGAACCTCGTCGGTTTAAGTACAGAATGGTTCATTGGTTCCTAGGTGCATTGTCTCTCTGAGAATGTATAAGGCGTGGGTTTCTAAGGCTCTCTTGGCCCCCTTCCTGGCACCTCGGACCCAGGCGAACGCTTTTGTTCTTCCAAACCACGAATGGTCCAGGGAAACAACTAAGAGGTTGTGTCCCTGTAACTGTTCCACTTGAGGTGCTGAGAGATAAATGACCTTTCGTGAAAACAGCAAAGCAAATACTTTATAAATTATAGATAAACATAGATACATAATAAAAACAATAAAAGAAATTAATCAACAAGCAAAGGGCAGGAGGGAACGTTATGACAAAACAATCATGTTATTCCTTATTGGGTGATTATACAATGGAACAATTTTAGAATTGGGTAATGTTAGAAAAACATAGATGACGTACGTTACAAGGAAATCACTAGCAAATATAATGCCACGTTTACTGCAATAAATTGGCCAGTTCAACACACTGCTGTTGACTGTGTCCGTTTTTATTTTAGTTTTTTATTTTCCAGTTTTTTATTTTAGTTTTGTTTTATTTTCACCGACACCGTTCTTCCTTCGGGAACCCCTGGTTGCTGGAGCTGGTCTCCGGCAGTCTAATAATAAGCATCAATGCCACAAATTCCCTTCAAAGTGCTGCTTGAGCTGTGTCCACATATTCTAATAGATTTCGTTCTTGTTTTTACTTAATTCAAAATACTTTTCTGTGAAGGAGCAAATCATATCTTTTGTCTATTGAGTTCTTGGTATTTCTCTATTGATTCGTAGGAGCTCTTTACGTATTAAGGAAATTAGATTTTACTTGTGCTATCAGTTAAAAGAGTTAAACATAATTTTCCTCAGTTTATCATTGCTTTTCTTGCTTGGCTAGTGGTGTCATTTTAATGTGTTTCCTCTATGTGGCTAAACTCACCGGCGTTTCCTTTTGTGGCTTCCGATCACCGTCACAGGGCTTCGATCATCTTCAGAGAGGCTTTTCATATTCTAAAGTTGAATTCCTGAATGTTCAATATTTCATCTTTTGTGCTCAACATCACTCCTCATCAGGGAAATACAAATCAAAACCACACTGAGATATCACCTCACACAGAGTGACTAAAATGAACAAATCAGAAGACTATAGATGCTGGAGAAGATGTGGAGAAACGGGGACCCTCTTGCACTGTTGGTGGGAATGCAAACTGGTGCAGCCACTCTGGAAAACAGTGTGGAGGTTCCTCAAAAAATTAAAAATAGATCTACCCTATGACCCAGCAATAGCACTGCTAAGAATTTACCCAAGGGATACAGGAGTGCTGATGCAAAGGGGCACTTGTACCCCAATGTTTATGGCAACACTTTCAACAATAGCCAAATTATGGAACGAGCCTAAGTGTCCATCAGCTGATGAATGGATAAAGAAATTATGGTTTATATACACAATGGAATACTACGTGGTAAAGAGAAAGAACGAAATCTGGCCTTTTGTAGCAACGTGGATGGAACTGGAAGGTATTATGCTAAGTGAAATAAGTCAGGCAGAGAAAGACAGACACCATGTGTTTTCACCCTTATGTGGATCCTGAGAAACTTAACAGAAGACCATGGGGGAGGGGAAGGGGGAAAAAGTTACAGAGAGGGAGAGAGCCCAACCATAAGAGACTCTTAAAAACTGAGAATATTGGGGCACCTGGGTGGCGCAGTCGGTTAAGCGTCCGACTTCAGCCAGGTCACGATCTTGCGGTCCGTGAGTTCGAGCCCCGCGTCAGGCTCTGGGCTGAGGGCTCGGAGCCTGGAGCCTGTTTCCGATTCTGTGTCTCCCTCTCTCTCTGCCCCTCCCCCATTCATGCTCTGTCTCTCTCTGTCCCAAAAATAAATAAAAAACGTTGAAAAAAAAAATTAAAAAAAAAAAAACTGAGAATAAACTGAGGGTTGCTGGGGGGGGCGGGAGGGGAAAGTGGGTTATGGGCATTGAGGAGGGCACCTGTTGGGATGAGCACTGGGTGTTGTATGGAAACCAATTTGACAATAAATTTCATATTAAAAAATATTTCATCTTTTCTCCATCAAGAATTCATTTGCTTTAATTCATGAGTTAGCACCCAAACGGTATTTTCCAACCATCCACCCTGTTCTCCCGAAACCGTCTATAACTACTGAGTTCTCCCACATTCGTGATTCTCATGTGTATTTTGGTCTGTTCAGAGGCTTCTCATCCATTCTCCCGGGCTGTCCACGTGCCAGAACCCCAGTGGTTTTGTTCTGTTTGCTTCCTTTTGGAAGCACAGCTGACCCACCACATTACGTTAGGTTCAGGTCAGGTGCACAACATCGTGATTCAGCATCTCTGCACGTTGTCCTGTGCTCACCACAAGCGTGGCCACCATCTATCACCATACACCCTATTGCAACATCACTATGTCCCCCATGCGTCCCCCATGCTTCACCTATCATCCCCGTGACTTATTCATTCCGTAACTGGGAGCCTGTGCCTCCCACTCCTCTTCACGCATTTTGGGCACGGCTCCCTCTCCTCTGGCAGAAAACACTTTTCTAGAAAATTGTCTGTTTCATCCAACTTTTCATTTATTCCGTGAAGTTAAATAAAAATTTCCCTTCTAACGGTTCTTTACTTTTTTCTCCTTTTGTGGTTATTTCCCATATTTGATGTATTTTTTTTCTTTTTCCTTTTTATCTTGGCTAAGGCACCTAATGACTTCCCCATTTTTTTGATATTTTTCAAGAACCACCACTTGACCAAGTAATGGTTTTTCTATTTTCTTTAAGTTTCTTTATTATTTATTTATTATTTTGAGAGAAAGAGAGAGGGGAAGAGAGCGCAAGTGGGGGAGGGGCAGAGAGAGGGAGAGAGAGAATCCCAAGCAGGCTCTGTGCTATCAACACAGACACCTCCCCTCCCATTTTCCTATTTGCTAATTCAGTAATTTCTGCTTTTATGTTTGCAGAAATGTAAATGTTATCTTCTTTATCCTTCATTATGGTTACATTGTTTTCACCCCTAATTTTTGAGTGGTATAGCTAACCAATTCCTTTTCATTCTTTTCATTTATTGACATCATCTTTAGGACAATAGATTTTCCCAGATCCCTCAGAATCTGACGTGCTACGTGTTCATTTTTATTTTCTAAATACTCTGCAATTTTCTCTTTCACTCAAGAGTTGCCCTACAATCTCTATGTTCTTGCTGTAAAAAGAACCATTGACTAGTCTAGCTCATAATCCGATTTTGGAGGGGAAAATCGCATTTTGATCATCCTAAAACATGAAGGGTCCCCTGGTTTGTCCTCTGGGTACCAAGCATATCTGGGTAAGTGGAGAAAGCCTGGGAATAACAGGGACCAGTTTAGGACTCTGAGTCCTACTTTGACTCTCTCCTTGTAAATATTTATCAGCACCAGCTGAAAGCCCTAATTACCACTTGCAGCCCTGAGACTGAATTGGTGTTCACCTCCCTCCTGCCCTACTCAGTTAATGATCGGATCCAGCTGTCACTCAGGGTTACTGGGAAGTCTCAGAAGGGGCCAAAAATGGAGCCAGCAAGACACAAAGACCCATTATGAGGAAGTGCCCGAGGACTCTGCAGAATCTGGCAGGTGTTGGGCTCACTCTGGGTTCAGGCGGATGGCCCCACACCGGGTCTAGGAGGGCCCTGCGAGCTGGAAGTGATGTTTGTTCCAGAACCTGCTTCTGGCTGACCTCAACAGCCCTGGACTCTAGGCCAGCCTTGGCCACTTACTGTGGGTAAATATAGGTCAGGCACTTGGCACATTAGATCTCGTTCTTGACATCTGCAGAGGAAGCTGGCTGGGAGGTGTCAAAAGTGACAAAGGACACGAAAGCACCTTGGAAAGTTGGAGGAATTGTGAGAATGAGAAGCTCAATGTCCTGTCCAATAGGAGTTAAGGAAGCCATTCGTCCATTTTTCTACCATCCATCTATCCGCTTACCATCCAACCATCTATCCACCATCCATCTAACCATCCACCATCCATCCATCCATCCATTTATTTACCATCCATCCACTAACCATCAATTCATCCATCCATCCATCCATCCATCCACCATTTATCCATCCACCATCCATCCATCTGTTTAACATCCATCACTCCTTTTCTCAAACACCATTTATAGTGCTGTGTGACCTGTTTTTGGAATCTTTGCTATCTCAACACTACCTCAGTAGAGCCCCTTAAACAGTCAACCCTGGGATAAATACTGCGGAGGTTTCCTGTGTAGAGTACAGGTAACTTTCAAAATGCAGAAACAATTGTTTCTGCTACACAAATATGGATTAATTAGTGTTATTGGTGGCGTAGCAGATATACATATCAAGCAAGGCTGACAGATTCAGCTGGTAAAGAAACAATGAGCCCTTTTTAGATTCAGAAATTGTATTACTTACACAGACAGCAAAAGCAAGATCAGAAAGGGTGCCAAGTCCCAGGTCCCTGCCCCTCCCTGCCCACCGCGTCCCCATGTCCACCTTCCTCTCTGGAGTTGGTCAACTTGCCGGCCATGCACTTGTCCACCTGGGCCCAGGGACCCGAGCCCCCCTCTCTGCCTACCTGAATTCCTACTCCCATGACAGCCTCCACCCCACCCCCAGACCTGCAGAGGGAGCGAAGGTGAGCTGACTGCCCGTGCTTCAGGGGCACCTAGAACCTGCCTGAGGGGTGGCTTTGGGAGGGGGCAGGGTCCTCTGTGCACTCTGTATGCCACTAGCCTGCCCAAACACCTGGGACTGCAGCCTTTGCCCCCAGAATGATGACCTGTGAGCCCAGGTGGCCACGCAGGAGCGAGGTGGCTGTGGGGCCCTCATGGAGCACAACAGAGCACACGGCCATGTCCGGCCCAAGGGCACGCAAGCTCAGAACAACGGTGTGAACTGGGCATCACACAGGGAGGGGACCAGGAATGTGACAAGGTGGGCCCCTTGTGCTCGACAGTCAGCCACCCACGGGCATGATGTCTACAGACCCAGGGACTGGCATAGGGATCTCTAGCCATTGGTGGAGGCCCGGGGCCCACCTTCCAGGACACAGCTGTCCTCAGTGCTGACTCTGACCTGTTGTTGCCTAAGATTGCGACCTGGGAAGTGTTCCTGATGCTGGCGACCAGCCTGGACCCACGCCCCAGACCTACCCCTCTGGGGCCTACCAGGAACCGTCCAGGCCTCAGGGACACAGGGACCTTCCTGTTTGGACTGGAGTGGGGGAGTCAGTGGCACTGGAAGAGGGCCTCAGGCTGTCCTGGAAGATGATGTCCTCGGGACCTTGAGGATAAGCCACGGGGCATTCGGGGAACCGCATGGCTGGGGTCCCAGAGGTCCTGACTTGCAGGCCCCCGGCCCCCGTATAAGGGCCCGAGCCCGCGGCCTGGCCTTCCTCAGTCCCGGGAGCTCAGTGCCACCGGAGCCACAGCCATGAAGTGTCTCCCACTCGCCCTGGGCCTGGCCCTCGTGTGTGGCCTCCAGGCCGCTACCGTCCCCTCCGCCATGGAGGACCTGGATATAAGACAGGTGTGGGCGTGTGGGGTGGGTGCTGGGGGGCCTACAGAGGGCAGGAAGGCCTGACTGCAGAAATCTAAGGGAAGACCAGACGAGGCATAGAGCTAGGCCAGGCCTTTGTCCCCCCAAATGCTGGCTCTGACCACCTGCCTGTTTCCCTCTCAGTCCCGGGCGGAGTCACCCATGACTCTGCCACACTCCGAAAAGGAGCTCACCCAGGACAGCGCTGGGGGGAGAGGGCAGCTATTGCAAATATGCAAGAACCCCTTGGGGTGTTGGCACACAGTAGGAGGGCCTCAGATGTGCCCTGAGTCCTGACGCACCACAATCGCGATCCCACTCGAGAAACCCCGGAGTGTAGGGGACAAACCAGCAGGCGGGTCGGAAGGAGAGCCCGCTGTGGGGCCGGGGCCGCCTCCCCGCCCCCCATGGCAGCTCAGGCCCCCTCTCCAGGTGGCTGGGACGTGGCACTCCATGGCCATGGCGGCCAGCGACATCTCCCTCCTGGACTCGGAGACCGCCCCTCTGAGAGTGTACGTCCAGGAGCTGAGACCCACGCCCGGGGACAACCTGGAGATCATTCTGCGCAAATGGTGGGTGACCGAGGCCCCCGGGCTGGGGGCCGGCGAGGGCCTGGGCCCAGGGCGGGCGGGCGGGCGGGCAGGGTCCTGATGGGAGCTGGCTCTGTGTGGGGGGTTCCCAGTGGCCTCAGAGGCCCAGCCTATGGCTCTGGGCCTATCACGCAGGGCGGCCACAGGTCAGTGAGCAGAGAGGCCCATGTGGAGGCCGCCGGTCAGCTGGGGCTGGGGCCCTGGGGGCCTGGGCGGTTCCTGCCACGAGCCCTGTCTGCCCTGGAGAGAGGGCCGGGGACCCAAGGAATTCTCACTGTGATCGGTGATGAGATCCTTAGAGGCGCTGTGACCGATCCCCCCGCGAACGGGGTCAGTTCTGAGCTAGCCTCCGCCCCCCACCCCCAGCAGCTTTCTGGGCTGGCTTCATCTACCCCATTGTCACCTTGTCCGAGTCACCTGCTCAAGGCCACAGGGCCACTCACATTTGGGCCAACACCTCATGGCCTTGCTCGCAGCCGGCCCAGGGCTGGGTGTCCTCAGGGTCTGTGGATGCTTCCTGGAGCCCAGCTCCTGTCCCTCCACTGGGGTTCGGGGGTGACCCCCACCACTCTGGCTTTTCAGGGAAAACCACGCATGCATCGAGGGGAACATCATGGCCCAGAAGACCGAGGACCCAGCCGTGTTCACGGTCGACTGTAAGTGCCCCCACCCCGTGCCTGTGGGGCCACCTCCCGGTCAGCCCCCCTTAGGTGCCCGTGGACAGAGTGCTCCCTCCCGCTCTGAGCCCCCCACCCCCGACCCCCGCCACGTCCTGACGGCAGGGAAGAGTCAGACGGGTGTGTGGTCTGCCCTGAATGCCAGGCCCGGCTTCTCTTACCCTACATCGCAAAGGGCACTCCCAGGGAGGGGGGGGTGGATGAGGCCTGGGGACCAGCCCCCCGCCTCTGGGGCTCAGTCTCCTCCAGGCCCCTTGGCTCCCTGCTCAGGTAGGAAGACGGCGGAGAGGCATCTGGTTCCCTGCAAACCCGGGCAGGTTCGGTCCTCGCAGGGAACGCCTGAGGGCAGGCCTGCGGCAACTCCCCTGCTCAGGGACCAGCGGCCTGTGGCTCCTTAAAAATACCCAAATAAACCAGACCGGTGGGCAAACACCCTGTGGACTTGCCGGTCAATCCTGGAACCTGCTTCTGGAACCTTCTGGGCCTAACTCCAGCCTTTCTGCCCAGGCCCTGTCTCCTGGGCCTAGCGGCCTCGTCCGGGGCGGGACCCGGGCCCACCCCCTAGCTTCCAGCCCTCCTCTGCCACCAAGGACGGCCACCGAGCACCCACCCCAGCACCTCCCGTTCTTAAGCTATGAGCAGGCTTTCCAGCAGGACCTCGGGTCATCCTGGGAAGGTGGCGGGGGCCTCCGAAGAGCTGGGCAGTGCCCAGCAGGGACACTGCTGTCCTGCTCCGAGCCCTGCCAGGCCCACGGCCCCACAGACTTGGGGTCCCCACACGCTCCCGTTGGCTCCCCACCTTTGAAAAACAGACATCACGGCCCTACCCACCGCGATAATTCTCCATTTCCTTCTGCCCATTGATGTCCACGTAGAGCCGCGACTCCAGTGGGGCTCCGGTTCTGGATTATTTTGTCATCGCTCACAGGACCTGGGCACCTGTCACAGGAATTGGGGGGGGGGGTCACCTGGGTCTTAGCGCCTGAGCGTGTGCACGAATATCCGAAAGGATCAAGAGCACAGCCAGAAGTGGGGACGAGCCTTGGGCCAAGCAGGGCAGAAAATCCCAGAAGGGCTTTGCTGCCGTGCGGATTTTGAAAGACCTGCCCACGGTCTCGGCCCAAGTGCAGGGGGTGCCGGTCCGGCACAGCCAGGGCTGCTCGGAGGGCCCCCCGCGGGGTCCCTGCCAGGGGTGGGCCGTGGAAATGCACGGCAGGTGAAGGGGAGGCCCGAGGTGGCAAGGGGGGTCGTGGGCCGGATCTCAGGTCTCTGTTCTGGCCTCTTCTCCAGACCAGGGGGAAAGAAAGATCTCCGTGCTGGACACTGACTACACCCACTACATGTTTTTCTGCATGGAGGTCCCAGCGCCCGGCACAGAGAACGGCATGATGTGCCAGTACCTGGGTGCGTAGCCGCCCCGGGGCCACCCTCCAAGGCGTGGCTCGTGAGCACGCCGGGGGCCCCGGTGGGAGGAAGGGAGCAGGGCTGCCTCCTGGCCTCCATGGCTCACATTAGCAAAGGTCCTGCGGTGTGATCCGATGTGGAGTCATCCACACGGGGAACCCTACCATTGTTCTCAGGTGCTCTCTCCCAGGGCTCCTGAGGGGACCGTGGGCGCTGGGCCAGCAGAACGCTCCCTGGCCAGTTGACTCACGGTGTCCTGATGCGGCAGGACAGCTGACGGCCCGGGGGCTGTGGGCCCTCTTGTCCTGTGTCCATGCAGACCCCCCGGTGCTGTCCTGGGACTGGGCCGGGGGAGGGGCAGGGACGCTGGAGGGCAGGGGGCCTGAGCCCCAGAGGCCACCCCGGGAGCTGACCTCAGGACGCCAGTGTGTCCTTCCTGCACTTGCTCTCTGGACGGGGGGGGGGGGGGACCTCGGGCTCCCCAGTGTCATCAAGCCCCGCGGCCCAGGGACTGACCCACTGCCCCCCCCCACGCCCCCCCAGCCAGGACCCTGAAGGGCGACAACGAGGTCATGGAGAAATTCGACAGAGCCCTCCAGACTCTGCCCGTGCACATCCGGATCATCCTGGACCTGACCCAGGGGAAGGGTTAGCTCTGCCCTCGGTCGCCCTCTCCTGGGCTTGCTGTCCCAGCTCTGGGACCCATCGGTGGTTCTGTAGAAATCAGGACAGCGTCATCCTTCATCATTGGTCCCCATTCCCGGGTTGGGGAGGGGGTGCAGAGCCCCTGAGGCGGGGTCCCCCTCCCACCCCTCTGGGCCCAGGGCTGCCCTGGTGACCTGTGACCTCTCCCCCCCGGCTCTCTCTCCTCCTGCAGAGCAGTGCCGCGTCTAGGTAGGTGAGCTCCTGCCTGACCCGCCTCCTGGGGTAACGTAACAGCCCTGCCCCCACGTCCTGGGCACGTGCACGGGTGGGGGGCGTCCCGGGGGACCCCCAGCTTCCCTCCGTCGGGCCCCGGCCCCTCTGCGGGAATGGCTGGAACCGACGTCTCTCCTGCTGACCGCGAGGGCTGGGCTGGCTGTGTGTCCACTCTCTCGAATGGCCTTTGTGGGATGTCGTTCCTGTGTCCCGGTCGAGCCCCCATGCGGACGTCCCCATGGGCTCTTCTGGGCAAGGGCGTGGGGTGACCAGCACTCAGCCCGAGGTGGAGAGGCCGTCCCTCACCCCCAGGCTGGGAGGGGCCGGCGAGGGTCCGACAGGCTCCCCAGGAATCACAGGGGAGCCTTGGTCCGTTTCAGGGCCCAGAGAAGATGACACCCCTTCCAGCCCCGTCGGGGGGACTCAGGAGGGACCGGACCTGCCGGACCTGTTCGTCCAGCCCCCAGGCTCCTGGGGGGGCGGGCCCAGCCTGGGGTCTCCTGCTCTGAGCCCCTCCCCCTCCAGCAATAAAGAAATAAAGCAGGGAACAGTCTGCCTGGGTCTTTCCTGGCCTTGTGCGTGTGGGGATGGGGGGGGTCCCCGCGGGGTGTTAGACGTGATGTCCCGTTGCCACGTGTGGCGTCTCTGGTCACACGACCGTGGAAGCTGAGGGGGCAGTGCAGCTGGGGTTCTAACTGCTCCGTTACTTTCCTAACACAGAAACGTCTCAGGGGTCTCCTTGGGGCCTCTTGCCCTCCCGCCAGCCTGAAGGTCGGGGATGGGGGGCGGTGGGAGCTCCAGGGCCGAGAGGGCATGCGGCCTGCGGTGTGGATGACAGGCCCACAGACACCAGCATCAAAGAGCAGAGCCCCCCCGCCCCCCTGTTAGGGCTCTGGGGTCCCCCAGGGAGCCACTGCAGAGGGGACCCGCCCCCCTTCCCCCGCCCCCCCTCCCCCGCCCCGGACAGAAACGGGAACAGGAAATGGGCCGGCCTGTGGTCATCCCGAGCCCCTGCCTGGGGGCTGAATGTAGGCCTTCCTTCCACCGTCACCAAGGCCCTGGAAGGCAGCCACTCCCGTCCACACCGAGGGAGGGTGTCCCAGCAGCAACTAGCCTCCAGGTCCACACAGCCCGGTCAGAGGGGGACCTGGACGTTGACCCAGGCCGTGTGGCTCCAGCCCAGCTCTGAACTCGACACAAAGCCCCATCTGAGGGCAACACCGGGTTCAGGCCCAGAGACACCACTGATGGGATCCGGCCCACCCGGGGCGGGTGGAAAGGAAGTGAGCTCGCTTCTGGGGGCGCCAGGCACGGAACCCGTGTGCCACACGCGGTCACCAGGGCCACGTGCTGGCGAGGCGTGGGTGCTGGAGTCAAGAGGGCAGCGCAGGCCAGCCCGCCCGGCCCCTGCCGTCCATTCCGCATCTGGTCTCGTCCGTAAGTGGAGACGGCTGAAGGAACAAATGCAGGGAGTGGGAGGTAGGACACGGGGGAGGACAGCTCCTGCACCCTGAGCTCGGCTGCACACCCCGCGTGGTGGTGTGGCCCCGCTGCCGTGACCACAACTCTGACACACCTCGGGCCTCAGGCCCCAACCCCAGGGCCGGCTGCCCCTCCCGCCGGGCCCCTCCGGCCACCGCCATGGTTACCTGGAAGCCAGCAAAGTAAGCACCACGATCACGAGCCCTGAAAATTACATAAACTCCAAAAAGAGAGCCCTGGAAGGCAGGCGAGCAGGACGTTCTGGTCTGGGACCCGGGGATCCGAGGACAGCGCAGTGGCAGCTAGTTCTGGGTCCCCCCCAGGACAGAAGGCAGCCCAGGGTGGTCCACTGCCCACCTGGATCAAACCGGGGCCCCCCCATGACACCAGGCTAGCCCAGTGCCTGTGGCCAGAAGGACCAACGGGGGCCCCTCCAACCGCGAGCCGCCGGGACGGACTCCCCTTCCTCGGGACACTGGGACTGAGACGACCCTCCCCTGGGGAGCTGGGCCATGGCCTTGAGCTGGAGAATCACTCCTGCCCCTCAGGCAGCGCCGGCAGGGCCACGGGAGCCCCACACCAGCCGCGCCGGCAAAGGCACGCTGTGAACGTCAGACCAGTGGGACCTCGTGCTGCCCCCAAACCGGAAGCTGCCACCTCCGCTGCTGCTGGGACACTTTCAACAGGACCCGGAGTCTCCGACAGAAGAGGCAGAGTGACCGGGGAGCAGCCGGAGGTCACCCGGCACAGGGGACACCAGGAGCATCACAGCCTGAGGGAGAAGACGACGAGAGGGCGCCCCACGGACATTCGTGGGACGGCGGACATTCCCGCTACCGCAGCACCAACCACACCTCCTCGGGCAAAGGAAACTGCTCTGATGACAGGTCCCTGAGCACGAGGCCACCCGCTCACCAGACACACGGCAGTCCCAACGGACGCGCCACACAGCGCGGCTGCAAAACGCCCTCGGCGAAGGCTGACAGGCCTGAAAGGGGGACGGACAGACAGACACCCCAGGCTCCGAGCCGGGGGCTTGCACCTGCCCCGAGTGGCCGAGGGATGCGGGAGGCCGGGGGCGGTAAGTGCAGGAAATGGAGCCACGCGGTCAGCCACGGGCGGGTACAAACCCGCTTACACAGAGCACGGCCCCAACGGCCGCAGAGCCGGACGGCTCTCACCCCCGACGTCCAGACCCCGGGACGCCCCCCCTGCAGACGCCAGGCGAACTCCCCGTGGGCCCCGCGGGCTCTGAAGGCCCGGCTACCGAACGCGGGTTGGGGTGGGGGGGCAGGAAGTCTCCAGAGCAGCTCACAGAACTCAGAGAAACACTAAGAAAGGGCCACCAGGACAGAGCGCACTCACGTGGCCTGACCCTGGGACCGGGGGCGCCTGGGGGGCTCGGTCGGTTCAGCGTCCCACTCTTGGTTTCTGCTCAGGTCGTGATCTCATGGCTCATGAGCTGCACGGTGCGGAGCCTTCTTGGGGTTCTCCGTCCCCCCCCCCCTCCCCTGCTTGTGTGTGCGTGCACGCGCTGTCTCTTTCTCATAAATAATAAATAAATACATAAAATCTGATGGAGACAAACAGACAAATTACATGTAAAGAAGCACAAAGAGAACGAAGGCAGCATTTGTAGGAGGGAGAGATTCGTGCTGGGGACCGGGCGTTCGTGTGCGTTATTAGGTCAAGGGATGTCCCTTCCATTCCTGTTTTGCTGAAAGGTTTTACTTCATTGTCCTGGGCTGTCCTGTCCTGTCCTGTCCTGTGCTGTGCTGCCCTGCCCTGTCTTGGCCTGTGCTGGGCTGTGTTTTTGAGCCAGAGTTGCTGGTAAACTGTAAGCAGTGTGATTTCTGCATAAGCTAAGCTGACCAAATCGTCTTTCTTCTTTAGCCTGTTGAGGTTACAAATGGCACCGGTGTGCAGTTTGCAGTGTCAGAAGGTCCTCACGGTTGCCGGAGGTAAAAACCGATTTCGTTCCGATGCTCTGTCCGCTGCTGGGTGCGACATTCTGCCCTTTAGCCGAGGGCGTTTTGCACTTACTTCCGGGGGAGGCTGCCGCTCCCTGTCTTGCTGTGACACAGAGGTTGAACGGGTCCGTGGGACGGGCTGGGAGTACCCTGCCTCCCGTTCTGGGTTTGGACCCTGTACTCGAACACGTCAGAGGAGAGCAGGGCGGTGAGGCGGTCGGAGCTGGTGATGTCGCGGCAAACACTTAGATCACTGCTACGATGGGCTTAATAACTGTGGAGGGTCCCCACTCTCTTCGGGCGCGTTTCCTGGTGGGCGCTCCCCGGCCTCCCAGCCTCCCGGCCTCGGTCTCTGCCTCCTCCACACCTGTGGCCCTTTCACCCGGCTGTTCTGTGCGGTGTCTCTCCTCGTCCTTGACTGAGCTCAGCAAGGACCTTGGGGGTCCACGTTGTTGAGTCTGGGAGGGGCCTGACCCCCGGCCTCTGCGCAGGGCACTCAGAACACCTTCACCCATTTCTTCTCCCGGGGGTTCCGCTGTGCTGTCCTGTCCCCACGCCGGGGCCTCAGAGGCATTCGATCGCTCCGTCCACCAGTGGCTCTGTCTGTGCTGTGGGTCCTGGGCGTGTCTGTGCCAGCACCTGCTCCCAGGCGGCAGCCGCCCTTCCCCTGCCCAAAGCAGGTCTGGCGCTCTGCTCTCTGCTCTAAGACCATGCCCGGCAAAACTCAGACTCACCCTCGTGGTGCCACGCTGCCCGCTGGTCCCACTGACGCCCAGCTGGAGGGACAGGTCCTGGGGAAACAGGGGGGGGCATCAACTCGAGTCCTCGGCTGCATGAAAGCCCACTGCCCCTCCCTGGCCCCAAGAGTTCATCCTAAGAAAAGTAATGTCCTGCTTCTGCCGTCACAGGCCTGCCCTCCGGCCACTTCTAAAGACCTCAGGGTCCCGACAGGAGGGCAAGGGCCTGGGGCCAGTCCCCTCCCACGTCCCACTCACTGGGGCAGCGATCTGGGAAAGTTGGATGCCGGGGCCTGGGTCTCCCCTCAGACTGGACAACGCCAACCGCCTGAGGCCAGCGATCACTTTTTTTTCCTTTTGTGTGTGTGTGTGTGTGTGTGTGTTTTAAGTTTATTTATTTTTGAGAGACAGACAGAGCAGAGCATGAGCGGGGGAGGGGCAGAGAGAGAGGGAGACACAGAATCCGAAGCAGCCTCCAGGCTCTGAGCAAGCGGTCAGCACAGAGCCTGATGTGGGGCTCGAACCCATGGACCGTGAGATCGTGACCCGAGCCGAAGTCGGACGCTCAACCGACTGAGCCCCCCAGGCGCCCCTCTTTGTGTTTTTTTATTTTTATTTTTATTTTTCAACTTTTTTTTATTTATTTATTTATTATTTTTTTTTTTTTTTAATTTTTTTTTTTCAACATTTTTTATTTATTTTTGGGACAGAGAGAGACAGAGCATGAACGGGGGAGGGGCAGAGAGAGAGGGAGACACAGAATCGGAAACAGGCTCCAGGCTCCGAGCCATCAGCCCAGAGCCCGACGCGGGGCTCGAACTCACGGACCGCGAGATCATGACCTGGCTGAAGTCGGACGCTTAACCGACTGCGCCACCCAGGCGCCCCTTTTTTTATTTATTTTTGGGACAGAGACAGAGACAGACATAGCATGAACGGGGGAGGGGCAGAGAGAGAGGGAGACACAGAATCGGAAACAGGCTCCAGGCTCTGAGCCATCAGCCCAGAGCCTGACGCGGGGCTCGAACTCACGGACCGCGAGATCGTGACCTGGCTGAAGTCGGACGCTTAACCGACTGCGCCACCCAGGCGCCCCTCTTTGTGTTTTTTTAAATAGCATTCTGAGGAGTATTCTGGAAATTATGACCAGGTGCGTCCTGAACAGCACGCTTTGCAGCACCATATTGGCAGGGACGCAGCAGAATCTCCGAGAACGCGAGAGGGATGTCACCCGCGGAGGGCGGGGCCAGCGCTTCCCAAACTCACCAGAAAACGGGACATCTGCTTTCTGCAGGCTGACACCCCCACGATCCTGTTCTGGAAGCCAAGTACGGCCTCGTATCTCGCAGCTGGGTCACCGTGGACACCGGTCGAAGCTGCTGGAGCTAGTAGCCGGGGCCACCGTCGCAAAGGACCCCCCGCTGGTGGGGACTGCTAACCACAGAGGACCACTCTCCCAGTTCCCAGGCCCGAAGTCCAGTCAAGGGGTGGGCAGGGCTGTGCTCCCTCCGAAGGCTGCAGGGGAGGCTCCTGGCCTCTTCCAGCTTCTGGAGCTGCTGGGTGTCCCAGCATCCCTTGTCTTGTAGACACATCCCTCCCAAGTTCTGGCTTCGTGGCCACAGGCCTTCTCCCTGGGTCCCCTCTCTGCCCCTGTTTTCTCTTAAAAGGACATGAGACAGTAGCCCCTACTCCCACGTGTGCCTCATCCATAGAAATCACATCTGTAGAGTCTCTGTTTCCAAATAAAGTCACATTTGGACGTGAGTTTTGGGGGACACCATTCAACCCAGTGCATTCCCTGCGGCTCCCTGGAAAAGAGGAAAACGCTGAACCCCGGAGGCTGTCACGGGGACTGCGGGGAGGGCGTGGGGAGGGCCCGGAAGGGTCACGGTGCCTGGTGCATGCCCCACAGAGGTGCTGCTGGACGCCCACCTCATCCGGACCATTCCAGATCCTCCACCGACAGGCAGCAAGAATGTCCACCCCACCCCGCCTGGCTTCAAGGCCACTCCTCAGAGTTTCAACAGACACCCCCACGTCCGGGGTCAGAGCCTCCCCCGGGAGCGGCAGCCACACTGAAGCCGGCCACCTGCCAGGGAGGATCGTGGACACTGAGAGGCAGGTCCGCATGAGCTGCCACAAGAGGGCCACACCGGCCTGATGGCCCGAGCCACCGCCTCTCCCGCCCTTAGAACCAGAGCCCCGTGGCCCGGAACCTGCAATCTCTCGGCAGGGTGGGCTCTTTCCTGGCACAGTGACATGCAGTGACATGTGGCCTTTCCAGGAAAGAGAGCAGAGCCCTGGGCCTCCACCCGAGCTGCTGCTGCTGCCTGTGGGTCACCCGGATGGCCCCCACCTGTGGGGGAGGTGCTCTCCAGACGCCCCATCGGGAGAGGGCACAGGGCAGGTGGCTGTCCCCCTCCGCGCTCCTCCTCCATCCCGATGCCCGCCTCCCGGGGATGGGCAGGTTGACCGTCTGAACGTCAGGTGGTGGCCTTTCACCCCCTTGGCTCAGCGCACGGGGCTCGCGCGTCCCCCTGTGGGTGCTGGTTTGCAACCTGATCGGCGGGACACGTTCTTCTGTAACCGCTCGACTCCCCTCCGCGCCCACACACCTGGAGCTCCCGGGCACGAGGGGCCACAGGAAGTGCTTCGGGCGATTTCAGAGGTGCGGCCTGGCAGACCCGTGGGCTTCCTGATGGCACGTACCCATGGACACCCCTCGTGCTGCCCCCACGCGCGCCCCACCCTGAGAGGGACCTAGCCCGTGGGCTGGGTGACCCTGCCGATCATCGTGGTCCCCGACCACTCCTGTGACTCGGCAGACCGCCCACTGCCGGCCAGGCCCGTCCTTGGACCCCGCCTGAACCCGCAGCATCTTCCCCTTCCTGCAGGCGGTGGGGTGACCGGGAGGAGAACCCATCCTCCCAAGGCCGTGGCCGTGGGTCGTGGAGTTGCTGATGCCCCAGGAGAGAGAATCAAACCGAAGGAGAAAGACCTGGGAGGCCTTGACCAGCCGGGCACGTGGGGGCACCGGGAGGTGGTGGGCGCCTGCAGGAGGAGAGGGGGTGAAGGGGTGATGTCTGTTCCTCGTGTGGGACAGACAGCCACCCGCAGGCACGATGTCCCGGACCCTGGGGCTGGCGTGGGGCCCTCCGGCCATTGGCTGGGCTCCGGGGCACACCCTCCAGGACACAGCTGTCCCCAGTGCTGACTCTGACCTGTTGTTGTCAAAGATCGTGACCCAGGAAGTGTTGACCCGATACTGGCGACCAGCCTGGACCCACACCCCGGACCCTGCCCCCTCGGGGGCCTACCAGGAACCGTCCAGGGACACAGGGACCGTCCCGTTCCCGCTCGCTCCGCAGGAAGAAGGCCTCCCATTGTGCGGGTGGAGGAAGCCCCCTGAGGGCCTGGGGATGAGCCACGGGGGATTCGGGGAACCACATGGCTCGCAGGCCCCCGGCCCCCGTATAAGGGCCCGAGGCCGCGGCCTGGCCTTCCTCAGTCCCGGGAGCTCAGCGCCACCACAGCCGCAGCCATGAAGTGCCTCCCGCTCGTCCTGGGCCTGGCCCTCGTGTGTGGCATCCAGGCCGCCACCGTCCCCCTGACCATGGACGGCCTAGACCTGCAGAAGGTCTGAGGACGGCTGGGGGGGTGGGGCGGTGAGCTGCAGGGTGGGCAGGGGGCGGGGCCTCGGCCACCTGAAGAGCGTGGGTGGAAGCCAGGACGCTGGGACACCCCCCCAACCTGCTCCCCGTCCTCAGGGCGGCTTTCCCTCACTTGCCCAAGGTCCAGATGGTTCCACTGAACTCGCACGACCTGTCCTTTAAAGCCGCCTGGGAACCCAAGATGTTATTTCAAGTGTGGGGGCTCCCAGAGGGGCGTCTGGTCGGTGGCGGGGGGGTCGCCCAGAGCTCACTGGCTGCCACCCCACTTAGACCGGGCCCCCGGCCGGGGCGGGAGGGAGAGCCCGCTGTGGGGCCGGGGCCGCCTCCCCGCCCCCCATGGCAGCTCAGGCCCCCTCCCCAGGTGGCTGGGACGTGGCACTCCATGGCCATGGCGGCCAGCGACATCTCCCTCCTGGACTCGGAGACGGCCCCTCTGAGAGTGTACGTCCAGGAGCTGAGACCCACGCCCGGGGACAACCTGGAGATCATTCTGCGCAAATGGTGGGTGACCGAGGCCCCCGGGCTGGGGGCTGGCGAGGGCCTGGGCCCAGGGCGGGCGGGCGGGCAGGGTCCTGATGGGAGCTGGCTCCGTGTGGGTGGTCCCCGGTGGCCTCGGAGGCCCCGCCCAGGGCTCCCGGCCGACGGGCCCACCACACTGGGCAGCCGCAGGGCAGTGCGCAGAGAGGCCTGTGTGGAGGCCGGCCGGTCAGCTGGGGGCTGGGGCCCTGGGGGCCTGGGCGGTTCCTGCCACAAGCCCTGTCCACCCTGGAGAGGTTGTGGGGGTACGGGAGAGAGCTGGGTCAGTGTGGAGGGGCAGAGAGGAGGACACAAACCCCACAATTGTCTGCTGACTGCTGGGGCGAGGGCACTCCCACCCCCGCTCCCTCTGGCTCCCTCCGCCCTCTCATGGGGTGGCCCTGTCCCACCGGGTCACCTGCCGAGTGCCGCCCAGGCCTCCCAGAGCCGGGCTTCTGCTCCCCACCCACAGCTGGGCTCTGTCACAGTAAGGTCTGTGCAGGCGGCCGGCAGACACGGCCTTCTTTCAGGGAGCACGGCAGATGTGTGCAGAAGAAGGTCTGGGCAGAAAAAACCGAGCTCCCTGCTGAGTTCAAGATCAGCTGTAAGTGCTGGGCCCCCGGCCCACCCTGGACACCCCCGCTGGCGGCTCCCGGGCAGCACGGCGGGGCCCGTGCTCTGGCCCCAGGGTGCTGACAAGAGCGACACGGTCCTCAGTGCCAGCTCTCACTGCCCTTCCCTCCTTCAGGGCCGTGGGCAGGTCCCTGCTGGGCCTCTCTGACCCCCACGGCCATGAGACCCAGCTCGCTGTCTGTGGGCCGGGCCTGGGAGGCACCCGCACCCGGCTGTCCTCTGCACCGCCTCCCAGGCCGCCTGCGCCGGGACATCTCCCGCTTCCCACGGGTCAGGGCGCCCCATGACGCCCGGCCTGCCCCCCGGTTCCTGCACTCCTAGACCCCCGTTGGGTCATTGCCTCCTGTGCTCGCTCCCCCATTCCTCACCAGGTCCAGAATGAGAAGGCCCTGTGGGAGGGGCCCCTTCCTCCACGGCCGTCCCCACTGGGCAGCCTGGGCTGCGTCCCACTTTGCCCCCCCAGGCCAGCCCTCCAGCCTGGCTTCGTGCCACAGCTGCCGACCGGCCCCAGGGGCTCCAGCACAGAGCTGCGTGGGTGGGGGTGTGGCACCGAGCTGTGCAGCTGGCAGTCCCCACGGCCCCCGAGGGCCACCGTCACCTCCGGCCCATAATCATCCCCACCCCCCGTTTCCATGCATCCCACGGCTCTGCCCCTCTTCTCCGAGGTTCCCCATTCATTCAAGATCAGTGTGGAACCCCGCTTCTTAACCTCTCTGGGTCCCAGGACACGGGGGTGGGGGATCCGCGGTTGAGTGCTGAGTGAGCCCATCTAGCAGGAGGCACAGCATTTCTGGCGGGGGGTCCACAGTTAACAGCCAGGGCCTCGCAGTCCCTTGTGCCCTGTGGGGGTGCAGGAGAAGCCCCCCACCCCGGCCTTGCCATGAGGCCGCCCTGAGGAGACCCATGCTCTCCCTCCTGCTGGAGGGAAGACCCGGGACTCTCTCTCCCCAGATCTGGATGAGAACGAGGTCATCGTGCTGGACACCGACTACAAGAACTACCTGTTCCTCTGCCTGGAGAACACCGACGCCCCCGGGCAGAACCTCGTGTGCCAGTGCCTGAGTACGTCACTGAGCAGGCCCGGGGTCCCCCTGCGTGTGGGGGGGGGCTGAGGACCCCCGGTGGGGACCAAGTCCCCTGACATTGCCTCGGGAATCGGGGATCCAGGATCCAGGCCGAGGGGCTGGGCTTAGTGTTCCTGCCTTGGCCAGAGGATGACTGCTGAGTAGAAGCTTTGGTTGGGGGTGATGTTCCACAAAAGCACCATTAAACCTGTCAAGTTCTGAACGGAACGCAAGCCGGTAAGATCCGGTAGCAGGAGGCTGAGACGTGGCCGCTTTGCCTGAATGAAGCACTTTGTGTGCGGTTAGAGACGCGTTCTCGGCCAGCACGTCAGCCCTGCGGGCGAGCCCCAGCCGCCCGGGGACGGGGACCCTGGCCTCGTGTCCCTGCAGGGCCCCCGCGCCGTCCTGGGAGGGCGGGGCGGGGACCCTGGAGGGCAGGGGGGCTGAGCCCCGGTGGCCACCCTGGGGGCTGACCTCAGGACGCCAGTGTGTGCTTTCTGCTCTGGCTCCCTGGACGGGGCTCCCCGAGGCCGTCAAAGCCCCGCGGCCCAGGGACTGACCCACCGCCCCCCACAGCCAGGACCCTGAAGGCCGACAACGAGGTCATGGAGAAGTTCGACAGAGCCCTCCAGACTCTGCCCGTGCACGTCCGCCTCTTCTTTGACCCGACCCGGGTGGCAGGTGACCGCCTCCACACCCCGCGTCCCTGCTCTCACCCTGCGTGCGGCTCACCTGTCGGACAGCCATGAGCCCGGGGCGCGTCCGTCTCCCACGGTGGCCCCCATTCCCCGGGCCCCCGGGGGAGGGGGTGCAGAGCCCCTGGGGCGGGGTCCCCCTCCCACCCCTCTGGGCCCAGGGCTGCCCCGGTGACCTGTGACCTCTCCCCCCGGCTCTCTCTCCTCCTGCAGAGCAGTGCCGCGTCTAGGTAGGTGAGCTCCTGCCCGACCCGCCTCCTGGGGTAACGTAGCAGCCCTGTCCCCACGTCCTGGGCACGTGCACGGGTGGGGGGCGTCCCGGGGGACCCCCAGCTTCCCTCCGTCGGGCCCCGGCCCCTCTGCGGGAATGGCTGGAACCCGGAGTCTCTCCTGCTGACCGCAGAGGCCGGGCTGGCTGTGTGTCCACTCTCTCGAATGGCCTTTGTGGGATGTCGTTCCTGTATCCCGGTCGAGCCCCCATGCGGACGTCCCCATGGGCTCTTCTGGGCAAGGGCGTGGGGTGACCAGCACTCAGCCCGAGGTGGAGAGGCCGTCCCTCACCCCCAGGCTGGGAGGGGCCGGCAAGGGTCCGACAGGCTCCCCAGGAATCACAGGGGAGCCTTGGTCCGTTTCAGGGCCCAGAGAGGATGACACCCCTTCCAGCCCCGTCGGGGGGACTCAGGAGGGACCGGACCTGCCGGACCTGTTCGTCCAGCCCCCAGGCTCGGGGGGGGGGGGGGGGGGGGGGCGGCGCCCAGCCTGGGGTCTCCTGCTCTGAGCCCCTCCCCCTCCAGCAATAAAGAAATAAAGCAGGGAACAGTCTGCCTGGTTCTTTCCTGGCCTTGTGTGTCTGGGGATGAGTGGGGATGGCGGGGGGGTGAGGCGCAGGCTGGGGTGGGGTTCGGGCTTCTGCACCTGAACAGCCCATCACATTTGGGGACCAGCACACATGATGTGGGGCTCTTTTCAACCTGAGGAAGGAGATAAGAGGGCACAGGGGCAGCCTGCCAGTTCACACTGTGGGGCAGCACCCAAACTCCACAAACGACAAGGAATGAGAACTCGCTGGTCACGTCACCTAGTCAATATTGACAGAAAACCATCAGTAAGTTACTTTCCGATCCAATTGCATTCTCTTTGAAAAATGCGGCCCGTGACCCTCCAGGTCGTCTTTCAGGAACTTGAGCACGATCGCTGCCACCGGGAAGTCCTGGGGCTTCAAGCGTCATGTGCCTGTGAGTGCGTGGCTCTGTTCTGGATGACACGACAGAGATTTCCCCCGGGTCGTGGTCTGGGCGAAGGCAGCAGAGGTGGAAAGAAACTTGTTTTCCACTGACTTTAACGTACAGAGCCACAGAAACAGGGATTTTCAAATAACAAAGTTTACATATAACAATATATACACGTTTATATATATGCCCAGTTATATATAAATGTTATATATACATGACAATTTATGTATGATATTAAGTTTTCATTTATTTATTATTATTTTTTAATGTTTATTTATTTTTGAGACAGAGAGAGACACAGTGTGAACAGGGGAGGGTCAGAGAGAGGGCGACACAGAATCCGAAGCAGGCTCCGGGCTCCGAGCTGTCAGCACAGAGCCTGACGCGGGGCTCGAACCCACGGACGGCGAGATCACGAACTGAGCCGAAGTCGGGACGCTTCACCGACTGAGCCACCCAGGCGCCCCTTAAGTTTTTGAAATATAGATGGAACGGAACATTTCTAGAAAAAGATCGATTACCAATATTGGCTAAAAGGAAAACTTGAACAAACTTTGTAAAAAATGTCTAATTGAGGAACAGTTGACATAATGCTATTAGGTTCAGGGGTACACTGTCGTGATTCAGCAGCTGTACCCTACAGAATGCTCACCACCACCTGTCACGGCACGGGGTTATTACAGGATTATGGGCTGTATTACCTGTACTTCCCAGCCCGTGACTTATTTATTTTATAACTGGAAGTTGGCACAGCTCAACCCCCTTCCCCTCTTCTGCCCAACTCCCTCCCGCCTCCCCCTCTCTGGGACCCACCAGTTTGTTCTCTGTATTTATGACTTCGTGTTTTGCTTCACGGTTTGTTTCTTCATTTGTTTTGTTTTTTAGATTCCACATATGAGTGAAATCAGATGGTGCTTGTCTTTCTCTGTCTTTCAGTTATCATAATGCACTCTAGGTCCATCCACGTTGTCACGAGTGGCAAGATTTCACTCTTTTTATGGCTAGGTAATATTCCATTGCATACACACCCATCTTCTTTTCTTTAAAATTTTTTTTTCAACGTTTTTTATTTATTTTTGGGACAGAGAGAGAGACAGAGCATGAACGGGGGAGGGGCAGAGAGAGAGGGAGACACAGAATCGGAAACAGGCTCCAGGCTCCGAGCCGTCAGCCCAGAGCCCGACGCGGGGCTCGAACTCACGGACCGCGAGATCGTGACCCGGCTGAAGTCGGACGCTTAACCGACGGCGCCACCCAGGCGCCCCAACACACCCATCTTCTTTATCCGTTCGTCTATGGAGGACATTTGGGCGGCTGCCATATCTTGGCCATCGTAAATGGTGCTGCCGTGATCGTGGGGTACGTGTATCTTTTGGAATCAGTGTTTTCATTTTCTTCAGGTGAGTACCTACAAGTGGAATTTCTGGGTTGCATGACATCTCTATGTTTAATTTTTACCAAGAAAGCTTTAAAAGAACAATAACTATAGAAAATAAGAAACAGCTCCAGATCTTCTGAACCAGCACACTGCCATCAGATGGTTCCTGGATCATGCAGTCGTTCCAGGGTGTAGACATAGATGGGTGGGAAATTGCTGGATTCTCCTATAACAGAGCTGGGGGATGAGGGCACAAGAGAAGAAAGGAGAGGACAACCATCCCTTTTGCAACAAAGACAAATGTCTGAATAATTTATTAGCAGGCTGAATCCAACAATGAATTCAATACATCATGATTTAACCCAGACAGTGAAGGACATTTCCATATTAGGAAATATCAAAAACTCACTGGCTAAGAGATTAAGGGTGACATGTGCATATAAGCACTTTTAATTGATTTTTTTAAATATATTTCGGGATGCCTGGGGGGCTCAGTCGGTTGAGCGTCCGACTTCAGCTTAGGTCATGATCTCTCGGTTCGTGAGTTTGAGCCCCACGTCGGGCTCTGTGCTGACAGCTTGGAGCCTGGAGCTGCTTCCAATTCTGGGTCTCCCTCTCTCTCTGCCCCTCACCTGCTCGTGCTTTCTCTCTTTGTCCCCAAAATAAATAAACATTAAAAAATATATATACATATTTCAAAAATATCATACCCTTTCATGAGGCAAAGTTCTCACATATCAAGAGAATCATTCAACAGAAGCTGGTTTATGCTGCATTAACAAATGAACTTAAAATCTCAGTGGCTGAAAACATCAGATTTATTGATTGTTTACGTGCAATTCCCGTCACAGGTTAGCAGGGATATTGCACCTTAGGGCCACTCAAGGATCCAGGTGATCAAACAGCCACCCCCAGGAGGTTGCTGGTCACCACGCTACAGGGAAAACACAGACACCCACAGGGCCTCAAACCGTTGTTCAATGCTCCACCCTGAAAGGCACACACATCCCACCCGGCACCCCCTCCCCCCCTCTCCCACCCATTGGCCAGAAGTCACTCAACTAGGAAGCCAAAAATGCAACCCTTAACATCCCTAAACTGATCATTAGCAAAACAAAATGAAACAAAACAGACAAAACAAAAAAAAGTAAGCAGCTGACATCATTCTTAATGGTAAGAGACTAACTGCTTCCCCCTAAGATTGACAGCAAAGTAAGGTCGGCCTCTGCCAGTTTTCCTCTTCAACATCATGCTGAATGTCTTAGCGCAGTAAGACAATCATAAGAAAGGAAAAGCATAAACACTGGCAAGGAAACATCTAGCATGACTGACCAAGCGCGAAGGAGAGAAGATACAAATTTTAACTCAGGAATGAAAGAAGGGATATCATCACAGCCACGGCAGGAATCAAAGGATAATAAGGCAATACTATGAATGCTTCTGTATACATAGATTTGACAACTTAGATGAAATGGGCCAGTTCCTTGAAAAATACAAACTACCTGGGAATGCAAGCTGGGGCGGCCGCTCTGGAAAACAGTCTGGAGGTTCCTCAAAAAGCTAAAAATAGAACTACCCTACGACCCAGCAATTGCCCTACTAGGTATTTTTCCAAGGGATACAGGTGTGCTGTTTCGAAGGGGCACGTGCACCCCCATGTTTATAGCAGCGCTATCGACAATAGCCAAAGTATGGAAAGAGCCCAAATGTCCACTGACAGATGAATGGATAAAGAAGATGTGGTATATAGATACAATGGAGCATCACTTGGCAATCAAAAAGAATGAAATCTTGTCATTTGCAACTACACGGGAGGAACTAGAGGGTATGTGCTAAGCGAAATTAGAGAAAGACAAAAATCATATGACTTCTCTCATATGAGGACTTTAAGAGACAAAACAGATGAATATAAGGGAAGGGAAGCAAAAATCATATAAAAACAGGGAGGGGGACAAAACAAGAGACTCACAAATATGCAGAACAAACTGAGGGTTACGGGAGGGGTTGTGGGAGGGGGATGGGCTAAATGGGTCAGGGGCACTAAGGAATCTACTCCTGAAATCAGTGTTGCACTATATGCTAACTAATTTGGATATAAATTTTAAAAAATAAAAAATAAAATTAAAAAAAAAAGAAAAATACAAACTACCACAACTCATCTAATATGAACTAGATAATTTGAATAGCCCTACACCTATTGAGAAAATTGAATTCCTAATTTTAAAATTCCACAAAGAGACATTTCCAGGTCTAGGTGACTTCACAGGAGAATGACACTAAATTTGTAAAGAATTAGTGTGAATGCTACAAAACCTCTTGCAGAAAATAAAAGAGGAAAGAACATTTTCCAGTTCATTTTATGAAGCTGATATTACTCTGATACCAAAAGCCCACAAAGATTTTTTTTAAAAAAGGAAAACTACACCCTAATGTTTCTTATCTATATAGATGCAATTCTTAACAAAATATTAACAAATGGAATTCAGCAACGTAAAAAAAAAGAATTATACACCATAACAAAGTGGGATTTATGCCAGGGATGCAGGGCTCCTTCAGCACTTGAAAACCAATCAGTGTAACCCTCTGTATTAGTAGGCTAACAAGGAAAAATTATATGATCACATCAATCAACGTAGAAAAAGCATCTGACAAAATTCGGCATTCCTTCACGATTTTTTTTAAAAACTCAGAAATGTTGGAATAGAGGGAGCTTCTTCAACTTGATCAAGGCATCTACATAAAACTTAGAAACGTGATACTTACTGGGCAATGATGAAGACTCTCATCAGTGATGAATGGATGGTGAATACTCAGGAACGTGGCAAGGACACCTGCTCCCAACTCTCTTACTCATCAGAGCGCAGGAAGCTCTAGCCAGGGCAAGAAGTCAAGAAAAGGTAATAAAAGACATACAGATCTTAAAGGAAGAAATGAAAGTATCTCTATTTGCAGATGACACAATTATTTATGTAGAAAATCTTAAGGAATCAACGAAAACAAAAACAAAATCTCCTAGAATTAATGAGATCACCAACGTGGCAGGATACAAGATAGACATACAAAAATCAATTACATTTCTACATACTAGCAATGCACATGTGGACACGGAAATAAAAAACCAGCACCATTTATAGGCGCCTGGGTGGCTCAGTTGGTTGAGCATCTGACTCTTGATTTCGCCTCAGGTCATGATCCCAGGGTCATGAGATGGAGTCCTGAGTCGGGCTCCACGCTAAGCATGGAGCTTGCTTAAGATTCTTTCTCTCTCCCCACCTCCTCTGCCCTTCTACCCTGCTCATGGTCTGTCTGTCTGTCTCTTTCTCTCTCTCAAAAAAATTATATATATATATATATATATATATATATATATATATATATAATCACACAATTTATAATCACTCCCAAAAAAGTGGAACACTTCAATGTGAATCTAATGAGACATATACAGAATCTGTATGTTGGAGACTATGCAATCTTGCTAAAAGAAACCAAGGAAGATCCAAATAAGCAGACTTACTGTGTTTATGAGTTGAAAGGCTCAACATAGCAGAGACGTCAATTCTCCTCAAGTTGATATACGTTTTTTAGTACCATTCCTATCAAAATCCTAGGAGGGTGTTTTGTAGACATAGTTAAGATTATTCTAAGATACATATGGGAAGGCAAAGTACTAGAGTATCTAAAATAACGTAGAAAAAATAATAAAATGGAAACAGTCTGTCAAATTTTAAATCTTATGATACAACTCAATCAAGACTGTGGTATTTGCAGAGGCACAGACACACAGATCAGTAGAACAGAGCAAAGGACCCAGAAATAGATTCGCACAAATACACCCAACTGACCTTGCTGTCTGGAGATTTTTTAAAACTCCAGTTTTTAAAATCCGGAGTGGGGCATCCCTAAAACCATGCTAAACCCTTCCTAATTTGCGTAGAAGCCCAGGCAAGGCTCCCAGCACACAGTGGCCTCTGCTTGTCTCATTCTCCACGGGTTCCTTGTAGGAAGGAGCCTTTTTTTCCCTCCAAATCACAGCCCGGCTCTGCTCGACTAGCCAGGGGGGCACCTTGGAGATTCTGCTACTGCCCACTTTCCGCCTAATTGTCAGCTGCTCCCTTAGAAACCCTTCAGCTGAGCTGCCTGGTCGGGGCTTGGGTGGGGAGCTGTGACAACGGACACCTGTTCCACTCCAGATGGATGTGGAGATATTGGGGTTCAGACCAAACAGTCGTGAAACCCTGTGCGACAAAAAGTCTCATGAAAGAATTCTTGAGACATCTTTGGTGCTTTATTAAAGCACGGGGGCGGGTCCGTGGGCAGGAAGAGCTGTGAGAAGCGAGTGCTTACCCACCGCCAAGTCGGGAGGGGGCTGGGGACAGCACAGGCCTCCAAGGGATTTGGGAGCAAGGTTTCCAGGGCCCCGAGAGGGCTCACTGTTGTTGGGAAAAGGTCACGTATTACCGTTTAGCAAACCCTCAGTCATGAGACCTTTCAGATGCGTATCAGGGGACTTTACGCTTGGAGTCTGATTTCCTACCTTGTATCTTGGGGGGTAGAGGTGAAGGAAGTTTCCTTCCTGTCCTTTACACGATAAAGGACACTCACAGGATCCCGGAGGTCGGGATGAGGTTAAGCTAAGATCGCCTTTTGCCCTTAGCGAAGTGTCATCATCGAGGCAGCTGGGCTCCCAGAGGGCGGTGACTCTGCCTGTCCCAGGGACTTGTCCAGGGGCTGGACGCAGTGAGGAAATTTAAGGTTTTCCACATCACAGAACACCAGTCCCCACGACCCACACTCCCATAGACAGCCCTGTTGTGGTCCTTTCCGTGGCCCGTCCCTATCTTCTAAAAAATTGAAGTCTGTTTCCCGCCTTAAGCGCCAGGCTCGGGAGCAGCTCAGGGCTGTGTCTTCCGGGGCCTCAGGGGGCATGTGGCTCCGGGACCTCACGGGTGGAGTCACCAGCCACACCGATGACGGATCGGCCTCCAGGGTTTCACGATCTGGTGTCGCTGCACAGGGATGCCTCACCCTCTCTGTTACCCTAATGCAAGAAGGAAATCAGTGACTTACCAGAAGCATTGGCAGGACTGGAGCTGACGTGCGCACAGAATGAGTAGTTTCAAACCCAAGGGGAAAGTGTCAGCTCACTGCTAAGCAAGACATCTCGTGGGTTTCCTCACTTTGAAATCGGAAAGATTGAACTCAAATGCAGAGATTTGCTCCCACAGAAGGAAAAGATACTGGTGGCTCCATGGTGACGGGCGTTGATGTCCCCAGGATGGCCACTTGGTGGCACCCGAGCCCTCTTAGTGCGTAAACACACCCTGGGCCGAGCTGTACGGCGAGACTGGCGGGACACTCTACCCGAGTGGCTCAAACGTCCTGCGGCACCTTAACTCGGGAAACTCTAGGCCACCCTCGAACCCTCCCCTAAGCAGCCACTTTGGACTATCACTCTCATTAGAGTCCTTCGGTGGCTCCCACAGCGCGGGCTTGATCTCCAGTCTGCCAGGATGCGTCAGCCACGCGTTTAAGCCAACCAGGGCTTTCTGGGTTAGCCTCCGACATGGCCGTGACGGTCCCGGGGCCACCAAGGCCAGGCGTGCACAGTGACCATCGTGTGTGAGCACAGAATCACCCGCCCAGGTGCCTGCCGTCCTGTCCAGCACGGCCGTCCTGTCCCCAAGACCCACCCCAGGATGCACACCCTAGACCCCTCCCAGGGCAGAGGAAGGCCCAGAGGAGCTGTGGGCTGTCACCTGAGATCCCAGGGCCCACCCGGGGGTGCCCGCGGGGACACTCCTTTGGTGAAGGCACGAGTGACCTCTCTGTGGTCAGGAGCTGGTGGTCTCGCTGTGTCTGTGGGTGATGGCGGGCCCCAGAAAGGCAGGGCCGGGCAGCACCTCCCCCGTCAGACACAGGTGGGCATCATGATGGTAAGAGCAGCAGGCCTGTCCACGGGGCGGGGGCTGACAGTCCTGCGGCTCCCAGGGCAAGAGAGGAGGTGGCCACAGGAAAGGGCAGCCTCGGGGCGGAGTCCGAGCAGGCCCGGAGCTCAGCGGACACTCCGGCCTTGACCTCTGATGTCAACGCCTTTATGATGGGGGGGGATGGAGGGAGAGAGGGACGGAAAGGTCTGGTCTAGCCCCCCAAACACACGCCCCGGCGCCTCCCGGGCCTCTGTGCGCTCTCCTCCCTGTCCCAGAGGAAAGGTCTTTTCGTTTCCAGCTTGCGTAAGTTTTTTCGCTTTTTTGGAAAGGACAGGACAGAGCCCGTTCCGGGAAAGTCCGCGACACCCCCCGCGAGTGGCTTCCACAACCATGCATCTGGACACCGTCGTTCCCGACTCTCTGACCTCGGCCCTCCAGGCCGGCTGGCTGCCCCGCTTCTCGGAGGCTGGCCTCCCGCGTGGGCTCACCTCCGCCTCCCCGCCAGCCTGGCCTTGGGGAGAGGGGGCGACCCCCACAGCCTCACAGCCCAGGAACATCGCCAGAATGTCACCCCGCTTGTGTCCCTCCACCAGCCGCCACCACACAGACAAAAATCCACATTATGCGCGTGGTCCAGGGGCTCCTGTGACCTGGCCTCGGTGACCTCACGGAGCATCTGTACCTTCAGCAAACGTCCGCGTTCCCACGCTGCTCAGACCTCTCCTCACTCAGTTGGCTGTCCCCTGCCTGCCTCAGGGGTCTCACACATGCTGTTCCACCCACCGGAAACTGTTCCCTCCTCCCTTCACCCAGCCCCACCCCCAGCGCACAGCTTGGCGGCCAACCCTTTCCGACAGACGGGCAGCATGTGACTGTCACTTGTGTGGCTCTGTGGGGAGCCCCCAGACAGGAACTAAGTTCCACAAGTCTGTCAACCTCACAGTCTCCATCTCCCTGTGCCCGCGGGTGCCTGGAATGTGCCGGAGGCCCGCTCGGTGACAGGCTGTGGCCCGCAGCTGCGCCAGGCCCTTCATGGTCAGGGTTTCTGGGCCGTTCTCCTGTTTCTCCTTCCGATGGACACAATCGCTGTCCTTCAGGCCCTCGTCCGGCTCCAGAAGCTTCCCCGCCTTTGGGGTCTGGGGCTCAGTGGTAAAGTCCGTCTTTGGCTCTGTCACGAGGTCAGATGCTCTGAGGCTGCTTCTGTCAGCCTGGCTCTGGGCTCCGGGCCCTGGGGTCCAGCTCACCCTGGGACGTGCTCCCCGCAGGCCTCACACCTGCCCCCCGGCCGCCCAGACCACGGCTCTCCCCCGGAACCCTGAGCCCGCTTCGGGGGGGGGGGCGCATTCCAGCACGATTTCTGGGAGCGGGACTCAGGCCCTCCCGTGTGACTGGGACGTCCTAACCCCCGAAACAACTCAATGCCACCTGGGGGTGGAGACCAGGACCGGATCCAAGGATGGGACCCCAAGTTACGGAAGGAGTTCCCACCCACGTGCTGTATCTGATATCAAACCCCTGGAAAACTACAGCCGAAACATCACATCCCCTGCCCCACCAGCCACCTGGCTCAGCCCGGCCGTGTCCCCAGAAAGCCCAGGGTTGACGGGTCCCCCGGCTTTCCTGCCGCTCCTGGGGCGTCCCCTCACAGCCCTGGGATGGGGGTGCCCGTCTGCGTGGCCTCTGCTCCCAGAGGGCGGGTGGGAGGGGATCCCGCAGCCCCACTGGGAAACCCAGGCCGACCGGTTCTCGCACCGGCCGTGACCCACATAGGGCCTGACTCCAGCAGGCACAGCTCACTGAAAGGCTGCTTTCTTCTTAGAAAAAGCGGGGAGGGCATGAAAGAACCCCACATTGTGGACTGGACTGAGGGGGGTGGCCATCGGACAGCGTCCAGCCAGCTGGGTCGTGCAGCTCAGAGGGTCCCGGGAGAGGGGGGTGGGCGGCCTGGTCCGAGTGGCCATGGGGTTGGAGACGGGGTGCTGGGCACGAGACATGCTTGTCATGAATAGGAACAAACGTCGCCCGGAACTGGTTTCTGGCAGGCGTGCTGAGCGCTGTCCTCAGGGATTATGTGCCCTCCAGCTATCACTCCCCACCACACCCCCTGGGACAGTGGGAGGTGAGGAGGGAGGACTGAGGGGTGGGAGCCCCCAGGGGGAGCACAGGCCGGGAGGAGGGAGGAATGGGAGGTGGGAGCCCCCAGGGGGAGCACAGGCCGGGAGGAAGGACGACTGGGGGATGGAAGCCTCCAGGGGGAGCACAGGCCGGGAGGAGGGAGGACTGGGGGGTGGGAGCCCCCAGTGGAAGCACAGACCAGGAGGAGGGAGGAATGGGAGGTGGGAGCCCCCAGTGGGAGCACAGGCCGGGAGGAGGGAGGACTGGGGGGTGGGAGCCCCAGGGGGAGCACAGGCCGGGAGGAGGGAGGAATGGGAGGTGGGAGCCCCCAGGGGAGCACAGGCCGGGAGGAGGGAGCCGAGCCCCGGGGTGAGCCGACGCCTCCAGGAAGCCAGCAATGTAGGTAAACTGCTCTGACAGCACCCGCCCCCCAGGTCAGATGACACCCTTCACGCCCTTCAGACACAGGTGGGTGTCGGGAGGCCACTTCCTCCTGTGGGAGGCATTCTGGGTGCTCAGGGGCCTGGGCCAGACGGCAGGACTGGCCAGGGCAGCTGTCCAGGCGAGCGGCCTCTGGAGGACACATACAAGGAAGGGATGGGAGCTGCCCGGCCTCTCCCCACTCTGGGCCCCGCGGTCATGGTCCCCCAGAGAGGGCCACTCCTGCTGCTGGCCCTCAGCCTGGGCCTGGCTTGTGCCCAGCAGACACTAGAAGAGGTGCCCGTACAGCCAGGCTTTAATGCCCAGAAGGTAACCGAGCCGGGTTGGGTCCCAGCTCGGCCCTGGGACAGGGATGAGGGTCCTCGTGTCTCGTGGTGGCACTCTGCCAGCAGGAGCCGAGGAGAGAGGCCACGTGAGGGGCAGGGGCGTCCCCAGCCCAGGCCCGCATCTGCCCAGGCCACCAGGCACCCAGCTGAGCACTGTTACCCTTGGGACGGGAAGGGACCTGCCCATTGCCCACCACCGCAGGGGTCGTGGCTGGTGCTGGCTGGCAGGAGCAACCCCGGGCCTTGGTGGTGGCCCCAGGACAGTACCCCCCTCCCCAGGTCCAGGCCAACAGAGGACGGAGCCTGGACCAGACACGGGAGGAGCTGAAGGGGGCAGGGAAGGGAGAGGCAGTAGGAAGGGGCCCAGGGGACCCAGAGGGCGGCCTGACAGGGAAGGGCATTTGCAACAGGGACAGGCCACTTGTCCCCCACCCTGACCCCCGCCCCCGCACACCCACAGGTGGAGGGGCGCTGGCTGACCATCCAGTTGGCCTCTAGCCGTGCACACCTGGTCTCCCCAGCCGACCCCCTGAGGCTCGGCCTCCATTCCATCTGGACCCGGGACGAGGATGTGACGTTCGTCTTGTTCTGGACGTAAGCGTGGCCCCTGCAGCTCCTCACGGGGTGGTCTTCCCAGGGGCTTCCCAGGGGACAAGGACCAGGGGTTAGACCCGGAGGGACCCGGGGCACCGAGCTGCAGGCTCGAGACCGTCCTGAGAGGTAGGAGGTTTCATTTCAGAAGCCCCCAAAGCTTTACGACAGGGGCCGTGGGGAGACACACGGGGCCCGGTCCTCGGCCGCCGGCGTCCCTTCCCGCCTTGTGAGTTGGAGGGGCTGGGGCAGCACCGCGGTCAGTTGGTCAGGAACATCTACGGTGGTGACGAGCCATGTTGAACCCAGAGACACTTACAACACTCTGCACCGGTGGCCTTGAGGACAGTGAGAGCCACGTCCTTGCCTGCGCTGGGCCACAGACACCACGGCGCTGGCCTGTGCAGCCCCAGGGCCTGCTGGTACCCAGCCCACCCCCGCCCGCCCACCCCAGGTGAGAAAGGAAGACCGTGGGGCAGGGGGCCAAAAAGGCTTGGTCTTCGTGTGGAGCCCAGGTGACCGGGGACGGCCAGGACCAGGCCACCCACCCAGAGACCGGAGGCTCCGAGCCAAGGACAGACAGGTGCAAGTCGTCCCGGGGGCTTTGGTTCCGTTCCAGAAACCAGGAAGCCCCTGGTTCCTCACTCCTACCCTCTAGCCCCGTCCAGGCACCTCAGGGGCCCACCCTCTTCCTCCCTGCTGGGTGACCCTCGGGAACCCAGGTAGCCGAGGGATTCAGGTGGACACCTGGGACCTCAGCCAGGGCGCCTCCGATGCCCCCTGGGGCAGAGCTCAAGCCGGCACCGTCCGGTGCCAGTAGACAGGGAGAGGCCGTGACCCGGGAACGCTCCCTCCTCTTTCCCCAGAGGAGAGGGCGTGTGCCAAGGAGTCAACGTCACCGTCCACCCGACTGGGCTCCAAGGCCAGTTCCAAGGCTCCTGTGAGTGGCCCAGGCCCCCGGCCCGGGTGCCGTGCTGGGCGAGGGGAGGGCAGGGGACGCCCGATGCCCTGCACCAGGGTCACGGGGGAAGCGCCGTGCCGGAGGGAGACGCCCTCCCGGTGCCCAGCGCTGCCCCGGGGGTGGGTCTGGGGGCGGAGGAGAGAGGGCTCACCTGTCACCGCCCGGGGTCTCCCACAGGGGAGGGAGGCAATAGCATGCACGTCTGCTTCGTCGGCACGGACTACAGTAACCTCGTTCTTTACGTCCGCCTCGAGGACGCCGGCGAGGTCACCAGCCTGTGGGCGCTGCTGGGTAGGTGGTGGCTCTCCCCGACCCCGGGGCGTCTGCCGAGCCCTGTGCTTACTGCCAGCGGCTCCCGGGCCGCTCAGAGCTGCACCCCTGTGGGCATCCCTGCCCGCACCGCTCAATCCCTCAGGAATTCATCCAGCCCATCTCCCGCCTGCTTCGCCTGTGTCCTGGGAGCTGGGACACTGCGCCAGAGCAGAAACCCTCCCCTGTCTTCGCCGGGGAGATAGCCTATGAGCCTAAAAGCCACTGAGTCACATCAGGCTCCAGAAAGTGGAAGTGCCACGTGCAGAAGACCGGGGGTCACGGGGGGAGGGTGTGGAGGGTGGGCTTCATGGGGAGGGGGGCGCACCTTGTCCTCCAGACCAGACGGAGGGGAGGGGCTGTCCCGGGGATGGGCCCCACCAGAGCCAGAGCCCAGGGGGTGGGCAGCGGGGAGGGGGCGGCCAGGTCCTGCAGGCAGCAGGCTGTGGGGCGAAGGGAGGACCCCCGGGGACCCTCCCCCGAGGGGCTAGGGCTGCACCTGGGCTGCCCAGGGTGGACCTGCTTTCCGAGGGGGGAGGCGGCCCAAGGCTAGACTGCGGCAACCAGCCAGACGGTAGGAGGAGGGGCCCTGAGAAAGGTCGGGCCCGTGGGCTCTCGGCGTCCCCCCCACCCGACCCTGTGATTCCAGCCAGAACGATGCCCGGGGACCCCATGTGGCTGGGGAAGTACCTGGAGTACATTAGGGAGCTCCAGCTGCACAAAGCCCCGGTCTTCAATCTCGATGGTGAGTGCGTGGACGCTTCCCCAACACCAGGCCGCGCTGGGAGCATAAGACCAGGGCACAGAAAACCACGGCCAGCCTCTCCGGGGCCCATGTGGGCGGGCCTGCGCTGGGCGCCCTGTAACGTGGTGACCCGGGCACAATATCCGTCTCCATTCCGTGGGTTCAGACACTGAGGCTCAGAGAGGCTTAGAAATAAGGCCAAGGCCACACAGCAGGGCCCCTCACCCTCCCTTCCCTGTGCGTCATTCAGTCCATCAACAAACACAGGCCAGGCTGTTTGGGGGGCACGATGCATGTAGATGGAATGAGACAGACACGTTGTCCAGCCCTTGTGCGGTTTCACAGGGACAGGGCAGTGGGGACAGGTCAGCGGGGACAGGGCAGTTCACTGATCTCTTGGGAAAAGAGAGCCCAGAGCAGGGGAGCACGGCCGTGCTGTGGGTGACCCACGAGGGGGCTAGCTGAGGGGCAGGTGGGGTCGTGGAGTCTGGGGGTCAAAGTGAGGGCCCCGGGACCATGGCAGGATGTGGCTGCCTTGGGTGCTGGATGGCAGAAGGCAAGGTGATCCCAGAGAGGGACGGGCTGCAAGCTGTGTTTGCGTGATTTCTAAGTGGACGGACAAAGCCTCGGCATATCCCCATCCTGTTCTCTTCCCTCCACAGCCCGGTGTCCCCCAGCTGAAGCCTAGGTCAGGGCCGCCCGAGGCTTCCTGCCCGGCCCTCCTGCCCCCTGCCCTCGCCTCTCCCCGCTTCCCCCACCTTGCTTGCCCCGGTGCCTCCCAAACCCCTGAGGCAGCCCCTCCAGCCTGGGCCTGGCCCCAACCTTGTCCGCCTCCCAGCCTCTCCCGGCCGGGCCCAGGGGCGTGAGAACGCTCTAGGAGGGGACAGGTGGCCCCCAGAAGTCTGGGCCACAGCAAACACAGCACTGAAGTCTGGCGGATGGGGCCACCCGTGGAGTCCCTTCAGGGACACGACCCTGCGAGGGGCTGGACTGTACCCTCTGACCTGCTCCCGCCACCTGGGTCCTGCTAGGATGACTCCAGAGAGGTGCCCTGGGTCCCGTGAGCCAATGCAACGAGTCCCCGCCCAGGTCAGAGGGCGCCGAGTGAGCACAGCACCAGCCCGTGCTCCCCAGAGGAGCCAGGTCAACACAGGCCCGTGCACCTGCACCACAGATGAGACATGCCAGCGCCGTGCCCTGGAAGTCAAGGTCACTACGAGGGCAGTGCCCGGACGGAAGGCGTCCCCCTCTGCCCAGGTGAGCCGGGGACCACCCGCTGCAGGGCGGGCTCTCAGGAAACTGGGTCAGGGGCCTCCATACTTACCGTCTGGAAATGCCAGAGACAGGTATGACCGGATCCCGCCCCAGATACGCCCTGGGCAAAGACAGGGCCTCCCAGACCCACGCCTCTCAGCAAGGCAACATCCACGGCCACGTGAGGCCAGCACGACGGCGAGCTGGCCGCCGGTGCAGATGTCTGGCTGTGGCTCCCTCAGCCCCTGGAGACGAACAGGTACTCAAACACGATGCTTTCCTGCTCATTCGTCAAGAAATCTGCAGAACGTACGGGGAGAAAAAATTTTTTAAATCCTTACTCTGGGACGCTGAAAAACGACTTGAGTAAATGGATATGGGATGTTCCTGCAGAGTCCTTCAATATCATAAATATTTAATAATCTTCAAATTAACCTATCTATCCGAGCAATCCAGTCAACGTTCCAGTGGGATCCTTACCCCAAACTGCAAACCAGAATCTAAAAGGAACAAAAGTTTTGAAATGTTTGTCAGAGAAGTCATGCAAATACTGTGTTATTCTAACAAAATATGAACGTACAGCGGTTACAATCGTGGGGAGTTAGCTCAGGGACAGAAAGAAAGATCAAGAAACGAACCCTAACAAGTATAATAACTCAATGTCGTGTACAAAGGGCCTGTCTTAAGGGGCATTATTTATTCAATAAACACTGCTGGGGGAAATGGCCAAGATATTTAGAGAAAAAAATAAGTTTTGATATCTAACTCTTTGCATTATCTCAAAATAATTCCTGACTGATTCCAAATAAGCAAGAAACCTTGAGAGTTCTACACTGTGTGGACGAATGGGATGGAATCCCACCCCATGGATCCTACCCCACGGATGGGATGGGATGAGATCCTACCCCACACATAGTAAGGGAAAAGATGGTGATTATGTTTTCGGCGCATCAAAACCATCCTCGCCAAAATTATGTATAAACCTGAACTCAATGTCGTCGACGAGCTCGATAAAGGGTTCACGTCACATCTGTGAAGATATGTATCCAAGCCTATGACCGGGGCCCCTACGTGAGAAAAGTGGCACACACACACAGATGCACACACACACAGACAGCCCGTCCCTACGGCGTAAAAGGAGCTTTGACATCATAAGGATCCCAGAGAAAGATACGCTATTTTTACTTACCAAATCGGCAAGATTCCATTCTTTCCACGGCTGAGTCAGCGCCCACTGTGTGGGGGTGCTCGCGCTTGCTCGGAGAGATGGCCCTGGCTTTTGTGTCCTGTGGACAGACCTGCTCTTGGGCCTGAAACTTTTAGGCATGAACACGTTCACCTGCCCTTGTCCCAGAGAAGCCAGGGAACTCACGGTGTCTCCAATGCCGTGATTTCATCAGAGGTAGAAGGTTAGAGTCCCTCCAGTAAGACCCCCGGCCTTGCCCACCGGTCGGGGAAACGCTTCTGTTTGCTCGAGTCAGGTACTGAACCGCACGGCCCCCTCTCAGGCCTGACCTGAGATGGCTAACGCTAAGCGTCGCACATGCGGGGCTTGTGGTTCACAGAACATCTCTTTTCTCCGTTTGGAGACATTCACAGAGTTGTGTGTGAGAGCCACTCGGCGAAACCCAGGAGTAGGCGTCCCCGAACGTGACATGGCATCATTCTTTTGTCAAAGGAGCCAGCTGCCAGAAAAAGTGGAATCGGCTAACCCTGGACAAATACGTCCTTTAAGGAAACCTTCGTGTCACATGGCATGCAAATAGCGGGGGTGGCAGGATGCGGTCGAAGGGGCACGGGGCTCGGCCCCAGGTGGACTCGGGGACGAGCCGGCAGCCTCGTGCCTGCCTTCCCGGCCCCCCGCTTCTACTCCGGGGACCGATCCTCAGGATTTCAGTGTTTTATTTGCCGTTGGGGGAACGCTCACTGTATGGCTCACCGGCCGTCACAGGGACCCACATTCCGGCGGCTCAAACCTCAGACGCGTATCCCGCGCGTCCTGGAGGCTGGAGTCGGAGATCCAGGCGGGGCAGGGCTGCTACCTCCCGAGGCGTCCCTCCTGGCGTGCAGACGGCCGTCTTCTCCTGTGTCCTCACACGGTCGCCCCTGTGTGTGTGTGTGTGTGTCCCGATCTCCTGTCTCAAAAGGTCAGGGCCCACCTCGTGACTTCACCGTAACTTCATCACCTCTGTGAAGACCTCGTCTCCAGGTAGTCATGTGCTGGGGTGCTGGGGTCAGGGCCTCCACGTGCAAACTGGGGGACACAATTCAGGCCTGACGCTATCTAACCCTCTTTGTTGTCCCATAAAGAAAAGCTTTGGGCCCTCCAGCCCTCGTAGGGACTCTCTAAGCCCTCCCTGCCCTAAACATACAGTGGTCTCTTCCACGATGGCATGCAGCCGCCCACGTCCCCCTCCAGAGCCGCCCACGTCCCCCTCCTCGCTTTTAGCACTCCTGGCTACTGAGGCACATGCGTATTCTGTGAGCTGATGAACGTCTCCTCTGTATTTTAACCCTTTGCCCTTTTGGGTGTGTATGTCTTTTTCTGGGCTATAATCTTTCTCCATTTAAAAAATCATTTTGGGGCGCCTGGGTGGCTCAGTCGGCTAAGCACCCGACTCTTGATTCGCTTCAGGTCATGAACTTGCACTCTGTCAGTTTGAGCCCCACATCAGGCTCTGTGCTGACACTGAGGACCCTGCTTGGGATTCTGTCTCTCCTTCGCTCTCTGCCCCTCCCCTGACTTGTCTCTCTCTCTCTCTCTCTCTCTCTCTCTCTCAAAATGAATACACTTAAAAAAATAAATCATTGTACGCCTCAGAAATGACGTCCCGGCTCTCTACAGTACATGGGTCCCAACGTCACTGTGAGTAGACATTAAATAATCATTTTTAATGATTGGGACTGGACAGTTCCAAACGGCAAGGAGAAACATTTCCCTTGGGTGGTGTGCACGCGCCAGCCCCGGAAGCCAGGAAAGCGTCAGGACGCCCGTGACCCCGGGAACCTGCCGCTGGGCATTTGCAGGAGCCGGCGGGTCAGAAGTACCGGCGGGAGAGCCGCGTGGCCTTGACCGACCAGACCTGCGCGGGGGGCCGGAGTGCCGCGTTCCAGCTGTATTCGGGAGACAGCAGCTTGGTGGGCTTGTGCGTGAAAAAATACTTGTTCAGGTGCCTTTCGTAGGTGCTGTTCAGCCCATTCTTGTGGTCGTGAGTGACCCCTTGCAGGTAACCTTCGATGACGGTTAAAACCTCCAGGGGCCGGCCACCGATGACGGAGCCGTCGTAGTAGAAGTCCCCCTGCCCAAACGGGATGCACACTGCCGATTTGGGCCTCCTCTCGTAAGGGATGTCCTTGTTTTTAAAGTACCACCAGGCATGGAGCTGAGCCACGGACGTGCCCAGGGTCTCCACCCCAAAGTCGTTCTGGAAGACCCTGTTGACGGTCATGCTGAACAGAAAGTCGACTTCGTCCTCAATGTGCCCTAGTATGTGTTCAGCCAGGGAACTCATGCGTGTGAGGTGAAAGTCACCCCACCGGTCTCCTTTGATGGGGAGGACCTTGAAAGTTCGGAGAGGATCTGGCTCCAGGTCCGGCAGCCTGGACAAGGCGTCCACCATGATGTAAAAGACGACTCTGTAGCCGGTCATGAAGTGCTTATTCGCTGATCGCATGAACAGCTCCGGGTACTGGTCCGCAGTCCTGCAAAACACACACACGCACGGAGGAAGCCGCTCCCCGAACGCTCGCGAGAGAGGAACGCACGTCCCCAAACGTCTGACTTATGAGTCACCGACGCTCCAGGACCCCCGACAGGAAAGGGGAGACAGGCCCGGTCTATAGTTTCGACTGCACTGGTCAGTGAGAAAGGACATATTGACCTGGAGGGTCTGGGAAAAAAGCCTTTAAAGTTTTGGAACGACTGTTGGGGAGAAAGAAACTGTGAACTCCATGGTATCTGTAAAAAGGCAGCCAAGTGGCTTTAACGACCCAGCTAAGGAAGGAGTCTTTGTTTTTGTTCAGGACAGCCACATACGGTGGTTGTGGGCAGCTACGGGCAGCCTTTTGGAGGTAGAAGGTCCCCGGGCACTTTTTTTTTTTTTTTTTCCAGAATAAAACGGGGCAAACCGATGGCCCCTACCTGCCAGTAGCAAGGACAGCCAAGCCTATGGTGAGGTTCTGTCTCCTGAAGTATCTCCCCAGGACCTGTCTATTGAAGGTGCCTTCCCATATGACTGGGGCCAGCCAGTCTGTGATTGTTACAACATCAGGCGTTTCCTGTTAACAGAAGAGAAGCCGGTGAAGCCGGTGCCCCAGCGGAGGCCGTCCAAGCGACACCAGCTGACGCCTACGGAGCCCTTACCACGTGCCGGGCACTGTGTTGGTGTTCATTCGGTCCTTGCAGCGGTCTGTGCGGGAGGCACAATTGTGGTCCTTGTTCTTGGTGTACAGAAACAGAGGCGCAGATCGGTTGAGCGAGCTGCCTAATACCGCAGGGCTGACGCATGTGGGTCAGCACGCGAGACCCAGCACCTGCTGCTTTTGTCACCACGCCACCTGCCTCTGGGCCCAGGGACGGCCTCCTCTGAGCTCCGGCTCAGCTGAACTGAGGCAGCTCAGAGTCAGAACGCCCTCTGGTATTGCCTGAAGCCAGGGCTGCACGCACACTACCTCTGCGTCCCTATGCTTTATTTTCCCTTCCTCCTCTTTTTCTCTCCCTCCCCTTTCCCTAGAAGATCCAGAAGGTGCTTTCTCTAAACTTCCCCCTCTTGCATTAGGTCCATTAGTGCCATCTGGCAGAAATAAAAAGTCTAAAAAGGAGAGAGACGTTAGATGTGCTTTCAATAACAGCACTTAAAGCACGCAAAGCTGGTTCAACATGTGAAAATCGTTTGATGCACCTGCCATAGCAGGAAGTTAAAGAACAGTCGGATGCCCGTAGCAGTTGACACAGAAAAAAAACATTATACAAAGTCCAACACCCATTCATGATGAAAAAAAAAAGAAAGAAAAGAAAGAAATGAAAAACTCCCAGAAAAAATAGAAATAGAGGGGAATTAACTTGATCAGGAGCATCTGCAAAAATCCTGTGGCTAACATCATACTCGACGGTGCAAGACTGAATGCTTTCTCACTAAACCTGGGAATGAGGCAGGGATGTTCACTCTCACCAGCTCATAGTCAGCAGAGTTATGTGAATTCTAGCCATTGCAATAAGGTAGGAAAAGGAAATAAAAGCACCAGACTAGAAAGGAGAAGATAATAACATCCCTATATGCAGATGATTTGTTTACATATAAAATCCTACAAAATCTACCCAAATCTCCTAGAACTAACAAGTGAAGTCAGCAAGGTTACGGGACACAAGATCAGCACACACACAGAATGAACCCATTTCCATATACTAACAAGGAACACGCAGGAACTAAAATTAAAAACACAATGCTATTTGCAGTTGCCTCCAAAAAAAAAATGAAGTATTTCGATACACCACTGTACCCACCAGAAGTCCCTGCCCATTCCCCCCCCTTCCTGTAACCCACGGCAACAACTAATCCACCGTCGGTCTGTGTAGATTTGCTTATACTGGGAATTTCATACAAATAGAATCATGCCGCACGTGGTCTTTGGTGCCTGGCTTCTTTCGCTTAGCCTGCTCGTGGGGAGGTTCTGAATCGTAGCATGGATCAGTAGTTCCTTTCTTTTGTGGCTAAACAATATTCTGTGGCATGGATTTTGTTTATTCACTTGTCAGTCGATGGACGTTTTAGTGGTTTGCATTTTTCGGCGACTATCAATGGTACCGCTATGAACATTTCTATGCAAGACTTTCTGTAAACGTACATTTTTTTTTTTTTTAATTCTCTTGGGTGTGTACCTAGAGGGGAAATTTCTGGGTCATATTGTAATTTCACGCCTAACTTTTTTAAGAACTGCCCAACGTTTCCAAGCAGCTGCATCATTTTACGTTCCCACCAGTAGTTCGCAAGAGTTCCAAACTCGCTGCTTTCTCACCAACATCTCCTGTGGTCTAACTTTCGGAATCTAGTCATCGTGCAGTCTTTACACATCGTAGGGTGTGAAGCGGTATGTCACCGTGATCTGGATCTGCATTTCCCAGATAACTAATGATGTCGAGGATCCTTTGTGGGCTTGTTAGCCACATAGTCGAAACAGCTGAATTAAGTCTTGGGGCAACAAAAGCAAAAGCAAACAGCTGGGACGACATCAAACTAAAAAGCTTTGGCACAAAAAAGGAAACCATCCACAGAATGAAAATGCGACCTACTGAATGGGAGAAGATATTTGCAAATGACATGCCCGATAAAGGATTAATATCCAAAATAGTTTTAAAAACCCATACAACTCAACACCAAAAAACAATCCAGCAAGAAAAATAGAGGGGTGCCTGGGTGGTTCAGTTCGTTAAGCGTCCAACTCGATTTTGGTTCAGATCATGATCCCAGGGTCATGGGATCAGGTTCTGTGCTGGGCACGGCGCCTGCTTACGATTCCCTCTGCCTCTCCCTCTGCCCCTCTGCCTCACTTGCGCACACACTCTATCTGCCAAAAAAAAAAAAAAAAATGGACAGATGGGGGCACCTGGCTGGTTTCATCAGTACAGCATGTGACTCTCGATCCCAGGGTTGTGAGCTGGAGTTGGGCGTGGAGGCTACTTAACAATAAAATCGTTAAAAATAATAATAATAACATAATTTTTAAAAATTAAAAATGGACAGATGACCTGAACAGACATTTCTCCAAAGAAGACATCCAGACGGCCAACGGACACGTGAAAAGATGCTCGACATCACTCATCACCAGCGAAATGCAAATCAAAACCAAAACGGGGCATCATCACCTCACGCCTGTCAGAGTGGCCAGTAGCGAAAAGACAAGAAACGACACGTGTTGGCGAGGATGTGGACCCAAGGGACCCTCGGAACCTGTCGGTGGGGACGTGAGTTGGTGCAGCCGCTGTGGAAAACAGTACGGAGGTTCCTCAAAAAAGTCTAAGACAGAAATTTCAAAACAGAAGTAATTCCCCTTCTGGGTATTTACCCGAAGGCAATGAAAACACTAATTCCGAAAGCTCCATGGTCCGTCATATTTATAGCAGCGTTGTTTACGACAGCCAGGGTATGGAAGCAGCCCGGGCGTCCGTCAGTGGATGAACAGATAAGACGTGGTGTGTTCACACAACGGGGTACTGATCAGCCACAGAAAAGAATGAGATCTCACCATTCGTGACGGCACGGAAGGAGTGAACAAGGTATTGTGAACAAGTCAGTCAGAGACAGACAAGCACCATGTGATTTCTCTTATACATGGAGTCTTACAAAACAAATGAACAAAGAAACAAAAAACCAGACTCCTTAAATGCAGAGAACAAACCCGTGGTTGCCCGTGGGGGGGGGGGGGGGCGTTGACAAAACAGGGGACGGGGAGTGAGGTACAGACCTCTGGTAATAGGAAAAGCAAGTCACGGGACGAGAAGTACGGCACAGGGAACACGGCCCACGACACTGCACTGAGTCTGCAAGGTGACGGTTGGGGCCACACGGAGGGTGGGGGGGGTGGGCACTTCTACTGTCTTCTCCGGGGGCAATGTCCCCCGTGTACAGGCCATACAGTCTTCTTTCTCTGCCGGTCTGGTAATTTCGGGTTGAGAAACGGATCGTTTCAAGAATGTGGCAGTCTGGAAACCTGACTCTTTCTAACTGACCAGGGATTTCAGCGAGACCATAAATAACAAAGAAAACAGACTTTAGGGGGCTCCCGGGTGGCTCAGCGCGTTAAGCGTCCGACTCTGAGCGTCCGGCTCAGGTCATGATCCTGGGGTCGTGAGACTGAGCCCCGAGTCGGGCTCCACGCTGAGCACGGAGACTGCTTAAGATTCTCTCTTTCTGTCTCCCTCTGCCCCTCTCCCCCATTTGCGCTCTCTCTCTCCCTAAAATTAAAAAAAAAAAAAATACAGACTTTATAAAAGTCATTAACAGGAAACATACCCAGGGTGGGGGGAGGGAGGTCTGGCTCAAGACTGTTGCAGAGCCAGAGAGAGCACCCAGTCCAGGGCGAGTTATAATGCCGGAACGCTTACTTTTCTTACTGAGGGTCACCTCTTTTTTTTTTTTTTTTTAATTTGAGTTGGACCCTTAGCCAATTGAGCCCCCCAGACGCCCCTACGCCTGTCTTCTTTGACCTAATGGCTCTGTCTTGGGGATCTGTCCCACAGATCAACTCGCGCGACAGTCGAAAAGATCGACGTCCAACGTGTGTCGCTGAAACATCATTGCAAAAGCCCCAAACCGTAGACAATCTAAAACCAGTAGGGAGTAGGGTGAGTGGCTGGTGGTGCATGGCCCTGAAGTCCAGTACTCCTCGGCCGTTACAGACGGGGACGGGGCCCCCCAGCGCGGGTGCCAAAATATGGAGGGGCCATCACGGCATCTTCAAGCCACCCCCAAAGACAGTCTGTCACTCACTACGCCAAGATGGTTAAACCAAGTACCGCGTGCCCACATCGACGGCCTTAAAAATTGCAACTCCGGCCGCAGGAAGCCTCCCGGGGCAGCTATGATTGGGTGACCGGGAGAGGCCTATGGCTCCAAACTGGGCACTATTATCCTCTCGCGGGGTGGGCGTGTTCATTCTTACCCAGGATGAAACCAGTCTGAGAGCCTGAGTTCTTCTGCGGGAGGCCTGCGAGCGAAGGGAAAACCAAGTTATTATAAGTCACCCATGTGTTCAGCAAATATTTACGGAGCTCCCGCGGCGTGGCGGGTGCCGTCAGGCACTGGTTCCACGGCTGTGGCCCTACAGCCTTCACACTGCCCTGGGGGAGCTGAGGAGGCGACCAGTGGCCCCCAGGCTTAGGGGCTGCCGGTGGGGACAGGCTCTGGGTATGTAAGTGGTCCATCCGACCCGATTTGGGGGTCAGCCGTGCCACGCGGAGAGGAGTTATCTCCGTGCGTCCGGAAGGGGACACGTGGTCAGGAAGAGGGGCAGGGCGAGGAGGCGATGGCCACAGTGGGAAGGCAAGAAAGGGCTTGTCCGCGTGTTCCTGACTTGTGCGGATTCGGCGCCCTCGTCCCCCGCGGAGTGGCTGTGCCGTGTTAGTGTGAACGGGCTGGAGAAGGCGTCAGTCGTCGTCTTTGGTTTTCATCTAAGTACGTGATGCACCTCGAGTTCTGTGGTGCTTTAACGAGCGCATGAGGTGGCTTGCTCCCATAGTGCTGGGACGTGCTGTCCGTAAGGGAAGAAGCTCGAGAGGGCACCCCAATTTCATTATCGGACTCTCCAGGATCAGACTGTCAAAATCCAGCCAGTGCCGAGCTGCACTAAAACCACGAAGTGACAAACGGCCAACTCACTACAAAGTGGCCTTTCTTTTAGAATGTCGGTGTCACGGGCTCCTGGGGTTGTACCGAGCGTTGGAGGCGTGGAAGACGCGGTTGGTTGAGGAGGGGGTCCTGACCTAAAGACACCACCCCCCCGGAGAGAGGGGCCCACCGCACGGCGGAGCCGGCCTCGTCCCGGGCGGGCGGGGGAGGGGCTGAGCCCACGGGACGCAGGGAAGGGCGCCTGGCTCCCTGCCGCCCCCCGTCCCCGCCCGGTCCGGCCCGACCACCCACGCTGTGTGCCCACACACCCAGCTGCTTGCAATGCGGCCGACTTCACGGAGCCCACAAACCTGCACTGGTTTGTGGTCTTCTAATCACCAAGCAGCAAACCGTCACACGGACGTGTGGTCCTCCTGGCTTCCCCGCGGGCTCCAGGGACAACAAAGCTTCCGATGCGGGACTGTCATCTCTGTCCTGCTCCCTGAACACCCCTCTCCTTGGACCTGCCCCCACCACACGCGCGCACACACACACACACACACTTGCCTAACGGAGACGCACCGTGTGCAGAATATTCCCGAGCTGGTAGGCAAGAAAGCTGACTTTCTGGATGCCTCTGGGACCTTCTGTCTCTGGTTTTCCATCCCTTCTGGCTTGATCACCACTGGAACCGCCTGGCTCCTGCTGGCTTTGTTATCAATCTGCAGGGTCTTTTTCTTTTTTTGGTGAGAAAGAGTGACTGTGCGCGGGGGAGGGGCAGAGAGCGAGCGAGCGAGACAGAATCCCAAGCAGGATCCACACGGTCAGCGCAGAGCCCAACGTAGGGCTCGAACCCACGAACCATGAGATCATGACCTGAGCCTAAATCAAGAGTCGGACGCTTCACCGACTGAGCCCCCAGGCGCCTGTGGGTCTTTATACAACAAAGCTTCTGGCCACGAGATGCCCCTTCTGGAGGGAGGTTTTCCAGACAAGATACAGGACCCCCCTGCCCCCGCCATGTGAGTTTAACATACACTGCGTGGCCTTTTCAGATGGGCTTCCTGTTCTTTGTGACCCACATTTAAGGCTCACCCGTGTGTTCGTGGCTCCATGGCTCCGTGGCTCATCTCTTTTTAGTGCCGCATAACATCGCCTGGTCTGGATGCACCGCACTTTATCCGCTTACCCCTGCAGGGCATCTCAGTCGCTTTAATTCTCAGTAACTGCGAATAAAGCCGCTATAAACACCTTGTGTCGGTTGTTTGTGGACACAGTTTTGAGACCGCTTGGATAAATTCTCAGGAGCATGATTGCTAGGTAATTGGAGAGACTGTGTTTAGGTCTGGAAGGAGCCGCCAGACGGTCCTCAGCGTGGCTGCCCCGTGTTGCGTGGCCCCTGCCGCGAACGAGAATCCCGCTGCCCCGCGTCCTCCCCGGTGTGTGTGCTGTCGGGTTCGGGATTCGGGTCGTTCTCACGGGCGTGTGGCGGGGGCTCCTTGTTCGAGCTGCAATTGTGTCGTGACACACGATGTGCCCGTCTGCTCCCTGCGTAGCTTCTTGGGTGAGCTGTCCTTTCGGATTTGCCGTTTTAATTAGTTGTTTCCTGGTTGTTGAGCTGTAAGAGTTCTTTGCATATTTTGGACACAAGCCTTTTATCAGATGTGCGTTTTGTGAGGGCTTCATGTTTAAACGTGTTCTTTCTCACAATATGATGCCTTTCCAATAGCTCGTGGGGAGAGAGCCCTGCTCCTGAGGCCGTCGTGAGGAGTGGGGAGGGGTCGAGGATCGGGAGAGAGGCGCCCCCTGGGCCACGCCTGCCGCTGTGGCCCGGACGCCGGTCATTGTGGACACAGGCTGGGACTGTTTGTCTGGAAGAGCAGCCCCGTGCTATTGCCGGCCTTGCTTCCCTTTTCCGTCACCACTTTTATTGTGCAAACTCCCGATGGGCGTGTCCCTCAAGCCTCTGGACCGTCTGCCTCCCCTCCGTCAAGAATGGAAAAGCTCCCGGGAGCAGGTGCTTGGGGTCAGCGCTGCTCCCTCAGAAACAACCCTTAGCCATCGCACGGTGCTTCGTCCCACGGAGGGAAGGGAACTTTCCAGAGTGTTGTCAACGTCTGGCCAAAACCCAGCACCCCACCCCATCTGTGCCAGTCACTACGGGTTGTGATTCCCTGGCATCTATTTGCCTGAGACGATGCTCCAGCAGCAGGAAGGAAAACACACATGAAACCAGCACCAGAATCTTTCTCTTCAAATTCATTGTCTCCTGGACGAAAAAGAAGAGAAGATGTCAGATAGTCAACATTCACATGCCTTTGCCACTTGCAACCATGGTTTACAACGTCTAATCTGCAGACATGGGGACACCAACCACAGCCCCTGCTTCCAGAGCGCTCGGCCAGCAGCACCAGGCCGGCTGGGGTGGGGGTGGGGGGCTCTGTCCTCCCGCAGCTCCTCGGGGCGCCGGGTGCCCCCCCCCGGGACCGAGTGCAGCGGCCGTGGTCCTCCTCGATTGCTCAGCGAATGCCACCCGCGTGGCAGAAAAGAGACGCACGAAATCTCCCCCACCGCACGGCTGGGAAAGTAAAGCGAGGTCACGAGAGGAAGTCTTCCTGAACTAGGAGGCGTGGTATGTCCCCGGAGTAGATCTCTTGTTCTTTTTTTCTCGCACAGATAGTAGGATGGCTCCTTTGTCCCAAGACTCAATGGGGGTTTAAACAGAAACTACGAGCTCCCGCGAAGGTCGGTGCTTCTGGACAGGGATTAAAGCCCAAAGCGTAGGCCCTACATTGAGACGTGGAGCTCGGCTCCAGCCAGCCCCCCGAGCTCACGCTGGAAGGTTTACGCGGGGTTTCTGTTCACACGTCTGGAGGGTTATGAGGCCAAAGCAGAGCGGAGGCCTCTGATGCCTCACTTCCGAGCCCTCAGTTAACGGGCAAGAGGCTTTCGATCTGCGCTGAGCAGCGCAGTCGCCACCAGCCACGTGCGGCTGCTCTGACCTCAGCTGTCCCCCGAGTGCACAAAACACACTGAAGGCAGACGCAGGGGGAACGAAAAGAAGTAAGGGATCTCCTTAATAACGTCACGTTGGTAAGATCTTGAAATTATAATAGGCTGGATCTACCGAACTAAATGCCGACATGCTGTGAAAATTAATCCACGCGTTCCTTTTAGCTTTTACAACGTGGCCACTAGAAAAGCGGACGCTGCAAATGCCGTTCTTCCACCAGACGGTCCGCTTGGACGGCACCGCCCTGGACACGGCTTTCACGCCCGTGACGGGCAACGGGCCACCGCTCAAATTCAAGGGCATCAGAGGTGCCAGGTAGAGGGGGACGGAGGGGTCTCTCTAGCATGTGCCCCGGTGACACCGCTCCAAGCAGGTGCCACTGTTACCACAACCCCTCGAATTTTTCCACACCCCCCCCAAAAGGGTCCCTGTACCTCGGCCAGGAGGATGGAAAAGCCCGGGCGGGTGTTTCCCAAGCATCCTGTCTCCGGGTCTTTGTGAAATCGCAGGCCGGACCCTGTGCCCTGCTCTCGGGGATGGTGAGCCTGCCGTGGATGGTGACACCGGCAGACCCTTTGATGATGCGGACGTCAGAAAGTCACAGTCATAATGATGCACCTGCCAGCGGGGGCTTCTCACGGTTGCCAGACGACGGGACCTTGTCCCATCCGAAAGGCAGAGGGTATTTCTAAGCGCTCCTTTGCCTTTCGCTTCCTCCGTTTTCCCTCCTCATTCTCTAGGGACCGACCCTTACCCACCGCGGGGTGTCTTGAATGGTGCGTGTGCTCACCCACACGGCAGAAAGAGCGCGCCTGCTTCTCTTTCTTCGTCCTGCAGGTGCCGTCCACCCCAGCCCAGGAGCGTGTCCCTTGTGCTCCCCGGCAAGCCTATGCAGGACTCCCCTCTCCGACCACAGAGGTGACACGTTTCTGTGCCGTGCGGCCTGTCAGGTCCACTAGCGAACAACGAAATCACAGTCACGCGTGACCCCTGCGTCCTGATCCGTGGTCGTCACACGCGTCTTCCTTTACCCTCCCCTTTGGAAATAAAGGCGTTGTTATTACCGGGAAAGTAACACGTATGTGTGGCGTCTCCACCCCCCGGGGCTGTGTAACAACTTGTCACCGCAGAGTCGTGTGCCCGCACAGCAGAGGGGGCCCGAAGTGCGGGAAGCAGGTGTGGGCACGGCGTGCTCTCCGGCCTCGGTGCAGGTGGGGGTCCCCGGCGCCCCCCCCGCCGCCACTCACAGGCTCCTGACTCCGCCCTCCCGTGGAAGCTTCTCCCGTGTGCCCGAGCTTCCCCGTGGCGCCCCCGACTGCTCACACCTGTCTCTGCGCACTCTGCCTCTGGGCGGCCGGCCCGGCGTTCTCAGAAGACCCGGGGCAGGGGCCTGCCCATCCCCCAGGAGAGGCGCCGTCCGGCGCCCGGCCCCGGAGAGCCTGACCTGGGTGGGCCTGCTTCTCCCAGCAGCCACGGCTGGCCTGGAACACGGATCTCCCCTCTCCCTCCACCGGCCCCTGTGACACCGCCTTTACCCGAAAGTCAAGACCAGCTTTGACTCACTTTACGTTTTCTCCCGATTTTTCCCTTCGAGCAGGTGTTGAGTTCTGTGCTAAGAGAAATTTGACTGTGGAGAAAAGCGGGAGACCGAGCTGCACTGGAGGGCGTGCGCTCGTGTGTGAGCGCGGGTATGTGGGTGTGCACGTGCGTGATGGTGTGTGCGTGCGTGTGTGTGTGTGTGTGAGCACGTCTGTGCCTGTGACCGTCCAGTGTCTACGGAGCGGAATGTCGATGGCCGTGTCGAGAGGCGGAGGCGGCCCGGGAAGACAAGGGCAGTGGGCAGAGGCTGAGGCCGCGGGGGGCCGGGTCTAAGTGAGGGGAGGCTTCTCTCATAGAGGGGAATCCAGCACATTCCACCAGCCAGCGTCCCCCCCATCTTCAAGGGGGCTACAGGTGCCTGTGCCAAGTGTCAGAGGGAGTCGCCGGCATGAACCGAACGCACCCGCCCCGCCCTCGCACTGCCTCGTGTCCCCGCCTGGCCTTTGCTCAGTGATGGAAAGACTCGTACCTGAGACCACGCCGTGGGGGCAGCACCTTCTCAGAGGAGTCCCTGAGACTGTGGCTGCGGGACTCACCCAGTTTAGGGAATCCCGACTAAGCCCCTCCTCCAAGGACAGCCGGACTTAACATCCTTTAGATCACTTTGTACCTGCCGAGGGACCGGGGGAGGCCGGGTTTGGTCAGAGGGAGAAGTCGTTGCCTCGGGGGTGAATCAGACAGGGAAGGGGACCCCTGGGAACCGGAGCCCGATAACGAACGACGAAGCGGAATGGGGGGCGGGGCAGGGACCCGTTACTTCGGGTGCCGTGTTCCAGAAGCCATACACCTGAACAGGACAGAGGTGTGGAGACAGAACCGGCCGTAACGGGGGACGGCCAGGGAGGGGGCCCTTCCCCACGAGGGCCGGCCAGCAGGCTGGAGGGCAGCGAGCGCGGCAGGCAGGCCCCGGTCACCACCACTACCACCTGCCTGGTCTGCCTCCCCCTCTGCCAGGAGAAGCCCTGGGACCCGGCAGGTGCTCAGTGAAACAGAAAGTATTCCATCAGTGCAAACGCTGAGATCTGGTGTCTTACACAGGATTGGGGGTCCCACGTCCTGCTCAGTCCCGGCCCCCGGCCACCAGCCAGCCTCGTGCCCGCACGCAGCACAGGGAGACGGGGATCCTTCCGCCACTGCTCTGGACCCTGGCCAGGAGGGGGCAGGGTAGGGGTCAGGCCCACATCTGTCCGAACCCCCCTCTCTGTTCTCCAGACCCCAAACCTCAAAACCTCTGTCTCGTTCCGGCCCCTCTCCTGGGATTCGGCACTTCCTGGGCTCCGTGGACCTTCACTCCGAGTCCACGGTCGCATCGTCACGGCCAGGACGGCCGCACAGTGTCCTGCGTGCTTAGCTGCGTGGGCACGACGGTGCTCTCAGGCCCAGACACGTAGGCCAGGCGGGGATGGGAACTGCAGGGCCGTCTGCTGCCCAGCCCCCCGGGGCGCAGAGAGGCCAGCGAGGCCCCAGCATCACCGGGGCCTCTGCAGCCCGCGGGGGCTCCGGCCCAGGGTGCCTATCGCCCAGCCTGCCCGACCCGACCTCCCTTTGCGGCCTCTGACCTGGCTGGACACTCCGTCCAGGTGGACTCCAGGGCGCTCCCGTCATAGGCTCGAGGACATCCATGAGGGGCAGGGGTGGGTGGCAGCGGTGGCGGCCTTTGGCTGTGTTCCCGGCCCTCGGAGGAAGGGTGGGGAGGACAGGCTGTGCTGGGCACAGAGGGGTGGCAACCGTGGAGCAGAAAGGGGTATAAAGGCAGTGGGCCGCAGGTGAGGCCCCCACCAGAGGCCATGGCTCTCTTCCTGCTGACCCTGGGGCTGAGCCTGGTCTCTGCCCAGGAGCTCAACCCCCAGGCCGTTGTGCAGAAGAACTATAACATGGCCAAGGTGGGTCTGCGGTCTGAGTCTGGGCCTCCCCCGAGGGCTGGGCTACGGGGCATCTGTCCTCCCTCCATCCAGGGTCTTTGACCTGTGACCAGGCCGCTGCTCCTGGGGGCCTGCTTCTCCTCCCCCAGCTGAGACGGCAGGGGTGGGGAGGACGGGAAGGTCTCTGGGAGGACGGACGTGTCCCTGGATAGGCAGAGGGGGACCTCGGAGGACAGGGGCTGTCCCCAGGAGGGCAGAGTGATCTTTGGGAGGATGGGGGTATCCCTGGGAGGGCAGGGGGTGCCCAGGAGGGCAGAGGGGTCCTTGGGAGGATGGGGGAGTTCCTGGGAGGACAAGGGCGTCCCTGAGAGGGCAGAGGGAGTCCCTGAGAGGATGGGGGGGGGGTCTCTGGGAGGGCAGGGGGGACCCTGGTAGGGGGCCACACACCCAGGGCCTGCAGGAAGGAGTTACCAAGAAGCCCCAGGGCCATACCACACGGGCTCCTCGTGCGTCTGCGGGGCCTCGCCTGCAGGTTTCAGGGATCTGGTATCCGGTGTCCATGGCCTCCGACGACATAAAGCGGATCGAGGAAAACGGGGACCTGAGGGTCTTCATCCGGAACGTCGAGAGCTTGGAGGACGGGCGTCTGAGATTCCATTTCCGCACCATGTGTGTGCCGACCGGACCGGCTGCACCCATATCGCGGGAGGGAAGGCCGCGCCCGGGGCCGGGTGGGGCCGAGGGAGGCCGCCCAGCTCACGCCCCACTGGTTCGCAGGGTGCACGGGGAGTGCAAGCACGTGGCCATGGTCTGCGAGAAGGCGGAGAGGGACGGGGAGTACGGCGTCAGCCGTAAGCGGAGGCGGGCGCTGCCCCGTCTGTCTGGTGGCAAAGCGCTGCGTCTCCTCGGGCCCTTGGCCCCCGCCCGGGGCCCTAGGGGGGCAGGTGCGCCAGCCCGGGGCTGGGGGAGGGGGCGCACGCCGCTGCCACCCACGCTGCCCAGGGACCCCCGCCCGGAGTGACACCGCTCCCCCCGCCGAAGCCCACCGGCCCACCGTCCGCACCCACCGCCTCTCAGCACGCCCGGCCCACGAGCCGTGGGTGCCGGGTGCCGGCGGCGGGCAGGGGCCGCTCTGAGCCGAGTGTCCACACAGATGAGGGGGACAATACGGTGCTGCTCTTGGAGACCGACTACAGACAGTACATCACCTTCCACCTCTGGAACGTCAGGAACGGGACACAGACCACCGTGCTGGCGCTCTATGGTACCGCCTCCTGACCCCTCCCGTCGGGCCTCAGGGTCCCCCTCCTCTGAAGACAGGCCCTAGGCCGGTGGCGGTCTGGCCACGTCCCGAGGTCCCCACCTCCAGAGCACCCACAGTCAATCACATCATAGGGTGGGGTTGGGGCTCCCGGGTCCAGGCTTCCGAGCTGCGTCTGGGCCCCCACCTTGCACCGCCCGTCTCTCAGGGCACCCACCCCCCCTTCAGCCTCAGCACCGCCTGAGTCCCCCTCCCCCCCCTCCCGAGACCTTCTCCACACACCGTCCCAGGGGAGCAGTGAGGGACCCCGGCCCCTGCTGCTGTGTCCTCAGGACGGGTGCCGGAACTGGGTCCCAGCTTCCTGGACAGATTTGAAAAAGTCTGCAGAAAGTACGGGCTGGGTCCGCAGAACATCATCAGCCTCGGCAACCAAGGCGAGCCTCCCGCCTCCTGCGCCAGCAGCCCTGGGCCAGGAGAGTTCCGGAGAGTCCCGGGGCCTCAGGGCTGGGGGTGGAGGCCCCAGAGAGGCTCCATCTGAGACCCCCCCACCCCTGGCTCTGTCTCCCCAGATGCCTGTTTCAAATACAGGAGGTAGAGATGCCCACCCAGGCCTGACGGTGCGTGAGCTTGGCCTCAGGGCAGGAGTGGGGGCTGAGGCAGCACTGGGCGCTGTGGAGGAGGCCGGGGGCAGGAGGGGCCCGCTTTCCCAAATCCACCCTTCACCCTGTCTGCGGGGTTTCCCCGCCGAGTGGCGGGGAGCCTTCTGGGGAGGAGCCCACCCTGTGTCAGTGTCCCGAGGCCGCTCTAGCCGGCGACCACGGACTGGGGGCGTAGAGCCACAGAACTCATTCTTCCCAGCGTGGAGGCCAGAGGTCCGAGGTCCAGGCCAGGCCACGCTCCTGCAGAGGCTCCATCGTGGGGGGTCCTTCCTGCCTCTTCCAGCCTCTGGGGCTCCAGGCGTCCCTCAGACCTCTGTCTCCATGTTCATTTTTTTAAAGTTTATTTATTTATTTTGAGGGGCGCCTGGGTGGCTCAGGTGGTTGACCGTCCGACTTTGCTCAGGTCATGATCTCGCGGTTCGTGAGTTCAAGCCCCGCGTTGGGCTCTGCGCTGACAGCTCGGAGCCTGGAGCCTGCTCTGGATTCTGTGTCTCCCCCTCTCTCTGCCCCTCCCTGTTCACGCTTTGTCTCTCTCTCTCTCAAAAACAAATAAACATTAAAAAAATACATATGGGGCACCTGGGTGGCTCAGTCGGTTGAGTGTCTGACTTCAGCTCAGGTTATGATCTCACAGTTTGTGAGTTTGAGCCCCACACCAGGCTCTGTGCTGACGTCCCAGAGCCTGGAACTTGCTTCGGATGCTATGTCTCCCCCTCTCTCTGCCCCTTCCCTGCTCATACTCTGTCTCTATCTCTCAACAATAAATAAATGTTAAAAAAAATTTTTTTTAATAAAAAAAATTTAAGGGGCACCTGGGTGGTGGCTCAGTCGGTTGAGCATCCAACTTTGGCTCAGATCATGATCTCACGGTTCGTGGGTTTGAGCCCCACGTCGGGCTCTGTGCTGACAGCTCGGAGCCTGGAGCCTGCTTCAGATTCCGTGCCTCCCTCTCTCTCTGCCCCTAACCCACTCGCATTCTGTCTCTCTCAAAAATAAATAAACATTAAAAAATTGTTTTAATGTTTATTTATTTATTTATTTTGACAGAGACAGAGAGAGCAGGGGAGGGACAGAGAGAGAAGGAGAGAAAATCCCAAGCAGGCTTCGAGCTGTCTATGGCAGAGCCTGACACAAGGCTTGATCTCACGACCCTGGGATCATGACCGGAGCCAAAATCATGAGTCAGACACCCAACTGAGCCCCCCAGGCACCCCGTGCCTCCATATTCACAGGGCTTCTCCTCTGTGTCTGTGTCTCTCTTCTTCTGTCTCTGATAAGGTCATTTGTCATTGAACTTCTTTTTTTTTCTTTTTTTTTTAACAGTAGCTGTGACTTCTTTTTTTTTAATTTTTTTTAACGTTTATTTATTTTTGAGACAGAGAGAGACAGAGCATGAATGGGGGAGGGTCAGAGAGAGAGGGAGACACAGAATCCGAAACAGGCTCCAGGCTCTGAGCCGTCGGCACAGAGCCCGACACGGGGCTCGAACTCACGGACCGCGAGATCATGACCCGAGCCGAAGTCGGACGCTCGACCGACTGAGCCCCCCAGGCACCCCTCATTGCATTTAGAGCCCACTGGACAATCCTGGATGATCTCATTTCAAGATTCTTACTGTAATCACAGCCGCAAAGACCCTTTTTCCAAATAAGGTCACACTCACAGGTTCTGGACACTAGGATTGGAACACGGACATACGTGGGGGACCCCACTCGGCCCACAGTTTCCTTCTCTGAACTGTCCTTTTCAAGGGCCAGCCGTGTCCCACTGCAGATCGCCCCCTACCTTCCCAGGGACTGGTCCCCCCAGAGTGCCTCATCTGGGGAGCGAGGGCCTGGGGGGCACCTCTGGTAGGGGAGTCGGATGGAAGGCGGTTCCCCAGCAGAGAGGGACACGTGGTGACCGTCGTCCCTCAGAGATCATTAGTTGCGCAGCTGGGACACGCATCCCGTGTATGGCGGATCCGTGGAGAGTCCCCACTATTCCGTGGTTATTCTGTGGATTTCAAGCGATGGCCCAGCGGGTATTCACCTCAGAGCTAGGGAGGCTCACACACGAGACCTGGACACAGACGTCCGTGGCAGCCCTGTCCACGTCTCCCGCCTGGAATCGGCCCAGCAGCCGCCCTCGGGAGAAGGGTGACTGAACGTGCCACGGGCCACAGCTCCGTGTAAACAGGCGCAAGCTGGACGGCCTCAAGGCCATGGGGTCGGGGAAGGCAGGCAGCCCCAGAAGGAATCCGTGTGTAGAACAGTCTCAAAATGTCAAAACCACATCAACAGGGAACCCTCCGTGACCTCCAGGGGTTAGGGGTGCGGAGGGCCGAGAAGGCAGCAGGTGTGGCTTAAAGGGGCCATAGGAGCGGGTCCCCCCGAATCCGGACTGCGGTGGGGCGTGTGGCTTTCCCTGCCAGGGAAAAGCACAGAACTGAGCGCACAACCCACACTCCACGCGCAGGAGCAAGTCTGCGGGGGCAGGGCGTGGAGGGGACGGAGTGCAGGACAGTAGCATCGGGAGGACAGGTGACGGGGTGCCAGGGGTCTCTCGAATCTGTTCTCACAGGTGCCTGTGAGCTACAGTTAACTCCAAATAGAAGGTGAAAAAGAGAAAGTGTCTGCCTTTCTTTCCAAGTCAGCCTAGAAAATGCTAACGGGCTCCTTCTGCACTGTCCCCACCCTGGGGCCCAGCCCCAGGCCCCACCACCCTCGCTTGCCCCCTCGCTGCCCACCGGGCTTCCCCCACCTCCCCTGCTGCCCCTCAGAGCAGAGACCAAGCTCCCCACGCGTGCTCTGCAGACGCTTAGCCGGCTGCCACACAGCCCCAGGGAGGGCAGCCGGACAGGGCAAGGAGGGGGCTCTCCTGGCCCCTCAGCACCCCAAGTGTCCACAGGTGAGCACAGCCTGACATCTCCCCACAGCCCACTGATCCAGAAATCTCCAGGATGGAGACACGGGCTGGATGGCCCTGGCTGGGGTCAGCAGGACAGGTCGAAAGCCAGCGGCCACCCTCAGGGGGCCCGTCCTCCGGGGTCCCCGGGGGAGCAGTGTCTGTTCATAACAGCCGAGTCGGCTGCTTTAGGACCAGGGCTCAGGCGCTCCGGGCGGCTGATGGAGAGCTTTGTGCCCCTTCCAAAGGCGCCAGACGCACCCAGCACTCCCACGGCCCACCCGGCCTTCTGGCTCTTTGCCCAGAAACTCAGTCCGGCCTGCGGGGCCTGGAGGAGGAGGAAGCTGCCCGCTCACGTGGGAAGTCGCATTTGGGGATCAGAACGGGGGCTTCCCGGGATGGATGCTAGGACGTGACAGATAATAGGGCTTGAAGAGACCCCAGGGCCACCACCCACCCCAGAAGAAGGTCCAGAGGAGCACAGAGCCCAGGCGCAGTGGGCAGGGAAGCCGGGCCCATGGTCTCGGGGTCGGAGGAAAGCAGGACTCGGCGGGACCTGAAGGAACCACCAAGAGACCGTCATTGCCACAGGCTTTGGGGCAGCTGAGGTCCACCTGCAGTGAGTGAGTGGGACCTGAGGGGTGAGTCTGGCATGATCAAAATTAAGCAGGCTTGTTCCAGGAGAGTAAGTAGAAAAGTCGCCCCGTCACCCCCAGAATGCCAGTGTGATGCTAAGGGGAACGTGCTTGACCCAAAACGACTTTACTTCCAGGGGAAAGGCCGTCCATAACCCTGACGACACCTGCCCGCCGACCGCACCGGTCCCGTCGCGCTTCTAGTGGCTGGCTGCAGAACCAAGGCGGGGCGGGGCACCCAGTGGCATCGGTCAGGACCCCAGCGGGGTGCCCCGGGACACCGCTCCCCACGGCGGCACGGATCCCCACTGGAGCAGCCTGTGCCAGCCCAGCGTGTGCATGGGAAGCCCCAGGACAGCTCCACGGTCCTGCGCCCTAAGGACAGAGGGGTCAGACCGCACGGCCCTGCCGGGGGAGGACAGGAAGGAAGGGCTGCCCCCCCCCCCCCCCCGCCCCACAGTGGTGCACGGGGTGGGCAGAGCTTGCAGGCACGGAGCGGTCTTCTTTCAACTTTGATTGCCCCCACGGTTTTCCGGAAGGCTGCATCCTCCTCTCTCGGCTTCGGAGGAGAGAAGGCAGGAGGTCGGTCTCCTGGTGGGTTTTATCCAGAGCACTGATGTGCATAATGAGGACCCAACGCCTCATTCCTGCTTCCCCAGAGACCCGGGAGGGGTGGAGGCCCCGGCAGAGGGGACGCTGGGCACGGGGACCCCGGTCCCTGCTCGGGTGAGGCTGAGAGCAGAGGAGACCCCGAGCCAGGCGGGCAGCCCATCGAACGCTCACTCTTTCCTTTCCAGGAACAGAGCCTCGTGTGGGCTGCTGGGTCTGGACTGGGGACACTTCTGCTGGAAAGAGGGCCAAGGAGGAGAGCCAGCCACGGACTTGACAGGTCAACACGTGCACGTCCAGGACAAAGGGGGTTTTGGAACAAGTAACATCCGGCAAACAGGTAACCTCCCACGCTAGGCGAAGAGACGGCCGGTTCTGTCCAACTAAATCAGGTGCTTGTCTGGGGGATGGGAGAGGGCGGACGGGGGACAGCTCACCGGAGCAAAGGTCCCCATCCTGTACCAATCAGTGCCACCCCCAGGCCTGGCACCGCTCCCTCATGCAGCAGCCAGACCCTCCGCTGGCTGCAGGGCTGGGATGCCTCGAGTAGGAGTCCCTGCTGGGACCTGCAGCTCAGGCCACGCCTCCCTGAGCCCCTGCCACGGGGGGGGGGGGGGGGGGGGGGGGACACTGGCCCGTGACCTCATGCACCTCCAGCGGCCTGATATCCTGCTTTTGAAGCCCTCCCAAGCCTGGAGTTTTTCAGGTGTTCCCAAGGAAGGTGCCTGGAATCACCCCCTCCCTCAGTGAGCCACGGCTGCCACGTGGGGCCGTCCAGAGAGGTCAGGGCGCCGCTGAGCACGTGGGGCGGGAGCTGGAGGCGGTGGCGGATGGCACTGGCCCCCGCTCAGCGCTCCCGGCAAACGCCGGGCTGTGGGGACCAGGGCCAGGCCGGGCGGACGGCAGACACGGAAGATGGACCCGGGGGGCTGCAGTGCGGACGGCCGAGCCCCCCTGGGCTGTGCAAACATGCGGCAAACCCACGGGTGGAGTCGGCAAAGCGGTCTACTGCGCCCAGAGGCCATAGGGAAGTTTCCAGATGGACATCCTATAAAGAGCATTGGGATGGGCAGGGCCGCCTCGGGTTAGAGCCCAGATGTCTGTGAGCACCGCCTTCCCCCGTGGCAAACCTCTCACGGCCACGTTGGAGGCAGAGTCCCAGGCAGGTCCCCGTAGCTCCGACACACGGACACGTACCTCCCCGGAGTGGGGGGGGGGGGGTGGCGCTGGGACCTCTCCCTCCCTCTCACCCGGCCCTTGGGGGACATCTGGGGTGCTGGCCGGGACACACGGCCAGACAGGCGCTTGGGGGCCAGGGTCCCCCAGGGGTGGGGCCTCTCGGTGCTTGTTCACGTCTATAGAGGCCAAGGTTGAGGCCCAGCTGGGAAACGGCTCAGAGCAGCCGCCTAGAGTCTGGTCAAGGACGACACCTTTGTCCCCTGGCCCCCAGTATTCACAGTCCCCCGGCAACGCCCACCAGCAGAGGCCACGTTGTCAGGATCCCTGTCAGCCGAACGCAGGACCCACAGCCCCCAAGCCACAGGCCCGGCCACAGCCTCCCGATAACTTGCTCCCCGAGGTCGACCTCCAACCACTGAATTGAGTTTTGTAAGCAGGGTCTAGCTCAGCCTTCCAGAGTGAACGTGGCAAGCAGGGGCCAGGTGTGAGGGGGCCAGAGAGGAGCCCTGCCGCAGAGATCCTGCATGGCAGGGTCAGCGGTCAAGGCCGTGACACAGGGAGAAGGGTGGGCAGAGGCGTTAACCCTGGTCCGTCCACCTCACCCACGGACCCAAGTCCCCAGAGGCACTGAGGGCCGGCTGACAGGTGCAGCCAAGCTGGGCCCAGAAGAGAAAGACGACAGACTCGGGACCCTTGTGTGGGAGGGCCCCTCGGGGCACATGGGGATGACGGACGGGAAGGAGTTCAGGGCTCAGGCCCCTGGGACGGACGGCAGATTCGCAGGGGACAGCACGGACGCCCTGGCAGCGGGCCGTGCGTGCTCCAAGTCCTGCTCTGCCTGACGCTGGGGTTTAACCCGGGCGCTGCGAGGCCTCGGGCAGGGAGGCCCCGGCGAGGGGCCCCTCTGCACCCGGCCGGGGACACGCGCGCGACTGGAGCTGCCCTGGGCACACTTGGCTCCAGCCTCGGGGAGGAAACCGAGCTCGGCGTCCGGCGAGCAGACCCACGGCCGGCGGCACGGGCCTGGGGACGCTCCCCGCTCCCTTCTGTCCTCAGACAAGAGGCTCCAGGTCCTTCTGGGTGGCCCCCGCCCCCCGCAGCCAGGCTCGTGGCACTTGGTCATCGATCCAAGGCAGCGCGGTGGCAGGTCCAATCAGCACTACCATCTAGAGAGACCCTGGGGGGGCCCCGGAACAACGGCTCCTGGCTGCACCGCTCAGAATCCCCCCTCCCCCCGCCCCCGGCCCGAAATGAGGCCAGGGGCTGCTGGGTGCGCCAGGGCGTGAACCCAGGACGCTTCTCGCGGCACAGCCTTCCCTGACACAGGCCACCGCAGGTCTGTCTCTCGCGACTGCCCCCAGAGGGCCCGAACTCAGGGGCGCCCGCCTTCCGCCTTCCGGCAGGAGGAGGGAGGAGGGGGGCGGGCCAGCAGCAGGTTCCCGGGGCTCCAGAGCAGGGCCAGGCTGGGCGGGGCCTGCCCGTGACTCCTCCCAACCCTGGTCACTGTGGGGGGGGGGGGGAGGGGGCCACCTGAGCCGCGGGGAGGCGGAGGGGCCTGGCTCCCCCCCTCTCTCTCCGACAGCCCCACGAGGGGGCTGTGGCGCTCCACTCTCCTCCCGGGGGCGCCCTGAGACCCAGAGCCCCGCGCTGGCTTCTCCGGGGCCTCCTGCGCGGCCTGGTGCTGGGACCCAGGCCCAGGCTGCTGGAGCCTTCTCCATGCGCAGCGCCCCTTCCGCGCGGGGCGTCCGGGACGGACTCCTGGCTGCGGCCGACCTCCTACCGTCCAGGTGCTCGGGCCGATGGCTCCGAATCACCCCCGGGTCCCGCGCCCAGAGCCCCCAGCCGACCCCCCAGCGGGCCACCCCGTGTGTCCTCCGCACCCGCCCGCTACCACGTCCCCCTAAATCGTGGGTCTGCGTTCTGCTTCCAGCGACGCGGAGCGGCGGCAACGGGGCACGTGGAGAGGGAAACGAGCCGACGAGCCAGGGAAGAGACGAACGGCCATCTGAAGGGACAGGACAGGGGACAGGAGAGGGACCACGAGACGGCAGAACGGGACACAGCTGACACCGGAAGAAGCAGCCCCGGGTGAGCTGCCATTGTCCCTCCTCCCCCTCCCTCCCCCTCCCCTTCCCACTCTCCCTCCTCCTTTCCCTCCCCCTCTCCCCCTCCCCCTCTCCCTCCCTCCCCTTCCCTCTCTCCCTCCTCCTTTCCCTCCCCCTCTCCTCCTCCCCCTCTCCCTCTCCCCCTCTCTTCCCCCCTCTCCCTCCCTCACTCTCCCTCCCTCCTTCTCCCTCTCCCTCTCTCCCTTTCCCTCCCCCCTCCCCCTCCTCCCTCCTCCTCCCTCTCTCCCTTTCCCTCCCCCCTCTCCCTCCCCTCCCCCTCCCCCTCCCCTTCCCTCCCTACCTCCTCCTTTCCTTCCCCCTCTCCCCCTCTTCCTCCCCTCTCCCCCTCCCCCTCTCTTCCTCCCCCTCTCCCTCTCCCATGTTTTGCTCCTCGGGACAAGCCTCAGGGGTCTGACTGCAGACCCCATCACTGCTGCGTGGCCTCGGCCACCATCCTGCCCCCTCTCGGCACGGGGTCCCCAACAGGGCTGCTGTCACTGGGGCGCCCCCTTAGCTGCCGCCGTTGACTCAGCGTCCAGGCATCGGAGGGAGCCAGTCCTGGAAATGCAGTCCAGGAGCAAGGAGGACCGAGGCCACCCTCAAGGGGATCGATTGATGCGTTTGTCAAATTCCTAGAACCCCACACGGAAAACAGTGACTGCCACTGTGGGAAAATCATACTTCCATTTAAAACATGATGGGGCTCAGTCAGTTAGGTGCCCGACTCTTGATTTTGGCTCAGGTCGTGATCTCACGGTTCCTGAGTTCAAGCCCCACATCTGGCTCTGTGCTGACAGCGCGGAGACTGCTTGGGATTCTCTCTCTCCCCCGCCCCCTCTCTCTGCCCCTCCTCTGCATGCCCTCTCTCTCTCTCTCTCTCTCTCTCTCTCTCTCTCTCTCTCTCAAAATAAATAAATAAACATCAAGTAAGTAAGTAAATGAGGCACCAGGCAGACCCTATGCCCGTTCCCCCACAGTCTGGGACCCCATCACACACCCCAAGTTCCTGCGGGAATTCGAGTCCGTCTGTGAAGGCCTCGGCCCGCCCGAGAAGCAGAGGGTGGTTCTGGGCCCTCACAGTAAGGCCTGTTCCTCTCCCACGCCCTCAGGACCCCTTGGTTCAGTGGCCGCCCAGTGGCCACAGGTGGGCCGGGGGCGGGCAGGGGCTCATTCCAGGTCACTGTGTTCCCTCAGATCGCCGCGAGAATTTCAGAGACTAGGGCCATCGGCCCCAAACAGGTGGGTGGCGCCTCCCTGCAGCTGGGCCCCGCCGGGCTTCTCCAGGGCCTGAGTTACACAGAGGGGCCTGAGAGGTGGACGGAGCCCCTCCCCTGACCCCTGGGCCGCCTCTCAGAGCCCAGACCTGCCCCCACCTCCTGTGCTGTCCCTTCCCTGATCTCTGCCCCCATGGGCAGAGAGCCAAGAAGTGGGGTCTCGGGTACACAGGGACTTAGACTTGGAGGTTCAGGGTGCTCAGCCCCCCTCCCCGTCTGCAAACCCTCCAGGGATTCTGCCGAGAACACCCACCTGCGCGTCCGTGTGCGGCCCTGCGCAGCCTGTCCCCACCGCGCAGGCCCCCCTGCTACACGCTTCGCCCCACCCCCGCACTGTGGCCCCTCCTTCCTTGCACAATAAAGGATATTCCTTCTAGAGATGAGTGTCTGGTGGGTCAAAATTTCTTCTGGGGCTGCAGAAACGAGCAAAGGAAAAGATGAAAACGCCACCCCCAATCGGAGCACTTGAGCAGAAGGGGTCAGAGCCCTCCCCAAAGCTGAGTGACCACAGAACTCAGCCATATCGCCAAGGGACGAGGCACACGGTCATGACGTTTTCACTCTTTCAAATGCGCAGACGCACGTCCATGAGGACTCTCTCGGCTTGAAATGACAGAAAATCTTAGGCACGCACGTATAGCTCTAGCAGTAAATGGGATGTGTCGGCTCTTACACGTGAAAGGCGCTTGGATGGGCTGCTTGCAGGCATGGCTGTATCCAGGGGCAGAAAGGCCATCTTCCGCCGCCTCTTGCCTCTCCTTTCTCTCCTTGTTTTCTCCATCCTTGGGCTCCACCATGGCTGCCGGCAGACCACCTCCTCCTTCCTCGAGATGCAGTGAAGTGACCTCACGCCTCTGGAAAGCCCTGCAGAGGCCTCTGCACTGCGGCCTGAGGGCCTGCCCGGGTCCCAGCCCCTCCTGTGTTCACCTCCAAGTGGAGACAGGTGACGCTCTTGCTTCTTGCCAGTGGCCAGGCCGGAGCTGTGCGTCCTCGAGAGTCAGGGATGGAGGCAGCTTCACCCAAAGCCCGGTGTCTAAAAAGAGAGGGTGGTCTTTATGAGAAAGTGGTTTAGTGGGTGGGGGGTAGGGACACAGGCCCCACCTGGGTCCACACCACCGGCCGCAACCTCTGTCCTGTGCCTCCTCCCAGTGATGTGACTGCACCCCAACCCCCCAAACACCCTGAGATACCCCAGGGTGCAACTGGGGCCCCCGTCACAGTGCAGGTGCCAGGGGTGGGGGCTGGGGGCTCTTCTCCTCAGGGGAGAGGAGAAATCTGGAGCAGGTCAGAAAGTTAACGGCCCAGCACTCCCAGGACCCCCCGCATGAGCGAGGACGAGGGCAAGCTCCCAAGTCCAACCCGCGGGTAGGAGTGGGGCCAACAGGCCACCTGGGGGTCCTGCCCGAAGCTGCACAAGGAGGGAGCGGTGCCCGGTAGAAGGCTAGGACTTTCTCCTGTGCTGGGACCCTGGGGCAACCTCCGGGAGCCCATGGCACAGGCCGCCCGGCCCCCCCTCCTGAGGGGGCGCCGGGGGACGCGCTGGCAGGTTGAGTGATCCGGGCGGTCCCTCTGCCCCACAGCTCTGAAGAGGGGCTTCCCGGGCAAGACGAAGTCCTCCCTAAGGGCGCTGCTCTGGGTCCACCCCCCGGGCCAGCTCCCAGAGCTAGCGAGGCACAAAGACTACGAAGAAGCGATCCGCCAAAGAAAAACTTCAAATGGCCAATAAAGATACGCAGCTATGCTCAAGCTGGGCAGCAGAGACGCGGGAATTGGAACAATAAGGCAGGCCACTTTTCAGCCAGCCACCAGAGGGGCGAAAATTAAGGAAAACGCAACAGCTATTTACAACATTCGGAACTCAGGACCACGTGACAACAGCCGTTGCGTCAGACGCACACGTTCTCAGAACCAGAAGCCCCACCCGAGAGGGGAGCCGCTCCTCCAGAATCGCCTCCTCTCAGAGAAGCCGAGGCGATCCCAACACGCGCACCATCGCCTGAGAAGGCACGGGCGAGCGGAAGCCAGGGAAGACAGGACAGTCCGCAGCGAGGCGCGAAAGGCCATGCCCAGAACCCTCTGAGGTGCGCCAGAGCCCCAGGCGGCCCACGCCGGCGGTCAGGGAGACGCGACGCCCAGGGCAAGGAAGGACGGGGCGGGAGGAGGGCCAGCGGCCGCACCAACACACAAGGGCACAAGGACACCCGTGGGAGGAAGGGGTCACTGGACAAACGTGAAACCAAAGCGAAACTGAGACGCAGCCGGTCACTTTGTATTGATGATCGTCTTTATCCTTTGTCACGACTCCTCGGCACCACGAGCTGTGAGCAGAGCTTGAGAAACAGGACACGCCGGGGGCTGTCCTCCGGGTCTCCTTCCGATGGCAGGCAGAGGCCGAGGACAGAGGAGGTCAGGTGGGCTCGCACGCCCAGGAACATCACCAGGCGTGGGGGACGCTGGACCCCCCGGGGCCGTCTGCCAACTCCCCTCCCTCGACGCAATCACTTTGCTGTCTCGCAAGGACGCCAGGCCAGGTGCCGCGTGGACCACAGTGGAAAAGCAGGCGGGACCCAGCCCCCAAACCGTGGCAGTTATCCAGGGTGGGTGGGTGTGAGACTCACCTGCTCCCCGGCAAACACCAGCCCGCTTCTGTGGACGTGGTCAGAGGAGAGTGAAAGGGGGGCTGGTCCGTGATCTGCGGCCGGGCACACGCCCGGCCCGCCCCACCCCAATGCCAGCCCGGCAGTGTCAGCCCCCCTCCCCGTGCCTGTGTCCCCAGCCCCTGCCCCACCCCCACAGCCCCGCCCACACCACAGGTCTGAGAGCTCCCTGCCTCTGTTTCCCTGCGTGGCCGCCAGCCGCCCGGAGCGGGGAACACCACCTGCTTGGAACACAAGCAAAGACACCCAGGTCCCCAGCAGAGCTCTGCCCAGTGGTGCCGCGCAGGGGACAGGGCGCGGCCGCTGCTCCTCGACATGAAAACATCGCTGCCCTCCCCACTGGTGCGGACAAGCTCAGAACGGACGCCGAACTCCCTCGGGGGAGCTCCGGGCGGAGGAAGTGCCCTCGGACGGGTCTGCCGCACCGGCTGGCCTGAAGCCGGGCACCCGCGGTCCCCGGCAGGCTTCGGGGAGCCCCTGAGACCGCCAGCAAGAGCTGCATTTCACAACCCGGCGCGCCTCTCGGTGAGGGGCCATCTGCCTCCTCTCTGCCCACAAAGGGCTCCGTGACCCAGAAGAGGAAGATTTCTCCCTGAAATAAGGGTGTGCAGGCTGAGTGCCGTCTGCCGGCTGCAGACACCCAGGGGATGGCTTGGGCCCCGGGCAAGTGAGGGGTGGGGGTGGGGACCGGGACCAGCAGGCAAGGAGGCAGGGGTGGGGACCAGGAGCCTCAGAGGGGCTGGGGCGGGCACGGGCCGGGCCTGGGCAGACGTTTCCACCTCTGGCTGGAGGGTTCTGGGCAGTGGAGGCCACGGGCTCTGAGTTCACCTGGTGACCCCCGGCCTCTCTGACTCAGGGCATCTCTGCCCAGCACAAATGGGCCTCTTCCGGCTCTGGGACTCAGAAGTCTGAGATCAGTCTCCCTGGGCCACAAGCAAGGCACCAGCAGGACCACAGTCCCCCTCGGGAGGACCTGCTCCCTAACCTGCCTCTAGGGCCGCCTTCCTGGCTTCGAAGCATGTTCTGATCTCTCCACACACAGTCTTCCTTTTGTGGCAGATATCCTGCTGCCTCCCCACCACAAAGACCCTTGTAGTTATGTTTGGAGCCTGCCGGGTGATCCAGGAACACCCCGCCCCCCAGGGATGTTCGATATACAACTGCTGTGCACAAGGTCACGGGCACACGGGGGCCTAGCCTCTCCGCGGGCCTCGCACGGCAGCCGATGGGACCCTGAGCCAGTGCAGATGCAGGTTTGAAGAGAAATGAGCCAGCGTGTGTCCACGACGTGCTGCCCTCCACACTCCACGCACAACCCCTGCCCCTCAGGGGCCTGGAGCATCCACGCGGACGCCCCACGTTTGGGCCGTAACGCAGCAGCCTCAGGACGTTGCAGAGCATCTGAACCATGGGGTAGGAGCTCCTTTTCTCTTTCGTTGCTAATAAATTCTGTGTTACCGTTTTTCCACCAGATGATCAGTTAGACTGCACTTTAAGGAAAAAAACCTTCACATTACGTATACCCGCCAAGGGGCTCGCGTGCAGGATCATGAAGGACAACGAACCAACGGCAAGAAGCCAACAACCCAATTAAAAACCGGCAGCAAATGGGAACAGACACTTCACAAGAAAAGACACACGCGTGTGAGTGGCCGACAGGTCCACGGAAAGGCGCGCACATTGTCAGTCGCCAGAGATGCGTCAGGCCGCCGACGTGGCCCGTGGCTTCACACCCACTGGAACAGCTAAATTAAGGGCTGACTCGTGCAACGCCGGCGACAACGTGAAACCAGTGTGGTCGGGGGGCGTGCAAAGCGGCACAGCTCCTTCGGGGGCTTTGCGGGGTTTTTAGTAACACTGGAAGGACATCTGCTCGTGACCCAGCGATTCTGCTCCTAAATATTTCATCACATATTCAGCTTTTCATTCAGTGTTTAGTACTGAACAAACTAAATGTTTGTTCACCATTTAGTACGATTCCGTATTTAGCCCCTAAATAAGTGGAATTATGAGGTACCAAAGGACTTGCACAGGTAGTCACGAAAAGCCAGAGGGAACCCGAATGTCCGCTGATAGGACGGACGGACGGCCCCACAGAGGACGCTCTACGGCAGGGACTGAGCCAGCACAACTCTATGCAGAGAGGAAAAGTATCTGTCTGCAGATGACATGAATTTATATACAGAAAGCCTTAAAGACTGTACATAAAACAGAATAAAAAACGCGTCTGGCAGTTACAGGATAGAAAATCAACATGCAAGCCTCAGTTGTGTTTCCGTACACGAACAGCGAACAACTTGAAAAGAAGTCATGACAACAATTTCACTACAACAGCATCACAAAGAGCAAAATATTTAGGAACACACTAAACCACGGAGGCAAAAGACTGATCCACTGAAAACCACCAAACATGAAAAAGATGAAAAGAGACACAAACAGATGGGAACACATCCCATGTTCATGGATTGGGAGGCTCGATATCGCTCAAATATCAGTACTATCCAAAGCAATCTACAGATTCAATGCAACCTCTTTCAAAATCCCAGTGCCCTTTTTTTGCTTGTTTGTTTGTTTACAGAAACAAGAAAGCCCGTTGTAAAACGCATATGGGCTCTCAAGGGCACCTCAATGCCAAAGCAATCTTGGAAAAGAAGAACAAAGCCGACGGCTTGCATTTCCTCATTTCAAACCTTACTACAAAGCTACAGACGTACAGACCAGGGGAGAGAATGGCCTGGAAACGAGGCGAGCCCTCTCACATGTGGCCGCACAGCTTTGACAAGGGTGCCAGGACCACTCAGCGGGAAGGGACAGTCTTCTCCACAGACGGTGCTGGGGCAATGACCTCTGCCGGCAACAGAACAGGTGGACCCTTACCTCACACCATATACAGAAGCTAGCTTGGCGTGGATCAAACCTAACAGCTAGAACCAGGGATCCCTTAGAAAAGACACAGAAGAGCTTCCAAACTTCGGGTCTGGCCATGACTTCTTGGACCAGACACCGAAAGCATGGGCAAGGAAGGGAAAACAGATAAATTGGGCAACATCGACATTAAAAACTTTGGTACATCAAAGGACACTGTGAAACGTGCAAAGGCAAACTGCAGAATGGGGGCAGGTATTTTCAATCCTGTATCTGCTCAGGGATTAATATTCAGAAATTACAAAGGGCTTTTACAACTCAAGGACAAAAACACTATTCACGCAAAACGAGGAACCTGAATAGACATGTCTCTGAAGACACACGGACGGCCACCACCACTGACCACGAGGTGGATGCAAACCACAGCCGCGAGCCAGGACCTCACACGCCTGCAGGTGGCTGTTACATCACACACACCACACACAGACACACACACTGAGACACACAGACACATACAGACAGACACACAGACGCCTGTTGCTGGAGGAATGTCTAAGGGCGGGGCTGCTGTGGCAGACAATGTGGCAGTCTCCCACCAAATGAAGCAGAATTCCGACGTGGTCCAGCAACCCCCCCTCAGGCCAACCCGGGACGGACTGGAAGCCGGGACGCAGGTCCTTGCACAGCGGTGTCCCCACGGCAGCACTAGTCAGCGCGGCCAGAAGGTAGAGACAGCACAAACACCCACGGGCCGATGACCGCATAAGCGTCACAGGGCATGGAGTGTTACTCAGCCACGACAGGGAAGGAAAGCCTGGCACATGCCACGACATACGTGAGCTTTACGTCCATCGTGCTCGGTGAAGTAAGCCTTGCACGACAGGCCCAGTCCTGTGGACTCCGTGCATACAGGGGCCCAGAGAGGTTATCTTCACGGGGACACAGTGAGGGCGGGTGGGCTCCAGGGGCCGGGGAGGGGAGGGTCCGTGTTTACTGGGGACAGTTCTGGTTTGGGAAGAGGAAGAAGTTCTGGGGACGGACGGTGGTACGCACAACCCTGTGAGTACATTTAACACCACCGAACCGCGCATTTTAAATGGTTAGGGTGGTGGGGGCTCAGTTGGTTAAGTGTCTGACTTTGGCTCAGGTCATGATCTCGCGGTTCGCGGGATCGAGCCCCACGTGGGGCTCTGTGCCCGGGATTCTCTCTCTCTGCTCCTTCCCCACTCAAGTGTGAGCTTTTCTCTCTCAAAATAAATAAATAAATTAAAAAAAAAACAAAACCCAGACTGGGGCACCTGGGTGGCTCAGTCGGTTGAGTGTCTGACTTCAGCTCAGGTCATGATCTCACAGTTCATGAGTTCAAGCCCCACGTCCGGCTCTGTGCTGACAGCTGAGCCTAGAGCCTGCTTCGGATTCTGTGTCTCCGTCTCTCTCTGTTCCTCCCCTGCTCACACTCTGTCTCTCTCTCAAAAATAGAAAATAAACATTAAAAAAAATTGTAATCATCATGGTGGTAAATGTTACATTATGTAGACCGTATCACAATAAAAAATAAATTCATTTAAAAAGTAATGTGGACAAATCTTAAAAATGTGCTTTTTCACACACACAAAAACAAACAAACAAAAAAAGCTAGACCCAAAAAGTGCACCCTGTATGGTACCACTCTTATAAATTTCAAAAAGAGACAAAATGAAATTACAGTGCTAAGGGACGCAGAGTGGGTGGAAAACATACACTTCCAGGGTTCAGGGTCGGGGCCGCCCCTGTCGGGTGCCCGGTGTGGGGGGTGGGGGTGGCACCAGCGTCACATCAGATAGCCGTTTCAGCCGCTGGGCGAACCATTTCACATCTCGGCGAGAAACGAAGGGTCATTTTCTTCGCCTGACGCGCCTCTACACCCTTCCCCCCCCCCTCCGCCCCCAGCAAGGCCAGAGCGATGCCCGAGGCCAAACACTTCTGGGAGGATGGCCAGCAGGTGGAGGGTGGGAACCCCCATCCCGATATGCGTCTCTGGGCGGGGAAAACGCACCCGCAGACAGACGGCAGGTGACCCTCGGCAGCTGGTCTCCAGCACTGCAGGGCGGGGTGAGAGAGGGGCGTCTGAGGTCTCTGGATTCTGCTCACCCCGGACACGGGGGGCCGGGAGAACCCCCGGGACCACCTGCGGGAGAGCCCTGCCAGCCCCCGGCTGACCACCTGCCCCAGGCGCCGGCCTTTCTGCACCCGTGACCTCCGCGGAGGCCGGGAGGCACATGACGGAAACCGCACACAGGAAGGGCACGGCCAGCGGCCACGGTCGGCTGCGGTCACCTGGGCCCTGGGACAAGGATGAAGACACCCACCCCACGCCTGCCTCGAGGGCAAAGAACACAAGCGTGTGACCCTCTGGTCCCAGGCCAGAGGCAGAGGCGCCAGAACCGGTCTTCCAGTTAGAAGCCACCACCACACCAGCTTTTGTTTTAGAAGATTAGCATCTCGGGAGCCTCTTTGTTGGCCGCCTCGGGGGGGCCCCCCCGCCCAGAGCCTGGACGGGAAGGACGCTTCCGGGGGGGGGGGGGGGGGGCACTCACTGTGGGGGCCCCAGCGAGGCGCCCAGAGACCGGGGCAATTGCATATAAAGGCTCCACGTCTGGAATGCACCTGTGCCCTCTTCTGAGAAGGGGCGAGATGCCCGGGACCTCCCCAAGGGGCCTCTGAGCCGAGGGTGGCCTGGGGCGTCTCAGAAGCACCTCAGCCTGGTCAGGAGGCCTGCCTGGGATTGAGAACGAGGACAGAGGCCGCCAGCTGAGCCCCGGAGCAAGGCAGGGACAGCGGTGGGGGCCTGACTTGTCACCGTCATTCATGGCGTGACTTTGAGTGGCCGACCCACCTCATTTCCACGTCTATAAAAACAAGAAAGGACTCAGCGAGCCCACGTGTGGGGCACGTTAGCACGACCTGGGACAAGGTAACAGCTGCCAGGCGGGTTAGCCTCCCCGGGCCACCGTCACACAGCACCACACACCGGGCTTAAAACAGAGAAATGTCCTCTCTCCCAGGCGGGAGGCCAGAGAGCTAAACCCGAGGGGTCAGCAGCACTGATCCCTTCGGAGGCTCGGGGGAGAACCTGTCCCTTGCCTGTCCCAGCCTTGGTGGCAGCAGCGTCCCTCCTATCTCCGCCTCTGTCCTCACGTGTCTCTCCCTCTGTCCCCCACGAGGACACCAGGCATTGGATTCAGGGCCCACCCTAGTCCAGGATGACCTCATGGCAATTCTTACCTTCATCACATCTGCAAAGACTCTTATCCCAAATAAAGTCACATTCTGAGGTTCTGGATGGACATGAATTTCGGGGAGACCCTATTCAGCCCCTGAATTTCCACTCGGGAAATGCTGAGCATGCCAGGAAGGCCAAGGCTCACCTGAATGTGGGGCACGGCTGAGGGTCCTCGGTGCCCAGCTGTCAGAACACGGCCACTGGCGAGCAGGAAGGACCCCAGCCCAGGGGATCGTCCGGTGAAGGCCTTTGCCCGTGGCCACAAGCAGCACCTCGTCTCGCGACATGGACCCCACTCTTCGCTCTTGGAGTTGCAGGCGTCTTGAGACCCAACCTGGGCCAGGTGGGGAAGGTGCCGGGGTGGGGGGCACCCACCTCCTCCAGGATCTCAGGGGAAGGAGGTGGGCAACCACAGACTGCAGACAGACACCTGGGCGGCCGCTCCAAAGCTGGTGTGTCAAGACCCCAAGAAGCGAGGGGTCCTGACAACAGCAGCCAGTATCTTGCAAGAACAGCTCCCCAAAATGCTTTCCATGTTGAAATACAGAACCAGACTCCAGCCTTCCAGACTCTCATTCTGGGGGGTGTCTCCAAAGCCCCACCTCAGCCCACAGCCCTGCTCCTACCCCACCCAGGAGGCAGGGGCCTCGCCCTGGGCCAGAAGGGGACCACGTCCCTCACCCCATCCAGGGGCCTGGGCCATCTGAGCATCCAAACTTGCAGGATCTTCCGCCCCCCCACCCCCACCCCACTTCTTCACTCAGAATAAAGGTAAGACCGGGCCCACGGTGTGAGGGACTCCAGGACGCCCCGTGTTCTCACAGGCATGGCGCGGGGCCCCTCTCATGGCAGCACGGATGGAGACGTGCCCGGCTGCGGGCCTCTGGCAGTGGCGGCTGTGACACTGGGGGCCTGCGGGGACACAGCTTATAAGGGTTAAATTGTAGTGTAGGGCTAACGCTTAGCTTGAAAAATAACAACTTTGTTCTGACACTGAAGGTCAGATACAGCCTTGCTTTTACTCTTGTAAATCATACTTCATACTCTTGTGAATCAGGCTTTACCAATGAAGGAAACAAAAGCTCAAAAAAACAGCATCAGAGGCAAGGTCAAGGAGATCCACGGGTTGCAACTTAGCGGCAGAAAGTCGAAAATAATCACCTCATCCGACAACTGTTTCTAACTCATCTAGAAACTGTTTCTCTGTTCTGTTCCCAGATAATGATAAAACGATGCGATCGGCTTTACAAACTCTGTACCCCGGCTGTTCGGAGCCACACTCTTGTCAAGAGCGTTGGTCCCGATCGGTCGGCCTTGCCTCTCATCGTCACAAACTTTGCTGTGACTGTCGCTGGTGCCCGTCGCATTCTGTTTCAGGAGTCGTGTGGATGCAGCAAGCTCCGTGGGGACGTAGCTGGCAGACCTCCCGCCACGTCCAGGGGCTTTGCGCGCGGTGCACCTGGCTCTCCAAGGTCTTGGGACCAATTGACATCTCCCCTAGAAAATCCTTCCTCGTCATGACCAGTGCAGTCATTTTATTTCTAGCCACTCTGGGGCGTTAGGGGGCGGGGGGGGGGGGGAGGGGTGTCTGGAGTCTCAGTATAATTTTCATTTCTTGGGGTGCCGGTGGGGTTGAACACTTCTTCAAGGTTTGGGCCATCGGCCCCCCGCCCTGCTCCGTCCTCTGGGGTGCTGCGTCCTCCCCGAGGCTCCCCCGGGCCCAGGGTGGGACCAGCTCCCCGGGGTGGCCTGGCCTCACCCTCCACAGCCGGGCGACGGTCCCTTCCCTGAGCTCTCCGCCGTTGCCCCTTTGGGGGTTCCACCTATTCCCGCTGTCACTTGACCCCATCCTGCTGCACGGGTGTCCCATAGCCGCAAGATCCCATCAGCGGTCACAGGGCCACACTCACTCTGGAGGCTCCAAGGGAAGACTGGACCTTCCGGCCCCTCCCGGCTCTGGGGCTGCCTACGCGGCCTGGATGCTGGCCACAGCCCCGACCTCTGTTCCGTCCTCAGTCCCCGGCGGTCCTCACACCTTCCTCCGAGTGTGTCCAAACCTCCCCGCTTTATAAAGGCCTCGTCCACGCTGGGTGCAGCCCCCGGTGCCGTCCTCCTAACTTGATTAAACTCGAAAAGCCCCAACCTACACGAGGTGACTCTGAGGTCCTGGACACAGAACCCGAACCCAGCTCTGGGGCGGGGTGCCGCTCGGCGCACTGCGGGATTTTGTCTGCGTGGGCGGAGGGCGGGCTCGCGGTCCTTCTGGTCCTTACGGCCGGCCAGCTGCCCCGGCGCCGCGTGCTGGAGAGACCGTCTCTTAACCGCGCTTCTCTGCAGGGCCACCCGCTACAGAAAGGCCCGCACCGGACGGTCTGTGCGCAGACACTCCCATCAGCACAGCGGGCCTAATGGCAGACTTCGCAGTGAGAACACAAGTCTCCTGGGACAGATCCCCCCAACTGAACCTAGGGAGCGTCCGGGAAACTTGGGGCCGGCTGCTAAAGCTGCACGTGACACACATCTGGCTGGAATTCTGACCAGGATCCGTCTGCCGGTCGGGAGGGAGCGCGCACGTCTACGCATCGGGACCTCGGACCCGCGTGCGAGGGACAGCGTTTATTCGGTCTGAGCATCTCGATACCAGTTTATAGTTTTCTGAGCAGAACGTCTGCACGCTTTTCCTGTTGGATTCATTTCCGGTTACTCGACTTGTTTTTTACTGGGTCGCAAACTCTCTTCACCCTCCTCATCTCGCCTCGTTCACAGGGGTGTCTGGGGGCGGGGGGGTCAGTCGGGTGAGCTGCCGACTCTTGACTTTGGCTCAGGTCGTGACCTCAGGGCTCTGTGCTGACCGTGTGGAGCCGGCTTGGGACTCTGTCTCCCTCTCTCTGCCCCTCCCCCCCTCCAAAACAAGTAACAAGCGTTAGAAGAACCGTGCCCTCTCGGGCACAGAAACAGCTCCTTCTGTGCCGGTCCCGCGGTCGCTCACACACGCCTTTCCAAATTCAGCAGCACGACAGACTCACCTACGGGTGACGCTCTTCGCATAACTGCACACCCGCCCACGGCCTCGCTCACACCTGACACCAGTCTCTCCGCACGGCTTCGTCCCCACCTTTACTGGAAGGGCCGGCACCTGCTCGGTGGCGGTGGGGACGGCTGGCGCCTACCGTCCTCAGTCCCAGAAGGAAGCTTTCCACCTTCCCTGAGGCAGGACGGGGGCAGTCTGCCTGTTTGGGTTTTAATTTTTCAATTTTACCTAAGTCCACGTTAGTTAACATACGGCATAACAGTGGTTTCAGGAGAACCCGGTGATTCACCCCTACATACAACACCCGGTGCTCATCCCACAGGCGCCCTCCTCAATGCCCCTCACCCGTCTAGCCCATCCCCCCACCCTGCCAGCAGCCCCCAGCGTGTTCTCTGTATTTGAGAGTCTCTTAAGAGGGTTTAACGATCTCCCTTTAAACAGATTAGTTCCCTTTTGTGTCTAGGGCAGTAGGAGTTACTAACACGAATAGTTGTTGAATTTCACCAGATGTGTTTTCTGCAGCAAATACGATGATCGTTCGATTTTTCCCTCCGCTCTCAATGTGAAATGCGTGGATTCCCGATGGCTGAACCAAGCTAGCGGGGTTAAAGCCACTAGGCCTCAATACACCACACCTTTCCTATACTGCTGGGTTCATTTTACATGTATTTGGGGCCCCTGAACTCTTATGCGTGTGACCTGTGATTTTTCCTTTCTCGTCATTGTCCTCATCAGGCTTTGACATCGAGGTGTCACACTGTGAGGGGAGTAGGCCACGGGGATGTGAGGATGGGTGTGGGGAGAGAGCACAGGGTCCGGGCCTTGCTGGGGGTGTGGGCGCCTGGCAGGAGGGAGGGGGGGCGAGGGCGTTCATGGGAGCACGCGCAAGGAGTCCTGCGGCCAAGAAGTGGGCGGACACCGGGGCTCAGAGAACCTGAGTGTCCCCAGCCCACGGGGACACGGCCACCCGCTCGTGCACTGGGCCTGCTCTGCTCCCGCGGGCCCTGGGGGTCCCTGAGGACGAATTCAGAATTCAGCCGAGCTCAGGTCACCCCGCAGGGGGAGGCTCGGGACAGGACTGCGGTGGAGACGGGGCTCCTCTGACTCCCGCCCGCTGCCCCTACCCCACTCCCATTACCCCGGGACTTAGGCCTCCCCTTGCTCTGCCCAAATGGGCAGATCCAGGAGAGGTACCGGCAGCCCAGGCCGTCTCACAGCGCGGCGAGGTCCGGCCCCAGGCGCGAGCTTCCTCAGACCCCCTGCCAAGTGCCCGGACACCTTGAGCAAGCCGCTCCGATGCATGGGAGGCTGTCGGAGGAGACCTCCCGGCCACCCGGGGCCGTGCGTCAGCCTCGATGGCCAGAGGTCCGGTGCTCAGCGGGAACGCACGGATCCTGGAAGCGGCCCAGGCGGGCCCCGTTGTTCTGGAAACGGTAGGACTGCCAGCACCGAGGGGGCAGAGCCTGACGGCCAAGTGGCATTGTTGGCGGTGGCCGTGACAAATAGAGGGTCATTGTGGGGAGCGGGAGGGAGCCCGTGACGGCCCACCACGTGGCCCGGAACCCTCTCCCAGGAGGGGACAAAAGGGCCACGGCCACAGGCTCCGGACACCTTTCGTCCGTCGGCTACTCCCGCCTCACCATGAACGTCCTGAGGCTGGCACTCGTGCTCACCCTGCTCGGTGGCCCCCAGGCCCTGCACATGGGCCCCCAGGACCCCAACTTCACTGAGAATCTGGTAGCCAGTGCAGGCATCAGGAGTCGGGGGGTGCGGCTGGGGGCAGCGGGAAAGGGGCCCGTTCAGGGCTCCCTCCGGAGGGAGGGTCGCCCCCCGCCCCGCCACCCCGCACCAGCACGGCCCCCTCTGCTCTCCTCGGCAGGTCGATGGCAATTGGTTCTCGACAGCACGAGCATCCAATGAACCGAAACTCCTAAGGACAGACTCAGACACAATGCTCTTCATCCATAAGATCCACGTGACCTTCAAGACCATGCAGTTCCACGTCCACAGAAGGTAAGAAGTCTGGGAAGAGGGTGCCAGACGGGGCCGAGGTCCAGGGTCCCGTGCCGGGCCCCGTGGGGTGCAGGGACACCAAGGTCAGCGGTCGCACAAGGCAGGGCTGGGGCTCACTGCCCTGGGACGGGACACACGTGTCCAGTGGCCAGAGTGGCCAAGCCCCACCCAGCGCCACCGAGGGGCTCCACGGACACCACGCCTTCCAGATGCCGGGTTCCAGGGGGCCTTGTCATCCTCTCCCAGGGTAAAGGGTAGGTGTATCCCAATTGTACTGACGGCAAGTGAGACGAGAAGGAAGTTTCAGTACGTGCTGAAACGTAAGTACGGACCGGCGGCCTCGTCCAGCCCGGGAGTGGGGGGCCCCGGGGACTCCCGGGCAGAGAACGGCCAGGAGCTCTCTGGCCAGGACGCCGCCTCACAGGAGGGACCCACGGGCTGCGGCACCCCGTGGGCCCTCTCGGCAGCGGGCGGGTGGGGTGAGCCGGCAGGGGTGTCCGGGAAGGGCGGGAAGCCTGCACCCGGCCCTGCCCCTTCCCGGGGCCTGACTGGTCAGCGGCACCAAGTTGTCAACGGCCGTAAAGGGACAGGAGGGCTCCCAGGGTCCGGTTCCCGCCTGGTGGAGAACTCTGCACCCCCTGCCTCCCACCCGCCCCCGATTCACAGATGCCGGCCACAACACGATCTTCGTGGAGAAGGCGGATCCCCACCGCTCTGTTGTCTTCTGCATCCACAACAGGAGGCACAGGAAGAAGACGGTGATGGTGGACCTCCTCAGTGAGTGGCCGCCACCCAGAAACCGCCCCCCGCCAGGGCGGGGCGAACTCCTGCCCCAGCCGGCAGGAGCCGGGGGGTGGGGGTCGGCTGCCGTGAGGCCACGGGGGAACAGGACGGCGATCGGGTGTTAGACAAACGGGGGAGACCCACACACACGTCAGCGGTTCACGCAAGTCCCCTTGACTTTTAGCATCAAGAACGGAAAGGAAAGTCTTGAGCGACCCCATCCTTGCATCCACTCCTGCCCACAAGCAGAGAGACCCTGCAGTGGCCGGCGGCCCCCACGCTGTACCTGAGGCCACCAGGGCCACTGCCTGTACCACCGGGGACACGGTGTCCCACGAGAGCAGGTTAACAGACGGCGGCCCGTGTGCTGTGACGCCTCCCTGCTGTCATCAGAGGCCTCGGGGTCTGGGTGTGGAGCGCGTCTTCTCTGCGACGCGGGAGGGTTGGGACACGTGGCTCGGGAAAGCGTGTTTAGGAGACAGGTGACCTCCCACGGGCCCACGGTTAAGGGCCGTGCGTTGGACTTCACTGGTCACGGGGGTTCCGGAGGCGAACATCAGAACGTCCTGACCTGTGGTCTCGTCACCCTGAGCCTCCACGAGGCTTCTCCGTTCTCAGACCTCCCTTCCCTTTCCCTTAAGGACACTGGTCGTTGGCTTTCGGGCACATCCTGCGCCCAGCGTCTCCTCATCCCAACCCTTAACCACACCTGCTTCTAAACCAGATCCCGTTCCCAAGTCCCGGGGCCAAAGACCCGACCGCACCTTTCAGGGGACCCAGTCCAGCCCGTTGCAGGGAGCGCTGAGATGACCGTATTTAGTAAACGTGCAGGCTGACGGTCCTGCCTTGGGCCCCCAGGCCTCTTGTGCTGGCCCACGAGGTACAAGCGTCCAGGAGCCCCGGGCCGCACCCAGGCCGACTTCTGGCTCAGCACTCAGCACGTGGGAGCTGCCATGGGGGCACAGACCGGTTCTCCCCGGGGCAGAGACCGTTCAGGGAGGGCGAGCGGCAGTGGCCAGCCCCCGCGGCCTCAGCACCGCAGCTGCCCCCAGCAGCCAGCAGCCAGCAGCCCGGGGCCCAGGGCTGTTTGCTTCAGCTTCGTGGGGGTCAGTTTTGGGGCTGTGGTCGCGGAGCACGTGGCTTGGGTGCACGTCCGCGGGTGTTCCACGGTACCTTCCAAACACGGCTACGTTGACTCACTCGCCTTTAAACAAGCCTAGGGACCCCGACACCCGCAGATGTTCGTCAGACACCGGCCTCCGTCCCAACGTGACGAACACAAAGGAATCACTGCGTGGGGACGGCAAGGGCTGGGGCACAGATGACGGGCCGGACCCCACCCGAGGGTCGGGGGTGGCTCTGTGGGGCCCTCACCTCCGCTCCGGCCTGACACGGAGCCGCCGGGCAGCCCGGCCACCCCGGTCACGGCAGCTCCTGTCCCCACGGCCCCACCCGCACCCTGAAAATCCCAGGCCGCCTCCAAGCTCCCAGAACCCGAGGCCCGTTATCCCGAACGACCTTGGGGAGGAACAGCCCGACGCTCTGTCTGCAGGCAGGACCCCCACCGCGGGCTGGGACATCCTGCACACGTTCAAGGGTTACTGCGAGAGCCACGGGATCGGCCGACCGACACCATCGGCCCGACCCAGACTGGTAAGCCCCCACCCCCAGCCCAGCCTCGGGAGGCCGGAGGGGCACAGCGTGGACCACCACTCAGCACCCCGTGCCCCTCCTGCCGCAGACCGCTGCCTGCACGCCCGACCGTAGAGAGGCTGCTGGGCCCGGGTGAGTGAGCTCTGACCCTGCAGGGGCTGCGGCGTGGGGGCCCCTCGAGGCCAGGCGACAGGGCAAGTGCTGTTCCACGTGCACTGACCTCCTACCATGCCCGCGGTGGGGTGTGGCTGAGGGCTGGCAGCTCGGGGAGACTCCGACCGCCAGTGCCACGGCCAGGACCTGGAGCGGGGACGCCCACAGGGTCCCCTGAAGACTGTGGGGGCAGTGCCGGCCTGGGGATGCCCACAGACTCCCCCAAAGGCTGTGGGGGCCTGGGGCGCTGGGGGGCCTGCTGCGAGGCTGGGGGCCAGTCTGCAGAAGGAGACTGGGGGACGGGATCTGCCCCATCGGTCCCCCACTCCCCAAACCCACGCTGCTCCTCTCGCTCACAGGAGCGTCTCCCACACCGGTACCGTCCCGTCGAAGGACTAGAAGTTCACAGTCCACCGGAGGAGCCCTTCAACCACTCCCCTCCCCCAGGCCCCCGTTCCTGGAGACCTTTCCTGGCGTGCCCAATAAACACCTGCCCCCTGACTGAGTGTGCTCTGTGGGGGTGCTCTGGCTGGTGGCCACAGGGGGCCAGGGCTGCTGGGGGCAGAGAGGTGGGGACCCTCACGTCCACACAGTGGGGGGAGGCCGCTAGGGGTTCCCCAGGGTGCCAGGATGACGGCACAGGATGCCGGGAGGCGACGGGGCCAGACTCCACGGCCACGTCGTAGGGTCAGGAGCAAGTCTCACGGGGGCAGAGGCAGCCAGTAGACACAACCTAGGTCGGTCCCTTGCTTCCAAGCGGGACACAGCTTAGAGACTCCTTCTGGCCACATGCTTGTGTCTCTGTTAAATGACGGTAGCCGAGACCCCGGGCGCAGCATGGACAGTCACTAACCGCACCTCACTCCTCCCGGAGTCGTCAAAGCCTGGCAGGTGCCCACCCGCAGCCCCTGGGATGCTCACCTAGGTGTCCCAGGTTCCCCTGCCCTGGATCCCAGCTGTGGGGAGCGCCCTGCCCCACAGTGGCCAAGCCCCCGTCCTCCCCAGGGCCACCGCCAGAGCCACACATCAAGCCCACCGTGTCCCAGGCCAGGGGTCCCCGGAGGAGGGGTCTCAGGGACAGGCTTGCTGTGCCGCACCTGCACCAGCCTGGACGGAGGGGACCTTCGTCCCATCAGAAGAGGGGGCCCCCACCCCTGCTGCTGGAATGAGGCCTCCAGGCCACACCCCAGCACCCAGGGGGCCTCCCCACCCCTCGGGGGCCCACCCTAGCCTCCTCCATCAGAAGGCCACGCTCCCACCTGCATCCGCCCAGGGCCGCTTCCTTCCAGCTCATTCTTCCAGCAAGAGCCAACAGTGGAGTCACCCCCTCACTCCCACCCCACCCCTGCCATCAGGCGGCTGCCCTCTCAGCGGCCCCCCGGGCCCCCGGCTGTTCCCGTGTCCCGCCTCTGCGTCCTTTCTGCCGCTAGCCCTCAGCCTGGGGCCGAGGCCAGGCCCACCCTGCGACGCCTGTGCAGATCACAGTCTGGGTGGGAGTGCCCCGTCTCCCTGTTCCTCCTTGCTCTAGCAAAGTCTCTCACCCTGAAGCCCCCAGCCCTGCCTCCTGCTTTTCTCTAGGACAGGCCCAGGGCGTCTCGCCCCCATCGCCAGCTCAAAAGCCCTGCCAGCACACTGGGGGGGGGGGGGGGGGGGGGAGGTGTGGGCAAAGGGACCTGTCCCATTACCCTCTGAGCAGGAGGCGTGGACCTCAGGACCGCTGCCCTGGCTGTGAGCAGGCCTGGGGGCCCCTTTCCTGCCGTGAGCACCCCGCTGTGCTCAGGGGATGGGCTGGGGGACAGCCGGGCCTGCTGGGGGATGACAAGGTGTCCTGGCTATCAAGGGACCGATGGCAGGCACGGAACGGCACTGAGCTGGTTTCCAGCTCCCTGAGGTGTGTGACATGGGGGACAGTGAGGCCGGGCCAGTCAAGCAGGGGCCTCGGGAGGACCTCCTCTGCCTCCACTGAGCACCTGGGGTGGGGGACAGAGAACATGGCCCTCCTGCCAAGATTGGATGGGAGCCTGGGGGCAACGGGGAGCCCCGGGACTGTGACCCCTCCCCAGCAGCAGAGCCCCTGGCCCAGCCCCCCCCCCCCCCCGCCCCGGGGCTCTGGGGCAGGATCTGCGTATCCTCAGGGTTACACTGCTGTGGGTTACACACAACCACCAAGCAGCACCGAGCACCCTGACCAAGACGCCAGCTCACAGTGACCGCCTCCCCCCCCCCCCCCCCCGTTCACAGTGACCCCCGGTGACCAGAAGATTCAAGCAGGGGAGGGGCGGTGGGGAGGGCAGGAGGACAGAGAGGAGAGAGGGCTGCCAGAGGGGCAGGGCTCAGGGAGGGTGGGACGACAGTAACGAACAGTCAGCTCTCAGCCCAAAGGCTGATGGGCACCAAACCCCAGCTGTGGGCACAGTCCCTCCAAAACGTCCCCGTCCCCATCCAAAGTGCTCGGCCTGAGGGTGGCTGGGGTCCTGCTGAGCCGTGTCCCTTCTGTGTGCCCTACTTGCAGGCACACAGGTCCTCCCAGCAGGGGTGGTGAGGAGGGAAGCAGGTCACCTTGAGAGCTAGAGGGGAGGTTGTGCCGAGCACTGCCCCCCCCCCAAATCCAGAAAAAAAGCCCGGAATCACCAGCCTAACAGTTTTCCGATCCTCCTCTTGAACACGTGCAACGGCAATCACCACCACCAAGGGCTGGAGAGGAGGAGGGTGGGGACAAAAGCTGTTCCCTGAAACCTGAGGCTCCTTCCAGCCCCAACCAAGCCCCCACCAGGCCGTGCGGCAGCCCTGCTCTCCTCCAGCTCACCGGGGGTCCGTGCCAGCGGGGCCCCACCTGCCACTCCCCCGGGTGTCACCGTCCATCGGAGGGAGGCCGGGCCCCAACCAGCTCAGGGATGGGGCTCTATGCCCACACTGCCGGGGCCTGCAGGGCAGAGGCCGTGGGATCACACGGCCAGGGCAGAGTTGACTGCTGGTTCCAGACCCCTCTGGTCCCACTGGGGGCGCTGGGAGCAAGTCCACGAGCCCGACTGGGCCTCAGGATCATTCTCGACAGTGGCTCCAGGGCCCCCCCCCACCCCCCCAGGCCCAAGATGGGGAGGCTCGCACCCGAGACAGGGCCCCGTCCTCCCAGGCAACGCCTGGCGGTGGGGCAGGGTATCATCTCTGTTCCCGGCACCTCAAACTCCCGATTTCCCTTGTTGGTGCCGACCTGAGGTCAGCACAGGGCACGGGTGGGCCGCCCAGGGCTCCGGGCAGGACTGTTCTAGATCAGCCTGCCCAGCATCACCTGGGGTTTTCCACGGAGCCTGCACCTGGCCCCCGCGGAGACCGACCTGCTCCCAGGTGGGAGGGGCGGGGCTCAACAATTCTACCCCGGGGTCCCCCTCTGGGCTCAGGGAACGGGAGACACAGGGGCAGGGCCCGGGTGCTTGCTTCGGCCCTGACTCCGCAGGCAGCCGGCAGAGTCACCGGGGCTGTGCTCGGGGTGCAGGGGGTGAGGACAGGGCACCCGCGGTGCCCCACCCCGTGCTGCACGCATACAAACACGCACGTAAGCACGCACGCGACAACCAGGGAGGTCCTGAGGACCATGCCCTGGGGCAACGGCTCCCGGCCGTGGTCCCCTCCAGCTCGCCTCCATCCCACGCCAGCGCTCATCACCGTTGTCTGCGGCCACTCAAGGACAGAACGAATGGAACTTTCCAGCCGCAGAGACAAAGACACACGCAGGGGTGAGGCAAACGGGCTGGACAGAGGGCTCGAGACCACGGGAGAACCCACCCTCCCGGCGGTAGATGGCCCTGAGGCCCCTGAGCACTCTCCATGGGGGGCCTGGAGCCCAGCGTCTCCGGAAGGACGTGAGCAGGAGCAGTGCGGTGAGACCCCAGCCAGCTTGGCTCACAGACCGGCACCTGCCTTTGCCGTGGCTCGCGGTCACGCCGGGTAGGGTCCGCCGCACCCAGCGCCCCTCCCAGTAACCCAGCCGTTCCCCGGGCCCCAGAGGTCAGGGGCAGCTGGGACGGCGCTGGGACCTGCCAGGTGACCTCTGCACCGGGCCCCCCAACGCCCCGCCCCGTGTGAGGAGTGCAGAGGTCCCCACCTCGAAGACGGAAGCCGGCCCTTTCCTCAGGGCGCCCTGGCCAGGGCAGAGGGCACTCACAGGCGTGACAAGTGGGGTCCCCGCCCACCTCTCCGGGGAGCAGGCCCGGAGCACAGAAGTCCCAGTCCTCGGGAGCCCTCCTCAGACTGCAGGGCTATTCAGGGACTTCTCAAGGCCAAGACCGTCGCAGGAGCAAAGCCCCAGGCAGGTGCCCGCGCTCTGAGTGGAAGTGGTGCCATCTGCCCAGCGAACCGCACCGATTACAGAGAGGCGAAGCTCCAGGAGGTCTGGTTTCCGGAGAAGCACCGCCTTTAATACGCAGCCGGCCCCTGCCGCCCCCCGAACCCGGGATGAGCCACGCGACACGGGCACGTGTGGCACTGACCCCCTCCCCACTGCCTAGCAGGGAAAGAAGTCGGGGAAGATGCTGTCCACCTCATCCCGCAGGGCCAGGCTGGGGCAGCCGGCGTCCGAGCCCCAGGGTTCCAGGGGGCCGTCTGGGAGCTCCTGGGAGCCGGGCCCGACGTCTGTCAGGAAGCTGGGCTCTGCCCTGTCCAGCAGGCCGCTCCTGGCCATGCTCCGAGAAGGGACACTGGCGCCTCTGCCCTCCAGAGACCCTGGAAACGTCAGAGACGGGACACGTCAGCCTGGGTACCTGGGGTGCACGTGGCAAGGTCAAGATGCGGAGAGGCCCAGCTCTGCCCGTCTGTCCTGCCCGACTTGGAAGCCCTTGGCGCCCGAGGGCCGTGCGGGGTGAGTGGGCCCACACATGCGGGTCCCCCCGAGACCCGGGAGAACCCACCAGCCCAGAACAAGGAAGGCGTCTCCCACGACGCTTAATCTTACAGACTCATTCCACGTCCAGACACCTCTGTGGGGACGTCACGTGCACAAAAGGCACAGATCCCGAATCGCGGGTAGCACACAACCAGCCCCACGTGCCACGCTCACGCACACGGTCCACATGCGTGCTCGCCCCCTCACGCCCCCCCCCCCCCAGCGACCCCGACAACCACCAGCAAGGAGCAAGAGACAAACACCGGGACCCCGAGACTGCCCCGCACACCGAGCTCGAGCACGTCTCCTCTTAACCCCAGCCACCTGCCCAGCCCCTCGTCGTCCAGACCACCTGAGACCTCGGGGCCTGTCCCTGATCAGGGCAAGTGGTGGCCCAGGTGGCGCGCCCCCACTCACCCAGCCACCAGTCGGGACTGGCGCTCAGCAGGAAGGACGCCCCATCTTCCACATCACATCCGGACGCAGACCTGAACGAGGCCGGGAGAACGCACCCTGACCGAACGGTCCCAGGTGGACCCGGTCCTCCAGCCTCGAGACAGAGGTGTGTGCCCTCAAAGGTGGCTTCAGGTTTAAGATGAACCAGGTGCCCCCCCTTCCCCGCCAGACCCCGAGCCTGCACGCTGGGGACAGACTGGCCCACCCCGCTGCCTCTGCTGGTTTCTCTCCAGCCTCTGCCACACTCCCTTCCCACGCCCCAGCTGGTACACGCTCACAAAACACAAACTCGTTTACTATCAGCCGAGACACAGACGGACTGGGAACACGACAACGTTTTCGGAAATGCGTCAGAGAGCCGCACGGCAGCGTCTGGCTCAAACAGGCCTGGGCTGGCAGCCGTGGCCCCGGCAGACAGAGGGGGAGGGGTGCGAACTTCGCAGGGGCAGGGGCGGGCAGAGCGCGGGCAGGGCTAGGAGGCGGCGTGTGGGGCTGGTGCGCACGCCCACCAGGGCACCCACCTGGTGTCCAGTGTCATGGCCGAGTCGGCCCCCTCCATCAGGGGCCCAGCCTGGCCCCGGCAGCTCTGAACCTCTTTGCTCACCAGAGGGGAGGGTGGCTGCCAGGAGCGGGGAGGCCAGGGTGGAGGCGACCTCAGGGCCTTGGAGGGACTTGGGTCTGGGGGCCGGGTCACCAGGCTGCAAGGCTCTACAAGAGAAGGCAGGTGTATGTCGGCCTTCCCCACGTGGGCGCAGCCCTCCCCTAAAGGCCCCAGCCCCCACCCACTGCACCCTGCACGGGGACACAAGGAGCTCGGGAGCAAGAGGCAGACAGACCCCCAAGGACACACACCCGGGGCCGCAGGGCTATGCACCTGGGGCCAGGGGAGCTTCTAGGAGGAGACACCGCTGACCTCAGGCCAGGCCCTTGGAGCTCAGATCTGGGACCCTACCCCCACCTGCCCGCAAACCTTGACCCCGGCCTCCACCCTCAGACCTCTAGCCCCCTTGCCGCGTCACCTCTGCACCCTCACGCCCTGCCTGTGGCCCCGGCTCTGCCGCCAGCCCTGTTCACGGCAAGCCCCCTCCCCTCCTCGACAGGCACATTCCGGGAACCGGAAGACATAGCCTCGCCTCCTGCGGCACTCGGGGACTCTGGCACGGGGCAATCACCAGCACCCGTGTCCGAGAAGCGACAAATAGCTGGGGTGCGGGGTCCAGCACGAGAGAGACATCATCAGAGGGGCCTGCAGGCTTGGCCGGCACAGCACCAGAGAACAAAGGCCCCGTGCAAGGCCGATGACTCTCACTCCATACAGAAAAAAACCATCGAAAAGGCACTGAGGGGGGCAAAGAGCGGGGCAGGATGGAATTGGGGGTCGCCCCTAGGTGGCTCAGTCAGTTAAGCGTCTGACTTCGGCTCAGGTCACGATCTCAGTTTGTGAGTTCAAGCCCCACGTCGGGCTATGTGCTGACGGCTCAGGACCTGGAGCCTGCCTCAGATCCGGTGTCCCCCCTCTCTGCTCCTCCCCTGCTTGTACTCTGTCTCTCTCTCAAAATGAATAAAGGTTTTTAAAAAATAAAAAAAAAAGAGGGGCGCCTGGGTGGCGCAGTCGGTTAAGCGTCCGACTTCAGCCGGGTCACGATCTCGCGGTCCGTGAGTTCGAGCCCCGCGTCGGGCTCTGGGCCGATGGCTCGGAGCCTGGAGCCTGCTTCCGATTCTGTGTCTCCCTCTCTCTCTGCCCCTCCCCCGTTCATGCTCTGTCTCTCTCTGTCCCAAAAATAAAAATAAAAAACGTTGAAAAAAAAACAATTAAAAAAAAAAAAAGAAAAAAAAAGAAAAGGCACCGAGGAGAGCAGGGCAGTGTGGGGGCCGCTCCAGAGAGCTGGCCATGACAGAGGCCAACAAGTTTCCTGGGGGACCCAGGGACCGCTAGAGGCCCAGGGCGGAGGAGGGGCGGGGGGACCATCCTTGGGAGCAGAAACAAGTTCAGAGACCCGCTAGCTTGGGCCCTGCTCCCCAGCAGACAAGCTGACAGAGAACCACCACCGCTCATGGCTGACCCGTCTGGGGCACCTGAGCCCTCACACACGCCCCTCCCGGCAACCCTTGTCCTGAGGTCTGTACCGCGGCCGAAGGCAGCGTGGGGTCTCCGAGGCTTCCCCCCGACAAGAGGGTCCCGAGAGAAGCAACATTAAGCGCCCGCATCCCGCTCAGGAACAGACCCTGCCCTGCACTCCCGCTCACCGGGGAGGGCTGGCGGCCCGTCCAGCACCTCGGCCGCCCCCGGCGGGGCCTCGCCCTCGGCCACGCCTGCGGTCGCAGCCTGGGGCCTAAAGGACAAAAACACAAAGAGAGAGCCCTGAACGGGCTGTGTCTGCTGCCCCGACGGGCTACCCAGCCACACGGGGGACACTCACACGGTCACGCCAGGCGCCGCCATCCCGGAGTCTGGTGCCCCGGCTGAGGTCGGACTTGACAGGGCCAGCTGCAAAACGTCCCTCTGCCACTTGTGCCACGTCTCCTTGGACGGAGCGAGAGCCTAGAATTGGCACAGACGTGACACCCGACAACGGTCAGGCAACAAACGGGAGGGAACAGCCCGCCGTTCCCTGTCACCCGCTGCCCCGCTGGGGTCAAGGGGGTCAGCCCGAGAGCAGACGCCGGACCGGAAAAACAGAGCAGGTGGAGGCGCGCATAAGGGACTTAAGTGACGACGGAGCTCGTGCCCTGGGACGCCCGCCTCACTCGTGGAGGTGGAACCGGCAGACAGGGCGACGCCTGCCGAGATCACGGCCGCCCAGGGTGCGCGGCGCAGGGCACGGGGGAGGCCAGCAGGTCAGAGCCGCCTCCCGGGCCGAGGCGACCGGCAGCCGTGGGCGCGGACGGGGGACCCACACTCACGGCGGCGGGCGGCTCCTGGCTGGGCACCAGGTCGCCGGCCAGCCGCAGGAACTGCACCGACATCTCCAGGACCGAGGCCATGTCCTCCCGCCGGCCATCAAAGCGGGGCAGCAGGGCCCGCAGGCGCTCGCAGCTCACAGAGATCCGCTTCCTGCTTGCAGACAAGCAACAACGACCGTCAGCCCACCCGGCCTCGGCGGCCAGGTCACCCGGGGCACCTCCGGGCACCTCGGGGTCTCGTCAGGTTGAAGAACAAGACCCCCCCCCCTCGTTAGCTCTCCAAAAAACAGGCTGTGCTTGTGCCCTAGACCACCAGCGCCAGAGATCCCAAGTGCACAACCTCCAGACGCCCACAGCTCAGGTCAAAGCGGGGGGGGGGGGGGGGGGGGGGGGGGGGCTGCATTGGTGGCCCCGGGAACCCCCCCTCCCTTGGGGCTTCTTGTTCACCGCGAGCACCAGTCACGGTCCCCTTACTGCACAGACCCCGCAAACCCTGTCCCAGCGGCCTATAACCCCCACCGGGCCGCTGGTCAGACGCCCGACGCCCACTCCCCTCCCCCATCCACCCCCACCCCCCCCCAGCAGCCCGGCCCCTCCTCCCCCAGCGCGGCTCACCTGCGCTCCCGCTCGCTGAGCACGTTCCGCGGGAGGCCGGAGCCCGCACGCTCGGGCGCCTTGTCTTCGCGGCAGCCCTGGGCACTGGATGGGGAAGAGCCGCTGCCCGGGAGAGGCCGGGGCGCCGAGCTCCGTGAACCCCAGAACGCCGTGGTGGACGTCCTCCGGGAGCCCCGCCTTCCCCCCCGTAGGGCCTGCCCCACGGGCCTCGCCGGGTGGGGGGACCTGCAGCGCAGTCCACTCGCATTGGGTCCCCCCCGCCCAGCACCCTTGACCCCCTCCAGCCCCCCAGTTCCTCACCCGCACCCCCCAGCGCCTGGCTCAGCTCCCCGGGACGCCATGACCGCGGCTGCACCGAAGCTGCCTCGCGCCGCCGCCCCGGGACCCCCCCACGCGCCGCCCCACGTGTGCGTCCCGCCAGCCCCGCCCACTCACGTGTGCCCGCCGGCCCCGCCCAGACGCGTGCTCTGCCCCACCCCCCACTCGCCCCGGACCCTCAAGTTTCTCCCGCCGGAAGCTGCCAGAAAGTGGTGGCCTGGATCTGCCCGCTCCAGGGCCGACGTGTGGCCCGGGCTGAGTGGTCCTCCCTCCTCTTCCGGGGGGTCGGCCCACCTCCCACTCGGGTGTGGCCTCCCTGGGTGCCAGCCTCCAGCTGGGCTCTGTCTACAGGGAGGCGTGATGCCCTGGAGGAGCCTGACCGTGGAGGAAGGCGCGGGTAAATGGCCACTGTGGGAAGGGAGGGGCAGGAGGGCAGAAGCGGTGATTTTCGGGACAGGGCTGGGCGGCTGGCGCCCCAAGCAGGAACCGGCAGGAGCCCAGGCTGGACGTGGGCCCGGTGTCAGGAGGCCAGAGGTGGCAGGTTGGACTCCCCTACAGAGCAGTGGGTGTTACCTGAGGCAGGGACAGGCACAGGTGTGGGGGGAGGAGGAGATGAGAGTTTCTGGAACGTTGTGCGGCCCGGGGACCCAGGGGAGACCGTGAGGCCCAGGTAGGGGGGTTCCCAGAGGACGGGGGGGGGGGGGGGGGGGGAGGCTGGTCTGAGAACTGCTCACCAAGATGTGCGGGGCTCAGGGGTCGGTTAGGGACAGGTTGGAGGGCCCCCACCTGCTGCTGGGGGCCAGCCGGTCTACAGTCCACGTGTGCCTGCCCCCTCTTGCAGGGCGCTCCACCTAAATGAAGTGTCATCACCCACCCAGGAGCCAGGGGGCATCCTGACAGCTCCGAGCCCACCCCGACGTCACCTTCCCCCGCTGCGCCTTCCCCGGCACCCCAGCGCCTGCCCCATCCCAGCCCCTTGCCACGCCTGTGCCTTCTGCCTGCCCTGGGCCCTGGATTCTCCCCACGCCTCAGCTCATTCCCCAGGGGCCTGCGGGTCTCTGGAGGGCTCGGTCCGCCTGCTCCTCTTGCTGGACCTCCAGGGGTGAGGTGGCGGAAGTCGCTGAACGCGGGTCTGTTGGTAGGACGGAGCCCTCCTCCCAGGACCGAGCGACGCTGCGGCGCGCTTGGGGTTCTCTGGCCACCGAAGTGCCCCCTCCTGTCTCCCGCGGTTAGGACGGCTCCGAGCGCCGCGATGGGGGCGGGTCCCGGGGTGGGGAGGCGCCCAGCCAGCTGCGTCCCCGCCTGGCCCTCAGCCGCCGCGGTTCCCGGCGCAGCCGGCAGGGGGCGCACCCGGCCTGGCGCCCGAACCCCGACCCTGGAACAGGCTTTTTTTTCTCTGCTCGGAGAGAGAAAAGTGTTGTGTTTCGGGATAAAGCAAAGAAGCTTCTCCCTGGGCTCCGCATCCGAGCCGCCGCCGCCCCGCATGCCGTTCCCCGACGGAGCGCGCAGCCCGGGGGGCTCGTACAGGGGGGCGCGGCCAGCGGCGCGCGGCGGGGGCCACACCAACCGGACCTTCGTGTTCGACGACGGCCGATGCGCCCCCAGGTAGGGCCGATGCGCCTCTCCCCAGGCGGAGGGAACCCAGTCCCCGCTAGCGCCCCCTCCCAGGCCCCTCGCACCCCACAACCGCGTGCCCCGGGGCCCCTCATCTCCCAGAGCCCCACACCCCAGGTGCCCATGAGCGCCCTCCCCCGCACCACAGGGAACAGGAGCGCCCCACAGGACCAGCCTCCGCGGCAGGTGCCTGGGGCCGGCGTCTGTCTGTCTGCCCCCTTGGCGCGCAGGTGCCCCCAGTGCGGCCATTTTTGGGTGTGGGGCTCCGAGCAGCTCCGGGGTGCCGGGAGCCGGGCTGCGCCAGCCTCCCAGCCCCCCTCCACCCAGCCTGCAGGAAGGGCCCACTGGGGTGCTCCCGCGAGGGGGTGGCGGCGGGCACAGGGGCAAGGGCACTCCACGTGGAAGCGGGTGTTCCAGGGCCCTGACTGCATGTGGGAGGCAGGTGGGCTGTGTCGCACAAAGGGCAGGGATTTTGGCTTTTAATGGCTTGGTATTTTTGGCTTGTCGTTTCCCTTTTGGGCATTTCCATTTGCTCACCCCTGTGAGAAGAGGGCCAGCTGACCTGGCTTCTAGGTGACCTGGGAGTCAGTCGTGCTGGGCCACCTTTCCCTGAGCAGTGTCCCGGGATGCCACATGTCCTGTCCATCCAGGTGACTGGAGCTCTGGCAGAGCCCAGGAAGGAAAACAGACCTGACCCGCTTGTGTCCCAAACCAGGGGCAGGCATGCCGGGGGGGTGGGGGGAAGGTCAGGCTGGATGGGAAGCCCCCACAGGGAAGGGTGAAGACTCACCCCCACCAGGGAAAAGGAGGCCATGTGAGGACACCCCCCCCCCCCCCCACGCCACCCAAGGAAGGTCAGGCTGGGCGAGGGAGTGTAATTCGCCTGGGCTGGAGCAGGAGCGTCTAAGGCCAAGACCGTTAGGTTAGGGAGGCTGCCCTCGGCTGGGAGAGGGGAGACCTTTCTCCGGGCAAATGAGGGTCTGGTGGGGGTGGGGGGGACTTCTGCGGCGCCGGTTCCTACACTAGGTTTGACCGCAGGGGCAGCTCTGGAGTCTGGTGGCCCGGGTTTCCTCCTTCCCTGGAGCTTGGGCGGGCTCTGTCCTGAAAGGTGCTGGGTGATCCTAATAATGATGCTGGGGTTTCCTGCAGAGGTGAGGGTGGCGGGACACCTCTGCCTGCTGCTGGCGGGGGCAGCCCCCAGGCCGGCGGGTCAAGCACTTGGGGACCTGGGAAGGGTTCCTGGCTCTCTGGGCTGCAGGAACCTCTACCTTGGTGCCTGGGCCCTGTGCCTGTCCCCGGGGGGTGGGGCCCCAGGTCCTAGCCGCCCCCGAAGATCCCTGGGCACTGCCTTTCTTACCCTGTTCCTTCCCTGGGTGCAGATGTTGCTGCCATGCAGGTGACAGTTGTTATGGAAGGGGCAGGGGCCTAGGGAGGGCCGGGCTTGCCCCAGAGCAGGCCGGTGCTGGCCTTCTGGTCAGAGCCCTCTGGCCTTTCCCCAAACTGCCGGTTCCCCACAGCCCTGCCCCTCCCCCCCCCCCCCACTGACCCCCGGGACTGGTTTGGCACCCTGCAAGCCCCGACAGCAGAGGGCACAGAGAGCTGGGGATGACGCCCTGCCAGGGTGCATGCCTGGCCGGAGGTCTCGGCCCGCCCTCTAGGCCCATATTAGGGAGCAGTGCATGCAGGGCAGCAGGAAGTGACCCAGGCCCTGTGGGAAAGGTTCTCAGGGCCCGAGGCACAGCCCAGGCCTGGCCGGCACAGGGGTGGCTTCCCGGTCCGGGGACTGGGAGGAACTCAGAGCTCTGTTTTTGGCCGGGAGAGTCTATAGCAGCAGCTCGGAAAGACAGGGGTGAGTGGAAAGGGGAGCAGAGGTGGGGGGACCCACCTGGGGCTCTGTGTCAGAGTGCAGGTCCATGGGTGTGGCCGTGTGTCCACACGTCCAGCTGGACCACAGCCTCTGAGTCCCCCAGCCAGCTTGTCCACCTGCCCGGGTCTCAGCAGCCCGTGAAGTTACTCGGGATAGTCACGGTGTGGCCGACGCCAGACTCTGTCACTTGACTTCCCCTCCCTACGGAGGGTCAGTGACCGAGTGCAGATTCTTTCCTGAGGCTTCTCTTTGGGCTCCCCGAGGACGCAGGGTTTTGTGGGCTGTTCCCAAGTGACTCCTGCCTCCAGGGGGCGGCGGTGCCTGTGTTCTCCTCCCAGACAAGCCCCCGGTTTTCTGAAATGGGGGGGGGGGGGGTCCTGCCTGAGCGTGTCCAGACCACAGGTGGGAAGGGTGTGTACCTGACTGTGACATGCCCCTGTGCACACCCCTGCATTCCACGTAGGAGCGCTGTGCTGGACGGAGTGGGGGCACCCGGAGTGTGCAGGAAGGCCCTGCCCCTGCCTGGGGCTGGAGAGGGGGGCGATGGTGTGTGTGCGAGTCTCTGGGTGGAGCCCCAAGATGGGTGTTGGCCCAGGAGCAGCCTCTGATCACACAGGTATTTTTAAAGTCGTCTTGGGAATTCTTTAGTGTGCGCGCACGTGTGTGTGTGTGTGTGTGTGTGTGTGTGTGTGTGTGTGTGTAGATGAGGCCACCCACACTGACCCAAAATCTTTTTCTCCTCTGGAGCATGGAGATGAGCCAGGGGCCTTGCCTTGGGGCGTGAGGCCCGTACTAGCTACTGGAGAGCTTAAAATGTTTGCAAGGGGTGGAGGCAGGACCCGGCCTGGTCCCTGGGCCAGGACCTCTGGAGAGGCCTTCCAGAGAAGTCCGCCGTGCGGTTTGGTTGGACCTTCCACAGGCGTGCTCAGGGATCCACTGTGCGGTCGCTCTGGCCTGTTCTGTGCGGGGCAGTGAGGTCTGGAGCTTTGGACACGCCAGCCACCCCCGGTGCCAGTTCTTGTCGGCCTGTGACGTTGCCCCACGTATTTATGGTGACTTAATCAGAGACTCCCTGCCGGGGACCTCGGCTGGCGCTCGTCAGGAAGGGCAGCCACCGTCTCCTGGCTAGCGGAGGGGGTCCGGGAGCCCCTGGGGACCCAGCTCTGGGCTGCTGGGCAGCGAGGGAAGGGGCTGTGGCCGGGACCCAACCAGTGTGCGACAGTGGGCCAGCTGCCCGCCCCGTGGCAGAAACAAGTCCCAGTGGCTCTGGTATGTTCCTCTTGTCAGCGTCACCCCTGCCAAGCAGCTGGAGCCACCATGCCGAGACAGAACATGGAACCACGTTTCTGCCGTCGTGGCCACCACAGGAAGCTGGGGTCGGAGGGCAGGTCGAGCTCAGCCCCCTCGTGGGGCATCTGTAATCACTGTGCTGGGCGAGGCAGGGAGGCCGGCCACTGCGCTGTGGCCGCGGGCACCCGTGGTCTCGGGGCCAGCGGCTGGGGACCCAGGGGGACCCAGTGGCCCGAAGAGGTCCTCCCTGACCCTGTGGATTGTGGGGGCAGCAAGGCTCGGGGAAGTTGAACAACTTCTCTACCGCTCTCCTGACCGCCCCTGTGGAGACCTTGGTCACAGCTGGGGGTTTGCACCGGCTCTGGGCGTGCAGGGGCCTAGCGTCCTGGAGAGGCCGATAGCCTGGTGTGGAGCCCTCGTGGGAGGCCTCAGGGTGCTGGTAGGGATGTGACCCCGGACGTGTTGCCAGGTGCCGGGAGTCAGAGGACGGGGAAGCCACCAAGTTGAGCTGTTTGGACACCGGGAGCACGAGGCTCTAAGGCCAAGATCTGCCAGGTAGAAGGTGTCACGTGTGGGCAGATGACATCCCACCTGGGCTTCCGTTTCCACATAAGGCCCGCAGCACCTCCGCAGGCCACGCCAGCCTTCAGAGCCATTTGGTGCGGCCAGCATGGGGAGCTGGTGCGGTTCTCGGAGGGCTGAGTAGGGGCGTGGCAGGCCGGACAGGGCAGTCTCCTCCCGGTGGAGCCCCCGTGCCCTGCCGTGACGGAGGGGTCGCCGTCTGTCCTGGCAGGCTTCCGAGGGCCCCCCACCTCCGTGCTGGCTCCGGCTGCCCCCAGCTGCACCTCTAAGCAGCCACCGTGTGTCCAGCCGGAAGGGGAGGGACTTGGGCGTCTTCAGCCATAGGATGGGGTGCAGCTCGTCAGCAGGACCAGCCAAGGGTCGTGGGCACCCGGGGACTGAGCCCTGGGCCTTGCAGTGGGGACACAGACCCACCGCCCGGCGGTGGGTGACCCAGACATGCCGCGTCCTTGGGGTGTGCAATGGGGGGGTTTTCCTGAGCCCTAGGTCCCAGCCCAGGTGGGCGGGGCGAGAACTGCAGATCCCTGTGGCTTCTGCCTCCCCTACGTCGTCGCGGTGGGGCTCCGGGAAGGTGGGGGGGGGGGGCCAGCCCTGCGTCCACACCGCTAGCATCCCCTTCCTGGAACACGGGTTTGATGGGTGCACGAGAACCCCACTCCAAAGCGTCGGTTCTGATGACTCTCCAGTTTGAATCCAGCTCAACGACAGGTTCTCAGCTGTCGCCTTGGAACCTGATGCATCTGGGAGACGGTGGCCAGTGGCTTCCACAGTGTGGACTCAGAGCCCCTTCCTCTGAGGGGCGGGAGGACGCTCCCCGGAGACGCCTGAGCGAGGGCTGCTGAGCAGCTCGAATGGCTCTGGCTTTTTAATTATTGTGCAAAGGAAGCACTTAGCGTTTCTGTCGTGGTCAGCAGACAGGCTGCTTTCCGCTTCCACTGGGCGCCAGGCCCGCTCTCCGCGGCCCCCCACCCCGGTGACGCTGCACTGTCTTCCGGACTCGCCTGCATGCCGAGCGGGGACGCGCGAGGGCGTGCGCACGCATGTGCTCGCCTACGTGCCCACATGCACAGACATGCTCGCACACGCGTGCGTATGTACATCCGTGCGCACGCGTGCACACACGCGCCCCCCGTCCCCAATTCCTCTGCAAACGTGGCTCTCCAGGCTCCTTGGGAATTTAGGACTGAGTGTGAACCTTGAGGGACACCTCTTAGGAGAGGGACCGGGTCCCCTCAGTGACCTCAGGCCACGGGACGGCCAGTTTCAGCACTGCCAGCAGGTGGGGAGACGCACTGTTTTCCCAGGATGCCACACGCCCGGCCTGAGGAGACGGGGGCCCCTCCCCAGTGGCCTGCCCAGAGGTGGGCCCAGGACGAGAGGACTGGGAGACTGTGGTTCTGGCCTGGGGATGCCGGTGGTGGGCGTGGTCCCCTGGCCTCCTGGCCCCCAATGACGAGGCCGATGGTCTTCTCACGTGGCACCATGGGCGACACATGGCCTTTCTCCCCTGCCGTCACCCCCAAACTGAGGTCACTGTGCAGTGGGGACAGTCCATGAGTGGCATGCAGGCTGGGTGCCCAGAGGAAACTTCCTCTCCAGAAGGGTCCTTTGGAGTGGTGCCGTGCTTGGATTTTGACACGGGACCCCACAAAGTGTGGTTCCGTGCTGGGTCACACAGATTGGCCCGTTCATAGCACAGAACTGTCCTGAGTCACTGGTGTTTGGACTGTTGGTGGCAGCGTCCTGAGGCTGGGGGGGTGGAAACCTGGGCCCGGGCGGGCTTTGGCGCAGGTGAGGGTGTGCGGGTGTTGGCTGTGGGTGGGCCAGCCCTGCTGTTACTTCTCAGACCACGCGAGGCTCCCCACAGCTCCTCTCGTGTCTGTCCGACAGACACGGACCCTGAGGCCGGATCCACGCCCTCCCTGCTCTGGGCCTTCCCAGACCACACGTGGCCACCAGCGCGCTCCCCCGCTGCTCCCCGGTGACCGGCGAGGCGGGAAGCTTTTCCTCGTCCGCGCCGGCTGGCGTGCGTGTTCTTGGACCTGCCACTCGCCCATCCTTTGCCGCTGTGTCTTTTCTACGAGACCTGCAGACATTCTTGGGGGGGGCCTGACCGTGGTCATCCCCGCAGGCGCCTTCTCCCTGTTGAGCGCTGTTCTGTCCTTGTCCTTGGCTCTGTTCCTTTCCATGCTCGGGTCTCTGCACATCAGATGCCTTCCTGATGCCAGATGGCTTCCCCCTGTTTCTCTCCCAGCCTTTTCCTCGGTGGGGGCCGCGAGGTGGGGGCCGGCGCTAGCCGCAGCGTAGCCTCTGAGTAGGTGGGTGTCAGCCCCGCCCAGGCCAGGCACGCGCCTCCCGTCCCGTCAGCGCGGTGGGGGGCACGTGGTGCCCACCACCCCCCCGCGCCCTCAGGTCCCTGCCGTGTGTCCGTCCTTGTGCCAAAGCCTACGCGTCCCGTGGCCGTGGCGCTTGGTGGTGACGGCAGCAGGCACGTCTTGGCTATCGTCGCGTGTGTGTTTTTCAGTTTGAGTTTTGAAAACAATGTGTCGCGTTCTGAGAAAACGACGGTGTGTGCTGACGGGAGCCGATCGCCTCTGCCCTTTTGTCTGGAGAATGGACTGCTGAGCTGTGGGCGCCATGACCTCCTCGTGCCGGTAGTGACAGCTTCCAGCCAGTGTCTGGGCACCATGCGGTCTCCCCGGTGGCCCTGTGAGCTTCGTGGCAAGGGCGGCTCGGGGCGTGGGGTTTGCATGGCTGCAGGTCTTCCCGAGGTGCTTGTGCTGTGCTCCTGCTTCTGCCCTGGCTCCTAGGGTGCGCTCAGGTGGGGCTCGCTCACTGAAGCTCTCTCATCCCTTCTAACAGCTTTCAGTCGGTTCCCTCGGGTCTTCTAGGTGAGCGGTCACGCCGGCCGCAATCAGAACTGAGTTGTCGTTGTTCATGGCTCTCCTTCCTCTCTCTGTCTCATGTGGCGGCCGTGATGCCCATCGTGGTGGGCAGACTCACGTCCCAGGGAATGGCAACCCTATTTCGCAGATAAGATGTTGGCCTAGGTTTCTGGAAGATTCCTTATGTTGTTGGTTATTAAGAAGGTGTTTTCTTGCATTTAATTTATCAACGGATCTTGAACAGTAGCAAGTGCTTTATTTGCGTCTACCGGTATGATCCCGCTGGATTTCCCCCTCAAATTTCTTAGTATGATGAAGCATATCGCCCTTCTTTAAGATAAGTTTTATTCCACGTTGTATTTCGGCACCGCAGTGTTAATACACCAGTGGGTCCCACCCGCCGACAGTTTCTTTGGGCTGTTTGTACTTAGAGCCACAAGGGACGTCGCCCGACGTCAGTGTTGGTTCTGTGCGCATGTGATTTCAGTGACGCGTTCGGGCCGGCCTTGGGGACCAGGGAGAGCGACCCTTCTGTGCTTGGGCATCGGGTTGACCGAGGGGGCAGAACGTGAGTGTGAAAGCTCCCAGTGCCTTTGGTGGGAGGAGCGTGTCCTTGCCTGTTTGCCTTCCTGAGGTCTTGCTGACTGACCCCTTGAGCACCAAGGGGGTGGTAGTGAGAGGGACAGAGAGGCACAAAGTCCTGGCTCTCACCACCCGAAGGCAGCCGGCACCGGCACATCTCGTACTCGGGACGGCTGCAGCATCAGCCCGGCCTGGCTTCCCAGCGCCCTGGGCCTCTCCTAAGCTTCAGGACCTCGTGTGGCTGCTTAGGCTCCGTGAGCCCACAAGTGCTCAACTCAAGTACAGGAATCGTGCGTCCTGGCTTCACCCAGCTCGTTCCCGGGATCCCGTGCCACTGTCCTGTGGCCACAGTGCCAGGCGTGCCGCTGGCACTCAGCCGTGGCTCTCCCTCCCACGGGGTTGGGGCACGTGACTGCGTGTGCACCAGACTGCCCAGGGGACTTCCCTTCATGCGCGCCAGGCTGTGCGCTTCCTGTCATCCTTGGCCTCTCCCGCTGGATCCCGTAGGTCAGCGGCACAAGTTGGAACTCCCCAGAGGGGCCTCCGGCTGACCTGGAGAGGGCTGGATGGGGACTTGGCCATCCCAGGAACTTGACACTTAGGGTCAGAGCCTTCATCCAGTGGAACGTGGCCAAATGTTGTTCAACGGCCCAGCGTTAAAAGCCGATGCTGACTGAGCCCTCTTGGGCCAGGTATTATGCCGAACGTCTTGCATTTTCCCTTCCTTCACCTGCATCCGGCCTGCTCATGAGGACGGAAGGCGTCCTTGCTTGCAGAGGAGGAAACTGTGGCTCAGAGATGGGAAGTGACTTCCCTGGGCCTCCGGTGTGGACTGATGGGACGGGAGCAGGCCACACTCGAGTCACCGGGACCCTCGGGTGCTGCCTGAGCCTCGTGTGTTTGTGCCGACAGGGCCTACAAGTACCCAAGAGGAGCAGGGCCTCCCCCACCCTGCCCGGAGGCAGGGGGCCGCCCTACCCTGGCCCCGGAGGTTGGCGGGTCCCACAGATGAGGCTCCACGTCTCGTCCCGAGGGTGTGAGGGCTGGGGGGGAGGGACGCCTTCTTTAAGCTGCCGAAGCACTTAGTTCGCGTAGAAATCAGTTCTCTGGTGCGCCCGTCACAGGAGATGTGAAAGACAATGGGTATGGTCTCAGGGGCCCCAGATTTCCTCCCCAGCCCCTCAGGTAGGCAGGGAGAAGGCGTGGGAAGGGGCATGTAGACTGTGTCTGGGCGGTTGAGCCACGGTCACGTTCTTGCCCCCCCCTTGGGCAGGGACTCATGCCCTGAAGCTCTCAGTGAGACACGCCTTGGGTTAGGGAGAGGTCTCGGCCAGATCCCGACGCCTCAGGGGGCGTTGCTGAGCCATGTGTCTCCTACGGTGGACCCAGAGACCCTGGGGCCCCTGCCCTCAGCTAGCACAACAAACAGCGTCCCTGGGCCTTCCACGGTGCTGGGGGAGCGTGGCAGGACGCCAGGAGGCCTGCGGGGTTTCTGTTTACCACCCTGTGCTCGCTCGAGTGTCCAGTGTCACAGCAGCACCACGAGGGACGGGGGGCAGCACAGCCTTACCATTCACCCCGGGGGCTGGGGCGTCGGCCTCCCACCCCCTGGTGCTCTTCCCGCCCCCGGCGTCCCCTGAAGCTGGAGGTCATCCGCGGACGCTGCCAGGTCTGAGCCTTCAGACCGCCAGAGAAAACCCAAAGCAGCTCAAACTGGGAGGGAACAGAGGCAGCCATGGTCTTGGGGTTCTGCCGTGGAAGGAGGCTTTTAGCAAGAGAGGGGCGACATGGCCCCAATCTCTGGCCACGTGGTTTCCCCTGCGTGCGCCTCCCCGCAGTCCCGCCAGCTTGTGACTAAGGAAAAACATGAGGGCACGCTGATGCAATTAGGAAAATGTTATTTTTCAAATGCTGCCAGATCCTCAGGGTTGACCCTGTAACCTGGGAAGAGACTGCACGGGCGTGTCAGGCCTGCGTCTGCAGGGACGGTCCTTACGCAGCTCAGCTCCGGAGGCTGTAGGCTCGCGGTGCGGGACCTGTCTGTTGCAGGGGCCGGGGAGCATGGGGGCTCAGGGAGGGCTCCTGCCCTTCCCAGTGTGAGAAAGGAGAGGAGGGTTTCATAGCACCTACCCCCCCCACCTGCGTGAACCTCGAGCTCCAGGTGAGTGCCTGACCCCCGCCCCCGCCTCGTGCTCCCAGCCTCCAGGCACAGCCTGCCCTCAATTTTCCAGCTCCAGGAGCTGAGTGTGGTCAGCAGACTCCTGGACCTGCCCGAAGGCCAAGCCCAGCTCCTCTGTCCCCCTGCTGCTCTCCTGTCAGTCAGGCTCAGCCTGGGGAACGGACCTGCTAAGGTGGAGAACACCCTCCCTCAGTGCACACTGCTCTCCCTGCAGCAGCTTCGGAGGGGCCAGGGGGGCCCCGCGCAGGGCCCCCCCACTCTCAAGTATCAATGCGGATGTGCTGTTCTCCTCGGGGTCTTGGCTCTCAGAGGAGCCTGGTGAGCGTGAGCCCAACAGGTGGAGAATTCCTGCCTTCTCACAAGCATGCCCCGAGGGCTGTCTGGGAAGCAACACTGAGGGATGGCCTGGGGCTGGACGCACCTAGAAGGTTAAGTGATACCAGAGGACCAGGAGTCCAGGGTGCTGGTTGAAGTCAGGAGCCTGGGTCTCTGTCTGCACACCGGTGACATTGGCAGTCTCTGCACACCTGTGACATGGGTGGTCTCTACGCATCTGTGACATGGGGGTGTGTGTTCCCAAGGCATTCCATTAACAGATGTGCGGTTGCCTTGCTGGGTCAGGTGCTGCCACGCTGCTGTGGGGCTCACGGGGTGGCTAGTGGCCCTATGATATGGGGAGCAGAGAGGTGCTGATGTGCTGAGGGCTTTGAGGGCTGCTGGCCCCTGCCCCACACTTGTGCATGGGTAACTAGCCAAAGTTCACTTCCATGTGGAGATGGGGGCGGGGAAGGTGCAGGAGCCCTGGAAGACAAATCCTTGCCCCTCAAAAAGCGGTAGACCACCAGGGTCTCTCCTGGGGCCGGCCCCCACCCCTGGTTCCACCACTGCCGGTGTCTTTAACTCATGTGATAGGGGCAGGGGTCTCTGTGGTCTCAGAATCCTGGTGACAACAGGTAAGGGCACTCAGCCAGAGTTCAAAGAGATCCTGACACCTGCCCCCTCCCAGGTTCTGATCTGACCCAAGCCGCTTGGCCCCAGGCAGGCCAAGGACAAGGGCCTCTTCTGAAGGCTCCTGGTCATTCACCCCCACCCGTCCCCCAAGAGCCTGAGGGTCTGGGAGGAGGCCTTTGGGTCAAAGATGGGTGTCCTGGACCCTGAGGAACCCCAAGCAGCCAGCCTTAGCAAGAACTGTGGAGGAGAAAGCAGGAAGGCTTACAGGGCCCTGAATTGGCCTTGACAAGCCTCCCGCCATGCCCTGGAGGTGCGTCGGAGTGAGCCCCAGGCAGGGGCAGTGAGTGCATCTCAGTGGCCACAGGCCTGGCGGTCTGGGTGGGGCTGCTGGGGGCAGGCCAAGGGCTGTGGGGCTTACAGTGTGTGCGTGGGGGGGGGGGGGGGTTCGTGCAGGCAGGCCCTGGGTGGGGGGGGCACTGCAGGAAGCTGGGCCGGGCAGAGTGGTTTGGGGGTGCAGGCGGGAGGGGGGGTGGTGCTGGCCAGGGGCTGTGTGGGGCTGACCAGGCAGGTGGCAGGTGGGTGGGGGGCGGAAGAGTCCGGCTGGGGTGGAGTGGGGGGTGCAGGCGGGAGGGGGTGGTGCTGCCAGGGGGGTGGGTACAGCGCGGGGCTGACGCGGGGGGGGGGGGGGCGGCGATGGCTGCAGGAGGCGGGGCCGCGAGGGGGGCCGGGAGGGGGGGCGCGGGCACAGCGCGGGCGCGGGCGCGGGCTGAAGGGGCCCTGGCGTGTGCCCGCAGGCAGCCCGGCGCCGGGGACGGCGTCCGCGGGGACGGCGCGTGCCTGGACACCGCCAGCCTCAAGATGAGCGACCTGGACACGGAGGTGCTGCCCTTGCCGCCGCGGTACCGCTTCCGGGACCTGCTGCTGGGAGACCCGTCCTTCCAGAACGACGACAGGTATGGTAGGGAGGGGGTCGCGCCGCGGCGCGCTCGGAGCTGTCCGCGGTGCTGAAGGCCGGTCCGCTCCGCTGCCCTTCAACTTTCCCGGGCTTCCGGACGGGAGAAGTTTCGGGTGGGGGCTGGGCGACGTGGGAAGCACCTTCCGGGAGGGGCTCCCGGAGGGGGTGACGGAGAGCTGCGTGCTGGGGAGTCTTCCCAAACACCGGTCCCGGGGCCAGGCGTCCCCGCGTCTGCGCCCAGCCCCCCGCCCCACTCGCAGCCCTGCCGATTTGGGGGACAAGCCAGCGCCGGAAGCAAGCCGGTGGTGGAGCCCCACAGCCTGGCTGAAGGCTGGTGTCCTCCAGACTCTGGCTGTGGCCATTTGTCACTAACTGAGCGAGTGCCTTTCGAGCTTATGTCGTGGGTTCTTATGGAGGGGGACAGCATTCCCTCACCTCAAATTCTCCTGGGTGGACAAAAGCAGAATGAACTGGAGTCTTTCGGTAAGAGACCAGCAGAACCTTGGGAATAATTCATGCGCCGAGGGAGCTGGCAGGAAGCTGCAAGCAATGTTGCTTTTCTCTGCCTTTTCCCCAAATAGCTGTCTTGGGTAAACAGCGGCCCTTTAGCGCTGTCAGCCTCAGGAGAGACGCTTTCGGGCCTGCCAGTGAAGGCAAGTGCAGGGACTCACGCGGGGCTGGAGCCTGCGGGGCTTGGGAATGAGCCCGTTTTCCTTGCCTTGTGTGTTGAGGGGCCTTTGGTACCTGCTGGTGCCTCCCCCCTCCCCGCCCCCTCCCAGCCCCAGACCCGGCAGAGCGAATGTGCATGCCCCCTCCCCCCAGCAGTGCAATTATTCCAGGTGGCACGTGAGGTGTCCAGGTTGAAATGGTCAGGACGCAGACTGAGCCTCCAGAGGATCAGTTGCTGGAGCCGCAGCTGGGAAAATGACATTAGTGACTGAGGTCGGTGTGTAAGGACAGTGCCCGTGAGGAGCTGCCGAAGCTCGCTGTGCCGACCCCTGAACACAGAGCTTCCTACCTGCCCACGCCACGTCTGGTTGCGTCCTCCGAGCAGGGGACAGGAGACATAAACCACCGTGTTCACCCGCTCATGGCCAAGTTTGTGGGTTCAGCAGAGGGACCTTCTGCATTCTGTGTTCTCTCGTGTCAGACTGAGTGCTGTGGTCATAAGTAAGCTCACCCAAGGGCTCACACCCGGGAAAGAGCTGAGCTTCACTCTCTGGAGAGGCAGCGGGGTCAGGAGGGTCCTGGTGTGGTGTATGCGGCTGGGGGCTCGCCTGCCCTCCTGGAACGCAGGAGGCCAGGGGCTTTCCCGAGTCAAACCTGTGTGCTGAGCGTCCTCCTACGGCAGCACCAGCCCCTCAGCGCCTAGTCCCCTAGGACCTGCTTAATTCTTGAAAACAGCAGCTCTGGAGATTTTTCCAATGTGGGAAGGAATGGCGTCTGTCTCCCTGGGCAGGCCCAGGCCCTCCGGACGCATCGATAAATGCCAGTGTCTGTGGTTGATACGATTAGAGTGACGCACCCCTCCCCTCAGTTTTCGGGAGTGGATGGCATAGGTATTCCCCTGCTCACCCCAGAGAGGAGGCACCGGGCCTGGGTGGACATGCCTGGCCCTTGGAGCGTCCAGGGGCCTCACAGGTGGGGAGGGGGCTGCTGGTTTGTGCGTCAAGACAGGTTCCTGGTGATGTTACCCCCGCTGGCTTCGGGGCTGGAGGGGAGCCTGTGAGGCACAGTGCTGGCTGCCCAGGGTTCCAGGAGCAGCCACCTGGGGCGGGGTTGGGGACCTGTCCCGTATCCCCTGCCAGCCACTGTATCAGGAGCCCAGTTGGAGAAGTCTCTCTGTTTTCAAGCTTCTCTGGCTCAAGTTTGGTCGGTCCCTCTCATGAACCCTCTCGTGCCCATGGACATCGGGGCAGGCAGTGCAGGAAACCAGCATGGTGTACGAAGGGTGGGGTAGGGTACTGAGATCACCGGACACCCCCTTCCATAAGGACACATACACAAGGAGGCACGTGCTGGGCTTTGAGCTGGCATCCAAGCTCAGGGAGGAGACAGTGAAAGCCTGGCTATGGGAGGCCCCCTCCTTGATATTTGTGGCCCCTCGAGCCTCTCCCTCTGTGCCTGTCTCATCCTTGATGTCTGTGCCCCTCCCTCATCACTGATTCCCAAAGTGGAGGGTGGAAGCAGGCTTCTCCCCGGCCCGTCAGGACCCCTTCTGCACGTATGGGGAGCCTGTAAGGATGTTTCCGGGGACACGGGGCCGGCAGGGGGCCTGGGCCTGCGGGCTGTCCCTCTGTGCCATGAGGTTGGGAGCTCAGGAAGACCCTGCCACCAGCACAGGGTTGGCCCCCTGCCCCCCCCCCCATCAGCAACATTCTCCCGGAACCCTTTCCGTCCCCCTGTTTTCCACCTCCAGCTCACGGGCCCCAGGGCAGGCTCTGGCGGGGGGGGGGGGGGGGGGGGGAGGGTGGGTACTGATGCCCTGGCGTTCGGCAGGCTGTGAGTGGGCGGCCGGGGCTGTGGGCTTCCTGCTCTCCAGAGAAATAAAGCCACGAGCAGTGAGTCACTGCAGCCTCACACTGTGGCCTTGGAGGGAGGGAGAGACTCAGCCCACGTGGGCCGTGGGCCAGGCTGCAGCGCCCTCTGGGGAGAGGGGGGAGGGGGGCAGGCGGGGGAGGAGGGCGGAGCCAGAGCTCACAGACCTTCCAGGGAGCAGCTGAGGTCTTAGGACGACGTTCACCGCTGCCTGCGGGACCAGGTCTTGGGGTCCCAGGGGGCAGGGCTCTCGGCAGAAGCGCACCTGGACCCTCCAAAGCCTGGAGCTCAGGACTCCCTGCCCCACCCTGGGACAGCCCACTGCCCGTGTGCCCAGGGCCCAAGGAGCCGCTGAGGAGGCCCCTCCTGTCCCCTCCCAGCCCTGTCCAGGGCTGACCCTCCTGTGCTCCCGGGGTCTGAGTCACAGCTGGAGGCTGCAGGCCCCCCCCACTGTGAGCCCTTCTCCTGAAAAGGTGATGACAGCCCCAGTCACCTTGAAGAGCACTGTGATGGGACCTCGCCTCGAGTGACACGAGGGGGAAGGGGCTCTGCCACTGGGCGCTTTGCCGTTAAGAGTGTTTCTCCCCCTCCTCGCCTGCATCCCGGACAGGAGGCTCTCAGCCCCACTCCCCACCCCCGGGCTCAGGATGATGCAGGTGGGCTCTGTGCACTGAGGTACAAGGGGACACGGGGGCTGTCACACTGCAGCCTTGTCCCCCACACGGGGCACAGCTGTCAAAAGGCTGGGGTGGGGAAGCCACCGGTGAGGACAAAGGGCCTGGCATGTGGCCATCTCCCAGACTGCAGGACCCGGACCGCCTGCTCTCCGCAGCTGTCCGCCAGCCAGGACTGGCCCGGCGGGGTGGCCGAAGCCACAGCTGGAGGCAGTGTCAGGGTCTGTGCCCTCCCCTCTCCCAGGCCTCTGAGTGCAGGACACGTGCACACGGAGAAGCATCTAGGGCCGAGGCTCTCGGGGGCTCCGGGGGCTGGGGGTGGGGGGGACATTGGCCTGCTGCAGGAAGGATGAGGAGGCCAGGCCTCCAGGGGTCAGAACGCCACCCCCGCGGCTGTTTGCCTTGGCCCCTCTGACAACAGAGTGTGGAGCTGATGTGTCTCTGCAGTTGAGCAGCACCGGATAGTATTTCACACAACAAGCTGGGAAGTGGGGACAAGGCCAGTCCTGCGTTGCAGGGGCAGGGGGGCCTCAGACCCCTGCCGGCCTGCGGCGGGGACAGGGGACAGCCACGGCCCCCGGGGCAGGGGCTCCTCCTCGACCTCGGTCCATGGGGCCCCTCCAACCTGGACTGGGTGCAGGCAGGGCTGGGGTCTCTGCGGGAGGCGTGCCCCTTCCCTGCCCCTCCCCTCAGCCGAGCAGAAGGGGATCAGGCCCCTGGAGCGTGCGCAGTGAAGCCCCCCCCAGGAGTGGGGGTCACATGGAACGGCTCTGCCCTCAGGGCCATTCAGCTGTAACTGTTAATAAATGGACGTCACTGAGCCACACTGGAGATGCCACCAAGCCCGTGCACGGCTCCGAGTGGGTTCTAACCCCTCAGGGTGCTCCCTCCGCTGTGCTCCTGCCCCTCCCCCAGCCCTCGGCCTCCCTCTTGCCTCCTCCCTCCCGCCACCCAGGGCTCCTGCAGATGAGGCAGGGGTAGCCTGGGAGGGCAGCACGGTGCAGAGGGCGGGACACTGTTCTTGCTCACTGGTACAGGACCCAGGACCCGCCTGAGAGCCGCAGAGGGCAAGCGTTGGCAGGGATCTCTCGTCTGGAGGGGCGTCCGGGACAGCTCGGGGGCTGTGAGGGAAGCCAGGGCCATGGGGGCCGCAGGCTGGCCCAAGCCTCGCGCACGTGGGTTCCGTGCGTACCGATGAATACGGAGGGTGCTTCACGGTGGAGGGTGGCCATGGACGCGCCCCAACCCGTGGCAGTCCGGCTGAAGCAGGGGCGGCGTGACGCCAGAGGAGCCCCACTGCTCGGCCCCGTCCGCTGGGTCCCTCCTGCGTGGGGCTGCTGGGCCCAGGCCTCCTGGGGGCCTGCCTTCTCCCTGCGGCCCGACTCCTGGACGGGGCCGACCCACAGGGTGGGACAGGGTGAGGCCCCAGCTCTGCCCCGGCACCTGCTCCTTGCCCAGCCCTGGCTGGGCGCCTGTGTCCACCGCCAACCCACAGGCCTCAGAGGACACAGCCGGTCAGGGAGATGGTGGAGGGCCAAGCTGGCGTGGCCCCGATCAGGTTGGGGGGTATCCCACCACCTTCAGCTCCACGAATAGCATTGGATGGGACGTGGAACGAAAGCCAAGCCCCTCCTCTCCCCGCTCCCCAAGACCCCGCTGGGCCCGGAACAGCCACCCAGGTGTCCCGCCTGCTGTCACACCAGCCTGTTGGATGAGCCCCCACCCTCCTCGCTCAGGCATGGCATCCCTGTGTGTGCTGACCGCAGCGTTGTCCTGCCTGTCAAGCCCCTGCACGGCGGCTGGGTGCTTTCTGGCTTCCCGCGGAGCAGGGCCAGGGCGCGGGCGCGTGGGCTCCAGGAGCCGATGCTGGACGCCTGGAGAAGGCTGCTTCTCCAGGATTCTGCTTGGGGCTACGTGACTGAGTCAAGGAAAAGCCTCTGGTGGTGCCAGGTTCTGGGCAATTCCATGAGCTTTAAGGTGTCCTTAGGGAGTAAGATTTGTGTCTTGATTTTTCCAGTCACTTTCTGGGCCCGGGGTTCCTCTGCCTGCGTCTCCCTCGCTCCACTGTGGGCCGGCTTGGGCCGTCCGTTCCCTGATCCTGTTCCCCGGTCACCTGGGGCCCCCCACAGGGAACAAGGGCCTGGGGGGTGGCTGGCACAGGGCAGAGACAAGGGCGGACGACTCCCTGTGGAGGCTGGGATCCTGGGGACAGGTCAGGCCTTCCTCCTGCTGGAGTCCCTCCCTCCAAGTGGGGGTTCTGGGGACTTGAGTCACCTCTCCCCCAAGCCTGGGAGGCCAAGAGGGGACAGGGGGAGCTGCGAGTGGATGGACAATAAAGGGACACCGCAGACGGACAGGAGAGGGGCTGGGGGTGGAGGGGCACAGGCACGCGTGTGCTGAGATGGGTCAGCCGGGCTCGGGGACCTGTGTCTGCACTTGTGAAACGGGCGAGCTGCTCAGTCTTCTGGGGGCCAAGGGTGCATCAGCATTCCTGGCTCCCCCTGCCCGTGCCCCGGGGGCATCTGGGAGTCTGCATGGTGGGGAATCAGGTGCCCCCCGGGAGCCCCGTTCCCCATCCTGCCCCGGGACTGTGCAGGTCAGCATACGTCTCCGGAGACTTGTACGCGTGACTCAGAATTCAGTTCCTCCTCAGCTGGTGCAGAGCACGGCACAGATGCCCAGTGAGGGGGCAGCCGGCATCCTCCGGGGTCACAAAGACCACAATCAGTTTTGGTTTCAAGTTCTAATTCCCGTTGGTCCCTTGATGTGCCACTTACTGCCGTGACGGTGTCGTGCAGGGACCATCCCGCCGCCTCCATCTGAAGCGAAGCTAGGGGGCGGCAGTGTTCAGGTTGTGCTTCAGTCAGCTGAGCTGTGTAACAAAACACCACAGCTTAAACAACACATTTATTTCCCGCGGCTCTGGAGACCGTGGGTCCGGGAGCAGGGTGTCCGCACAGCCGGTCCCAGTGACGGCCCTCTTCCCGGGTGCAGGGGTGGTGTCGGGCTGGAGGGAGCTCCCCAGTGTCTTCTCATAAGGGCACCAGCCCCATCCCCGGAGCCACCCTCATGACCTCAGCTAACCCTAATCACCCCCAAGACCCCCCACTCACAGCATCACACCGGGGGTCAGGGCCTCAACACATGAGTCCACGGCAGGCTTGGAAGGTTGAGTTGACGCCACAGAAGGAACGGCAGTTCATCCTTCCTGGGACTGAGCTGTGCTTTGACTTAAACTCCTTAAGCTTTGAGGGCGACCCAGGAGAGCCTGGAGAGAGAGCCCGCTTGGAGCCTCCTCTCCCCTCCGGGCTGGGCGTGTGCGCCGGCTGAATGGAGGCAGTTCCTGCAGCAGAGGGACCTGTCCAGGGTCACAGCGCTGCTTAAGGGGGGCTTCAGGAAGTGCCCCAGACCCCTGTGGTGTTTTGACTGAGCCTCCACCCGGGGAGCGGGTCTACCTGGAGCCCGTGCGTGTGATCTTACTTGGAAATGGAGTCTTTGTAGCTGTGGTTAAGGTGAAGGTCTCAAGGGGAGCTCGTTCCGGGTGAGGGCAGGTGCTACCCTCTGTGAAGAAGGTGTCCTACAAGAAAAGACACACAGGCAAACCCGCGTGAAGGCAAGGGCAGAGGCTGCAGGGACGCGGCCACAGGCCGGGAGCACTGGGGCCCCCAGGAGCTGGGAGAGGCAAGAAGGACCCTCCCTGGAGCTTCCGGAGGGAATGAGGTTCTGCCCACACTTGATTTCAGACTTCTGGCCTCAGAACTGGCAGAAAATAAATTCCTGTTGTTTCGGGCCTCCCGGTTTGTGGCACTTTGTTACGGCACCCCAGGACCCTGACGTCCCCATCACAGGGTACGAGTGTAGTGGGGGCAGGCGGCCCCGAGAAGCTAGGGACCCAGGGGCCCGGCACCTGCCCCCTTCTCCGGTCTCTAAGGAAGTTTCCAGTGTGGGGTTGTGGAGCGCGTGCTGGGCCCGCAGGGTGGTCACTGCCCGTGTGGGGTGGAACCCCTGGTCTGCTGAGGTTGGACGGAGTCTGTGAATAACTTGGCCTCTCCTTCTGCTGGGGTGTTTTCCGGGGCAGGGCCTGAAGTGATATTGAAAATACACTCACAAGCGGAAATGCCGGAAAAGAGGCCCCCTCCCACTGGGCCGCGGGAGCCAGGAGCAGACAGACACCTCCCCCCCCCCCCCCCCGGGACAGCAGGAACAATGGCTCCTGGCCCTGAGGACTCCAGAGGAGGGGCTGTGGGGGCACTGCATCCTTCGTGACCTTGACCCCCACGATAGCCCAGGGAGGAGGCTGCTCCTATGGGGCAGCAGGAGCAGGGAAAAGGCCTGGGGGTCGGGTCGTGGGGAGGGGACGGGCGGAGCCAGGAAGGTGCCTGGACTGGGCGGGGGCTCGGGTTCTGGTGCAGGTGTGTGTGTGTGTGTGGGGGGGGGGGAGTCTGAGGGAGCAGACGTGGGTGCCCCCAGCCTCTCTTCACAGCTGTGTGGTGGGCAAGGGCAGCTCCCCAAGCATGGCAAGGCCCTGGCCAACCCCACCGCATCTCTGTCCCTGGGTCCGGGGACAGGAGGCCCCTCTGGGGGCTGAGCTGGCAGCACCCTCCTCCCCAGGCCCACGGGGTAGGGGGGCCGGGTCCTGGCTCCTTCCCTCCTCCCTGCCCGCATTCTGAGCCTTTGTGGGCTCCTCACCACGTGCCCGCTTCGGGGGTCCGGGGTCCAGAGGGGCTAAAGAAGCGAGGTCATCTTGGGAAAGCCCCTCCCGTCCAGCCCCTGGAGCCCAGGCCCTGCCCTTGCCCACATCTCGCTAATCAGCAGCTCATTCTCTCTGTGTCTTTGTCTTTCTCTGCCTCTCTGGCAGGTTTTCCTGTGTTTTGGGCCCCCTTTCAGAGCACTTAACCAGGGCCCAGGAGCAGGGAGAATGGCCCTGACCCTGTGTCCCCTTCTGGAGGGGAGGGTGGGCAGGGACTCCAGCTGAGTCTGGCCGTGGCTGTAATGCCCGTGTGTGGGGAGATGTGGCACCAGGGCAGGGTCGGCCCCCCCAGGCCGGCCCTCTCACATCCCTCTGCATCCTCTGGGCAGGAGTGGACACAGATGGGCTGTCTGGAGCTGCCCCAGAAAGACAGCCAGACTGTGACTCTTTGCGGGGGCCCAAAGGATTTTAAGATGGGGAGAGTACCCTGGTAACCCCAGGTGCCATCGAAGTGCCCTCAAAAGAAGGAGGCAAAAAATGGTTAAAATGCTAAGCTGTGTTATGTATATTTTACCCCAAGTTGAAAAAGAGACAGAGAGGCGAAGGGAGATTTAACACAGACCGAGGAGCCTGCTTCAGGACAGGGGCAGAGATCCGAGGGACGAGGCCACAAGCCAGGGGACACTGGAGCCACCAGAGGTGGGAGGGGTCCCCTGGAGCGTCCAGGGGACGGCAGCCCAGCCGTACCGACCGGGGACTTCTGGGCTCAGAACTGGCGGGACCGTTTCTGCCGCTGAACCACCCGGCGTGTGGTCCCCATCAGGGCAGCAGCGGGACCCTCGCCCAAGCTCTCCCAGCTGTTGGGGGAGCGGAAACGTCCGGAGAGACCCTCTCACTCCCGCCGGGCGGCAGGAAAGTGCCAGCTGTCCAGCCGCCCAGGCGCCCAGGCCAGGCCCCCATTGGGAAGTGAGCGTGTCACGGAAGCAGATTCCGAGTGGCGTTTGTGGGGCATCTGTGACTCACGCCCTGTGCTGGGGAGGGGGCAGGGGGAGAACGGAGGAGATTCTGGTGGTGCCCAGGAATCGGTTAAGGGGCGTGGAGGTGAGTGAGGGGCCGGCGGGGTGGGGGGAGAGTAGCAGCAACCTGGCCCGGGGAGACCCCACCCGGTGGCCCCCAGCCCCTCGCAGCTGGTCTGCTCAGCCCAGGAGTGTTGTGTCCTTCTGGTTATTAGGGCTCAAACTGCTCTTGATCCAGAACGGCTCCCGCCAGGTGCGGCCCCTCGGGATCTCCAGGCTGCCCAGGACCGTGAATACGATGAGACGTCCCGGCCACGGCCAGGATCAGGATGCGTCGCGCAGTGTCGGGGGCTGAGCTTCATCTCTCCTAAAGTCATGTGGTGGACTTTTGACCGCCTGAGCCTCCCCGCCCACCAGTGCCTCAGAAGTGACCTCGTCTGGAAACAGGGTCATCGCAGGTAATCAAGTGAGCACGAGGTCGTCAGCGTGGGCCCTGATCCTGTACGACTGGAGCCCTTTCGCCAAGGGGGATCTGGAGACAGGCGCAGAGAGAAGACAGCCGTGTGCGGGACGAGGAGGCGGCCTCGGGAGCACAGCCCTGCCGGCGTCGTGGTCTTGGGCGTCCGGGCTCCAGGACCGCGAGGGAACGCGTTTCTGTTGTTTGAGCCGTGCGCCTGTGTGGCGTAGCAAGGGACTGTGCGTGGTAATTCAGGTTACCGGTCATCTGAGCGGGCCCCGTCCAACCACACGAGCCCCGTGGAAGGAGAACGTTTTCTCTGGCTGGAGCCCAAGAGGCAGAGCTTTGGGGCCCGGGGGAATTTGGCGCACCGTTCCTGGCTCTGAGGACGGGTGAGCCACGCGCCAAGGCGTGCGACGGCCCTTCACAAGCGAGCCGGTGACAGCCGGCGGGAGCAGGGGCGCGTCCTGCAGCCTCCAGGAACTGAGTCCTGCCGGTGGCTGGATGAGCTGGCGGGCGGAGTCTTGCCCAGAGAGTCCGGCCCTGCCTGACACGCGTCGGCCTCGCCAGCCTCGCGAGGCCCCACGGAAAAGCCGAGCTGAGAAGAGCCAAGCTAAACCCTGCTTCGACGTGGCGCCAACAGCACCGTGAGATGATAAAGGAGTTGCTTTAAGTGGCGACGTTGGCGATGACTTGTTACACGGCAACGGCAGCCGAGACGCCTCTTTCCCGCAGAACAGTCGCCGTCTGTGTGTGGTCTGGGTGCCTCTTCCAGAGCAGCTCAGTCTGCCCCTCTGCCTCCGGTGCTCCTCACGGGCTGGCTGTCGGGTCCAAGGGCTGGGCAAACGATTTAGGTGAAGGGACATTTTAGGTGACATGTGGTCACACGTCTCCTGGTTTTCCCTCCACTGCGATGATAGCTGGGTTAGGGACAGCAGCACAGCCCTGCACATCACCCCTGCTGGCAAGAGGGACTTTGCAGATGCGATGCAGGTAAGGCTCTTCATGGGGGGCAGGGGACGCTCCTGGATGGTCGCTTTGGCCCAGTGCTGTCACAGGGTTCTCGGAAGAGGGAGGGGGAGGGGCTGAAGCAGAAGTCACAGCGGCGTGAGGAAGGGACCCCGAGAAGCTGGCAGAGGTGGGGGGGTGTCCTCCCCCAGAGCCTCCAGAAGGAACCAGCCCTGCCCACACTTAGATTTTAGCCCTCTGAGCTCTGGACTACGAGACGGTAAATGTGTGTTGTTTTAAGCCACTAAATTTGGGGTGATTTGTTACAGCAGCAGCAGGAAACCCATCCACCCTGTCGTAATCATTGCCCATCCTGATGCTCAGCTGCCCCTGCTGTGTCCGCGGAGAGCCCTGCCAGCTGGGTTCTGTACCTTTCCTCCCCAACTTTTTTTTTGTGAAAAAAACACATAACGAAATTTACCACCTTTTTAAAAAAATTTTTTTAAGGTTTATTTTATTTTTGAAGGAGAGAAAAACAGAGCGTGAGCAGGGGAGGGGCAGAGAGAGAGGGAGACACAGAATCCGAAGCAGGCTCCAGGCTCCCAGCTGTCAGCACAGAGCCCGGCACGGGGCTCGAACTCACAAACCGCGAGTTCGTGGCCTGAGCCGAAGTCTGACACTTAACCGACTGAGCCACCCAGGCACCCCTAAAATTAATCGTCTCAAGGGCGCAGTCCAGGGGCGTCAAGTGCATTCACACTGTTGAGCAGCCGTCCCCGCTCCGTCCCCAGAACGTGTTCATCTTCCCAGACTGGACTCTGTCCCGTTACACACGGACCCTCCCCTCCCCCAGCCCCACCCTCCTGCTCTCGGTGTCCGTGGCTCCGACTCCTCCAGGGCCTCCGGTGAGCGTCCGCTCCTACAGGACGTGTCCCCCTGTGACGGGCTGACGTGACTCAGCGCGGTGCCCTCCAGGTTCGCCCACGTGGCAGCAGGTGCCGCGATTCCCCTCCTTTTTGAGGCTGACGTTCCCTGGTGTGGGCGGACCACGTCTTACGTACCCATCCTTCTGTGCTCCATCTGATGGACCCTTGGGTTGCTTCCGTGTTTAGCTGTCGTGAGTGACGCTGCCATGAACACGGGTGTGCAAATATCCGTTCGAGACCCTATTTTCAGTTCTGCGGGCATACACCCCAAAGCAGAGCTGCTGGGTCACACGGTAACCCCGCTTCTCGGGAAGCCCCAGACCCTCCCACGATGCCTGCCGCGTCGCACGCTCCCGAAAACAGCACACGAGGCTCCCATCCCCCACACCCGTGCTGGCACATTTATTTTCCGTTGGTTCCAGAGCAGCCGTCCTGGTGAGTGTGTGCTGGTATCTCGTGGTCGTCTTGAGGAGTTTCCCCAGTGATCGGTGGCGTTGAGCATCTCTTCACGGGCTCATAGGCCCCAGGCCGGAGCCTGGGAGGTCTAGCTGTGGTCCCGGGGACAGCCCGGGCGCCACCCCAGCCGGGCGATCAGTACACCCTCTGGTTCGCCTCTCGCGGAGTGGGGCTGCGGGTGAGGACTCCCAGGACCCCGTGGGCACACAGCGGTGTGGCTCGGGAGGGTGGAGGCAGGGGCCTCCCCTGGTTCCCCCGGGCACCGCTTCAGAAAGTCCGCGATGCCGGGCCTGCGCCCTAGGCCTGCTGCTTCAGGGTCGCCCCTTGCTGCCTTCTGCCGTTTCCACATCTTCCTGGGTTCCGGAGGCTCCTGGGCCAGCCTGCCCACCTGCCCTCACACCTCCAGACATCATACCCGGACCCCGTGGGCCGTACCTGCCCCGGGGCGCCCCTCCGGCCCAGCCGCCCGCGGAGTGCCAGGCATGGGCGTCTGCCCCCCACCCCCACCCCCACCCCACCCCCCCGCCACGAGACGGCGTCTGGTCGGTGCGTGAAGGACGGATCGGTGACCACCCCGTCTGCTCCTCCCCGTCTCGGGTGTCACCGCCCACCCATCCCCTCAGCCTTGATTGACGCCCCCCATCCAGTCCTCCAGAAAGCCTGGCTGCCTCCACCTCAGACACCCTGGACTCGGCCTGGCCTCGTCCCTATCGTCACAGGGATGTGAGGTGACGCCCCCCACCCCAACCCCCCAGGACAGCCGTCCTGCAGCAGAAGCCGAGCGGCGCTTATAGCGCTCCAGGCCAGGGCGCTCGCTCTTGTCCGCCCTCCCACCACGGCCGTGGGCCGGAGGTCGCCCGACCCCAGTGGGAGTGGGCAGTCTGCGACTCTCCTCACGGCGCACCACAGCCGGGGAACGAGGCGCCTCGGGCCGCTGCCCGTGCCCAGGGCCGGCTCTCCTCCACGGCCAGCGGATGCGGCACCGGCCGGAGGCTAAAGTGGACGACCGTTTTCCAAACGAACCAGTCCTTATGTAAGTGACACGGCGGCCAGCTGGAAAGGCCTCCGCCACGCAGCACTGACGGCTGTCTGGTGGTCCTTCCACGCACGTCAGCCGGTTTCTGTCGTTAGGGCGCGTCATACAAAATGTTGGAGAAGCCTTGCCTTGTCACCTGACACTTATCCTGGACCCCAGAAGCCATCACTACTCTCAGAGTCCAGGACTGCAGCAGCCACGGCGGACTCGGCAGACGGGCTGGCCCGAGAGGCGGGCGCCGCCACCTGGAGCCTCGGGTGGGCCGCAGCAGCCTTCGAGGAGCATGAGCTCGTGTCTGTCTGGGCAGAAGTGCATCCCGAGGGCCCTGCGGCTCCCGGCACCTCCTGGGGAGCCCAGCGAGCAGCCCGGACGTCCGGCCCTTCTCCGCTACTGACCGGCCCCGGGGAGCCTGGCCCTGCCCGGGGACGGTGCCCGGACCCCAGAGCCACAGCTGTGGGGACGCCACCTGTGCCCGCGGCCCCGCTCGCCGCGTGCCGCGGGCCCCACCACGTGTGGCTCGCTCGCCTGCGGGCCCCGGAGCTCTTCCAGCCGCTCCGCGTCCCTCCACAGGAAGGGGGACAAGCGGCCGCCATCTCCTCGTCCCCTCCTCATGCAGGCAGGCAGGGGGCTTTGCCCACACAGAGCCCTCATGTCTCCAGGGCAGATTCCTAATGGAAACGCGGTCGAGGGGATGCTGCTGTGGGGGTTCGCTGAGGCCACCGAACGGCTCCGCGCCAGCTGTCCCTGCCTCGCGATCTGGGGAAGGGCCAGGCAGGGGCTGGGTGCCCTGGGCCCACCTGCCTCCCACAGACCTTCCGTAAGCTCAGGCCCTGGTGGTTTACTGGGTCACGCAGGTGGGGTGAAGAAACGGGCAGGCCAGGCAAGCTGGAGCCTCTGGTCTAGATGTCAGGGTTCGGGCAGGTCAGGAGGGCCTGGAGCCGCTGGCCGCTGCGGGTTATAGCCACGCATCTCCGCACCCCTGCGCCCAGGGCACCCAGAGCCAGAGCCTCGGTACCCCCAGCACCAGCACCCGCTGGCTGTTACCTGGGTGAGCCACCTCACCTCCCGGGTCCTCGATCCATTTCTCCCTGCCTCGGTCTCCGGGGGAAGCCACCTCCTACTTCGGTGCCTCAGTCTCCCCACTCTGCGAAAACGAAATCTTCACTGTCTCCTTGAGTTGCTCGTGTTCAGTGAGGTGATCAGAGCCGTCCCCAGCCGGGCATGGGGTGCAGACAGGGCTCCACAAAGCGGCCGCTTTGTCCAACATGGAGCCGAGCTTGGCAGATGAGCACTGCTTGCTGGGTGAGTCCCCCCACGGACTTCCGGATAGCCCTGGGAGGTAGGGAATGGGGGTGCGGGGGGTGGACCCACCCAGCCTGAGCAGGCACCAAGAACGGGGCCTGGAAGGCGGGCGCCGCTCTGCGCAGGCCATCGGAGCCCCACCTGGGTCCCCTGGACCCGGAGGCCGGCTGTGACTTGGGCGCGAGGCTGCGCACCGAGGCTCCTTGGGCTCCGGCAGCGCCTGCCTGCGGAGGTGAGTGGCCGAGAACCACCAGCTGTCACCGCGCCACTACTGCTCCCCTCCCCCAGCGCCGCCGTGACTGTCGTGATTCTTACTACTACTTCCGTTATAAGGCGGCCCGGCAGCCGGCACCGAGACCCCTCCTGCCGGGGCTCCGTGCGCGTCCGCCCGCCCCCCGCCGCCCCCCCCCACCCCCCCCCACCCCGCCTCCCGGCGCCCCCCGCCCGCCCGGGCCCGATCCACTGCGGCGGCGGCGCGGGGAGCGCGGGGCGGGGCGCGGAGATGGGAGCGCCGCCCCCGCCGCCTCCCGCCCGTGCGCTCCCGCAGGATGGCGCGGGCCAAGCTGCCGCGCTCGCCGTCCGAGGGCAAGGCGGGCCCGGGGGGCGCCCCGGCCGGCGCCTCGGCGCCCGAGGAGCCGCACGGGCTCAGCCCGCTGCTGCCGGCCCGCGGCGGGGGCTCCGTGGGCAGCGATGTGGGCCAGAGGTAGGGGCGCGCGCCCGGGGGACCCCGCGTACCGCCGGGAGGGGCTCTGCTTCTCTGCCGCTCGCCTCCGGCACCGGCTCCGCTCGGCTGCACCTGCCGCGTCGCCCGCAGCCCCGGGAAGGGGGCGGGGAGGGCCGGGTTCTCCCCCTCCGGACCCTCACCCGGGCGCAAGGACCACCCGCTGTGCTATCAGCCGGCCTCGGGGAGCCTGTGCTCTCCCCCTCCCTCCTGCTCTTAGAGGCTGGCACGGTGGGCCTGCAGGTAAGACCGGAGGGAAGCAGGGAAGCCGACCGAGGCACCCGGCCAGGTGGCTCGGGGACCCCTGCCCGGCCCTCTCCCACTGAGCCCACACTCCAGGGGGTTCCAGCCGCGGCTTGTGGGGAGGTGAGGCCAATATCCGAGTCCCCACTTCAGAAGTGGGCAGCATGAGGCTGGGGGGTGGGGTGCTGGCTGAAGGCTGCATAGCAGATTGGAGCTGGGACGCAGGTCTGAGGCTCCCTGGGGAGCTAGTGCCTGAAGCTGGTGGCAACCAGGGTGCAGCAGTCCAATTTCCTGGGGAGGGGCCCGCCTGGGGAAGGGGGCCTCACCGGCCCTTCTCCAGCTCCGCTGAGCGCAGGGCTGGACGCAGCACCCCCATTTCACGGATGAGGACACTGAGGCTCCGTCTGCGGCACTAGTCCTCAGCCAGCAGCAGTATTTAGCCAGCACCTTCTCTGTGCAGGGAACCCTTCTAGATGCTGCGGGGGAAACGGAGATGAATCAGATCCGCCCTGGGTGTGGGCACACGTCGTGGGCACAGAAACCTGTGCCTGGCAGAGAGGTGCAGGCTGGGCCGGGGTGAGGCGAGTGGGAGCTTCCAGGGCCGCTGGCCCTACGGGGAGGGGCACAGGAAGATGGGCAGGGGCCCTCCAGGCAGAGGCGACAGCCAGGGCCAAAGCCCGGGGAGGGTGCGATGCCTCGTCAGAGTTGGGCCCGAGGTTGGCAGGGACTCTCGGCCCGGCAGATGGTAGGATGAGGGGTGCCTCGGGAGCCTCTCCCCTGCCCCTCCCCTCTGGCCACAGGCTACCCAGGCCCCTCCTGCCCTCACACCCTGTTTCTGGCTCCTCCGAGCACCCCTGGTGGGAAGCTGATGCCCGGTGGTTATTCCCATTTGCCAGAGCGGACTGCTAAGGCTGGAGATTAAGTGCCTCTGAGAGGCGCCGGAGCAGCTAATGGGCAGCCCGGGCGGGAAGGCAGCAAGTGCCGGCCAAGGCCCTGAGGACAGAGTCCTCTCCTTTCCAAACTCCTCCTGCGCCGCGGGGGGCAGTGGCTCCGGAAGCTCTGGTTACAGCCAGTCCAGCCCCTGCAAGAGATCGGTTCCCCTTGCTGTCCCTGTTCCTGCAGGGGTGCAGAGGCAGGTCCTGCCCAGCCTGCATCTGAGTCTGCAGTGCAGAATGGGAGCTGAGATGGCAAGGCCACCTCCTCCAGGAAGTCCTCTCCCCTCCCCGCACTCTTCTGCCCCCAGTTCTGTGCTGACCCTTATACGGGTGGCCTCGCTCTATCCCCAGCAGCCCCTGAGGTACAGGTATCAGCCTCCTTGTGCAGAGCAGAGAAGGGGGGAACTGTCTATAGCTGCGTAGCTGGCCCGTGGTGTTAGGGCCTGGAGCCCTGCAGCCCCGTATCCTCAAATGCTAGATGCACACCATGGAGTTTATTCTGGACAGGAGCAGTCGAGAGCCACAGCAGGTTCCTGAGCAGAGGAAGGCATACAGGGTTTTTGCTCCTCGGAAACTCAGATCTGACGGAGGGTCCTGCACAACCAGGGCGGGGTGATGGGGACCTTCTGTCAGAGGGAGCCAGTGGCCAGAGCTCCTGAAGCTGGCCCCATCTGCATGCCGGGCCCCCTTCTGGGGCCAGCCAGGATCAGTGCTCCTGGACCACGAGGCACTGGCCTTCCCCAGGGTGGCCCACTACAGCCGGGGAGGCAGCAAGGCACCGGGAGGTGCCTGCTCCCAGTGCCAGGGCTCAAGCCCCCCCACCCAACACAGTGCACTCCAGTGGCGTGGATGCTGGGTGGGCCAGCACGGGTCCCTCCCCCACGCCAGCCAGCCCGAGCGAGCGCCCTGGGCTCTGAGCTCATGGGTCTCCTCCTTCCCCTCCCCCATGCCTCGTGGGGCCAGGAAGGGGAGGGGCAAGGCCTAGAAATCACGACCTGGAGCGGGAGTGTTGAAGACCGTCGTTCAAGAGCCTTTGAGCAAGGGGTCCAGTGGACTCTCCCCGTGGGTCGGGGCTGCGCTGGGGCCCCTTCCTGACCCCAAGAAGCCCGGGGCTGGGGGGCCTTTGGCCTTCCCAGGTGCTGCCGCATGTTTGGTGTGCCACCCTGGACGGACGGACAGGGCTGGAGAGGAAGGGGCTGGTTGCTGGGCACCTCCCTCCCGCCCCTTCTCCGCCCCCCACCAGGCTTGGGTTCTGCACCAGGTGAGGGGCTCACCGGTGTATCCTCGGAAGGGACGTCTGAGTGGGTGGCCTGGAGGGCACGGGAAGACCGCAGAAAGATCTAGGAGGCAGAACCCAGGGGTCCGGGAGTGGTGGGGAGTGGTGGTGGGGTGTGGGGAGCACTGTGGACGGCCGCTTGGGGTACCTGGAGGCACAGCCAGGCTGGCCAGTGGGACGCTCCCGTCGGTGTGGATGCCCGGAGGGGAGGAGAGGGGCAGCAGGCCAGAGGCCAGGATGGAACTCTGAGGTCCTGCTTGAGGCTGTGGGCAGAGGCCACTGTGTCCCCGGGACAGACAGAGAGTCCTGGGGAAGAGGGGGGCCAGGAGGAGGGCCTGGGCGGGGGAGGAGTCGCTGCAACCAGATGAGGCCGGTGCCCCGCCATTGGTAGCTTCAGGGCAGGGGACATCCGCGGAGGGGCCTCACTCAGAGGTGGGCTGACAGGCGGGGTTTGGGGAGTAGAAGGGGAAACTCCCGCTGAGGGGCTCCGCGGGAAGCCCCGGGAGGGGCGGGGCCTGGGGCGGGGCCTGGGGAGGCGGGGCCGGAACAGCTGGAGGCAGTGCCTGGCGGGGGGATTGGAACCCCGGTGAGCCCCAGTTTGGGGCTGCGTCGAGGGGCCCCTGGGGGCAGCGTGTCCCTCCTGCCAGTGGCCCTGTCCCCTGACGACGGGTGTGGAGGGGCAGGGCGCACCTCTGCGTGCAGGGTCCCGGGAGCTTCTGTGAACTCGGAGCCGAGGCAGGAAAGGGAGCCAGGACGGCAGGAAACACCTTTCAGCGGCGGCCACTTTGCTCCGCTGGCCCCCCTGCGCACCCACGCCCGCCCCCCCCCCCCCCCCCGCCAGGTGCTCCGAGCCCAGCGTGCAGCTCCACACCTCGGGGTTCTTGGGGCTCCAGTGTGGTCCTGCTCTCCTGCTGTCCTTCCCAGAGTCCCGCGCGTCTGCCGTGACCCCAGGCTTGCCACAGCCAAAGGCAGTAGGCGGAACCCCTTCCCCACAGGCCCGCTCACCCCCCTCCCCTTTAGGTGGCCCCCGTGGTCCTCCAGGAACCCGGCCACTCTCCTCACCCACCCTCCTTGAGCTCCACCGCCACAGCCCCACTGCAACAGCCTGGGCCTTGCCAGGCTCCTGCCCAGCCCCCTCCTCCCCACCCCTCTCCGTGCAGCTGTCGCCCCAACTCAGAGCTTGGGGCGGCGCCGGGGCCAGGACAGGAAACCTGAGGTGGACAAACATGTAGAATCTGCCAGAAGCTCCCGGCAGAGCCCTGGCCTCCTTTGCTCCTTGCGGAGCCCGGCCCCTGAGCACGCCCCCTCCAGTCCCTCATCGTCCCGGACCTCCCCGCAGCCCCACTGTGCCGTCCCAGGCACGAGGAGCTGTAGACCGGGGCACTCGGAGGGGGGCCTGCCCGCCCGGAGGGCCCTGCACAGGCGGCGGGCGGCCGTGCGCGGATGACCCGGCCCGTGTGAGGGGCTGGCCCAGCCCTGCAGGCCAGCTCCTTCCTCCCTGCCATGGCCTCCGGAAGGCAGTGGTCTTCCCTGAACGTTCGCATCCTCTTCTGGAACATGGCAGCATCGAGGGTTAAGAGAGGGTCCCTGAAGTCCTCTGTGCACCAGATGGGTACGTCATCAGCAAATAGACTTTCTGCATATACACGCATACGCACACCCCTCCAGAGCCCCCAGGGGCCAGTCCTCAGAGCCCCAGCTGCCACCAGCACCAGGCCCTGCCGGCCTCCCCTCCAGCCCAGGCCCAAAGCTGCCACCAGCCCAGGCCCGGCCATCATGGTGTCAGCTCTTGTGGCCAATCTGGGAGAATCCCAGGGCAGGCTGCCCAAAGGGTAGCAGGTGTGCGATTGCTGACCCAGTGGAGGGGTGCACCGGGCGCCCCCCGGGAAGCCTCAGCTCCCTGCCTCGGCCTGTCCTCTCCCTGGGAAGCCAGGGTACGGGGCTGGTGGGCTCTGTGGCCGGGCCCGTAGAAGGCAGGGGAGCAGAGAGGAGGCAGACAGACTTGATGACGAGGGAGCCGTGGCTGTTGCGTCCGCCCCGTGGCCTTGTGTGGGAACCGCCTCTCGCCACATCAGCTTCCTGGGTATAAAGCGGGGCTGATGTGGCCCTCCCCTGGAGCTGGGGTCGCGGTGCCTGAGGCGGGCTTGGCAGGAGCAGGGACAGTGACCGCGCGCCGGATAGACTGATTCTTGCTTAGTCCTCGTGCTGAAGGCGGGTGTCTGTGGCCTTGGCCTCGTGTGCCGTCTGGCCTGGGCAGGGGGTGCATGTGCTACGGCCGCTGTGCTGCTTTCTTGGGCGCCGAGGGGGCCAGGCCCAGTAAGCGCCTCACCACAGGCTGCCTCCCGTGGGCACCTGGGCACCTCCGCCTGCCTGGGGGCTCCGCGGGTCTGGGGGTGTGCCCAGGGGTGCCCCCCCGCCCCCGACCCCGCCGCTTCCCTCGGACCCTGCCCGGAGCTTCCTTGAGTGTCTGTGCCCCCACCTGGTCCAGGAGCCCAAGCCCTCCGTCCATCCGTCTTCCATGTTGATGTGACCACCTGTGTCTGTCCCCAGGCCTCATGTGGAAGATTTCAGCCTGGACTCCTCTCTGTCTCAGTAAGTGCTTGCAGGGAGGGGGCCGCAGCAGGGAAAGACGAGTGGCCTCCCACCCCCAGCAGACCCTGGGAGGAGGGGGCTCGGAGTCCAGTCTGCCCTGCAGCCAGGCGGGACCGGGCACGAGCCAGCCCTGGCCACCGCCGCCCCGTGCCATCAGGTGCTGCTGCTGGGGGTGGAGCTGAGGCCGGGGATGGGACAGTGGGCGGTCCTCTGGGGAGGAGCCCTGGAGTAGCAAACAGGGCCATCCAGAGGCGGACACCCACAGCCCTCAGGAGAGCCCAGCGGGAACGGGGACCCCCACCATTTGCGTGTGTGGGGACAGGCGTGCAGATGACTGCTGGGACCCTCCCCCCTCAGCCTAGCCCCCAGGCGCATCCTGGCTTCCGTTAAGATCCAGGTCAAGTGGACGGTGGCTTTGAGGCCGGGGAGACCAACATCCTCCTCGGAGCGGCCACATCCTGTCCAAGCCCTGGGCGTTCAGCGTGGCCACTAAGTGGGACCCGATGTCATTAATTACCATCGTCAGCGGCGACAGCCGCCGCTCTCTCAGCTTCCAGCTGCTGCTGACACTCGCCCCGCCGCAGCCTGTGACCCGGGCCTGTGATTACCCCGGCAGGTGTGTGGGAGCCGGGGGGGGCTGGGCCACGGTCCCGGGCCTCCGGCTCCCCAGCCCAGCCCCCTGCGCTGCGGTGGTGGTGGGGCGGAGGGCCCCTCCAGCACCCGCAGGGCTCTCGGGGGCACCTCGGGCTTCCCAGGGGGAAACGGACGATTTGCGGCCACCCCAGCGTTGTCACTGGTAGAGCAGACTCTCCGTGCCCACCAAGGCCCCAAGAGGCTCTCCCAGGCCCCCGGCCCAGCCGAGGGTGCCAGGACAGGGGTTCTCTCCAACACGTGTGCAGGAGGTCCCAGGTGGGGCCGCCTCACGGGGGACATGCGGGCTGGGGTCACCTGTCCGTTGGAGAAGCCACTGGCCACCGTGCCTTTCCTCGGTCCCCCAGGCTGCTCTGCCCCTCCGGGTTCCCGACACGGGATGTCCCTGGCAGCGGGCCACCCTGGGGCAGCAGGTGGCCTGCAGGAGCTGGCCTGTGGCACTGGGCAGGAGCTAGAGGAAAGCCTTTCAGCCCTGGTGGATCCAGAGCCCCGCCACCCCGCAGGAGGGTCGTGGTGCCTGGAGGGGTGTCCCCCACAGCGATCTTTGCCCACACGGCCACCAGCCCCCCATGGGCGAGTCTGCGAGCCTGGGGCTGGGAGTGGTGGGGACAGCGCAGCCTTCAGCCCTACCCCACCCCCCACCCCCGGTGCCTCACTACTCAGCAGACACCCCTGCCCGTCCTCTGCCCCCAAGCCCGGCCCTTTGCCCGCACACCTACAGGAAGTGCCAGTGTGTGGGGGGTGGAGCAGGCCACATGTCTGTCCTGGGCTGGGTCCCTGGGCTGGTCATAGCTCTGCCCTTGCTCAGAATAGCCGGCCTCGGGGTTGGCAGTTAGGCCAGGGCCCTGCCCTTTCTCTCGCGCGTCAGTCTGCGGGTTCCTGTGTGGAGGGAGTGAGCCACACGGCGACACACGGAGGGAAGCAGACAGTAGGACCCCGGCCCCATGTGAGTGCACGGCTGTCGTGGCCCGGCGGGCCGGCCTGCCGTGCTGTGTGCTTAGCGTCCGGCCACCCTCCCCGCCGCCGCTCTCCTGACTCTGCCTACGGAGCTTATTGGCACAGGCCATCTGTGCCGGGACCACCTGCCAGGATTCCCTGGAAGGCCTGCTCCCCGGGCCTGCCCGCCCGTTGGCCTCCGGGTCAGCCTGCCGGTCAGAAGGCAGACGTGCAGCCCAGAGTCCGCCTGCCCGGCTCGCCCCAGGGCGGCCACCCTCGCCTGGCACGTCCTGTCCCGGTTTCAGGTTGGGGAGGTTGGAGCTGCTTTGCCGGCACAAGGGGGACTCTGTGGGTCCCCTCCAGCGTGGACAAGGCCCTGGCACAGGCAGGCGGTCGGCCTGGGCCCACTCAAACACAAGCCTCGTGGGGATGGGGCAGAGGCAGCCGGGGGCTGACCCTTCCACCCCAGACATTCGAGAGGCCCTGGTCCCATGCAGAGCCCCAAGCCCCCGATGCCTCTGGCCCCCTGGGCCAGCCTTGGGCCTTGGCGGGCCTTATTTTCCATGCGTGTCGGGATGAGTCTGGCTGGAGCCCTCCGAGGGGCTCCAGGGCAGGGCTCGGCAAGACGGCCCTTTTGTCTGTTCCGTCTGGACCCCTGTCCTCACCAGCCTGAGAGCTGGCAACCTCCGAGGACAGAGGAGCCTGGGGTGGGGCCCAGGTGGGGCCTGTCCAGTCCCCGGGGCCCACGGCCTGACCCCAGGCGTTACACCCAGGGCTTTCTGAGTCCCAGGCTCCCCTCAGGCTCTGGGCCCCGAGACCACGCCCTTGGGGCACCCTGGCTTTAGACCTTCTTCCTGGGCCCCTGGTGGCAGGGGGCCTCGGACCGAGTGCACGAAGGAGCACAGACACCGACGGGGGGAGGGGAGTAGACCCTTGGGCTCCACCGTGGGGTCTGGGGCAGCTCGATGTTGAGGCCGAGCTCCGGGGCCACGGCACCGTGTGTTCTCAGGACCCCTCCCCCGGCTCGCGGGGCTTCCCGCTCAGCCCTTCCTTCACTCCCCAGAGTGGCTTCCGTGAGCTTGGTCATGCACCCCAGGCAGGGCCTCAAGCCACGGCTGGACCGGGATCCCACCCTGCCCCCTGCCCGTGGAGGGCATCAGCGGTGGATTTGTGGCCCAGGGGCCCGTCCTTTCTGGGTGATGGGAGCGACGGAGCCGGCCACCGTCGGGACCTAGAAGGAGACCACGGGCACCAGCTGAGCTGATGGGTGCCAGGCCCCGGGCCACGCATTGCGGCGGCCTCTCACTTAATCCTCCTTCGGGCGCAGGCACTTAGGAGACTTGAGAGGTTGAGGGTCAGATGCAGAGGGACAGGCTAACTCTCCCCAGAGCCAAAGCCCCCCCATCTGCCACCCTCCAGACACCTGTGGTGGACCTTTCCTGTCACTGCCCGCCCCCCCAGGTGAGGAGGCCGGGGCTCGGACGGGTGCAGGGGCCACGGAGCAGCCGGGCAGGGGAGGCACAGGGCTTCTGTCTGTCTGGCCAGACCCGTCCGTGACCCCGGGGCCACCTCGTCTTCCCGTGAGCTTGCTGAGCCAAGAGTGTCCTTCAACCGGGCCCAGGCTGTGCTGTGAACCTCGGGGCCGCGGGGGTCCGGAAGCCCTCCAAGGTTTCCTCCCGCGTCGGCCCAGCGCCCCGTGGGGGTCTAATTACGCTTGTCGCCTCGACTGTACTTCAGGCTAAATGGACAGCTCGTAACCTGCTGTCTGTGGTGGTGTCAGAAGTGGGCAGCCGCAGCTCGTGAAAAATTAAGAGTGAGAGAGGCTTCACGAGGCTCGATTCACGCGGCCACGTCCGCCAGCCCACGGCTTCTCCTTCACCAGCCCTCTCCCTCCGCGGGCCCCCCGCTGCTGACTGCCTTGGGGGGCTGTCCCGATGGGTGTCTGCAGCTGACCCCGGGGGACAAGGGCTGGCCGAGAAGTGACCGGGGTTCCGTTTCTGGGGAGCTGGGAAGGGGCCGGGTGACCCGGAAGCAAAAGTGTCCAGGCCCGACCAGTCCCAGGTCAGCAGGCCTGACCCCTTGGGCCTGGGCAGGGGCGTCAGGCTGCTCTACGTGCGGCAAGGGGCCGTTGGCAAGCGGGGGCGAGGTTGGGTCAGGTCGGGGGAAGGAGCTGGGGGTCGCTCTCTTTTGCCAACAGAGAGCACAGGAAGGAGCCAGGGACTCCGGCTTCCTGCTTCGTCTCACCTGCTGGCATCTAGCTGTCCAGCAAGGATAGGCAGGGGACCCGGGGGGAGTGGAGCGGGGTTCTCAGCCGCATAGAGCGTGAGGTCCAACGTGGGGAGAGGGAGCGCCTCCGGCTCCTGCTTGGTCTGGGGAGGGTACCCCAAAGGGCAACGTCGGAGGGCAGCCGGGGGCTCAGAGCAGGGCTGGGGTTTAGAGGTCACCTCGCGCAAGCGGGCCAGGCGGGTGTTGAGGGGGGCCCGTGATCAGCCCTAGGGCGTCCCGCATTCAGAGTTGAGATGGGGGCAGCTGAGGAGTCTGGGGGGTGGGGGTCGACCAGAGGGGGGTGGGGGCAGGGAGGCCGCATGGTCGGTGCCCTGGGAGGCTCAGGAGGAAGGAGCAGGGCGGGGCCTCGCTGGCCAGATAAGGGCCCCGTCAGGGAAGCGGCCTGAGCGGGTGGCCCGCGTGGGGTGGGGAGACCCCTCTGTGGAGGCTTTGCTTCGATGGGGCCGGAGGGTGTCGGGGAGGGCTGTTCCCGGGCTGGGTGCTCTTCCCTCAGGCTCACTGACTTGCGTCCATCTGCCCCCCTGAGCTGACCTCACCGGGCCCCGGGCCCGGGCTCAGCCAGGCTTGTTGGACCAACTCCCCAAAGAGGCCCTCAGGAGCCCCCGACACAGCTCCAGGCGGCGCCTACAGAGAAGGGTGGGATTCGGGGCTTGAGGAGTAAGCCGGGAAGGCAGGGAGAGGGCTCCGAGGAGAGAGAGGAAAGGGGTCTGCGCTGGGGTGCAGTGGGGTACAGGGGTGTGCTGGGGGAGTGGGGGGGTGCCATGAGGTACAGGGAGTGTGGGGGTCTGCTAGGGGTACAGTGGGGTGCCGTGGGGCACTGGGGGTGTGCTGGGATGTGCTGGGGTGCCGTGGGCACACTGGCTGTGGTCTGTGGGAGGCCCGTCCTGCCTCTCTGGCTCCGGGGGTCCAGGCTGTGGCCGTGTGACCCCTCCCTGCACCAGAACCCGAGGGAGGGGAAGAGCCCACGGCGCCAGGCCTCCTCTGGGAGCCGTGGCCAGCAGAGCCCATTGGGGCCCAGGTGGAGGTCCCCCCCGGAGCAGGTCAGGAAGGTGCCGGCGCCCCGGCCGAGGGCCCGCCGAGGCATCGCCCTCTCACACCGTCCTGTGCCCACGGCAGGCTGCGGGGAGGAGGGCCGTCTCGCGCAGCTTGGAGACGGCGCAGCCAGCCCCAGGCAGAGCGCCCCATTCAGCTGTCGGGGGCAGAGCGGTGCTCGTTTCTGCCCCCAGGGGAGCCCGGCCAGGCGGAGACCATTCACAGTCCGCCCGCCCGCGGGCCGGAGCCCCCTGCCCCGGGGGACGATGGCCGGGAGGTGGGACCCCCAGGACCGCGCTCCGCCTGTCCTACTACCGTCAACGCCAGGGTTTCCGTCCTAGGGGGACACCGGGCCCCCGCCGGGCCAGCGCGCAGGGCACAGCGGCCACCGCGGGCCTGTGTCCAAGGCTGGGGCGGTGCTGGGCGGTGGCCCATTGCCCCAGACCCCGTGTTACCCCCAGGGACCCGACGGCCCTTCCCGACTCCGCCTCCTTCCCTGACACGCTGGGTGTGCCGTGGCCGGTCCCCGGGAGGCTGGGAGCCCGGGCAGGACTCAGGGTGCCTGGAGATTGGCCAGGGGCACAGGCGAGCCTGAGGGAAGGAGAGCGGCCTGGGCTGGAGGGGCCACGGCGGGCCTGACGGCCGGTGCCTACGTGCCCGACCCTCTTGCAGGCTGCAGCGGGCCTCAGGGGACAGCCCCGGGGCCAGCAGGCAGAGCAGCCGACCATCGGCTTCCGCTCCTACTTAGGGGACACTGGTGTTTGAGCCCTGTGCTGAGGGCCATCAGGGTTTGTTTAACGCTGGTAGCGGGCTGCCGGTGACAGTCACGACTGAGGACCCATGGCTGTCCACCTCTGGTGCCCAGAAGATAGCAGCCGACTGGCCCCAGCTGTGCCCCGTGGCTTTGGAAGGGCTGGCGGGCGGGTCTGCCGGGACCACGCGGGCAGGCCGGACACCGGGGCACCCTCCCGGTCCTGCTGTCCCCGCGGGTCTCTCTCGGCTCCTGCGGCGTGGGGGAAGCCGGTCCCGCCCTGGGCTTCGGGCTTGTCTCCCTGCTCGAGCCCCCACTGGCCGGAGCTCCCATGCCCCTCCCCCCTGCCCCCAGGGTCCAGGTGGAGTTCTACGTCAACGAGAACACCTTCAAGGAGCGGCTCAAGCTGTTTTTCATCAAAAACCAGAGATCCAGTGAGTGGGGGCCTGCGGGGGGAGCGGGGGCACAGGCTGGTGGGTACGGGGGGCGGGGGGAGGCCCCTCGGCTTCAGGCCACCTACCCCCAGTGGGAGGGGGGACCCGGGACGTGCGGGGACCCTGCTCCCCTGCTGGACCCCGGGCTGGGCCGTGGCCGTCCAGGGCACCGGCACAGCCTCCTCCCAGGCGGGCCCAGCCCTCCTACCTGCACCCTGGAGGGTCCTCTGGCCACCTGCCACCCTTCGCCGCTCCCCCGCCTTCCCAGCAGGAGCTTGGCTCCCTGGGACCCCATCTGGGGTGCAGGATGGGGCACGGGCCCTAGTCCATCAGCGTGCTCCCCAGGCCCCCACCCTTCCGTCCCAAGGAGTGCGAGGCGTGGGGAGCGGTCGGCACCCCATCTGGAAGGCAGGACGGGGTGGAGGGTCTCCCCCCGCGGTGCGGAGCACCCCTCAGTCCTTGGGGGCAGCGCAGGGTGTCCCGGGTGCCCAGGAGCCCTGACCTGCATCCCCCGCCCGCAGGCCTGAGGATTCGGCTTTTCAACTTCTCCCTGAAGCTGCTTACCTGCCTGCTGTACATCGTCCGCGTCCTGCTGGATGACCCGGCCCTGGGGATCGGATGGTGGGCGACTGCGGGTCTGGGGGCAGCTTGCCGGGACAGAGGCCGGTGGGGTCAGTGGGGGGGGGGGTGTGTGCCCAGCCCCCGGGGACTCTTTCCTTCCCAGTGTCCGCCCCCGCAGAGCGGGCCCTGGATGCCACTCAGGGTCCTGCTGACGGACAGGCTTGGCTCGGGGAGAAAGGTGCCCAGGCCGCGCGCTGCGGCTGTGCGTGTCCAGCGGGGCGGGAGCGGCATTCCGCTGCCTTCAGCAGGGGAGGGGCGGGGTGCAAGCCGGGCAGGGCCACCCGCACCTCCTGGGTCCCCTCGCTGGCACAGAGCTCGCGCCGCCCGCCTCCTCCGGGTCTGACTTGACCGCGGTGGAGTCGGTCCCTCTTGCTGCCTGGCCTTCCTGCCACCGGTCCTGCCGGTCGCCCGTGCGGGAAGCACACTCTTCCCCTGGAGGCCGTTGCAGTCTCTTGTCCGTGCCCATGTCCGGCAGCCTCCGCGACGCCTCGGCACGACCCCTTCCCTCCCATGCTGGAGACCAGACTTCTCCCCTCCGCTGTCTCTGGGCTTCCGGTGCCCGGCTGTGTGGTTCTGGACAGTCCCGTCTGCCCCGTCTCTCCTCTCGTGCCCCCTCTGGGTGACTTCCTTAGCGCTGCATCCGGCCCTGGCTCAGTCCTTCTGCATCACGCTTTAATTTCGGAGACTTCCTTCTGGCTTTCCGCCTCTCCGGAGGTGATGTCTCTAACCCTGCCTTTCTTACGTGTTTCTCTTGGGCTCAGTCTCTGCTTCTCCCGAGCTCATGCTGGGTGGGTTTCTTCAAACGTCCAGCAGCTTGGGCTCTGCTCACACTAAGAGTGGGGCACTCAGAGGCTGAAGTCCCATCAGTCAGGACAGGCAAAGCCTGGTCACCACTGTCACCTGGGACAGGCTCAGTCCTCAGAGCGGATCCGTCCCGCCTCTTCCCTGAGGGCGAAGTGTGGCCGCTTGACTCCTGGGGCCGAAGGACAGTGCAATCTGCAGAGCAGCGGGGGGGGGGGGGGGGGGGGGGGGTCGTCCCCAAGCCAGACACCCTTTGACCCTCCCTTGGGGCCCCTCGTGTCTTCATCCCAGGTGGGCTGTGCAGACCCAGCCGCGGTGGTTTGAGAAGGAAGACTGGGGGTCCTAACTGACTCTCAAACCGCTTTCGTCCCACCTTCTCTCTCCAGAGGCTCCTGGGACATCTGGTTGCACATCCCTACAGGGACCAGGGCTAAGAGTCGTTGCCGGTCCCTAGCACGTGGATGGGCGGGTGGGAGGGCGAGTGGCCGGATGAGACTAGGGAGTGGCTGGGTAGAACGGATGGGCAGGTCGGTGGCTGGATGAGCTACGAATGGGGGGCCGGTGGCTGGGTGGGTAACGGGTTGATGGTTGGAGGACGGTGGTAGGTGGATGGGAGGACAGCCGGCCACTTCTGTGGGCAGCGGGTTTGCAATAATAGCCCCAGTAAGGCTCGGGGAAGCGGGTCAGTTGGAAGAAGAGTGGGAAGGAGCTGCCTGTCACGTTGGGGCTCCGTGACAGTGGGATCCTCTCGGTCCGTGACCCTGGCATTACAGCTGGGGCCGAACGAACAGGTCTGCCCCTACCACCTTCCCGGAGGCTGGGCATCCGGCGGGCTGAGAGAGGCTCGTTCTTGGGGTGACTTGGGGTGCACCTGGGAGTCGGCACCTCGGGGTGGGAGCCCAGCTCTCTCTCTCCCTGGCTCGAGAGCATCGTCCAACCTCGTCTGCGGCGGCTCCGGCCTCCGGGAGGCACCGATTGCCCCGGGGTCCGCTCTGACCTCGCACGGCCCTCCCCGGCAACCTGCCGTCAGACGGGGCGGGATCCCCAGCTCTCCCCCCCCCCCTCTGCCTTTCCCATCCCAGAGTGCTGTGGTCTCCCGCCCAGCCTGTCTGCCCCTCCCCACCTGGGACCCTGCCCGGCGGTGTGCAGGGTGGGGGCAGGCCGTAGGAGCGCAGACGCCTGTCTGAGATGCCGGGAGTTGGCCCTGGGTGGGGGAGTGGGTGCCCGCCCACCGGGCTCCTGAGCCCTCGGCAGCCATGGGCGGGGTCTCTTCCGGGGCCGGGCGGGGCCAGCTCTGTCTCTCCACAGCTGGGGCTGCCCGAAGCAGAACTACACCTTCAATGCCTCGTCCTCCGAGATCAATTGGTGAGTTCCCGGCCCGGCCCCTCCGGCCGGATGCCCGGCTTTGGCCCGTGCCGTGGGCATCGCTAGGCAGTCCCCGAAGAGCACCTGAAGCAGCGGACCCTTTCAGAATTACGGGTGTCGCCCCAAGTGGCTTGACTCGGCATCCCTCCAACTCCTGGCTCAGCCCTCAGACCGAGGGTGGGGAGGGGGCCCGCGGACTGACGGCGGGTGGGGAGGGGCCCGCAGGGAGGGCCCTCCAGTGGGTCACCGCTCCTGTCCGCACTTGCACCAAGGAGAGCGGTGCCCCCATCAAGCAGCGCAAGTGACCCCAGGATGACCGTGATGTCTGGCCCCGCATTTAGGACGCGTCCCCAGGGGCCCAGCCACCTCCTGCCTCACTCGGCTTGTCTGTACAGACGGCCCCGGTCCTTCCGTTACCCGAAGGAGCACCGGCGTTTGAACAGACCCTGCCCCCGCCCCCATTTGCTTCACCTCCCGGGAGCCCCCCACCCCCGGCTGGACCGGGGAGGAAGGGAGGCCCCGCGGCTCATCGCACTTGCCCAGGGAGCCTGTCCAGGGCGGGGAGGGGCCTCCCGAGCCTGCAGCCCTGCCCCACGTCCCGCAGCTTTGGGCCTGGCCTCACCCTGACCTCCCAAGAGGCCTCCTTTCCTGGGGGACCTCTCCCTCCCTTCATGTCCTTGTCCCCACGAGGGGGAAGGCAGGTGCCCTCCACCCGCCTGAGGAACGGCTCGGGTCAGGGGAGGCCTGGGGGTGGGGCTGGGGGACACCAGCCCGAGGCTCACCTCCCTCCCTCCCCAGGGCGCCCATCCTCTGGGTGGAAAGAAAGATGACTCTGTGGGCGATTCAGGTGAGTGGGGGGCATGGCTCCGGGTGGGCCCTGCTCTCCCCCCGTCCCACTCAGACTGCGCCCCTCCTAGGTCATCGTGGCCATAATAAGCTTCCTGGAGACGATGCTCCTCATTTACCTCAGCTACAAAGTGAGTCCCCCCCACCCCCGCCTGGCCTGACCCTCCCCTCTGACCCCCCAGCCCGTCCCCTGACCTCCTGGCTTGCCTTTCTCCCCCCCTCCCCGCCCCCCCACGGCCCCCAGGGCAACATCTGGGAGCAGATCTTCCGAGTCTCGTTCGTCCTGGAGATGATCAACACGCTGCCCTTCATCGTCACGGTGGGTGAGCGGCCGGCCGAGGAGGGGGACGCCCCGGCCCCGGCCCCCTGACCCGGCTCCTTCACAGATATTCTGGGCACCCCTGCGGAACCTGTTCATCCCCGTGTTTCTGAACTGTTGGCTGGCCAAGCACGCTCTGGAGAACATGATCGTGAGCTCCCGTCCCCCGGTGCCGCGTCCCCCCCGGGAAGTCCCCGGCCGGAGGGAGGAGGGGTGAACGTGCGCGCGGGGCGAGAGACCAGGCCCGCGTGACCCGGGCCCCTGGACGGACCCTCCGCTGAGCGTCAGGCCCACGTCCCTTTCCGGGGCTGTCCGTGGGGAGCCTGACGCGGAGGCGGGAGGGGGCGCGGGGCCGGGGGATGGGACCCGCTCACCCGCCTGCACCCGTGCCGCCGGAAGGGCCGGGCGCCGCCCCTGACAGCCCTTGTCCCGCAGAACGACTTCCACCGCGCCATCCTGCGGACCCAGTCGGCCATGTTCAACCAGGTCCTCATCCTGTTCTGCACCCTGCTGTGTTTGGTCTTCACGGGGTGAGTGTGCCCCCAGGAGCCCCGCCGCCCTCTCCCCCATCGGGCCGCAGCTCAGGAGGGCCCCGCGGTGGCAAGGGGCCCAAGGACGGGGGTGGGGGGGTGGGGGGGGTGGGGGGACGGCCCGGAGCCCACAGCCCCGGGTGGGCTCGGGTCCCGCTCCTCTGGGACCCAGGGAGACCTAGGTCTGGCTTCCGGGTCTGCACCTCGGAAGGCTGGGCACCGGCCCGAGCCCCGTGGGGACCCTTTGGCACAAGGTCCAGCTGAGAACGAGGTCTGGGAACGGCCAGGGTGAAGAGTGGGGGGGAGGGGGTGTCCCCTTTCGTGCCCGGCTCCCGCCGGGGGTCCTGGGGTACCGGCCCTGCCCGCTGCTGGTGAAGGCGGCCACCACGTCCCGTTGCCCCGGCAGGGATGTGGGGCGGGCACCAAGGCCGGGGAAGGAGCGAGGAGGAGCCACGTGCTTCCTGCCTCCCCTCCCGCACGCCTGCCCGCACCACGCAGACCTCAGCAGAGGGGGACAGGCAGCCACGGGGTCCAAAGCTCAGCCTGCTTTCCTCCCGGCAGCCAGTGTGTCCTCCCATCCCCCTGGGGGAGGGTCTCCCCACGCTGTGTGCCATGGGCCCCCTAGGCCCTGCCGTCAGCAGCTCCGGGCGTGGGGCGAGGACTTGGGGTCGCAGGTGCGGGAAGCGGGGCCGTCGGGCTCTGTGCCCCGTAGGGGGCTGTCCGGCCTCCTGCCCGACCCCCTGGGTGAGGATGAGGCTCCAGGCGGGGCGCAGGCCCACCCCGCCGACCCCCAGGCCCACGCTCCACCAGTGTGGGTCCACATCCGCTCAGGGCATGTTGCCCAGGGGCCTCGAAACAGCCACGGGTTGGAAAGGGAATATCCAGGGGGAGATCCGAGGGGCTGGGCTGTGCCCACTCTGGCAGACCGGGATGGGAAGTCCCCGGAGCCGTCGCCCGCCCCAGGTGTCCCAGGCCCCTCCCACAGCCCAGCGATGCCCGGACTTCCAGGACCTGCGGCATCCAGCACCTGGAGCGCGCAGGGGACAACCTGTCCCTCCTCACGGCTTTCTACTTCTGCATCGTCACCTTCTCCACCGTGGGCTACGGTGACGTGACGCCCAAGATCTGGCCGTCCCAGCTGCTGGTGGTCATCATGATCTGTGTGGCCCTCGTGGTGCTCCCGCTGCAGGTGAGCCCCCAGCCCCCACACAGGCCGCCTCCGCCCAGCCCGGAAGCGGGCAGAGCCGGAGGCCCGAGACCCGAGGCCTCACGGCAGGGCGAGGAGCCAGGGGTGGCGTTCTCGCCAGGGAACCACAGGCCGCTGGTGCCACGCCTGCCCCCTCGGCCGCTCCTCCGGGGCCGGGGACAGATGCTCAGGACCCCGGATGCCCCCTGGTTATTCGGGAAGAGACGGAGCGCCCGTTCCCTCCCCGCGTGCTTCCCTTTAAGCCCGCTCGCTAGTTAGCACCGTGGGAGAAGCGTGGAGATGGCCACACGCCCGCTAAGCCTCCCTCCCAGGAGGCAGCAGCGGGGTCCCTGACGGTGCCACAGACTGGGCCTTGGAACGACAGAAATGTGCTCTCTCCCGGTCCGGAGCCTGAGTCCGAGGCGTCCGCGGGGCCAGCCCATCCTGGAGGCCCCGGGGGCGGCCCCCTGCACCCTCCCAGCTTCCGGGGCTGCTGGCCCTGGGCCCCCCTGGCTTTTGGCTGCGTCCCTCCCGTCTGTGCCCCGTCTTCACGTGCCTTCTCCCCGTGGGTCCCTCCGTGTCCTCTTTTGAGGACACCGGACAGTGGACAAGGGCCCACCCTGATCCTGTCTGACCTTGTCTCAACTAAGCACATCTGCAAAGACCGTTTCCAGATGAGGTCCCAGTGGGAGGTTCCGAGGGGACAGAGTCTCAGGGACGCAATGGGATCGGCTACGGTGAGGCCACGGAGCCCCCACCTCAGCTGGGGGGCACGTCGCCGGGCCTCCTTACAGATGCCCAGGCCCAGAGCCCGTAGCACAGCTGTGGTTGGTGAGGTTGGAGCCGAGCGCCTGTGTCAGAGTCCCCGTCCTGCGCAGGGGGCCCCCCCACCCCGGGCCCGGCGCCTCCAGCTGCGGAGCCAGGCCTGTGCTTCAGGGTCACGGGGCCTGGTCGCCGCAACCTAGCAGGTGCTCCCTAAATGCGGTGAGCTGCTGGCACGTGGCCCGGCACAGGCGAGCACCAGACGGGGTCCTCTGCTCTGTTAAATACACGAATGGCCTCGATGCTGGGGTGGAAACGGCCGGGGACCCTCAGGGTCTGGCCGTCACCTGCACCTGAGTCAGGCTGCAGGGGGCGCCCCGGGCAGGCCAGCACCCCGGGGGCTCCGCGGGGATCCCGTCCCGTCGCCGTGACGCTTTTATCTGTCCTTTTCCTAATTTAAAAGGACTCCCGACGCTCCAGGCAAACATCCGGGAAGCGTGGGCTGGGCGGGTGGCATCCCCAGACCTGCGCTCAGCCCTGACACGGGCTCGTAACCACTCGTCCTGAAGGTACCCTTTCCATGTGCCCGCTTCCGGCTCCGGCTGCCACTTCCCCAGGGCGCCCTCGCGTTTCTCTGAGAGGGAGCTCGTCGTCAGCTCCGTGTCCGGGGTGCGGACTTCGGCACCGGATAACAGTCGCTCGGCCTCCTGGGCCGGGCGCCGGGGTGTCCGTTTCGCCCCCGCGTGGCCCCCCCCACGTGGCCCGGGGCGCTGGCGGCCGGGGGAGGTCCACGTGTGTGCCCCCGGGCCCCCTGAGCCCCAGGCGCCCCGCTGTCCCCCGCTGTCCCCCGCAGTTCGAGGAGCTGGTGTACCTGTGGATGGAGCGGCAGAAGTCGGGGGGCAACTACAGCCGCCACCGGGCCCGGACGGAGAAGCACGTGATTCTGTGCGTCAGCTCCCTCAAGATCGACCTGCTCATGGACTTCCTGAACGAGTTCTACGCGCACCCCCGGCTCCAGGTGAGCCCCCCCGGGTGCCGTGCGCCTCGGCTCCCCCCGTCGGCCCCCGCGTCACACAGGCCGGCACGGGCAGGTCGGGGGGTGCCGAGCGGCGGCAGAGGTGAGTCCGCACGGGGACTGACGCGGCCCGGCCTGCAGGACTATTACGTGGTCATCCTGTGCCCGACCGAGATGGACATCCAGGTCCGCAGGGTCCTGCAGATCCCCCTGTGGTCCCAGCGGGTCATCTACCTCCAGGGCTCCGCCCTCAAGGACCAGGACCTCATGCGAGCCAAGTGAGCGCCGACGGGGGGTGAGGGTGTGGCGCTGAGGGTGGGAGGGCACGGATGCCGCCGTGGGGCGTCAGGGCGGGCAGCGGCCCCGGCCCCCTGCCCGCCACTCACCCGGCCAGACGGGCCCCTTGCTGACCTCACCTCGGGCACCTGGCCACACCCACCTCACCTGTCAGTCTCCCCCCCCCCCACCCCCACCCCACCCCCGCCCCGGGGATGCTCTCAGGTTCCAGCGTGGCTCCACGTGGAGCTGGGGTGGGAAGACGGGCTGGGGGCCAGTTTTCTTTGAAAGACAAGCTGACTGAGTTAAGGAGCCGATGTCCTTACGTGGAACTTTCTAGAATGTGCCGGCGCGCACCCCGGGAAACCCCCCCCCCCCACCGCCACCACATTGTCATTCCAGAAGCCTCTCCTCCTCCTTTGTGATGGAATGTGGGTGGTAGCCCGAGGGGAAGCAGGAGTGCCCACCTCCCGAGCCCTGGGCCCCACTATCTCACCTATAAAATTTCAGAAGGGAATCCAGCATGGAGGCGGCAGTGGCCAGGGGCCCGGCCTGTGGCCCGGGACCCAGCTGCAGGCCGAGGGGCTGGGAGAGGCAGAGGACAAGCCGGGGCGGGTGGGGTGCAGGGTGGAGGGGGGGTGAGGGTGCAGGCCTCCCCACCCTGGGGGGACCGAGCTGCAGCCAGAGGCTCTCCAGGTGAGAGGGGGACCAGAACAGGTCAGCCGGGTGCCCAGACCGTGGGAGGGACAGGCCAGCAGGTGGGCACGTCGTCACCAGCGACCGCCCCAGCCCCGCCCTGGCGTGACGGGGTCACCGCGGCTGGTCAGTGCCCCGACACCGGCTCGGAAGCACAGAGTGAGGTGGGGTCTCGACGGGGCCCCCCCCCTTCCAGCTTGCGCCCTGAGCCCCCGACGGCCGAGATGGGAGCGTGGACGGGTCCGGGCAGCGCTCAGACCCGGTGCTTTGCAGGATGGACAACGGGGAGGCCTGTTTCATCCTCAGTAGCCGCAACGAGGTGGATCGCACAGCAGCGGTGAGCGCTGCAGGGGGTCCCCCTTCCCCCCCCCCCCCGCCAGAGACACCCCCTCCCCCCCGGCCAGAGACCCCCCTCCCCCCCCGCCAGAGACCCCCCTCCCCCCCCGCCAGAGACCCTCCCCTCCCCCCCGCCAGAGACCCTCCCCTCCCCCCGCCAGAGACCCTCCCCTCCCCCCCGCCAGAGACCCCCCTCCCCCCCGCCAGAGACCCCCCTCCCCCCCCGCCAGAGACCCTCCCCTCCCCCCCGCCAGAGACCCCCCTCCCCCCCGCCGCCAGAGACCCTCCCCTCCCCCGCCCGCCAGAGACCCCCCTCCCCCCGCGAGACCCCCCTCCCCCCCTGCCAGAGACCCTCCCCTCCCCCCCGCCAGAGACCCTCCCCTCCCCCCCCGCCAGAGACCCCTCCCCCCCGCCAGAGACCCCCCTCCCCCCCGCCAGAGACCCCCCTCCCCCCCGCCAGAGACCCTCCCCTCCCCCCGCCCATCAGCACTGACCCCCCCCCCGCCAGAGACCCTCCCCTCCCCCCGCCCGTCAGCACTGACCCCCCCCGCCAGAGACCCTCCCCTCCTCCTGCCCGTCAGCACTGACCCCGCACACCCCCCCCCCCCGCCAGAGACCCTTCCCTCCTCCCGCCCGTCAGCACTGACCCCGCCCCCCCCGCCAGAGACCCTCCCCTCCTCCCGCCCGTCAGCACTGACCCCCCCCCCCCCCCCCGCCGCCAGAGACCCTCCTCTCCTCCCGCCCGTCAGCACTGACCCCGCACCCCCCCCCCCCTCCCCGCCCCAGGACCACCAGACCATCCTGCGCGCCTGGGCCGTGAAGGACTTCGCACCCAACTGCCCCCTCTACGTCCAGATCCTCAAGCCCGAGAACAAGTTTCACGTCAAATTTGCAGGTACGTTGGGGGCCGCGGGTGTGCACCCAGCTGAGTGTGCACCTTGAGGGCCGGGGCCGTAAGCGGGGGCTGGAGCGTGCGGAGGCGTGGCAGGAGGCACAGCTGAGTGTCCTCGCCCCGGCGTGGGGGGCAGTGGAGCCCATGTAAGTCTAGCCGTTTGAGGGGACAGTCCTGCACCCGGGGCCCGGGATCAGCGTGGGCAGGAGCCCAGGGCTGGTGCATCTGATAAGCATCTCTGGGGCGTGCTCCAGCCAGGGGTGCCAGGGGGCAGGTGGGCGGGCCCCCGAGCTGGGCTCCGGAGCACAGGTGAGCGGGTGCCACCAGCCCCGGAGTTCTCACCACGCTGGGAGTCGAGCACGGAGGTGCTGGGGCAGACGAGGTCGGGGAGGCGGGAGCTCCAGGGGGGGCGCTGGGCGGTGGGCCGCCTGCTGTGGGCCCAGTGGGGCCTGGGCGGTGACCCGGCCCCTCCTGCCGCAGACCACGTGGTGTGTGAGGAAGAGTGTAAGTACGCCATGCTGGCCCTCAACTGCATCTGTCCGGCCACGTCCACACTCATCACCCTGCTGGTGCACACGTCCCGCGGCCAGTGAGTGCTGGGGAAGGGGAGACGCGGGAGGGGCGCCCAGGGAGGGTCAGAGCAGCCAAGAGGGGGGGGCCGGAGTGGGGAGCCACCAGGGGTCTGCTGGGAGTTGCAGGCAGGGACCAGGGTGGGGGTGCCCAGAGAGCCCTGGGTCGAGGGCACAGTGACAAGGGCAGGTGGGGCTTGGTTTGGGGGAGAAAGTACATTTGGTTCCCCACCGCTGGGCCGGGGGGGTGGGGGGCGGGCAGCATCGGGGGCCGGGGGCCGCCCGGGGACAGAAGCCAGGCTGGGGGCCCCCAGGGCGGGTCCTCCCTGGAGGCTCGGCCATGCGGGGGGCGGGGGGGAGGGGGTCAGGGGTCAAAGCGGTGACTCCGGCTGCCCGCCCCAGGGAAGGCCAGGAGTCCCCAGAGCAGTGGCAGCGAATGTACGGACGGTGCTCGGGCAACGAGGTATACCACGTGTGCATGGCGGAGAGCAAGTTCTTCCGGGAGTACGAGGGCAAGAGCTTCACCTACGCCGCCTTCCACGCGCACAAGAAGTACGGCCGGGCAGGCGGGCGGGCGGGGGGCCCTGGGCCGGGGACCGTCCCCCTGGGCTCTCCTCTCTGAGGCCGCTGGGGGCGCGGGCGCTGCCCCCTCCAGCCGCCCGCGCCCCCACCCAGGTACGGCGTGTGCCTCATCGGGCTGAAGCGCGAGGACAAGAGCATCCTGCTCAACCCGGGGCCCCGGCACACGCTGGCCGCCTCCGACACCTGCTTCTACATCAACATCACCAAGGAGGAGAACTCGGCCTTCATCTTCAAGCAGGAGGAGAAGCAGAAGAAGAAGGGCTTCTCGGGGCAGGGCCTGTACGAAGGGTCCGGCCGCCTGCCCGTGCACAGCATCGTCGCCTCCATGGGTGAGGCCGGGCGTGGGCGGGCGGGCTCGCTCGCGCGCGGGGCCCGACCGACTCCGGGCCCGGGGCCCCCGGGAGCCTCTGTCCGCCTCTGAGCCGGGAACCAGCCGCCCCCAGGAGGGCCTGGGGAGGGGCCCGCCGGCCAAGCTCAGCCGCTCTGTTCCAGGGACCGTGGCCATGGACCTCCAGAACACGGAGTGCCGGCCGGCGCAGGGCGGCGGGGGCGGCAAGCTGACGCTGCCCGCGGAGAACGGCTCGGGCAGCCGGCGGCCCAGCATCGCGCCCGTCCTGGAGCTGGCCGACAGCTCGGCCCTGCTGCCCTGCGAGCTGCTGAGTGACCCATCGGAGGACGAGATGACGCCATCGGAGGACGAGGGGCTGTCCGTCGCGGAGTGAGTGCCGTGCACCCGCACAGCCGCTCTCGACGGGAGGGGGAGGGGGAATGGGCGTGGCCTGTGGAAGTCGCGGGTAGGGACCCCCCCCCCCCCCCCCCCCCCGGGTGCGGCACCGGCCAGGCCTGGACGCCCCTGGCCCTTCCTGAGCCCTCCGCCTGCCCTGGGTTGGGGCCCAGGTCTTCCCGCTGCCCCAGCGTGTCCTCGGGGCTCCTCAGCCATTTGGCCTCGGGGCGGCGCGCTGACTGTTGCCATGGCCGGGTGCCTGCGCTCCTGCAGCGAGCCTGTGACCACAGAGGGAGCAGACGCGCCCTGGGGAGGGACCGGCTCTGAGATCCAGGGGAGTGCCCAGGGCTGCTGGACACTGGGGGGCAGGGGTGGGGCTGGCCTCTGAGGCCCTCCCTCCCCGGCACTGCTGGGGGCCGGCCCGGGCCGGCCGTGGCCGGGTGGCCGCCCCCGGGTTGGTGTGAGCCGGGCGCTGCTGGGGAGACTGGTCCAGCGCTGCGCAGCCAGCGGAGAGGGGCCGGGGGCCGGCGTCTGCCCGCTCGCTCGCTAGGGTGCTGGGGGCTTCGGGGAGGGAGGACCGGCCATCAGAGCCCCTCAGGGCTTTACCCGTGGTTTCGGGGCCTGGTGTAACTCGTACGTGTGTCCGTGTGCGTGTTGAGCGGCTCCTGGCCTCGGACCCCAGGGAAAGGACCGTGCCCTGTCACAGCTATCCTCCCACACGCAGGCCAGGGGCACGGACGGGTCCGCGGGGTTTGGCGCCTCCATGTGGCCGCCTGGGACGAGGCCCTGCTGTGCTCCGGGCCCCCGGCAGAGGGCTGGGAGGTCCCGTGGGGGGCGGGCTCAGGACCACCTCTTGCGGGTGGCCGGTGGCCGGGGGGGGGCATGCTGAGGGCTCCTGTCCTCCCCCAGGTACGTGAAGGGCTACCCCCCCAACTCGCCCTACATCGGCAGCTCGCCCACCCTGTGCCACCTTCTGCCTGTGAAGGCCCCTTTCTGCTGCCTGCGGCTGGACAAGGTGGGTCACCTCCCGCCACACTGTGTGACGTAATCACAAACCTACGGAAAAACTGCCAATGCAAGAGGGGACTCCTGGCCCTTTGCCCAGACTCCCCGTGTCTTGCCCTCGGTAAACGTGCTTCCGCTTTGGAGGAGTGATTTTCCCCGCCACCTGAGGGCAGGTGGAGCCCCCTTTCCACACCCCTGCGTGTCCCCGAGGGCGGGTGGAACCCCCTCCCCACACCTGTGTGTCCCCAAGGGTGGGTGGAGCCCCACTGCCACACCCCTGTGTCTCCAAGGGGGTGGAGCCTCCTCCCCTCACCCCTGTGTGTCCCCAAGGGGGTGGAGCCCCCTCCCCTCACCCCTGTGTGTCCCCGAGGGCGGGTGGAGCCCCATCCCCTCACCCCTGCGTGTCCCCGAGGGCGGGTGGAACCCCCTCCCCACACCTGTGTGTCCCCGAGGGCGGGTGGAGCCCCCTCGCCACACCCCTGTGTCCCCAAGGGGGGTGGAGCCCCCTCCCCTCACCCCTGTGTGTCCCCGAGGGCAGGTGGAGACCCCTCCCCACCAAGGGCAGGTGGGGCCCCCTCACCACACCTGTGTGTCCCCGAGGGCGGGTGGAGCCCCCTCGCCACACCCCTGTGTCCCCAAGGGGGGTGGAGCCCCCTCCCCTCACCCCTGTGTGTCCCCGAGGGCAGGTGGAGACCCCTCCCCACCAAGGGCAGGTGGAACCCCCTCCCCACACCTGTGTGTCCCCGAGGGCGGGTGGAGCCCCCTCGCCACACCCCTGTGTCCCCAAGGGGGGTGGAGCCCCCTCCCCTCACCCCTGTGTGTCCCCGAGGGCGGGTGGAGCCCCCTCCCCTCACCCCTGTGTGTCCCCGAGGGCAGGTGGAGACCCCTCCCCACCAAGGGCAGGTGGGGCCCCCTCACCACACCCCTGCGTGTTCCCTGAGGGCAGGGGGATCCCTCAGGTAATCTCAGCTCCCTCTCCCTACACTACACACACTCCTGCACACACATACCCCCGTGCACGCACACTACACGTATGTGCACACTCACACACGTACGCGCACACAGCACAGATCTCGTTTCTGCTAAGGGGCGGGTCCCCACAACACCTCCCTCCCTTCCCTGACGTGACCGCCGCCCTCCCTGGCTCCAGCTCGCACTCTGCCGAGGGGACAGTCTCACGGCAGCCGCGTGGGGCAGACGGGCTTGACGGGCCGTGACAGGATGGGGCCGGTGGCTGTGGGCCATCCGGTGAGGGGGTCCCCGGGGGAGCCCGGCGTCACCGCAACGGCCCCTGTGTGCAGATGCGGGGTCAAGGGGTGGCGGGGCTAGGGGGCTCCCACACTTGCCGCCAACCGCAGGCCCCGTGGTCTGCTCACCCATGGGGGGGGCAGCCGAAGAGAAGCCCCCAGGCCACGGTCCTCCATCCTGAGGACCCTCCCCGTGTCCCCGCAGCTGGCCCTCTGGTTCCGGGTGAACCGGTGCTCACGGGCACGGTGACCGGGGGGGCCGGCGGCTCTATCTGCGGGGCTAACGCTGGGCCCGCCCCCGCCCCCCCCCTCCCCCCCCGCCCCGCAGGGCTGCAAGCACAACAGCTATGAGGACGCCAAGGCCTACGGCTTCAAGAACAAGCTGATCATCGTCTCTGCGGAGACGGCGGGCAACGGGCTGTACAACTTCATCGTGCCGCTGCGCGCCTACTACCGGTCGCGCAAGGAGCTCAACCCCATCGTGCTGCTGCTGGACAACAAGTGGGGCCCGGCCCGCTCCCGCCCCCCCCCCACCCGCAGATGCCCCGCTCCTCCCCTGCCCCGTCCCCAGGCCCTCCAGTCCTTGGTGGCACCTGACCTCCCTCCCTCGTGGAGTCCCCGGGAGGCCTCGCCCCGGCCCCGGCCCCTGTGCCCGCAGAGCTCGGGGTCTGACCTGGGCGGGTCCCGCCCTCGGCCCGCGGTTTCCCCTTGGGTGAAATAAAGAGCAGCCCCGTTGTCTGATGTGCTGCGGCCCTGGGGGACCCCCAGGCAGGGCACGGGGGGCACACGGCCCAGCAGGACGGCAGCCCCAGGACCTGCCCCCCCCCCCCCCACCAACAGGCCCGACCACCACTTCCTGGAGGCCATATGCTGCTTCCCCATGGTCTACTACATGGAGGGCTCCGTGGACAAGTAAGGCGCCGCCTCCCTGCGGAGCCCAGAGCCCGAGGGGTGGGGGTGGGGGGCGCCCATTTCTTAGCAGAAGCCCCTCCCCCTCCCTCCTCCAGAGTCTCCTCCTACCCGGTGGTGGGGGGCCCAGGCGGTTGAAGACCACCGCCCGTGGAGGGGGAAGGAGGGCACCCGAAGGGAGCTCCCGGGATCCCCGACCTGGCCCTGAGGGACCCCCCCCCCCCACGTGGCCTCTCCCCACCTCCCCCTGCAGCCTGGACAGCCTGCTGCAGTGCGGCATCATCTACGCGGACAACCTGGTGGTGGTGGACAAGGAGAGCACCATGAGCGCGGAGGAGGACTACATGGCCGACGCCAAGACCATCGTCAACGTGCAGACCATGTTCCGGTGAGGGGCAGGGGCTCACACCCCGGGCGGGTGCGGCGGCGCCGAGCCGGGTCCCGAGCCAGCCCCCCAGCCGTCGGGGAGCCCGTCCCGTGGCTGCCTCTGTGACCGGGGGACCCCTCCCTGAGCCCCCTCCTCCCCCCAGGCTCTTCCCCAGCCTAAGCATCACCACGGAGCTCACCCACCCTTCCAACATGCGGTTCATGCAGTTCCGCGCGAAGGACAGCTACTCTCTGGCTCTTTCCAAGTTGGAGAAGGTAACGGGCCCCGACCTGACCCGCCGCCCCCCCCCCCCGCCCCCCGCTCGACCTGCTGTCAGGGTCCGGAGCCCAGAGAGAGGGGGTGAGGGGCCTCGAGCCTCCTGACCGTGTCGTCGGGAGCCTTCAGGGTCATCGGCCAGAAGCGGACAGTCGTACCTCTGCAGGCAGGGTCCGGGGCTGGGGCCGAGGCTGCCCGTCGTGTCCGTAAATACCGACACGGGGGGCGCAGACTGCCCGTTTCCTGCGCCCCCGACGCTGTGCTCAAACCGGAAACGTGGCCGGTCTCGGAGAGGGGAGGACCCCGTCTCGGGTCACACAGCACGGCGGTGGCCAGCGCACTCCGCCTTTCGCTCCTCGGGGCTCCAGGAAGGGCGTCAGCCGGCGTCGGCGTGACGCTCTGGGCCCAGGGACCAGCCACCGGGGACGCGGGCCCTGGCTAGGGCACAGGCGGCTCGGCCCGGGTGCTGTGGCCCCCGCCCCGGCCGCTGGAGGCACCACTGTAGGCTGAGGGCACCACACAGGCAAGACCAGGGAGCCCGGGGACGGCACCGCCGTGGACGAGGCCAGGAGCAGTGGGCCCTCCCTGCGGGCCCGGAGCCGCCGTCCACACCAGACAAGGGAGGAGCTTCCCCCCGAACCCACGCGGATCGTGGACCGCGAGGCCAACCCACGTGTCAGAGGGGCGAGCGCGAGGCGGGCAGGAGGAGGCGGCAGCGGAGGTCCTGCCCGGGCCCTCCCTGGACCGCGCCCTGCCCGGCGCCCGGGGCCGCTCGGAGCCCTCGCAGCGGCCTGTGGGCCGAGTCTCCATCCCCCGGAACGACCGGAAGGCGGACGCTGGTCTCAGCAGGCCCAGCGTGCCGGGAATCCGTGTCCAAAGGCTGGGGCGGCCTTCCCAGCTCCGGGAATGGCAGTCTGACCGAGCACGGCCGGGGTGACTGACCGGCACGGGATCGGGCTCCGGCAGACGTGCACCCGGCGCCCCTGCCCCCCCTCTCCTCCCGTGGTGACCCCAGCAGCCGACCCTCCTTGCTGTGCGGCGTGGCCTCCGGGGGCAGGGCCGGCCTGCCCAGCCCAGGATGGCGAGCCCGTCGCGTGGCTCCGCGGTCCGGGCCTGGAGTGAGCACGCCCGGGCGTGTGACCCTGGGAGGTGCCTTGAAAAGCGGATCCGCTGTTCCTGGCCAATGTGGCCTGAGGTCCCGCGGCACTGGCAGAGCTCTGGGACCCCACCCACCCCCCACCCGCCCTCAGAGACGGCGGAGCCCACGCCCCCCGCCCGCCCCCACGAGCGCCGGGCCTGGAGGCCACGGAGGCCTCGTCTGGACTCCAGGCACGCAGGCTCCTGACGGCTCAGACAGACGGTCCGGCGGCGACGTCCCCCCACAGGAGCAGCCGAGCATTCCCTTGAAGTGCTGACGGCGACTTACTTTTACGAAAGTGGGCGTGTCTTCCGCTTCAAGGACGGTTGAAGGTGTTTATAAAGGGGACCCAGGCGGGCACCTGACGGGCGGCTGCCTCTCCGAGTCCCGTTAAAGGCGCCGTAGCGCCGTGCCTCCCCTGCGCCCTCCGCGCTCTCCGAGGCTCACCGGTGCAACTCGGGGTGAAGGGACATGACGTCTGTAACGGCCGCTCACCCTTGTGACGCGCCCCGAGAGCCCGAACGCAGACGCGGCTCACTCCACCGGACAGGGCGCCACTGCCAGAACCGGCTTCCTGGCGGCCCGCACCCGACGCCCTCGCCCTCTGGGTCCCTTGCCTGCCTTCTGCCTTCGAAGCAAGTCTGTCCCCGTGGGAAGGAGGGGGTCCTCTCCGGCCGTCGGTCGCGGACGGAGCTCGGCCGCCGGGGATAATGGCCCCGAACGCGCCCACATCCTACCTGCCAGGGCCTGGCCAGGGTGCAGGGGAGACCGAGGGGCCTTCTAGACGGGAGATGGTCCCGTGTGGGCCGAGTGGGCCTAGGGTCCTCACCGGGGACCTTACGGGAGGGAGGGGCGGGTCAGGGGTTGGCGGACGCGCTGCTGGCTGTGGGGGCGAAGGGAGGAGCGCAAGCTGAGGGAGGCGGTCAGCTTCTAGAGACGAGACGGGCCTCGCAGCCACAGGAAAGTCCCCGCGGACGCCACAGAGAACGGGAGGCAGGCGTCTCCGTGGTTTCCGCGTGTGGAGCCCACGCTCCACCGGCCCGTCCGACTTCACTTAAAACCACCAGCTCGGTGACAAAGTGACTCACATTAGTTGGAACTCTGGGCAGCGAGACCCAAGCGACACCCGCATCCCTGCTCCCGGGCTCTGGCCTCGAGTGCGCCGGCGGGGAGGGGGGACGCGTAGCTGGCGCGGAGGCCTGAGGTCGGCCGTCCGCTGCGGCACGCGCGGCTGCGCTCGCGTGCGCCCGGCCACCTGCCCTGCGCCCCTGAGTGCCCCTTTCCTGCAGAGGGAACGGGAAAACGGCTCCAACCTGGCCTTCATGTTCCGCCTGCCCTTCGCCGCGGGCCGTGTCTTCAGCATCAGCATGTTGGACACGCTGCTGTATCAGGTCAGCGGGGCCGGGAGGCAGGGAGGCCCCGGGACGCCCGGCCGGGAGCCTTCTCTCCACCTCCCGCCAGCGTCCCCGTCCCGGGCGTCCCTCCCTGGGTCCCGTCCGAGTCCTCTCCTCCCGGAAGGGCGCCGCCCTGGGCTCCGCTCCGGGCAGCCTCTGGGCTTCTAATCCCTTTTGACCAGCTGGACCACGGCGGCCAGGAGGGGCTTCCCCGCGGGAGGCTGAGGGCGCCCGGCGGCCCCCGGGGTGCCCGGCCTCACTGCGGCCTCCCTGTCCGGCCAGTCCTTCGTGAAGGACTACATGATCTCCATCACCAGGCTGCTGCTGGGCCTCGACACCACGCCAGGCTCCGGCTACCTCTGCGCCGTGCGTCACGGGCTGGGCGGGCGGGCGCGCCATTCTTGGGGGCCCCCGGCGGGCTCCCCGCTCAGACCACCGCTCGCTCTAGATGAAAATCACGGAGGAGGACCTGTGGATCCGCACGTACGGCCGCCTCTTCCAGAAGCTGTGCTCCTCCAGCGCCGAGATCCCCATCGGCATCTACAGGACCGAGTGCCACGTCTTCTCCAGCTCGGAGGTTCGGGGCCGGGGGTGCTCCCGATGCGGGGGGCTCCCACACAGCAGCCCCCGGGCTGTGGATGCGTGCCCCTCCCACGTTCAATTCTGGGGATCCGGGCCTCTGCTGTCAGGCCCTTCCGGGGTCCAGGGCACGCGGCCCTGCGCGTGGTCGGGTGGCGGTGGCCCCCGAGTGGGGCAGGGGAGGCCGTAGAAGGAGGGCGGCCTGGCGTGCTGGTCCCAGCCCACAGGGGGCTCAGGCAGTGCTGGGGCAGGGGGCAGGGGCAGAAGCGCCCACGGGCACCCAGGCTGCCCCCCGTTTCCTTTGCAGCCACATGACCTCAGAGCCCAGGTGAGTGGCCCCTCAGACTTCACGTCAAGGCGTGCTGACGTGTGCACCGTCCCGCCTGAACCCCCCCCCCTCCACCGCCCCGAGTCCGGAGGGGCACAGGGCCCTGGGCTCTGGGCAAGGGCACGGTCAGGGAGTGAGTCCCCGGGATGCGTGGGCCATGGCACAGCTCAGGGCGCATGGGATCACCCCTCCCTTACACGAGGGGAAACTGAGGCCCGGGGTGGGAAGCCCAGGCTCCTCCAGCCCCGTGTGCCATCTCCGTGTCCTGCTGTGGCCCCTTCCCTGACGGTCTGGCCCAACCTCCACACCCCCAGCCCCTTCCCGGGTGCCGCCCGCGCCCCGCACCCCTCCGGCGTCCCTGCTCTCCCCCGCCCTCCAAGATGGGGGAGACGGAGGTACAAGAGGGATAGCGCAGGGCCCGGTGGGGAGCCACGGACACAAGGGCCCGGAGAGCTCGAGGGCGTTGCCCTCTTCCACCTGGCAAACTCGGGCAGACCCGGAGGCTGGCGGTCTGGGGGTTCAGGAGGAGGGCCTGGGCCCTGGGGTCCCCCGGCGCGGGGCGGGGAAGGGGGGGCGCACCTCCCCGTCCCCGTCCCGGCCCTCACCCTCCTGCCTCGGCCAGTCCCAGATCTCGGTGAGTGTGGAGGACGGCCCGGACACGCAGGACGCGCGGGGGCCCTGGGGCGCGCGGGCGGGAGGCGGCGGCGGCGGCACCCACGGCCGGCACTCGGTCGGCGGGGACCCCGCGGAGCACCCCCTGCTGCGGCGCAAGAGCCTGCCCTGGGCCCGGAGGCTGAGCCGCAAGGGCCCCAAGCCCGCGGGGAAGGCGGCGGCCGCCGAGTGGGCCAGCCAGCAGCGGCTCAGCCTGTACCGGCGCTCCGAGCGGCAGGAGCTCTCCGAGCTGGTCAAGAACCGCATGAAGCACCTGGGACTGCCCACCACCGGCTACGGTAAGGGCCCGGCCACCCACCCGCCACCGGGCCCGGGGCAGCACGGGGTGGACCGCGGGGCCCGTCGGAGGAGCCCCTCTGGCGCGAGGAGGGCGCCCCCTTGCGGCTCTGGGGCCTCGGGGCGGGGGGGGGGGGGGGGGGGGGGGGGAGGGGCACCCCCCAGGGGTAAACAAGGGACCGGAGCGGACGGCCCCGGCACGCAGGACCGGAAGCGGTGGGGCGGGGCGGGGCTCCCCAACGCCAAGGGCAGGGTCCTCGCTGGCCGGCGGACCAGCGCCTCCGGGATCAGACACACGGGGGTGCGCTGTGCTCTCGTGGAGAACGGGGGGACCCCGGGCCGCCCCTCCGGCGCCTTCCCAGCAGCCAGAACGTAGGGGGTGCGTCAGGGGGCAGCTGGACGGATGGCCCGGTGCCGGGACGCCCTCCGTCGACCACAGCGGACGCCACAACCGCCTGCCCGCCCCGCTGGCAACGCCGCCCCAGGCGTTAAGTCTTTGCCGGCAGCCCTCTTCTCTCTGGAGCTTCTCTTGGGGAAAAGCTCACGACCTTGACCACGGGCGGGCCCGGAGGAGAGCAGACCTTGCTCACCCTCTCTCTGGAGCGGCTGCCTGGCGGTGGGGCTGAGGGGGCGCCACTCCCGCCGCTGCCTGTCTGCGCCCACGGCCTGCGCCCGTTCTGCCCTGGGGACTCTGCGCCCCAGCGGGCGCCCGCTCTCCCCACCCTGCTTCGTGCCATGTTGCCTGGGACGGGACCCTAGAGCCCCCTCCAAGAGGGATCAGAGGCCAGAGTCTGGCAACCCCCGCCAGCCCCACCAGCCCCGTCCCCGCTACACCGAACCTGCACCAGTCACCCTCGTCTCTCCCGGGGTCCCTGCCTGGTCGGGTGCTGCCACCCCTTTTCCGGGGCCCTGATGCCAAGGCTCCGGGCAGGGCACTCCGTGTGCGTCGGGCCCCAAGGCCAGTACCCACACTCGCAGATTCCAGCCCGCTGACTCCCAGAGCCTGGCAGAGAAGGGACCCACCTCGCTTCCCGGGCGGCGGGCTGGCCGGTGCCCGTGTGGACCCCCCCCCCCTCCACCAGGTGCTGCTGCCTGCCCTCCCCCGCTGTGCGGCCGCTGCCCGCTGCTTGCTGACCTTTCTCTCTCTCTGTTTCTGTCTGTCCCTCTTCCTGTGTGTTCCGTAGAGGATGTAGCAAATTTAACAGCCAGTGATGTCATGAATCGGGTAAACCTGGGATATTTGCAAGGTAATTCTGCTCCGGCTGCCGCACCAGGGGGCAGCCTAGTGTCCGCCCCAGCCAGGCAGGTGGACAGGACAGGAGATAGGACAGGGTCCCTGCAGGCGGGGGCTCACGTGCTCCCAGAGCAGCCCGTGGCGGGGACCTTGACAGCCCCCTCCTCCTCTGTCTGCGGAGGACGGACTGACCCCAGGAAGGCTCGTGGTTTGCGTGGCCCCTGGCAGTCACTGAGCAGCCCTTGAGCTCCCCCCTACTGACCGCCAGTTCAGTGAGGTCTGCTGTCCACGTCTGTCCTCGCACACTGGTGGCTGCCGGCCCTCAGCTGGCCCCAGATGCCCCGCGGCCCTGAGCCCACCCTGCTCGAGGGAAGCATCTGGACAGACAGTTCCAAGCCTGGGTCCCACCTCCAAACGTGGCGGGGCCTGCTGAGCCCCGGGCCAGCGGCTGGGCCGCCCCGGGCCAGGTGGACAGGTGACGCCCACACCCCAGCAGGGGCTTCAGGAGGGAGCTCCCTTTCCAGTTGGGACAAAGCCTGTGCATGCTCCATTTCTCATCCAGGGGCTCTGGTTTCCTCCAAGAGGTCACCCCGCAGCCCCCAGATCAGCCCTGGGACCCCAACAGAAGTCAGAGCAGAGTCTGGGCCACTGGCCCCGCTGCCAGAACCCCTTCCCTCCCCGGGGGCTCCGCGCAGCCCTAGGGAAGCCTCAGAGCCCGTGTGCCCAGGCGCCTTGGGGTGGCCCCTCCATACAGGGCTCACCCCGGAGGGGACACACCCAGGCCCAGGAGAGAAAACCTCGTGGTTCACAGCCCCGTCGGGGGCTGGCCCAGCTGGGCCCGTGCTGGCGAGTCACTGGCATCTCCTGGTTTCCCGCCCTTTTCCCGAACCTGACACCTGTGATGGTGGTCACGGAGGGCCCATGGGGTCGGCAGGGATCCCAGTCCAGCAGCTTCCACGAACGGTGCCCGGCTGCAGTCTTGCTTCCCCCCGAGGCTCCCAGGCAGGGGTGGGCTCACCTGCAGGGTCCCCAGAACTTGGTGGTGTTTACAGAGGCCCCTGCGTGTGGTCGCTGAGAGGTGCCCGCGGCAGGACGTACGTAACACCGGAGGAGAGGGAACCACGTTAGCCGGGGCTGCAGGGTGGTCCCCGCCCCCAGGGAGGGCACCATCACTAACTGCCGGTATAAGTGTATGCCTCACCCCTGCTCACCGCCTGCCCTGGAGGGTGGGTGCAGGCTCGGTGAGGTGCGGACCTCAGGGGACAGGGCCAGGAGTCACAGGCCCAGGTTGGGGACGGGAGTGGAAGGACCTGGCCTGCAGGGCTGGGGGGAATGGGGTGCGAGGATGGGGTAGAGAAGGTGACTCTGCCTTTGCTCATTTGCCAGAAGAGCCACCGTCAGCCACCACCCCCCCCACCTCCCCAGCACGGTGGTCACGGTGGAACTGACCTGTCCTGTCCTGGGGAAACCAGGGTCAGCGACTGACCACCCCCCAGCCCCTGGCACTGAAGCTGGAGCCGCACCCCTGCCCACCCCCCCACCCCCGCTCAGCCTGCACCCCCCCCCCCCCCCCCCCGCCGAAGCACAACACCAGGCCTGGCTCGGGCCAGTCCCAGGCTCTGCTAATTGCATCCACCCAGGGGGGGCAGCAGGGGCCCAGGCCGGGTGGGGAGGGCCCCACGGGCCCCCCATCAAGAGAAGACGGGCGCCCGGCTCTGGCTGCTCGGCCACCGAGGGGTGGAACCAGCCGGCTGCCCGGCCCCCATGCCGACCTCTCCCCTTACCGTGTCCCGACCCGGTGTGCCTCGGCACGGCCAGCCTGCTGGCGCCCGGGGTTCGGAGGGTCTCCCCCGCACCGCCTCGCCTCCCCTGCACGCCCCGTGAGGCCCACTGGGGAGGGAGGCGCCTGCCGGGCCGGGGCCGCGAGGTGCACCGACCGAGCCTCGCTGCTCGCGGCTGGCAGCTCCCACCAGAGGGCCCCCGACACGGGCGTGGTCACCAGGCAGAGCAACTCGCTCTCCAGCGGTGGGAGGGACAGGCTGGGCAGGCTGTCCCGTTCCGGGGTGGACACGGCTGGCTGTGCATGTCCATTGGCCCCCCCAGTCCCAGCCTGGGGCCCCGCCCGCCCCCCCACAAAGCTGCCGCGCTCGACCTCTGGCTGCAGGGGTCAGACTCCGCTCCGCTCAGAACTTCTGGGTCCAGGGCGGAGACGCGGCCCCCCCGCCCCAGCTAAGGGGCCCCCCTTAACGCCTGCTCTGGGTTGGGAGGTGCCTTTAGACCTCACCACAGGGCTAAACGGAGGCCAAGAACCATTCGTTTCCCCGTCCGGGGACACGGGGCCTCTGCCAGGACGTGCCCGCCCCCAGCCCTGCATGCGGCCAGGCGCCATCTGTGGCGGGACCGCTGTTTCTCCAGAGCCCACTCTCCCCACCGCGGGCTGCGTCCCCACGGCCACGCGTGAGCCGGAGACCGGGCCGTCCCTGCGCCCCCGGGGCCCCGCGGGCTGACGCGGCAGGAGCAGGTTGTGGGGAAAAGGACGCGCGTCCAAAGCGCAGAACTGAGCCGGGCGTGTGGGCGGCCTGCCTGGCGCGGGGGGGGGGGGGGGGGGGGGGGCGGGGTCAGGCGTCAAGGCGCGTGCGCGTTCGTGCAGGGGGCCCGCAGGTGTGCTCCGTGCCTCTGCTCAGGGCCGCCACCTCCGTGACCGGCCCCGCGCGGGTCGCCGCCGGCCCCTCGCGGCTGACCCCGGCAGCAAGCCTGGACGGGCCGGGAAGACTCCGTGGCCGGGCCCGGCGGAGCGGACCGGGGCGGTGGCCGGCGGTGACCCGCACGGGGCCTGTGTCTTTGCAGACCAGATGAACGACCAGCAGAACACGCTGTCCTACGTGCTCATCAACCCCCCGCCCGACACCCGGCTGGAGCCCAACGACATCGTGTAGGTCCCGCGTCCCCCCACGGGCGCCCGGCGGGGGGCGGGGGCAGAGGCCGGCACCCAGGGCTCTCCCCCTCCCCGGCAGGTATCTCATCCGCTCCGACCCCCTGGCCCACGTGGCCAGCAGCCCCCAGAGCCGGGAGAGCAGCGTCGGCAACAAGCTGGCCTCGTGGCACCCGGAGACGCGGGACGAGACGCAGCTCTGAGCCGGCCCGCGCCCCGTCCCCACGTCGGCATGCCTCCCGCTGCATGGAGCGCGGGGCCCCTGCCACGCCGGCCCGGCCCTCGAGGAGTCCTCCCACGGCCGTGAGGACGGACCGTGCCTCCGCGTGCCGGGAGGAGCTTGGCGGCGAGGCCTTTTTTTAACCTGTTTTTACAGACCCATCCGATCCGTGTCCCCACCTGTACCGCAACTCGTGACGGGGCCCGGCTGCGTGGGGAGGGGTCCCGCCGCCCTGGCCGCGCCGCGGGCTGAGGCCCGGGGTGCGTGGGGAGGGGAAGAAGCTGAGCCCGACACTCGCGCACACTCACTCGCGCACACGGCTCACGCGGGAGCCGTGTTTTCACGGCCACGTACCGAAGGCCCGCTCACGGGCTTGCCCGCGGCTCGCGTGTTCTGTGGGTCCCAGCTGGCCTCGGCCACACGGAGATGAGGGTCTGGCCCCGGGGGGCTCCCGGCCGGTGAGCTCTCCAGCCCCGTGCGCTGGGCGCGAGAGGGAAGCCGTAAACACAAGAAAGTTGCAAGCGTCCAGCTTGGCCGGGAGCCCCTCCGGAGGCCGGGCGTGCTCGGGGGACGTGGAGGGGCCGGGCGAGACCCCCGCAGGGGCCCGGGGACACCTGAGAGTTCCTGCAACCAAGGCCTTGGTGACGAAGAAGAAGAAGACGTCCTTCCCCTCTTGGTTTTACGTGACCCGTCGCACCCCGGCCCCTGGGCGCTGGGCGTTGGGCAGGGGCGGTGCGTTGGCACAGGGTTCCACGCCCCTTAGCGCCCGATGGAAGCACAATTCACCGCGGGATGCTGGCCCCGGTTTTCTCCTCAGCAAGGGAAGGAGCCTGGGTGGTGGCCGTTGGGGACAAGCCGCCCAGGTTCCTTTGTGACTGTGACAGGTGTTGCACGGTCAGTGCTGGAACCTTCTATTAAATGGATGCTTTCTGCAAACGTGAGGGGTCGTGTATAAGCCATTTCCTCCGTGGTGCCACCCACCCGGTCGCACCCCACCCCACCCCACCCGGACCCCACGGGGAAGCCCCCACCCCGAGGAAGGGCCGCTGGCCTGAGCCAAGAGCAGGAGGCGTCGGGCCGGCCCGTGGGTACTGGCCGCTGGGAAAGCACGGCTGGGGCGAGGGCTCCCTGGCAAGCGGCCCGGCGGGTGTTGGGGTCCCCCTTCAGAGGGCACGGCCGCCCCAGGGGGTGTGCGCCAGCCCAGGGGCGTCCAGGTTTGCGTCCTTCCTGTTCACGGAGAGCACCCCACGAAGCTGGGTGAAGGGGAGGGGTCAGCACGGCCTCCGGATGGCGGCAGTGGGCAGAGGGGCCTGCCCGAGGGAGGGCTGTGACCCCGCACCAGTTCCTCCCCCGGCGCCCCGCTTGCCTGGGACGCGCCGGCCCGGTGGCCCCCAAGCCCTCGGTGTGCGGCAGGGCCGGGAGGGCGGGCGCTGTGGACTGGGTGGGGGTCGCCCGGGGCCCTGGACAGTCCGGGCCGGCACACCGTGGGCCCCGGATCCGTGCCAGCGGGTGTCGGCGGCTCACGGGGCCCTGCCGGCTGGCATCCCCTCCCATACCAGCATCCGGCCGCAGGGGACCCAGCCCCCCCTCCCGGAACCCACTGCCCGGCTCCCTGAGGGAGCGGAGGGGGAAAGGACGCTCCCCGCCACCAGGACCGGGAGGGGCTCGGGGCCTGCAAGTCTGGGGTCACCGGCCCAGGTGGCGGGGACGGCACCAAGACACTGGGGGCAGGCTTCCCAGTAGGGGTCCTCAGACACCAGCGGGCGCGCCTCCGGTCTTCTTCCTGAGCCAACACAACTGCCCGCGGGGGGCGCTCCAAGTCCGGGATGGCAGCCCGCCGGCCTGGGGCTGGGACTGGGCAGCCCCCGCATTCCCGGCCCCCAGGGGCAGCCGGCCGGCCAGGACCACCTTCACCCCCCAGTGAGGTCAGCAGGAGCCCGGGGATACCCAGAGCGGGGCCGCTAGCCCAGGACCGTCCACCGACGGAGCCGGGCCAGGCCGGGCCCTGCGGGCGTCTCCCACGGGCACCCACGGTGTCTCTGGACCCTCTGCCTTGCCCTGGCTGCGGAGCACTGAGCTGGCGGTGGATGCCACCATCAGGTGTGGCCTGACCGTCCAGCCTGGCCCAGGGCCCGGGGTCTTCGGGGGAGGGGCCACCCCCGCCCAGGGCGCTCTACAGGGGCCCCTGCCTCCAGGGGGCGGTGGGCACGGCCTCTCGGCCACACGGGCAGGCTCCTGGGGTCCCCCGGCTCCACAAGTGGACCCCTTCTCGGAGGGGCTCCTCAGAGGGGCTTCCCGGGAGGTCCGCAGAGTGCCTGGCTCCCGGGTCCTCGCAGCCACTGGCCCCGTGCTTCTGGGGTCCGTCCGGGGCTGTGCCGGGAGGACTGCTCGCCCAGGCCACCTCCCTGTGGCCCCGTCCCACGTCCAGAGCCCGCAACTGGGCATCTGCCGCAGCCCCCTTCTGTCCTATCTCAGGGTCCCGGACCTTCAGGACAGAGGGGGTCCTGGGACGCTCGTCACCCACCTGGGGCTCTGAGGTGGCCTGGGGCGGGGAGGGGGGGGCCTTCCGAGGGGAACCCCTTCCCCTGGTGCCTCCTCGAGAGCTGGTGCTGAGATGCACGGGAGGCACCGGGCGTCTCAAAGCCCCTCTCCAAGCCTGAAAGACAGCACGACAGCACAGGCACCTTTGTCCTTGGCCCCAAACCCAAACCCAGGAGTCGGCTGAAGGAGCCGCACACCGTCTCCAGAGACTTGCGCCCGGGGCTGTGCTCCGCCCGTGGACTCGGCTGGCCCGGAACCCACCGGGGTGACCTGGGGTCTCCGCGGCTACGTCCTGGCCACGCCCCGCGGCCGCGTGCCTCCCTCTACCCCCCCACCCCCAGCCCTTCCGCTCAAAACACTTCCCGATCCGGCTTGTCCTCCAGCCCCCTCTCCGGGCTCCAGGACCTGCCATCCGCTCCTCCCTGCGCTTCTGGGAGGACTTTCTCATTTCTGCAGATGACGGTCATTTGGGTTTTTACCTTTTACTGACCTCTTAAAATTCACCCGCAAGATGACTTTATTTGGGAACGGAGGACGCGTGCAACTCAGAACAAGCAACCTACGGCAAGCCCCGGAGGTCCAGAGTGCAGAGCAGGGGAGAGGCGGCCGCCAGGGGCTGTTTCTCCTCCCTCCCGCGGGCTCCCTCCCTCCTTCCGGGCTGAAGGCGACTGCTGGTGCATGGGCTCCTCCTTCTGGATGCCGCTGGTGACGCGCTTCCGGTCCCCACGCGTCACACCTCCTCGGTCCTTCCACTGTTGCCACGGCTCGGGTGTGCGGTGAGCCCTTGGCTGGTCCCTGGGGCCCAAGGCCACCTGGCCTCCCCCCGACCCGACCCAGACGGGGATCCTTCCCGCGTCCCAACTGCTAAGCGTGGGGTTTGCCGGAGGTCTCGGCAGGTGTTGCCAAATGGCACGAGTTCCAACTGCAAAACGTGTCGTGAACATGTGCCGATGGCCGCCAAGTGCTTGCCCGTAGCGTCTCTTACGCGTAGCGTGAGTCGCCCCAGGACGGGGGCGCGTGTGCACTCCTGACCCCACCGGGCACGGTGCTTACCGTCCCGCGCCGCCGCCGGCCTCGCTTCTCGGCTTCAGCTGGCCTGCGGCACGTGCACTGAGCAGGGACAAGCCGACCGCAGCTCCCTGTTCTCGGGCTTCTCCTCGCGTTCCGGCACGCTGCCGTGCTGTCACCGGCCGGCTCTCCTGCGTCGTCTTCCCTTTCGGCGGTGTCCACTTCTGACACACGTCTCTCCCTTCCCCCTTTTACTGCTCTTTTAGCCTCCCCGCTGAGAGCTCGTTTCACTGGTTTTCCATCTTTCTTAACGTTTCCAAAGTTTACCTACTTCCTTAAGCCATCCCTACCCCCAACGGGGGGCTCGAACTCACGAGCCCAAGACCAAGAGTTGCGCGCTCTGCCGAAGGAGTCGGCCAGGCGCCCCCGCTCTTTCTTAATTTTTAGCAACTACGTTTAAGACTACAAATTTCTGAGGGTGGTTTTGGGGGCATGTAGGTGGCGTCGCACAAAAGTACGCAAGCCACTCTTGACGGGGGCACCTGCTCTCCCAAATACCAAGACTTGTGACCAGGTCACAGGAAGCGACCGGGGGCAAGGTGCCGCAGAGACGGACAGGTGGACAGAGTGCTCCCTCCTGTCGCCGCACAGTGGCTGCGGACGCGAGCGTGCCACCTTCACGGTTCCGTACGTCGGAGACACGAGGCCGGTCTCCCTGCGTGACGACCACTCCTTCCAGGAGGCCCCCGGGGCGGGGGGGGGGGGGGGGGGAGGGTCCGTCCGCTGCCTGGCCCCTTCCTCCACTGTCAAAGCCCTTCCGCTGCTGCCGCATCTCTCTCTCCCGCCTCCCTCTCGCACCTCTGAGGACCCGTGAGCACACGGGGCTCACAGGACGACCCGGGTCACCTCCCATCTCAAGGTCGGCTGCCTTATCCCTTCCACCCCCTTGCCACCCAGCAAGCACGGTCCCAGGGTCTGGAGAGGAGGCCGTTACTCTGCCTCCCACGTGGACCGAGAGGCCAGGAGAGACCATCGCGGCTGCATCGCGGCAGAGGCAGGATGCCGGGGAAAGGGGGTGCGGTGAGCTCCGAAGGGCTCTGGGTCCTCAAGCTCCTGCAGAGAACGGGGACCGGGCTGCTCCCTCGCACGCGGCCAGGAACGCCGGCTCCAGGTGCACAAGGACCCAAACGCAAATGCCCAGGATACGGGCTTCACAAGTTCATTTCCAAAATACCTTCCTAAAGTCCTGGTAGCTCTGATGAGGACCACGGCAACTAGGCCACATGAACCTGAGGAACTTGTGTGGATCAGGACACCAGACAGTGAAAAGCCACAGGATGGGACACTTGTCCTCGTCTGTGTGTCACCTCTCAGAAATTCACCTGCCGGGAATGAATTAGAAAGAGGCAAACAACCCAGCAGAAAAACAGGCAAAAACACGAACAGGCATCTTACGGGAGGAAAACCGAAATACGCAGCAAAGACGTGAAAACACGCTCTGCTTTCCTGTGACCAGGGAGATGCGGAGTCACAGCACCGAGAGAGGCCGTGGGAAGAGCCCGCACGCCAGGGGCCCGTGCGACCCCTGAGCTGTGCAGACTCGGCACTGGAGGGAGCACAGAGATCTGGAGCACGCCAACGTCCTCCCCTCGAGCCCTGGAGACCCCGGGCTTCCAGGCCCGTCTTCCCACGCAGTCCGCACTGCATCACCCAGGCCGCTTCGCGGGTCCGAGATGCACTCTGCCCCCCACCCCCACCCCCCGAGCGTCCCTCAGGTCGCACGGGTCTCAGCCGCGGCGCCGTGGGCCGGCCTAGCTGGCCGCACTTCAGACAAGGGTGCCCCTGGAGACCACTGACGCCCCTGTACTTCCTGCCCCTGCAGCTCCACGAGGGCTGAACGCGTCCCGTGTGCGGCATCCACACCCGTGGACGCCCGGGACGGCGTGAGCCGCGTCCCTCTGCAAGGGGAGAGAGGGCTCCCGGCCCCCGTCACTCTAGTGAGCTATTTATACCTTACGCTTTCACCGCAGCCGTTAGGTTTTAAGTAAACAAAATCAAATCGAACAGCGTGGCAAGCAGGGACCGTCCCACTCAGTGGTGAATCCGTTTCCAGCCCAGGCGAGGAGCAGAGCTCCGAGTGGGCCGTGCCAGCCAGCGCCCGCTCGGACTCGGTCGGCTCCAGGACCCGCCCACCCGTGCGGGAGGTCCCGCTGCCCTGGCCTCGCACTTCAGGCGGAGCCTCCCGTCTGCACCCCGGTCCTAGGCGACGGTGTGCTACCCCTACAGGGCTTTGAGACGAGCAGTGCGTGACCAGTTTCAATTTAGAAGCAAACAGGTCAGGATCGCGGCGTCGCTGCAAATAACCGTGTATAAACCCTCAGACTGAAAAAACAAATCCATATGGAGAAAACCGAGGCTCTAGCACGGTTTCCAGAGGTGCGTTCCGGAGCCTTGTACGGAAGGACTGGAGCTTCCGCAGCGCTGGGCCGGGGAGCGGGAGCGCCATCCCTCGGGGCCGGGCCGGGAGCACCGGGAGGTGGCCGCGGACTTACGGCGACCGCCTGCCGCCACACCGCCCCGGGGCCAGTTCCACATCAACACGGGACAACGCTCCACGGGCCAGAGGTCCCCACGCACGGAGGTTTTTGCAGGAAGCGTCAGTAACGTTGCTACTTGGTGCAAAAACAGGCCGTCCGTCCCCGGAGCACTGACGCCCCCGGGTACCGGCTGCTCACACCGGGAACATCACCCCCCACCTCCTTCCCACTCTCCGCTTCTTCGCTTCCCCATCCCACCGAGGGCGGTTTTCGCCGAATCAGCCCCAAACGCTCACTGCCTACCGCGCGTGCCCGGCACAACGTCGAGCCCACAGGCGCGTCGGCAGGACAACCAGAGCACGCCCAGGTTCGCTGGGGGGCCACCCCCTTTTCGGCAGCTAAGGTCACTTGAGGCCCGTTTACAGCATGGCCCTCCCTCCACAAAGCCCTTCCGGAGGCTTCGCCCGGGCCCTCGGAGCTCACGGCTCTGGCACGAGGCTGATTTGGCTGAGCACCATTCACTTACGAGTCTAAAAGGCCCTTTGTGGAAACGTAGCAGGCTGCACGCTGGGATTCGTTAACTTTTCTGTGGGTGAGCTCTGCTTCAGGATAAAAAGAGAACGGGGGGACCCCTGGGGGGCTCAATCAGTTAAGCGCCCAACTCTTGGTTTCGGCTCAGGTCATCATCTCGTGGTTCGTGGGTTTGAGCCCCGCGTCCGGCTCTGCACTGATGGTGCGGGAGCCTGCTTGGGATTCTCCCTCTCTCCTCCCTCCCTCTCCCTCTCTCTGACCTTCCCGTGACTCTGTCTCAAGATAAATAACCTTAAGGGGCGCCTGGGTGGCTCAGTCGGCTGGGCGGCCGACTTCGGCTCAGGTCATGATCTCGTGTGATCTCGCGTGAGTTCGAGCCCTGCGTCGGGCTCTGTGCTGACCGCGCAGAGCCTGGAGCCTGTTTCAGATTCTGTGTCCCCCTCTCTCTCTGACCCTCCCCCGTTCATGCTCTGTCTCTCTCTGTCTCAAAAATAAATAAACGTTAGGGGCGCCTGGGTGGCGCAGTCGGTTAAGCGTCCGACTTCAGCCAGGTCACGATCTCGCGGTCCGTGAGTTCGAGCCCCGCGTCAGGCTCTGGGCTGATGGCTCGGAGCCTGGAGCCTGTTTCCGATTCTGTGTCTCCCTCTCTCTCTGCCCCTCCCCCGTTCATGCTCTGTCTCTCTCTGTCCCAAAAATAAATAAAAAAAAAAATGTTGAAAAAAAAAAAAATTTAAAAAAAAAAAAAAATAAATAAACGTTAAAAAAATAATAATAATAAAAAAGATAAATAACCTTAAGAAAAAAAAAAAAAAGAACAAGGATTGGTTTACAATGAAAACAAACATCATCTGGAATAAAACGGCAGAATGTAAATCCCGCCTCCCGCAAAACTGCAGGCGAGGGAGTCTCATTGGCTCGACTGAAAACCGCCGCGTGACAGCGAGCCTCGAGCGAGCCGGCGTGCCCACGGCCCTGGAGGCCCCTCCGCGCCCTCTGGCTGCGGACGACCCCGAGACCGCGTCACCGTCCGTCTGACCCACCACGTGAAACGGCGCCGTGACCAGCCACAGGACTTCCTCTTCGTGATGACGTACAACAGTGAGGGCCAGTCTGTCCGGTTCTTTCTAGAACAAGAGAGCGGTGACACGAGATCGTTTCCTGCCTGGCGTCATGGCCTTCTGTCCAGCTGGGTCTAGTGGCACGTCACATCCTGAGGACACCTTCGCCTGCGCCACCGGCACGGAACGCAGGTGGAGTGTCCTGATGGCCCCGACACGGGAGCCGCGCAGAGGACAGAGGCTTTGCGCCCCCGGCTGGCGACACACACCCGCCCCACCCCACTTCCGGGGAAGCGGCTTCAATGCTGTTGCCGCGTCTCTGCAGCCAAGAAAGGTTTTCCCGACACACGCCTGTCACAGCCTCGCGCCTGCGTGCGGGCCTGGACTGTGGCGTTTATACATCGCTTCCCTCCACTGTTCACGCCGCTGTAAGGACCCACCGGCGCCATCGAGGAGACAGCAAGGCGCCCCGAGCTGCTGAGAAAAGACGCCACCCTGGGCACGACCCGCTTCTCCACCGACGCGGACGCACGCGAGCAGAAACGCAGCCACAGCCTTCCACGCGCCACACGCTCCGACACAAAGACGTTCAGATCCCATCCCACGGAAGGAGCTGGCACCGATCATAGAAGGCGACGCAAGTTCATTCCAAAGGGAAAGTTTCTTTCAGCAGATACTTTCCCGTCCGAGTGACAACCACAGTTGCAAATGCAGCCAAGGACCGACTTGCGAGCCCCCCCTCCCCACCCCCACTCCCTCCCCCTCCGCCTCACTGAGGGCAGCTCGGGGGCTGCAAGACCGGACCAGAGACGGCCCTGGTGTGGTACACTGAGGACACGGGGCCGACGGGCCCAAGGGCACCTGTACACACACACATCTGTACCCACAACACTCGTGCACGTCTGTGTATGGGCGCGAGATAAACGTCACCACGGGACTCACCCGCTCCAGTGTCATTTATCTCAAACATCCACCCTCTCGGGCCCCCGGGACTCTGTGTCAAGACCAAGAACTTAAACTTCGCACGTTCCATCATCTGCTCAACGCTTTCGTTACAAAATTAAGTTCTCTACAGGCAGACGAGTGGCAATACGAGACGTACGTTTCCATGGTAAGAATTTACAACAGGACGCAAGCCTCAGAAGGGCTTTGGCGAGCGTGAAACATTCACAGAGCTACCAGTGCAATCCTAGAAACTGAAAAATAACGCTTGCCGCATCGGGCCCAAAGAGACGAAAATCTCGACCGCAAAACGCATGCCGTGTGTCTGAAACTTTCCATAGTAAACACGCCTGCCACACCATTCAGCACACAAAGAACCCAGAGGGCGCCTATCGGCCCTTTAAGCACACACGTCGGCTGCCGTGACCGACAGAGCATGCCCACGATGGTCAGGGCACCCCAGAGGCTGACTCACCACACCGAGAGATCCTGAACTTTCCCAGAAGTCTGGCGGGAACGACCGCCCAGCTCTCTGCCGGGAGCACCCCCGTTCTCGTCTCCGTCGAGAACAATCCCACACCACTCGCTCCGCGCGGCCACGTCGAAACCGGCGGTGACGCGGTCGCACGTTTTGACTTCGCAAAGGAAGCCTCCCCACCCGACGGGCCAGAAGGAGGTGCTTTTCGAGAAGCGTGTTGGTCAACTAACGACGCGAAACTCCTCGAAAGACGCGACCCACAGAAGGAGCCACGACAACCTCACACGTGTGTGATTACTAAAAAGCAAATTAATTACTTTATTACATCTCGGTGCTTTCTTAAAATAAATAGGATGAGAGAATATCGAACATACAGCGAGAAGCACAGGAGAACAAGTTCACTCAGGACCCTTTCAGAGCACTCGGCTTGCGGCCCAGGCGGCCTCCACCACCCACTCGCAGGACGCGGCTGCCGCGGACACGGTATTTACAGACGAATCTTCGGAAGACGGGGGCGCAGACGGGGGGAGCAGGAGGGAGGCCCACAGCCCCCCCTCGGGGTCTGTAGCCTGCTCCCCCCTCCCTGAGGCACGGGGCTCACTTACCTCGTGCTCCACCCACAGTTAGGGAGCAGCTACGTTTGCCTAACTTTTCCTACGGATCTTCGGCGTCTCTACAGTTCAACACAGATTCAAGTAACACTCCCAAGAAGACATGTGCAAAACTAACGTGACTCCGGAATCTTCTGGCAGTTGGGTCAAGTCAAGGCTCAGAGCAGCTGGTCCGTCACACGGCGTCAGGACTGTGACCATGCGACGGCCAGGCAGAGGGGAGCCGCGGCGCACACCCGGCGGGGCCGAAGGCCCGTCTCCCGGGAGCATCTGGTCCGGAGAAGCATTAGCGACACGACCGTCTGGACCAACGTGGAGAGAACCCGAAGCCGCTCCACCGCAAATGACCACTTACGCCGCTTTTAAAGGCCCAACGGAACAAGATTATCAATCTGGACGAGGAGCCGCGCACTCCTCTCGGGGCGTACTGCTCTTCGGAACAAGAATCCAGACAAGTCACGGAGCGATACGGCCGCTAAAGGGACCGTCGGCTTAGCGCGTCACCTCTCGAGAGAAACATGCTCAGAGTGAACACTGGTCTACTGTACCAAAATCTGTCTTTATTAAAGTGAACAAATCATCAGAGCGCAATCCCGAACTCCGGGAGCGATGGCGGTCACCTGCTCCGCTCGTCTATTTCCAATGAGGCGAAGGCCGGCTGATGGCACCACTCACCGTCCTCGTGATTGCGTGGCAGAAAACCATCGCGTCTGTAAACGTCATCTTAGTAGGAGACAGACTTTGCAGATTTCAGTGCTTTTAGTGAACTGGGATTTTCAGTAAACGTTTTCTGAGCAGCAAAGAACAAGAATTTTTTTCAGAAATCTTAGAACTGGATATAAACATTGGCAGTAGACACAATCAATAAATATCATACAGTTTCTCAAACGAACAAGGTTCCCCCAACTTGAATTCCTTTCCTAACGACATTCAAACACCCTGACCCGAGACCGAGCCTCAGCCCTGTGACCCCCACAGGATTACAGCCGGCCGGCACGAGGGGGGGGGGGGGGGGGGAGGGGGTCGGGTCACGTGCAAAAGGGGTCGGGGTAGGAGGTGAGAAAGAGAAGACCATTTTCCATCCACACCGAGGAGAACTTCAAGTAAAGGGATCCACTGCCCGGAGACCTCGCGACACGCGCACCCCACGTCCGGCCCCACGTGGCCGGCGGTGGCCGCGAGCCACCCGGCACGGTGCCTCCTCCCCCTCCTCGCCCCACCTGGCACCCAGTGCGTGTGGGGGGCGCCGCCGGGGAGGCTTTTCTTTTGTCAACCGAAGCCTCTCTGAAAAAGGTCTGCGACTCCGCACGCTTCGTACCAAACGAACGAAAATAATAAATATCGATCCCGTCCGCGCATCCCGCAGGCCGCCCCGCTGGCGCCGGTGTCATTTACGAGTCTGGGTCTTCTTTGGCACCGCGGGCCGCTTGGGCTGCCACAGGTGGTTGTGAATAGTGAGGGCGTCCACGCTGACGGACATGGTTTTGGCCGGGATCAGGTTAAACTGTTTCCGGTCTGAGCTGTACTTATACAGTTTGTCAATCATCTTCTTGGTGATGCTCTTTGGCCCCGTGCCGGTTAACTTGTAGATTTCTTCGGTGTCGGGGTAGTAGCAATAAAGTGCTCGGAACTGGCAGCCCGCGTCCCGGAACAGTATGATGTAGTGGTTGGCGTCGCACTTCTCCAGCTCCTGTGTTGGGGAGTAAAGGAAAAGAGACAGGGACTTGAGGGCCACGCCCAACAGTCACGGCCGCCACAGCGCCCCGCGGGTGCCCTGCCGACGCCCGGCCCCAGCCCTCCCGCCCCGACAGCCAGCGCGGCAGGCGTCACGTGCCACGGAGACTCAGGTCGGGCTACGCGAGAAAAGACGCTTTTACGACGGCGTGAAGAGCCACACACGGTAGGAGCCACCCGAGGAACGCACATCGAAGCCACGCGGGACGCCAAGGGTGCCCCCGGGGGGGCCACAGCCTAAGGGGAAGGTGGCAGCAGGTGCCGCTGCGGGTGTGACGCTGGGACCTCCCGCTGCCCACCGGGGATCGGAACTCACGTGGGCGGCCGCTCCCACCGCCGCGGTCACAGCGGGCCGCCGCACTTCCGGTCTGAGGTGCGCACCCGGGACGCCGAAGCACCCATGCCGGCACACCGCACGCCCGCCAGCACGCCTGCACGCCTCGCACAACAGCACCGTCAGAACCGTCAGGAAGGCACGGACGGCCGGATGGCCTGCAACTGACGCGGCTACACGACCCGGGGCCAAGAGCCACAGAAGGAAGGGGAGCCCTCACCCGCACCCTGACACGGAGGGGCAGAACCGCAATGCTCTGGGAGAAAGGCCCCAAAAGGCCGCCCGGCGAGGGGTTGGTTCCCTTCCGCGAAACGACCAGGAGACGCGCGTCCAGCGACGGAGGGCGGGCCGGTGGGAGCGGGGCCGGGGAGCGGCCAAGCGGGACAGGGTTCTCTCTGCGCTCCCACCGCGCGGTGCCGGGGCCACCGCTCCGCCCACGGACGGGAACCCACGGAGCCCACGGACGGGGTGTGTGGTGTGAACAGGGACACCTCAGTGACGCCGCCAGGAGCAGGAACCGGACGAAAGCGGCACTGCGGGTCCTCGTTACAGCGTCTGGCCCGCTGTGCTCTGAACTAAGCGTCCTGTGTCGCAGACGTTTGTGAACAGATCCTCCTCATGCCTGGAAAGACCTATTTCAACGCTGTGCCCTCTCGCTTCCCAAGCCCCAGTCCCGGGGCTCCCGCGACCCGACCAGGGGATTCCGAGGTCACCGCCCTCCAACAGCAGCTACCGGGTTCCGCCTTGACCCCCCCGCCCCACCCCTGTGCACAGTGGGCCTTTCCAGAGGCGACGTCACGGTGTCCCCAGAACATGCTGCCTGTGGAAGCAGACAAGGACCCAGGAACTTAAAGGGTTTGTAAAAACGTGAAACGGTGCCACTGTTCTTCCTAATCATTTTTTGCTTTAGAGACGCTAATTTTTCATAAATACACATCGGTTTCGCCACAGTACACAGGCTTGTCGTTAACTCAGAGTAACACACAAATACGTGTTTTAAAAGACTCACCGGGAAAAAGAGAATCCAACTCAACAAAAATTGCATGGAAACACACACACACCGCTGGATGCACCTCCAGACACGGCCCCTGGGGGCAGCCAGTCCCGTCACCGCCCTTTCGAGTCCCCGCTCCCACCCTTGCTCCCCTCACGTCCGTGCTTGGCCCGAGCCAACGTGGCGTTCGGAAGGCAGGTTGTCCTGGGTCCCCTGCCCACAGACGCCCCGTGGGAGCTTCCTGGTGCCCTCTGCCCTCCCCTGAGCTCCTCCGGCCCAGCGGCTCACTCCCACCTGCCTGCGGCATCCTTCCCCTAACCCGCTGCCCGGCCCCCCAGGCTCATCACCTCCTCACCTACAGCACGGGCCAAGCGTGGCCACCACCTGCCGCTGCGAACGGTTTTATGGGGACAGAGCCACGCCCGTCCGTCCACACACAGTCTGTGGTGGGATTCACACTATGACATCGTGCTGAGCCCCGCAGAGCAGGAACCATTTCCTGTCTGGCCTCTTACGGAAGAAGCCGAGACTCCTCCATCAAGGGCCGCCTCATACCCTAGAATGCCAGCTGCACAGCCGGGACCTGTAAGTTTGCTCCCGGATGGACCCTCAGCACCTGGACCAGCATGAGACATCAAAGGAAAGGCACGCCCAGCCCCACATGGTGCAAAGGGCGTGGCTCACTCCACACTGAACACCAGTCAGGCTAAGGGCACGGAAGTCCTGACCTTGACTCTCTACTTCCAAATGCCTTCCGCACCGTTCTTGCTGAGACCACCCCATCTCACCTTTAAAACAACCGAGGCCCAGGGCCCCCGGGGGGCTCAGTTGGTTGAGTGTCCAACTCGATTTTGGCTCAGGTCGCGATCCCAGGGTCACGAGATCGAGCCCTGAGGCGGGCTGCGAGCATAGAGCCTGCCTGGGTCTCGCTCTCTCCCCCTCTGCCCCTCCCCCTGCTCGAGCTCTCCCTGGCTCTCTCTCTCAAAATAAAATACAGAGGGGCGCCTGGGTGGCGCAGTCGGTTAAGCGGCCGACTTCAGCCAGGTCACGATCTCGCGTCTGTGAGTTCGAGCCCCGCGTCGGGCTCTGTGCTGACAGCTCGGAGCCTGGAGCCTGTTTCCAATTCTGTGTCTCCCTCTCTCTCTGCCCCTCCCCCGTTCATGCTCTGTGTCTCTCTGTCCCAAAAATAAATAAAAAAAAAAAAAAAAAAAAAAAACAAAATAAAATACAGAACCCAAGGCCCAGCAGCGTTCTCGCGGCAGATGTGACGAGTGTTACCCGCAGGAAGGTGGCGGTCAGCGCAACTCTCACCACCGAACTTCCACCTGTGCGGTGACCTGAGCGGACAGAGCTGCTCCTGCCGCCGGGCGCCCCTCCACCCCGAGGACGCCCCTGCCGCCTCCTCCTGGCTCCATCCGCCCATCCGCCACCACCATAGCCGAGGCCATCAGCGTGCACAAGCTCCGCTCCCCCCGCTACCTACAATCACGCTGTCCCCCGCTGGTGCGCGACGTCCACCCGCCCCCCCCCCCCCCCAGCTCCGCCCGGCCCCACCTGAGCCTCCGGCTCTGTCCCAAGCGCAAGGCCCTCCGGCGCGGCTCGTCCGAAGCCTGCTCTTCCGCGCGCCGCCCCTGCGCCCGCGCCACAGAGGCTGTGCAGATGGCTCCCGTGCGACGGCGCGCTCTCCCACGGCCCAGCACCGGGGCCCGGGGACTCAGCAGCAGGGCGGCTCAGAGCCACAGCAAGCAACCACCCTCAGCACGAATTAAGTGCCGTTTTAGGAAGAACCCTTAACTTGCAAATACCCTTCGTTCTACACAAAGACTCAGCGGTTGGTAGCGCCGTGTGCCAACTGAACTTCGATAAAAAATTTGAAAACCTCAGTGCTGACGTTTGACACTTGCCTCTAATATGGAATTCTTGTGAGGCTCGTTCACTTTCCCAGCCAGACAGCAGTGAGAGATGGCGTTGTGAATAATCGGCTTGTTTGATTTGCTGCTGGGCTCCTTGAACAGCTTGGGACCTGTCGAACAGGCAAGACCCGCGACGTTAATCCCCGAAGACGCGCTCCAGGCGCACATGCACGAGAACCGACGGTCTCCCAGAGCCAAGCGGCAGCCAGCCTCCCTCAGCAAGGTCCCGCCACCCCAAATCCGTTCGGAAGAATTCTCAACGACAAACTAAGAAAAAGATTACAGTGGCCGTTAGTCTGTCCCTTTCTACTTTCTCTTTGATCCAAAAAAAGAAAGAAAAAGGAAGCAGTACGTTTTAAATTCTGAGGCTCCCCAGGACACGACACTCGGCGCGGGGCCGCGGGGCCAGAAAGGCGCATCACCCGCCATCGGGGCGGCCGGGGTCCAGCACGGCCCGCCCCACCCGGGCAAGGAGGTGCCCGTGCTCTCCACGGGGGGCGAGGCCGTTACCTGTGTACTCGGCCACGGAGGCGAGAGAGGACGCGGCGGACGCAGTTTCCCAGTCTCTGTCTGTGCTCCTGCTGGGGTTACGGCTCAGCGTGGGCAAGGCTTCCAGGGACTCAACTCTGCCGAAGGAAAGGGCGATGGGACAGGGATGGTCACAGGCACCCCCTGGCGCCCCCACCCACGCGGGCTGGTGGAACCCCGCCCCCCCCCCCCCCCCACCATCGGTGCAGGGAAATCCGAGGTGGAGACTTCCGGCAACGCGGGGGCGGGGAGGTGCCTGTCTGTCCGCTCCGCCCTGGGGATCACAACTGTAAGCTTGGGCGAAATACAAAAGCCCGACACCTCAGATGTGAGAGAGTGACGGGAACAGACCCGCTAGAGGGACGTCGGCCTCCACCAGAGGTCCCTCCGAAGGCTCCACCCCGACAGGGCGGGTCCCCGCTGGCTCGGGAAGCTGGAGGACAAAGTCTGGGACACGGGTGCTGCCGACACTCGACACTCGACACTCGAGGGACGAGGCCTCGGACAGGGAGGAGGGAGGGCACACCGAGGGCTCAGTGCAAAACCCCGGGTCTCAACAACTCCGATCCCTGAGCCGCGTCCCCCAGGGCAGTGTCCACTGAGCACAGCGAAAGCCGGTGGCACCGAGGCTGCGTGAGCTGCTCGCAGAGGAGCAGGGGCTCAAGTCTAAAGCCGGCCCCGGCGACCGACCATTAGAACAAAACCCCAACTGGGATCTGGAGTCCCCGAGACGTGCCCTCCCCGAGGCCCAGACACATGACGAGCAAGAACAAGGTGGCCACGGCCAGGAGAGGACGCTCACGGGGAGGACAAGAGGAGACAACGACACACGCAGACGAAGGGACGAGGCAACGGCAGTGGTTACGACGCCCCTGAGCAAACGGTGGGACCGACAGTCACCAGCATCTTCTCCCAGATCCCTTCTTAAGCACAAAGGAGCTTCCCGGGGCCAGCAGGACCCCTGCCCCCGCTGCCGGAAAGGCCCAGTAAGGACACGCCTGACAGGCCGTGCCAAGAAACACACACTCGCCAAAAACGCACAGCCTAAAGCTCATCGGGAGGGGAATCTTCGCTGGGGGCGGCCCGAGACAGCCGGCCTGGACTGTCAGAAGTATCAAGGTCAAGGGAGGGAGAGGAGGGCAGAGGCCGGTCTGGCCTAAGGAGGCACAGGATTCACGTGACGAGCGGTCCGAGCAGGGTCCTCGGCCCTCAAGGACGCCATGGGACGGCTGGTGACCACAGACGGGGGCTGTGGGCCCCAGGGAAGCACTATCCGGGAACTGTGGGTACCTGGGGACACGTCCTCATTCACGGGAAAGACACGCGGCTAAGGTCAAGGCTACAGACTGAAAGGGCTCCAGCTCGGCGGCAGCGGCCGGCCGCGGAGAGATCGCCCCAGAACCACCGCACACAACCCGCTGCCCCGCGCTCCGCTCCCCCTTACCGCTGGGAAGGCGTGCCCCCCGAGTGCACGCTCTCGGGTTCGGTGGTGGCCGCGGAGGCCAGGGACAGGCTGGAGCCCGACTGGGCGCGGCTCAGGTGATCAGCTGGCGAGACAAGGGAGCAGCTGCTGCGAGGCCCTCCGGGGGCCGCCCGGCCCGCCGCAGCCGCCCTGCCCGCCCCGCCTGCTTACGGGTGGAGGAGCACTTGGTCCCCGAGTCGCTGCACGACTCCTCCCGGTGGACGGACTTGGGCCGCGGCTTCCGGGGCTTGGCCTTCGGCTTCCCCAGCCCCTGCTCCTCCAAGATCTGCTGCTGCTTCCTGCGCAAATACTCCTGCTTGATGAGCTCTCGCCGTGCCTTCTCCTCCTCCTTCCGGATGCGCTCTTCCTCGGCTTTGCGCCTGCGGGACACCCGCTCCCCTCAGGCGTGGGCGGCGGCCACCGCGCCTGGTGTCCCTGCACCCCCACGTCCGACACCCCGTCCCCCGCCCCCCCCCCTGCATCCGACACCCCGTGCCCCTGCCCCCCTCGCCCCCTTGCCCTGCCCCATGTCCCCGCATCCCCGCATCCAACACCCCGGGCCCCTGCACCCCTGCGTCTGACACTCCGCGTCCCCACACCCCACACTCTGTGCCCCTGCACTCCTGCGTCCAACACTCTGTGCCTCCCACACCCCACATCTCTGTGCTCTGCACCCCTGCAACCCGCACCCCCACATCCCACACTTTGTGCCTCCGCAACCCTCACCCCTGCATCCAACACTCTGTGCCCCTGCACCCCTGCATCCAATTCTCCATGCCCCCCGCGACCCTGTGCCCTGTACCCCTGCGACCCACACCCCCATGTCCTTCACTCTGTGCCTCCGCATCCCACACCCCTGCATCGAACAGTCTGTGCCCCACACGCCCACATCCGACACTCCACGCCCCTGCACCCACCCCACGCCCCCACGCCTGCGCCCGCCTCCCCCGGTGGACACCCGGCACCCCTGCGGAGCCACACGACCCCAGGGTGAGCATTGACAGCTCAGGGATGTTGTGCTGAATGAGAGGGAGGAGTCCCAGAAGTGCCTCAGCCAGAGCTTGGCCTTGGGGCTGGGCGGGGGAGGCTGGGGCGCGGCAGTAAGGAAGGCGGGTGGACAGGGCCGCCGGCAGGGGCGGGGCGAGGCGGGGCGGGGGCGGGGCAGGCGCCCGCTTACCGGGCCTCGTCTCTCTTGAGCTCCACCTCCGCCTCCAGCTGCTGCTTCCGCACCCTCGCCTCCTCGGCCTTGCGCTGCTGCTTCAGGAGGAAGGCGGCCCGCTTCTTGGCGAGCTCGTCCTCCGCCTTCTGCTCATCCTGCGGAGCAGACACCGCGCATCACACCGAGGGACACGGCCCTCCAGGCGCCCGCATGCACGTGTGCACGGAGAACACGCGTGTCCACCGTTCTCCCTGATGAATTAGCGGGGGTTTACAGACGCTAAGATACAAACGGAAACCAGTCCCAGAAACAGCCCCAACCTGGAGCGCCTAAGGGGCTCAGGTCACAGTCTCCAGGTCTGTGAGTTCGAGTCCTACACCGGGCTCTGGGCTGACAGCTGGGAGCCTGGAACCTGCTTCAGATTCTGTGTCTCCCCCTCTCTCTGCCCCGCCCCCGCTCACGCAGTGTGTATGTGTCTCTCTCTCTCTCTCAAAAATAAACAAGCGTTTAAAACCAAAACAAAAAAAAGAAACCGCCCCAACCGGCCACCTTCCTCAATGTCTCCTACTGAAGCCAGTTTAGCCGCACGGCTGTGCCCCGGGTTTCCACACAGTGAGCTGACACCCAGATCGATATCCGTTCATTTACGGTTCGAAAGCATCGAAAACCCAACCCTGCTTCTTGCTTTTGGGAAAAGAGAAATCCTGTACCCTGTGGGAGAAAGACCGTGAAAACAGAAAGGACTCCCCACCATCCGCCTCTCTCCTCCACCTAAGGAGACACTATGAGAAAGGCAGAGACGGAAACAAAACCCCTGGGGAATGGGCCTCCGCCAGCCGTGGCTCTGAAACGTGCAGGTCACACGGGGTCCCCGAGTCGGGCCCAGGGCAGCAGCCTCACCGGCACGCGGCCCCGATCGCACCAACAGGCCCTGCCCTGTCCTTGCAACATGGGGTGGGGGGGCCCGGATCCCTCCCTGGCCCTTCGGGGGGGCGGTGGGGGAGGCCCGCCGGCCCCGCCCTGAGCGTAAGGTCCTGACTCGCCAGCTGAGAAGATGCCGGGAGCAGTTTACCTTGAAGAAGAAGCCGACCCCCGGCTTCTGGTCGCCTTCGCTGGCGAGGTCCGCGGCGCTCTGAGGGCCCTCCGTCTCCCCGTCCTCGTCAGGGGCCTTCAGGTCCGAGAGGTCCACCTCGATGAGACTGGCCTTGCCTCTGGGGGGCTCATCCACAGGGACGTTCTCCTTCCCTGAGACCGAGGGACAGCTGAGCCCCACCTCCTTCACGCCGCTTTCCAGAACTTCTTTGAGGCTCATCTGTTCGGACAGAATATTTGCGTCTTTGGAAGAAGACAAGACGAGAGTCCGCTGGTTGTTCTCATCGTGGAGGCGGTAGCCGTCAAAGAAGTACTTCTCGGGAGGGTCACCGCCAGGCTCTGCAACACCGTCCCAGCCCGGGTCGGAGGGGGTGTGGGGCGGGCAGGGCCGTAAGTGCGGGAGGCTCTCCACGCTGGGCGTCGGGGTCTTGCTGCGGGAGGAAGCCCGCCGGTCCTTGGGGACTTTCAGGTCGGCCGGCCTCCCGGAGCGGGAATTCCGAGCCTGGCCGAGACGAGGAGGTTTGCGGTGAGCGGCCGTCCCGGGCGGGGAGAGCGGCTCCACAAAGTGGATGGCCGCGCGCACCTGCTGGTCCGGGCCGCCGTGCTTGGGGCCCGGGGCCGGGGCCGCGGGCGGCTTCATGAGCAGCTGCTCCTGCTGCTGCGAGATCCTCAGGATGGCCTGCTGCAGCGTGCCGATGGTCTCGTTCAGCTTCTCGATGGACAGGTCGCACTCGCTCGCGTCCACCGCCTGGCCGGCATCCTCCAGCAGCGCGGCGGACAGCGCCCTGCTTGTCTCCAGCTCGCGCAGCGCGGCCGGGGCCGTCGCTTTACGCTGCAGGAAGACCGGGCTCTCGGCGTCCACGTCCGGAGTCCGCAGGCCGCCTTCCCTCCCCTCCTCCTTCGCGGCCGGCTCCGCCGTCCCGGAGGCCCCGTCGACGTCCTCCCCGTCGCGCCGCGCACGCTCGCCCGCCGGGCGTCCGGGCTGGCGCGGCGGGGCGGCGCCGTCCGCCCTCCCCTTCTTGACCACGTGCAGGAAGGCGGCCTTCCCCAGCTTCAACCGCTGCCGCGCGGACAGGGCCTCCACCTCCCTCTTCTGCGCCTCGATGGCCCTGCGCTTCTCCTCCAGCTGCATGCGCAGCTGCACCAGCTCGGAGGCCAGGAGGCTGGCGTGGTCCGCGCTCGGCGCGCCCGGGCTCTGCTCCCTGCGCTGCTTCCACGTGGTCAGCGGGGCCGGGCAGCTCTCCGAGGCGTCCGGCGTGGTCTTCTGGGAGCTGCTGGTGCTGGACCTGGTCTCGCAGCTGTTGAGCCTCTGGAGCTTCCGCTCCGCGAAGCTCGTCATCTTCACGCTGCCGCTGGCCGCGGAGACGCCGCTGACCTGGGACACGGCGCTCAGACAGGGGCTCGAGCGGCCGCTGGCGTCGTCCTTGTCCTCGTGCTCCCTCACCTTCATGTCCTCCTGCAGCTTCGCCGACTCCTCCTCGCCGATGTACCCGGCCATCACCACGGGGTGGTCCTCGCCGACCAAGTCCTGCTCGGCTTCCTCCAGGTCTGCGACGTCGGAGTCCGAGTCCTGCCTCAGCACGGCCCACGGCTCGGGGTCGTGGGCGCCGGGGCTCCTGGCACAGCTGACGCAGAACCTGCCCTCCGCGTCGTCAGCGGCCCTGGCCACGTGGAGAAAGAAGCCGTCGACAGACTGTCCCCGGGGGGACGGATCGAAATCACTCACCGCCTGCGGCCCCGTCTCAGCGGGCACGGGGTCCACGCCCGCGGGAGATTCCGGACAGGAGATCGGGGTGAAAGTCCTGGTCGGGTCACGGCCGCCGTGACTGCTGGGCGCCCTCTTGCGCACCAGGGGCTGGTGGCCCTCGCTGGGTCTCTTAGAGGCGAAGCTCCGTGGCCGCCCCTCTCCACACTCGTCCTCCTTGGCGATCGCCTGCTTCTCCTTGGCCGGCCTAAGCACGGCCGGCATCAACGGCTCCAGGAAGAAAGTCTCAGGCTTCCTTTCTAGGGTGTCTGCCAGTCTCTGGGGAGACCTGGCACTTGCCGGCAGGCCCCGGTCGCCGCCATGGGGAGCCACGTCCGTTCTGATGACGGCCACGAGCTCTTCATCCTCGATGTGGACGTCGTTCGGGAGGCTTTTGCCATCGGTCTTCAGCGCTGCGGGCTGGGGCTGGTTCTGCGGAGTCAGGTTAATGACACTGGACGCCAGGCTATCCTTGCTGATGGAGCGGGCCAGGCTGACGCTGTCACCGGAGCCGGGGTCCAGGTCACAGCTGGCAGCGTGATGGAGAGCAAAGGGCGCTGGCTGAGACACAGGCCTGCAACGTGGGGAAAGAAGCCTGTTGGACACACGCCACCGTCTATTCGAGAAGGGGACTCAAACACACGGAGAGACAAGGCACTAGTTACGAAAAGAGAGCACCGGCCTTACGTCTAGGGGATTTAAGCAAACCCTTCCCCGGAGCAGAGGACAACAGAGACCAGCTCAAGTCCGGCAGTTCCCAAACACTTAGGGGAACACTTGGTTTGCGCATGAAGAGGTCCCGGGACCTCTTTGTGCCCTTAAAAGCTGCCGAGGCCCCCAAAGAGTCTTCGTCATACGCTCATTGAGCGCTCGCTCCGGCAGCACAGAAGCTAGTATTATATATCGATACCAATGTTTACAGTGCTAATAACATCAGAGCTGAAACATTTCAAAAACAAAAAAAATTATGGCAAGAAAGCCATCCCGTAAGGTATGACTGTATTTTCTAAACTGAAAAAGCTTATGTGGAGTGAAACACTCTCGTGATCCTCTCTGCCGTCTGCCTCGGGATTCGATCTGTCACAAGAATGAGAAAAACCGAGGAGAGGACACCCCAGCACTGTGAGGAAAAGGTTCTGAGCCACGGACTCCCTGGGTGGGTCTCGGCGAGCCCAGCGGCCCCTGGACCCCCTCCGGAGAAGGGCAAGGTTAACCTGATGAACAATTCACACAGAAACTTCCTTGAAACACAGAGTTCACCTGTTCTGTTTTTCTGGCCATGCTACTGCTGCACCTCGTGGCTGGCCATCCACTCGGGTCAAAGAATTGGACCGGTGTCGCTGATCTGCAGGGAGGAGGAAGCAGGGCGTTCGGTATTAAGCAGCTGACTTCGTAGCATCTCAAATTCTTGCAACCTAATGCGGAAATTTCTCAAGGAAACGCGCCGTAATTCAGTATACCAGAACTGCCCAAGAAAAACAATGACAACCACGGTACAGCCTTCAAGAGTTTCAGTAAGTAACACGTGACTTAGTATTTAGTCCAAATCATGACATGAGACCATCGGACCTCTAACTAAACATCCATACGTGCAAGTCCTTGCTTATTAGGTACGACAGAACAATTTTCTGTATGCTTCACGTAATTAATGATACTTTCACCAGGGGTGCCTGGGTGGCTCAGTGGTTGGGCAGCTGACTTCGGCTCAGGTCATGATCTCCCGGCTTGCGGGTTCGAGCCCCGCGTCGGGCTCTGTGCTGACAGCTCAGAGCCTGGAGCCTGCCTTGGATTCTGTGTACCTCCCTCTCTCTGCCCCTCCCCCAGTCGTGCTCCGTCTCTCAAAAATAAATAAGTGTTTAAAAAACAAAATGATACCTTCACCATAAAGACTATACGTTCTAGGAAACATCCACACAAATTAAAATTTTCCGGACTACAATGACCAAATCAGAGTAGGAATATCCCACCGAGGACCATCACCTAATGCATAGGCTGCAGGAGGAAGGACAGAAGACCAAGGCAGGTGCAGGGGACGTGTGCTCTTACCAGGAAGGCCCTCCCCCTGCGCGGTCTTCTGCTGTCTCTGTCTCAGAGGCAGTAAAGGGTGTGACGGGCTAAAGGCAGAGGCGCCTTTCCCCCTGAATGGGAAAGAACAGGAAAAGAGAATCACCAGTGTATCAGTCTCCAAGTTCAATGGCAAATGTATGTAATAAACCACAGAGAATAAACCACAGACAGAATCACGAATCACGGCAACATACGAGAAAATCACAGGTTCTTTGGGAAAAGTTAATTATTATAAAAATTAGCCAAGAGCACCAAGAACTTCAAACCCGGGATAAATATCCCAAAACTGCCACTCAGGGACACAGTGGCTTGTGCAGACCCTCCCCTGCCTGAGGCTGCCGGAAGGAGAAGGCGGGGGGCGGGGGGAGGCCTCCCACGGCCAACCCCCCCTACTTTCCCCATCACCCCCGCAGAACACGAACTGCGATTCTGAGTGCAAACTAACTGGAGAAGAGAAGCGGACGGGGACTCACAGGTGCTCGGGCTCCTCGGGGTGCAGGCGGTGCCTGTGGCCGCCTTCGGCTGGCAGGGCAGCGGGGGGCTGCGCGTCGGCCGGGCTCGCCGCCGCGGGGCTGCCCAGGAAGCTGCGCTTGGTGGCGTTGGAGATGGGAACGGGAGGCCGACTACTCTTGTGGTGCGACGCCGTTTTAGCTGCACAAATGGCAATTTACAGAAACGTCCGTGTTATTCGCAGTTACCGAAAACTTAGCAAGAAGCGCCTAAAAAATGAAACAACCCGCAGACTTCTCCCAAAACAAGACGACTGCCGAAAGTGAAAGCTGCAACACCGGCAGGGCGGGAACCAGCCGGCGGCCCGACCACCAGCAGGGACACAGAGCCTCAGCCCAGAACCAGGGGTCCGGTGGTCAGGGGCACCCCAGGTCACCCACCCAAGTAAAACACAAACCACCACATCCCACAGCTCTCATGGGGAGGAGGGTTCTAGACGTGGCACGCTTTGACCTGGGGGACACCCCGCCCAAGTGGCACACGGGCTCCGAACGGGGTGCAGAGCAGCCAAGGGCCCCTCCACAGGCACCGCCACGCGGACTACAGGTCCCAGTGGGAGACACGCAGAGGCGGACGCTGGGCCCCTGCAGCTCCACGACTCCTGGTGACAGAAGAGAAGCCCAAGCCCGCTTAACAGGTGGGGCAACTCTGAACGCGGACAGATGCCGCAGGCTGCTGCCAGCAGGCCTGTCTTCGGCCCTGCCCCGCAGGCACGGTGCGCCTGCACACGAAGGGGCCGGGGCAGGGCTGCACCTACACGGGGAGGCGAAAGGCAGGCTCCCCCGGGGCCGGCACAGAGCCCCTCAGAGGGACCGGTCCCCAAGAAGCCAGATGCCCACGTGGTGGCACGTCAAGTCTCTCAGACCCACCGTGGGAGGACCGGTGACCCACTGAAGCAGACGGACACACGTCCCGCCTCGAGTCCGCCTTCCTGTCCGCAGGGCTCAGCCACGCCTGCAGCCGAAAGCAGCCAGCAGGTGCCCACGCCACCCACGTGATGCCAGGGACGTGCCTTACAGCAGAGAGGCGCCGGGGTGGGCCGGTGACCCATGAGCCCCGCCGTGCCCCCCTTCCCTGCCCTGCTGCCTCCAAGCCTCCCTCCCGCTGTGTCTGAAAAACCACCACCATCCTTCGGAGGGCAGCCCTTCCAGGCCAGAGCGCGCGTCGTCACCACACCCTGCAGCCAAACGCCACGAGTTTGCCCATCTCCACCTCCAGTGCCGGCCCTGCTCCCAGGTGATGGTCAACACCTCGGGGTAAAACCCCAGGGGGGCGGGGGTGGCCGGAGACTCCCGGGAAGGCACTCAGGGTCCGGTGCACAGAGAGGAGTCATGTGCAGCACGTGACCTCACAGGACACAGTGGGAAGGAGAGCAACCGGGCAGGGACCAGGACGAGGCCCTCTGCAGAGGCAGAACAGGCGACCAGCCTCTCAAGCAAGAGATGATGCTAAGGCTCTTGAGCTGGGGAAGCCAGTGACAAGGACACGGAAATGTACCCGCGTTCTTCCCCAAGCCCTGGCACCGTTCGACTAGCCTGCGGCCAACACGACGGGGACATCTGTCGGTCACCATTTCGTTACGGATTAGGCGAGGCATCTCTGCGTGCGTTTACTGGGCATTTGGAGCACCGCTTTATTGAAGTACCTGTGCAAGTCTTTTGCTTTTCTTCTGTTTTTTTTTTTTTTTTTTCTCATTGGTATAAACAAGTTTTTTATACGATCTGGGTACTGAGTATACGCTCTGGGTACAGGTATCTGTTGTAAGTTCTAGGAGTGTCTTTTCCCCTTTATAGCTAGTTTTCTTTTTTTTAACTCTTTATCTCCTTTCAATGAAAACAAAGTCTCAATTTTAAGGTGTCTGTGTTACTAATTGTTTCCTTTGTGGCTTTTTAGATTCTTTCTATGGAATCGCAAGGACATGAAGACATTCTTCCATACTGTCTTTTTTTTCCTTTTTAATGTTTATTTATTTTTGAGAAAGAGAGAGAGAGAAAGACCGAGCGCAAGCGAGAGAGGGGCAGAGACAGAGCGAGACCTAGAATATGAAGCAGGCTCCAGGCTCCGAGCCGGCGGCACAGAGCCCGACGCGGGGCTCGAACTCACGAGCCGTGAGAACATGACCTGAGCCGAAGTCGGACTTAACTGAGCTTAACCGACAGAGCCACCCAGGCACCCTTCCATACTATCTTCTTAAGTCCTTACAGATTTGTCCTACCCCGTGGCAAACACAGTTTTTTCTGCCCCACAGACAAGACTAGAGCTGCATTCTTCCCAGCCGAGGAAGAATTTTGTAGGCCATGGGCAGAACGGTGTGGCAAAAGGGGCAAGCTCCTTTGGTCTATTTGTAAAACTCCAATCACTCTCCGAACGAGCCGGATTCTGATCTTACAGGACAAGCACAGGCCCAGAGCCGCACGCTGGGAAAAGCTCTTTGAGGAACGCTCTAGGACATGATGCGAGAGCTGCAGACACGCAGCTATGAGGACAGCGCAGGTCTCTGTATTCCCAGAGGAAAGCACGTAAACGCCACTGTCGCATGACACGGCGGAGACCCGTTAAGGGCGCCCTGGAGTACTGTATTCGGCATCTCTGGGAGGAAACGGCCATCGATTCCCAGAAGGTTTGTCACTCACCATCTTTCAGCTCCTGAACATCCCTGGGCTGAACGAAATCTGGTTTGACATTCTCAAACCACCAGAAGAGCTCGGCAATAAAAACCATAACGTTCGGCTGAAAGAAAACAAACAAAAACAGGGACCCGATAAATAGTTTATTCATCGATGGTTTTAAAAAATGTGTCTTTAATAATTCATGATTACCTTCAACACTAAGGGAGCATACAGCATGTCTTCTAAGGTGAGATAAAAGCATTTGTTAAGATACTCATTCGAGAACTCCCTCAGAAGCCGAATATTATACAGACTGTCAGCCATCGACGTTACCTCCTTCAAGCATATATCTGACGGGCAAAGAGAAAACTACAGTTTATCATGCACACTCTGCTTCACAAGTGTGTTTGCATTTACATATGTGTATACACGTATATATGTGTGTGTGTATATATGTGTGTATATACATATATACACACACACACGTGCATATATACATATGATTTGAAATGAAAACATTTTAAATGAAGGGAATAGTGACGTTTAAAAGGGTAACATTAAGACATTTAAACACTGTGATAAGTAGAACAAGTAACAAGAAACACGGAAAGTAAGCTCTCCAGAAAAAGACCGGAGAATCTCCAGGCTTTGAATTTAGTTGTTAACATCTAAAAAAGCACACCAGAAACTTTGAGATCTTAAGCCTGCGGTTCCAGAATGGAGAGTACCGTCACTTTTCAGTTGATAAAGGACACTGCTGCATAAAGCTGTTAACATTTTACCAAGTTTCTTGCACCCACTGGACCCCTTGCATGAGGTTATCTCCACCGTGGGGGCGGGGGGGGGGGGGCAGGCTACCCAAGGAGTAGTCCAGAATACCACCGTTCCCCCCAAACCAGGAGACGACGCGTAGCAGAGGTCTCCCTCCACGAAAGAGGCTGGGGACGGCTGGTCGGCGGCATCTGGGGCGCTGCTCTGCAGGCCGGTGGCGCCCCCACCGGACCAGCACCGCCAGACAGCTACACACAGCTCAGACTAAAACGGAAGGAGCCGCGCAGATGACTTGAGAGAACTCTGCCTGCCAATACACGTAGGTAAGAAAAGAACCGATTTAAAAATAATTTTTTTAAATAATTTTATTCTTCAGAAGAAATCACCGGGAAGAGTTCAGAAGCACAGATTACATTTGCGGTGCCCCAAATGCACGACGACGAAGTCAGTCCTCCGCCGCGTCCTGCACGATCAACACAAAACAGTGTTCTAAGCGGACTGACTACGCACGGGCACCACTAACAGCTGCTTCCTTACTTTGCGCTGATTATGAAACATCACAGATATCGGGATCAGACTCCCAAGGATCGTCCGCTCAGACGGAAGCGTTACCACCACACCTTCTCTGATTCAGATCTCTTCCTTCAGTAATGAGACGGCACCACACCCGCACCCCCACGGTAAGGCTCTCCTCCGCCGGAGACCGCTGCCCGTCATCTAACACTTCAGTAAACTCTTAATTTATTTATTTTGAGAGACAGAGACAGACAGACAGAGATCGAGCAGGGGAGTGACAGAGAGGGAGCGAGAGAATCCCAAGCAGGATCCACACTGACAGTGCAGAAGAGCCTGACACAGGGCCTGAACCCAAAACCACGGGACCGTGACCTGAGCCGAAGTCAGACACTCAACCGACGGAGCCACCCAGGCGCCCCACGCACCTCCGTGAACTCTTAAATTTCAGCAGCCACGTTTTCTCTCCACGGGCCCGTTTCTGCCCACTTACGGCACACCTCCATCCAGGACACCGTGTTCCAGACGCTCTCCTCCAGCGCCGAGTCGTGGCCACCGCCCTCTCTCATCTCCACCGTCTTCCCTGCTCACCTGCGGGGCCCCTGCAGGCTTGGCCTCGTGTTCACACCGGTGCCTTCCTCAAGTGTCGGGGGACCCGTGGCCACCCAGAGTCGAGCGCGGGGCACCGGGACGTGGGCCTCACGGTAGGGGGGCGGGTGGCGGCAGGGGTCTCAGTGATGGCCGCCCAAGGGCAGCGGCTGTGGGTCTTTGCCCGAGGCCAGATTCTGCAGAGAAGCGTCCTTCCCGGTTTTTTAGCACCGTATATCCACTCACTTAGTCAACGACACAAAGTCGGTAAGACGACACGAAACGAGATATGAAACACGCTCCCTTGAAAAATCACTAACACGAAGAAACGCTGGTAAAAAGCAAAGGTCTTCAAGCACCTTCGTTCGTGCCACTTGAGACGGCGAGAGCAAGCAGGAGCCACGGGAGGCGAGCCGACACCCCTTACACATCAGGAGTGTCACACGGCAGTCCGGCGGCCACACACGTTAGGAAACGCTCATCGCGTAGGTGCACTCACGTCTGTCACCGGACGAAGTCGCCCCGATACCGCGATCGTCCCCGTGCCCCTCGTCCTGTGGCTTGTTCTGTGCCCCTTCACCCTCTGGCTCTTTTGTCCGCGCCCGCCCACCCCCGCAACGACCAGTTCGTTCTCTGCATTTACGGCGACTTCGGCTTTGTTCTTTACACGCTCCACACACGTGAAATCAACACTCTTTATCTTTATTATTCCTTTTTTCTTATTTCACTCAGCCCAACGGCCTCCAGGTCCGCCCACGTGGTCGCAGATGGCAGGGTTCCGCTCTTTCTCGTGGCCGCCTGATATTCCACTGCGTTTGTGAACCAAGTCCTGTCTACCCGTCAGTGACCCCTTCCCCGGCTGGAATGTACGCAGCCTCCTGGGGCAGGCGGACGGAGATCAGGCTCGCCTCCCAGCGTGAAGAATTCTACACAGAGCACTGATGCGGCGATCACCTTGTACCTGCCGGGCCGTGTGCGACACATCTGCGACTCGAGCCGTCTGGCTCGGCTGCCCCGGGAGCGCGGGCCCATCTCTGAGGCGTGTGGGGAGGAGGTCACCGCGGGGTCCCACGCCCTGGGCGCGTCCATTCCCCTGCCTCTGCGGGATTCTGCGGGAGCGAGCCGGCCTGCTGCCCCGGCACGAGCCCCCTGCCCTCCTCGCCGCTCCCTAACGAGGTGCTTGCCGCTCCGAGACCAGACGTGCCCCGTCTCCTGTCTCCTCCCAGACGGAGCCTGCACTTCAGCCCCTTCCTGGTGTCGTGATCTCCGACTGGCGGGAGAGAGAAGACCACCCCCCACTCTCCTTCCTTCAGCATTCTTTGGCTTTACCTCTTTTCTACCGCACGACACGAACCGAGTTCGCGCTCATTTTCCAGAAAGTGCCCTGAGGCCCCCGGCTCTGGCCTGCGTGTGTGTGTGTGTGTGTGTGTGTGTGTGTGTGTGTGTGTGTGGTGCTCGCTCATTATGCAGTCAGTTGTCTCCTCAACACCGGCGTGTCCCGGGCGCCAGGTCTGCTGGCTGGGACGCGTCCCCGAACAAAACGGATGAAAACCCTGCCCCTCGTGCAGCCCGCGCTAGACGACTGCGCCGAGCCTGCGACTTTGAGCCACGAGCACGTGACAGTGTCCTCTTTGGTTTCCGAGCATTGAAGAGTTGAGAGGTTTGGAGAAAGACATCTCGCTCTGCCGCGCCGCGGGAAACCTGTCGTGGTCTGCGAGCTGCTGAGGCTCCTTCTGGGGCCACGGTCAAGTCCAGTTTTTACACACGCGTCCGGGCTCGGCTATTCTCAAAGAGCAGACGGCGTCGCGGTCAGCACGCTGGCCCACGCCGTGACTCCTGCGCTCCACATCCCGTGGCCTTCCTCCACTCGCACCTGCTTCGTCAGCCAGGCCCCGTGACCGAGCTCGGGAGTGAGTCCGCTCGCTGCTCCTGAACGTCCGTCGTGTTTCTGACCTGCCAGCGTGCCAGGGCCAGACGCGACAAGGCTTGACACACCACCACGTCCTTGCGGGCTATTCCTCCTCTTTCGTAAGGACCCCCTCCTGCCAGGAGTCTGCTTTGTCTTAAGACCCCCAACGGATCGGCCAGAGGCAAACGCGGCAGGAACCGCCCGACCTGGCGAACCGCAGGCAGACCTGAGCAATACCGAGGATGCAGAGGACAACAAAACCAGGTGCTGAGGGCCCCGGAAAGTTCCATCACACGTTCAACAAGCTCGTGCCCCTGTCTGTCTTAGTGTTCCCACCGCCTGCCTTCTGTCCGCCGTCACCGTGAGCATCCGGTGTCTCCTTCCAACATCCCTCCCGCCCACGCCCGGGTGCCAGGCCTGTCTGTCACCTCTGCCGGTTCTGCGCAGGCTGTCGGCCCACGTGGTCCTCCTCTCCCACTGGGCTCATGTGCGGCGGCCGGGGCACCCCCCATACAGCAGACCTCCCTCCTGCCGTGACCCAGGGCTTGCACTAGTGCGAGACTCCGTTCCACCAGAACCTTCCCCTTGCCACGCGGGCAGCCTCTAGTTCAGCCCCTCCCCGTCCGTGACGCGGTCTGGCAGCTCCGTCTCCTCGAGAAAGATCCCTGGCCCAGGGCCCGGGGCCCCTGGCATCCGACGCATCTCCGGCATCTGTCCCAGGCCGGCAGATGGGCCTTTCCTAGCCCTTCCCAGGGTCCTGGTCACTGCCCCCAACCACACACAGCCCCAAGGCTAGAGGGGCACGGGAGACCAGACAGGACTCGGGGCAAACAGGTGTCGACTCGGAACTCGGGACTGTCACTGCAGCGTAGAGACCCTCTGGAACCTGAGTCTCCCCCGCTCTTTCAAGTTCTGCTATTGTCTTATTTATAAAAGACGCTCTATCCGGCACGCCCGTACTTGGAGCAGGACCGACTCCCGCTCCGTCCTCTGGTGCCAGGATCTAAGACCAGTATTTCACGGGCGGGGGAGTCGTCTGGCCGTGCTCTTGGCCCGTACCTCCCTCCTTCAGAAAGAAGGACGCGCAGCACAAGGTAAGCCAGAATTCCCGTTCCCGAGGCCCCGCACGCGGGCACTGTCGGGCGGGGAGCGCCTAAGACACACGCTGGCACCGGCACCACTCGGGCACGAGCCACTCAGAGACGGACCCTGCACCTTCCCAGCCCCCAAGCAGCTTCCAGGTGCTTTACATCAGCTGCGGCGGGATGGACAAAGTCCTCCCCGTTCTGGAACTTAAGAGAAGTCACGTACCCTTAACACTCTACAATTTCTTCGCGGGATACAACTGCAGGTTAAGCGTGAGCACACGACCCGCTAACGTCCCAGCCGGCGTCTCAGCGAGCCGCTTCCCAGGCTTTTGCGCGTGTGCATCAGGCTGTGCGTGACGCTGCCCGGGCCTCGCGCCCACCCCGGGGGGCGCTACGCACTCACCATCCAGCTTCATTTGCTCGGGGCAGTAGTAGTGGACCACGGCCAGGAGGGCGGCCCCGTCACTGCCGTCTCTCATCAGGTCTTCCAGCAGCGGGAAGTAGGGCGGCTGCCTCGCGGACAGGTGCTCTCGGCGATAGCGCACCTGCGGGCGACAGAAGGAGAATGGTCCACGCGTGACGTGCCTCCACGACCCCGGCCGCTACGGGCGGGCCGTTAAATCTAGAACTGCCCCGATGCCCGCGGGATGATGTTTCGAACAATGGCGATCATACGGAAAAGCTCACACGTCTGGATGACGTACTCGGCCTTGGACACACACGTCAAGATCCAGGGCACTGAGCGCCACGGCCACGCTTGGGGGACAGCAGCGAGCTGCTAACGGTGCCAAGGCTGTCCCACGCTACGGGGCGCGTGAGACCGGATACGGAATGCGTGGCTACGCTACCGAAAGCCGCATCCTCTGAGCAAGCGAGAAACAAGTTAAGCAGTGACCACCCTAATGCTCCGAAGACCCACCTGACTGTTCCTTTCCTCCGCATCATCGGCACGAACCTCAGCCAGTAAGAAAAGCGCACGACAACGTTAACGTCTGGTCTGAGAAACTCCCCAAACCGGTTCGACAAAATTTCATAGAAAACATCCACCGGACCCTTTAATAAACGCAACGAAGCGTAGGAAACCGAATGCACGCGAGGTGCCACGTAAAACAGGTGCTTTTCCAAGGTTTCCACACTTGCGCCTCTGGAGGGCAGGGTATGCACGCCACCCCGAGCCTCTCCGCGCGGCCCCCACGGCACCGCGTCAGGTTCCGAGCGTGCAGACACGCAAGCCGTCCGGGGAAGGGGGGGCCTGTCCCGGACGTCCTGCCGCGCACTCCGTCCCTCCTGCGTTAACGCTTCCAGTCTGGACGCGCCTTCTCCAGCGGGAGAGAATACACGACAGAAGCGGGAGAGAGGAAACCAGCAGTCTGTGCTAACGACTGTGGGTCGCTGAGAGCTGCACAGATGGGTTCAGCCCGAAGAAAAACCATCTCTCGGCAGTCGAGAATTTAAAGTCGTCTGAATAAATACACAGGGTGATCGATGCTGGAATTGGGTATAAAACACGCCTAACGCATTCTTTCAAAACGGGAATGCGGTTTATCCTGTGTCACCCAAGTCTGTGTTGACGGAGACCTTAACTTGTTTCTCGAGGCCCGCGGCGGGCCCGGGGTGCGGCATGCAGGGCGTGGGGCATGCTCCAGGCCAGGCTTCCACACAGACCACACGGCACACATGGGACGGAGCACGGCATGCGGTGAAGCAAATGGTTTCTCCACTGAGCACAGATGGCATGTGTGTAACTGAACTCAGGGGACACAGCTGAACTCTGGGGCCCAGGGAGCCCGTGTAGGACCTTCGAGTCAGGCTCCTAAAACCTCCAGGCTGCAGAGCAGCGGGCTGAACCATCCAAGCCTGCCGGCCTGGCCACACCCGCCCGGGCTCGTCCTCACTGGCCCGTGTGCTGTGGGCTGGAGGCACAGCCATGGCCACTGGCGTCTCCAAGGAGACCCGGACGCTCACCGCCCTTGGTCACGGTTTTCAGCTTCTACAAACCCCTCAGCTGAGACTTTGCTTCCTACAGGACAGCTCCATTTCTGACGCTCTCTTCACTAAATAACACAGGTTCATACTTAGCGCTGTGGCCTTCAGGATTCGGGAAGTTAAGAGACACGTAAAGATTCACAAAAATGCTTTCCTCTGCTTTGTTACTAATCCATCTCAAAGAGAAGCAAAATTATCCACAAAGTTGGCCACAAAGCAGAACACATCACTGCTCACGTGGGTCGGATTTACCAGCTTACAGCCGTGGTCTTTCCTTTATGATAAAACTCTAAGGATAACCTGGTCTGAGTAATTAAACTAAAGGAACACACAACTGAAGGGGTGTGCAAAAAGGTGTGTTCTAAGACTTCACCGCAAAATGCACCCCTTGGAGTAGCCGGTGTTTTTCCACAGGAATGGCCATTAGCACGCTGGTTCTGCTCCCAGAATGCACCACCAGGTGGGGAGCACAGCTAACGCGGTAGGTCCAAGTCACTAGCTCGTAACTTTCCTTTTACCCGAAGTTAACTTGGATCCCAGAAAGCCTGCATCCACGCTGACCTAACTCAGACCCTTTCCCCACCCCGGGCAGGCAGGCGGGCAGCGGGGGTGGTCCCGACACCCAGGGAGCTGTCCCTAGAGACAGAAGCCCCTCCCTCCCTTCCACAAGGCCCTTGGTCCTCGGACGACCCACGTGACACTTCCTGAGCGAGATCACATTACATACCACCATCAGGGAAGGTAACGTCAGGACAAAAAACGTAGACAGTAACTCGGGAAATGAGACTAGTCTCATTCCCTCCTTCCCTCCGGTGTCTGCGAGAAGAAAGAATGTCCGTTCGTTCTCCCGTAAAGAGTAACTAAGTGTCCGTTAAGAAGAAACACAACCCTCAGTCTCTAAAACTACCTAAGAAACCGGGCAAAACCAAACTGGGCGTGTCTACGGAAAGCCCGCTGAGCCCAGAATCGCGTTCTCGCTAGTACTGCAGGGAAGTGACGACAATACCAAGGAGGACACTGGACAAAAGAGGCAGGTTCAGGTGTGAGCAGCTGTTTAATGGAAGCGAGTGATTGCGACAGGATGGCCGTCTGGATGCAGCGGGTGCGCGGAGGTCACTTACGGGCACTAACTTCCAGTACCACTTGGAGGGGGACTGCGCGGGAAGCAGGGAAGGAAGGCAGGAGACGGTGTCAGCGGGCGGGCCGCGTCCGGACCGCGTCACGCACACTTTCACACAAGAGTCACAGGAGAGCCGGGTGTCCTCTGACAAGTGAGACCCGCCCAGGGCGCATGACCTGGATGCCCTGTATCGTCACACGACCGAGGCGGAGGGGACACAGGCACCTCCGCGGGACGCTCGGCGTGGACTGGCCACCACAAAGGACAGCTGCCAACTGCAACTCGGGGGGTGCCGGGCGTGTCCCCTGTGCCCACGTGACGGACAAGGAGGCTCACAGACATGCGGCCCGGGGTGTGCTGCCCACGGCCTCCCCCCCCCCAGCCCCCCCACCGCTGGCAGTGAGAGGACCAGGTAAGGGGTCGCAGGAGACTGCAGACGTGGCCGGGTCACATCTCATGCGCACTTAGGGGATGGGGATTCAGTCACACACCCGCTTGGCCAAAAACCACTATCCCAGGGGAAGAAAAGGGCGGAAATGACCAGAACGCGTAGCGCGCCACCTGTGTCATTTCCACATCCATCCGCCTGAAGTCCACGCAGGCTCGCAGAGGCGCACCAGCGGCTACGCTGGACCTCACGGGGGACAGACGCGGTTTTCAAGGGCACCCTGGACAGGAGGCAATTTTCTCCCCATTTGGTGAACCTAGAAGCCAACTCCCGGGTTGTCCCGTACGCCCCGCCTCCTCGAGCTTCAATGCGCCCGACCTCTCCCTCGCCCTCCCCAGTTAGATACAAGGCCACCGCCGTGCAGGGACGAAAGAGGAGCACACGGTCACGCCCACCACCAGGGCCACTCGGCGGAGACCTGGGAACGCCCTCCGGGCCGAGTACAAATAGAGGAAGCTTAAGTGGCGAACTCGGACAAACTTCGTGACAACCGCGAGCCTCACCAGACGCGTTCCGGGAGCGTTAAGGGCACCGTTTACCTTTTGATGAGCCGGACTTTCCAATAACTGCTGTTTTAGCTTGACTTCTTTCTCTGTTATCTCTCTCATTTTAAGATTTACCTGAAGCAGAAAAAAATGCATTAAAAGGGTAACAACTTTTTCTGTGGGTTGTATCAGTAGCTTCACCTCCCGCCCAGAGAGCCCACCTCGCTCGTTGCAGTCTGACTCTCAGACGCACGTTGGGAATAACTGGTTTAGGCCAATTCCACAAATGCAGAAATATACGGATTCCACACGGTCTGTGCTGGGCGAGACCCCAGAGCTGGCCTGCAGTTCCAGGAGACACTCTGTGCCTCCACACTCAGGCCACACTCGTGGCCGCCCACAACAGGGCCAGTGAGCCACGCCACCGAATGCCCGGGGTGCTCAAACAGCGCGAGCTGCCACCATCAGCAAATGCCGCCGGTAAGACAGCGTGGGGCAGACGCTCCCGCCGAGGGCCTAGGGGGTGGCTCGCATGTTCCCTGACCGTTCGCAAGTAACACCAGATAAACTTCAATCGTAAAATGTAACCGTGCACTCCCTAGCTAACACAACTTCTTAGAAATTATTCTCTCCTGGAATGATTAACCCAACGATAAAATCAAAACTACAGTTACAGAGTAAGATCGCGAGGAAAGACACTCATCAATGCTTCGAGGACATGGTCAAAGCTATGAGATGAAAAGACACAGAACCGAATGTTTTACTAAACAAGAACACAGATAAACGAACTCATGCAAATCAAATCAAGAAGGTAGAAAATTTGTTTTGAAAATATGGTAAAAGGAAAATCAATACAGATAAATTTTAAAACAAATGAATCAGAATAGACAGTGGGGGTGCCTGGGGGGCTCAGTCGGTGGAGCGTCCTCCTTCGGCTCAGGCCATGGTCTCGCGGTTCGTGGGTCCAAGCCCCGCGTCGGGCTCTGTGCTGACGGCTCGGAGCCTGGAGCCCGCTTCGGATTCTGGGTCTCCCTCTCTCTCTGCCCCTCCCCCGCTCACGCTCTTTTTCTCAAAAATAAATATTAAAAAATTCTTCTTTGAAGGATAGATGGATGGATAATATAGCAAGTATTATAAAACATTATTTGTAAAATCTGGGTGGTAGGCACATGCATGTTCTCTGTGTATCTCTTCATGTTCGCAATTTTTCACAATAAAACCTTTTCATACGATCTGTTTCTGTCATATGCAAGATAGTTTCCTAACACGGAAAAGGTTTTTCTGATTAGATTGACGGCGATACCAACGAATGTAATCTTTGATACTGTTCATGAAACGTGACAACGTCGCAAAGACCTACACAACCCTCCCTGAAACTGTTTTCCAAATGACCAATGTGCGATGTTACCAAGGCACGGTGACTAAAAGCCAGGAAGGACACAAGAGCCACGAGTGGACTTTAATATAACCGAGGACAAAGGTCATGGAGTTAGCATCCAGAACATGTAGAAGAATTCTCGTAACAATAAAAAGACAGAGGATCCGAAAAGGTGTCTCTCCGGAGGAGACCTGCAGGTGGCCACGCGCACGAGCTCGCAGGGGCTCCCCCCGAAGGAGATTCGCACCTGAACCACAACACCTCACACCCTCCAGAACGGCTAGAATCAGACAATCAGAAAGCAAGCGTCCGTGAGGATGTGGGACACTGGAGACCGGAGATGCCGCCGAAGGGGTAAGAAATGGCGAGGCTGCTCTTTGAAAAGGTCAAGTTTCCACACGCTTCGGCGATCCCATCCCCAAACACCCAAGAAACAGGACAGCACAGCACACAAACCTCGTCCACAACGACCACAGCAGCATCCACGAGGGCCGAGGACGGGCACAAGCGTCCCCCGGCCGAGGAGCGGCACGTCCGCCACACGAGGGAGCGGAGCACCGTCGCGGGCTACGACACGCTCCGGCACGGGTGACAGCTGAAAACGCGATGCTGAGTGCGGGCGGCCAGACGCAAAAGGCTACCAAGCGTAGGACCGCGCTGACCCGAAATGCCACGGTCAGCAAGGGTGCAGACAGGAGGCAGACCCGGGGCGGCCAGGGGCCGGGGCGGGGATGGGCAGTGAGTGCCGACCGGAACTCTCCGGATGTGATCAGAACGTTTGGAACTGGCGACGACAGCTGTACGACTTCGTGAATATGTTAAACGCCACTGAACTGGAGACTTCAAAATACTGCATTTTATAACCTCGATCTTATCCCAAAATTTTTTAAGGAGCTAACTGATAAGAGTTTCAAGTTCCACACTGCAATTAACCTCTGAGATACTACTACCTGTCAAGTTTTGGTGTCGAATCAAAAGCAAACGAGCACGCGGACTTGCAGGGAAGAGGACGGAGCGGGACGACCCCAAGCCCCCCGCTCGTCAGTGCGGACGACCCAGAAATCGGCCCGCAGACCGGCAGCACGGATCCCACGGCTAACCGTGCAGAAGCGGCCGCTTGGACATCAGAAGGGAGGACGGCATTCTGCACACCGTAATCTCCACAGAACGTAACGGCGCTCACTCTCCCACCCACACGTACTTGGGAAGCCAGACCACCTCTGCGTGCTCCCACGCAAACGCTCTGGGAAGGCAGGCAAGAGAGTCCGGCTTCCCTTGCAGTAAGCCAGATATTAAAGAATCGTACAAATTTGTAAAATACCATTTCCTCTTTCAGAAAATATAGTTATTTTTGGTAAAAAAAAAAAAAAAAAAAAAAGGAATACGTGATTTATATTAATATGAAATGAGTTTTGTTATTTTTAAGCAAATTAATAAAAATTTTAAATTTTGTGGTTTTTTTAATGTTTATTTTTGAGAGAGAGAGAGAGAGTGTGAGTGGCGGAGGGGCAGAGAGAGAAGGAGACACAGAATCCGAAGCGGGCTCCAGGCTCTGAGCCGTCGGCACAGAGCCCGACACGGGGCTCGAACCCACGAAGCCAAACTCGATGCTTAACCAACTGAGCCACCCAGGCGCCCCAATGTTTATTTATTTTTGAGTGACAGACAGAGCATGAGTGGGGAGGGGCAGAGAGAGGGAGACACAGAACCCGAAACAGGCTCCGGGCTCCCAGCTGTCAGCACAGAGCCCGACGTGGGTCTCGAACCCACGAACCGCGAGATCATGACCTGAGCCGAAGTCGGACGCTTAGCCGACTGAGCCACCCAGGCACCCCTAAATTTTCTTGTTTTTAATGTCTAATGTGATAAATACTGGCAGATTAAATTTTTTTAATTCTTCATAATCCAGTTTTTGTAAGAGTGTAAAAGGGGACCTAAGGCCAAAAGTTTGAGAGCTCCTTATCTACACAGAGGAATGAAGGGGAACAGAAATGGAAACTACGTGGATAAATATTCCCTAGTTCCGATCACCTTAAAACACGCCTAACTGGACAACCGCTGAAAACAGAAGTCCCGTGATTTCGCTGAGGCCGCAGCAAAGTAGGTGGCAGCGGCACAGCGGCCAGGGAGGCAGAAGCCACTGCCGATGAGCCGAGCGACACGGCATCACTGTGCCCGAGGGCAGACGGTGAGGACTAAAGCCTGAACCAGCCCCAAGAACTCCTGGAGAAAAGGGAGTGCCAAAAAATGCCCAGTCTAAAATAAGCCAGAAGAGAAGAGAGAAGAAGACAAAATGAGATGGACGGAAAGCCGACGACATGTCAGACCGAGAAACCTCAACGGTCACATTAAATAGAACTGGTCTGAACAACAACAACAAGGCAGATTCTCGGACTGAATAAAAGAGCAGGGCCAACTCCCCGGGGTCCGTAGGAAACTCGCTTTAGGGAGCGCCTGGGGGGCTCAGGTGGCTGAGCAGCTAACTCTCGACTTCAGCTCAGGCCGTGATCTTGTAGTTCGTGAGTTCGAGCCCCGACTTGGGCTCTGCGCTGACATTGCGACCACACGGGGCCCACTTCTGATTCTTTCTCTCCCTCTCTCTGCCCCTCCCCTACTCGTGCTCACTCTCTCTCTCTCTCTCTCAAATAAATAAACTTAAAACCAATATTTTTTTAAATAAACGAACTCGTTTTAAGTAGAAAGAAGACAAGAGGGGCACCTGGGGGGCTCAGTAGAAAGAGGATCTGACTCTTGATCTCATAGTTCCAGAGATCAAGCCCCGAGACAGGCTCTGTCTGCACTGACAGCTCAGAGCCTGCTTGGAATTCTCTCTGCCCCTTCCCCACTCACACTCACTCTCTCTCTCAAAAGAAATACATAAACTTGAAAGGAAGAGAAAGGAAGAAAGAAAAAGAAAGGACAAGAGGAAGGGAGGGAGGAAGGAAGGAAGGGGGAGAGGGGGAGAGGGGGAGAGGGGGAGAGGGGGAGAGGGAGAGAGAAAGAGAGAGAGAGAGAGAGAGAGAGAGACACAACATGAGAGGGGCTCCTGGCAGGCTCAGCCGGTGGAATGTGCACCTCGGGGATCTTGGGGTCATGAGTTCGATCCCACTGGGTGTCGGGATTACTTAAAAATTAAATTTAATTAAATCATTAAAAGAGAAGAAATTAAATAGAAAACAATAGAAGAAACCAGTAAAAACCTAAAGCAGGTTTTTAGATTAGAAAGATTGACAAGCCAGACCAACCCAAGGGAAGGAAAAAAAGTGACAGAAATTGCCTGGAGCAAGAAAACAACAGGGGGCATCGCTACAGACACACACACACACACACACACACACACACACACACGTTTAAAGGACAGTCATTTAATTCAACGAGGAAAACACAGTTGAGAAATTCCTTGAAAATCACGGGTTCCCAAAACGGACACGGAATGAAATACAAAACCTGAAATCGGGCAAAATACCAGAACACGCACCTAACAAAACACACACAGGTGTGTTCAGCGGCGAGGGGCACGCAAATGAAAACCGCGGGAGGACAGCCCCGCACATCCACTCGACGCCAACCGCTGACAGACAGACTGTCGCACGTGCTGGCACAAGCCTGGAGCGGCTGGAATTCTCTCACTGGCGCTGCTCAAAGTGGTGCCATCACTTTGGGAAACACCTGGGCAGTTCCTCGTAACGTTCACCGCGACTTTATCACTGACCCAGCGACTCTATGCCTAAGAACGTGACCCAAAGAAAGGAATACGTGTCTCAGGTAAGACTTGCACACACAGGTTCCCGGCAGCCTTCGTCAGCACAGACCAGAACTGGAAACGACCGCAGCGTCCACCGGCAGGGGAACGGGTAAACCGCGGTCTGTTCGCGCGATGGAATTCTCCAGAGTGTAAAAAGAAAACCACTGCCAGATGCGCTAACGCGGATTAACTTCAGAATCACTTTGTTCCGTGAAGGGTACATACGCATGACCCAGTTTTATCAAGACCTAGAAGAGGTAAAACTAACTTCTAAGTGTAGAAAGCACATCGGGGGCAATCCGGGCTGGAGGGCAAACTGCAAAGGGAAACAAGAGCTCATTTAGGGCGATGGAAATGGTGCCTTGTGGCGAATGTTCAACAGCAGTCACTGGTCAAACTCAAAGAACTGGGCCCGTTCGCTGCGGGCAAATCATACAGCAGTGAAGCTGGGTTTTGTCTTTCAAAGACTACAGCAACGGGCTGGGCGGCGCGGCGGTAAAAACGTCAAAAGCCACGGCAAGATGGTCACGGTAAAAGTCCACAACTCTGGGGACAGAGGACAGCTCAGTCCCTCACCCAAAGAGCAGGGAATCTGGGGGACGGCTTGGTGGTGAGCCCCAATCCTGGGGAGGGCAATTTCTACCCCCCAGAGGGCCTGATCGGCCAGGGGGAGGGGGGAGGGGGAGAGGGAGAGTGGTCCCTGGAAGTGATGCACATAAAAAGAGAAAGAAACTCACAGCAGTCACCTGACAGGCCTGACTGTGACTCCAGAGCTGCGGAAGAGGGGGAGAGCACCCAGACACAGAGCCAAACACGAAAAGGAAGCGAACCCACAAAAATACCTTCCCGAGTGAAAATGGCCAGCACGGAGGTGAGAGAGCCTAAATGTGCACTATTCACACAGCAGAAATCTTGGGAACATTATCCACAACCACAGTTTCAAAGGAGATCCAGATCTTACGAGGCATCAAAGACTGACGCCGAAGGGAAAACTCACCGCACGTGAACCCTCAGGAGCCCGAACCTTATCAAACATGGAGGCCGCTTTCGGTGGGGAGAGAACCCAGCCGCCAAATGAAGGTGGGAAGGCTTCTGGACCCGGCTCTAAACTGTCAGGCACCAGAGGACCCACACTGCAGAGGCCACGGCCACTCTCCCTGAAGGAAAAGCTTGGGGGAGCTGACACCTCCTCTGAGTCCAGGGAAAGACCCTCAGTACACAAAGCATGGAGGCACATCTCACCCCGCATCAGAGCTCACATCCGAGAGGAGCCCCCCGACCAAGTGCTGGAAACCTCCTCAGTGAGCGCACCCCTCACCTGGCACCCGTGAATCCGCGCCGGAAAGAAACCACATGGAGGCAGCAAGTGTGGGGGAGCCCTTGGCCAGAGCTCACCGCTCAGTCGACATCAGAGAATGAGAACACACACAAGGGGAAATCTATCAACGTAAGAAACTTAGTTCATTTGGAAATGCTACGGAAATACAAAATTTGGAAAACACTGAATGAAACTATAAATATTAGGCAAGGACCAGAAAGGCCACACAAAAAAAACAAAGCAAGTACCAACTCCAGGAAAACCGAAGCGTGGCACAAGAAAAGGGACATGAGCTGTTGAAAAGTCATACCTGGTCATCTGACTACAGACGCAACCACGGTAGGCCGTGTGACCACGGTGGACCAGCAGGGACCAGACGGGAGGGTCACGTGAGCTAGCAGTCAATCGGAAGGCCACGCCTGCCAGAGGCCGATGCAGAGTCAGAAATACAGTGCACCTCTTTGAAAGACAGAGGTTAGCACCAGAAAACGCACGTCAGCAGATAAAGGCTGCACCACATGAAGATCATCTTCCACACATCAGCCAAGTCCACAGGCAAACGGGCGGCAGTGACCGGGAAAATCGTCTACACAAATACGGCAAACAGGGAACGCCCTTCATGGTATTGTGAGAAACTTGACCAGGCGCGGGAGAAAAGGAATGCACCCCTCCCCCAAAGACATACGGCCGAAGACCACAGACAAGTAATTTATCAAAGAGAAACACAAACGGCCAAACGTACGCTCTATCTCTTAAACTTCAACTTTACCAGTAAATGAAGAAATGGAAGTAGAAGATGACACTATTCCCCACCTTTAACAAATGGGAGGGGCGCCCGGGGGGCTCAGCCGGTTGCGCCCGACTTCAGCCCAGGTCACGATCTCGCGGTCTGTGAGTTCGAGCCCCACGTCGGGCTCTGTGCGGAAAGCTCAGAGCCTGGAGCCTGCGTCCGATTCTGTGTCCCTCCCTCTCTCTGCCCCTCTCCTGCTCACGCTGTGTCTCTCTCTCTCGATAATAAATAAATAAATGTCAAAGACATTTATTTTTTTTATTAAATTTATTTATTTTTTTTTATTAAAAAATAAAAATCAAAATTAAAAATAGCAAATATTCTTTTAGTAATATCCAATCTATGGGAAATCATGGAAAAAGACACCTCGACGGACTAAGGGTACGAAAAAAATACTATAGTCTTTACGGTCAGAAATTTGGCAAAAACCAATCAAAACCAATCAAAAGCCTTTACAAATGAACCTCAGCCATGTGGCCACCACCGCCCACCCATTACATGTGGGAGGGAAATGCCCGTGGTCACCTACAGAGCCCGGCGCCTGAGACAACAGCAGGCGGGCACTGAAGCCGGCCCTGGAGAGACCCCTCCCCATCCTGCCAAAGGCCTCAGCTTTCGGCCCAGCACCCGGGAGCACCTAATTGTGCTTTTAAGCCTGTGTCTTACACCTAAAAAAAACTATGAGAATTTATTCTTTAAGTTTACTTATTTTTGAGAGAGAAAGAGCACAGGCGGGGGAGGGGCAGAGAGAGGGGGGTACAGAGGACCCAAAGCAGGCTCCGAGATGACAGCAGACAGCCCAATGTGGGGCTCAAACTCATGAACGGTGAGATCACAACCTGAGCCGAAGTCGGACGCTCAACCAACGGAGCCACCCAGGTGCCCCTGAAAATTATGAGAATTTATGTTAAAACGCATGTGTAGGTGGTAAGGTTATGGGGAGTTTATATTTCGTTTTATTTGCTTACTGTATTTTTTAGCTTTTCTATAATGACCATGTCATTTCATTTATAAGAAGGAAAAACCGGGGCGCCTGGGTGGCTCAGTGGGTTAAGCGGCCGACTTTGGCCCAGGTCAGAATCTCACGGTTCGTGAGTCGGCGCCCCGCACTGGGCTCTGTGCTGACAGCTCAGAGCCTCAAGCCTGCTTTGGATTCCCTCTCTCTCTCCCTCTCTCTCTCTCTCTCTCTCTCTGCCCCTCCGCCACTCACGTGCTTGCTCTCTCTCAAAAATAAAAATAAAACAGGAGAAGCCGATAAAAGTTATCAGAGAGAAACAAGTTAGAACCTGGGTTTTGCAGGGAGGAAAGGAAAGGTGTAGCACAGGGCATACGGTCAAGTCCCCCGACGAGGCTGTGTGGCGACAGCTGGCAGCTACAGTTGTTGAATCACCACACCGCGCACCGGAAACGAACGGAGCACCGCAGGTCAGTGGCTGAAAACACACACGTGAACTCGTGGCTACAGGAAGGCCGTGTCGGGATCACAGAACTATCAGCCAGGGCTCAGTTTCCTCTGGAAATGTGCACCGGTCCCGAACATCCTTCCTTAACCACGTTCCCGTGGTTCCCGTGGTTCCCGCTTCCCACAGGCACGGTATCCTGCACGGCCAGGGGGCAGGTGAGACACGGTGCCCACCGCCAGGAGGCAAACTTACGGGCACTGGCCAGCGTCTGAGTCCAGACGTTGCAGCGAACCCTGGAAAAGCCCTCTACCCCACCCGGCAATCAGGGATTGAAGGGGGTCTGCCCACGGACTGGATTCCCCCACCCCACCTCCGGGTAGGAAACCAAGTAAACAGCAGGGCAAGCGTCTTAGCCGGAAGTCACAACATGCGCTTGACTAAGGCCTTGCTCGTCACAACCACGAAGGGGGCCCTCTCGGGGGAGCCGGCCCACGCGCCACGGCCTGGCTTTGCCACGTTCTTCAACGGATTCCGCGGCCACTGATTTTTACTTGGTCTCTCGTAAAGCCTTACGTTATAAAGAACACGGACACAAACCATATAAGGAAATAATTTCAATCTTGTGGGCAGACTAACGCAACTCCTTAAGTTTGTTTATTTATTCGGTGGGGTGGGAGGGGCAGAGAGAGAGGGAGAGAGTCCCAAGTGGGGTCACGCTGTCAGCGCAGAGCCCGACGCGGGGCTCGATCCCACGAACCGTGACATCATGACCTGAACTTCAATCGAGAGTCGGACGCCTCGCCGACCGAGCCCCCCAGACAGTTGTCTCAGCTGCCCCAAGACAACTCTACGAGGGGCTGCCCCGCCTTCCACTTCCTCACTCCGTCAGCTAAGTGTCCCCAGCTGAACACCTTTTTACCCACAGAGACGCTTCACGACCAAACTGTTGTGGAAAGGTAACCCTGTGAGTAATCCCGTGCCACTGAAAATACCCTCTCTATGCTTGTGTGAAAGATCACGCTGTAAGCTCTAAACGTAAAAAGAGAAAACACTTAGGAAGACACCACTTTTCTCTTCATAATCAAAACGCCTCTGAACTCGAGCACCCCTTCGGTGCAGAGAGCCTGAGATGAAAATAACAAGAATGTAGTAACTTAAACCGCGGCCACGCTCCGCGTGCTCACGAGGACACCGGTTTGTTCTGTCTGGACAGGAGCAGACGTGCTTCTGGACACAGCACATCCATCTACCGCTCCTGGGGCCCCTGCCAGCGCCCGGTTCTCGGGCGACACACGAGGCGGGCGCAGCCCTCGGGGGAGGACCTGCCACCAGGGAGCGCCCCGGCCCGCTCGGGCCGCTCGAGGAGACGACCCGCGGCCCCAGTCCTCGCACCGGCCACGGCTCCCAGCACTGACCTTGTTGACCCAGAACACCATGGCGTCCTCGAGGTCGTACGGAAGCTCTTTCGAGGCGCTGAACGTCGAGAAGCGCTTGACGCTGGCCACCACCTTCTCGATGCTGATCATCTCCACGGTGTAGGCCATCATGAGGGCGTCCACCATCGCCATGTGGGCGCTCTGCGAGCAGAGGTAACGGTTAGGGTGGCCCAAGCCCACCTCACCTCCGCGGCAACCTGGCGAGCCCCAGGGGCTGGCTGAGGGGAAAGGTACAAGCACAGAGAGATGCGCCCACAGCTGCACAACCGCGAACAGGGCCCGGGGTTCCGGCGGGAGCCCTGCTGCCGCAAGTCCGCCACGCCTTTGCACCGTCTCCTCCCGGAACCCGAGGAACATCCCGTTGACCCACAACGCGTCCTCCGCGAAACCCACCCGTGAAAAGCCACAGAGCGCAAGTCGCCAGAGAACAGCCCAAACCCAGTGACGTGGGAGGCACCCAAACTGGCCGACCTAGGGCAGTCTGGAAAAGTCACATCGACGGTGCGGCTTCCGGAGCAAAGGGGGGAGGGGGGAAAACGGAGTCTTTTCTTCTTTATTTGGACACAAAAATACAATACGGTGAACAACCTAACAGAATAGGCCCGACGGCTGCACGTCACAACGTCCGTGAAATATCTGCCTCCAGACGTTTTCGTTAACGTGCCTCGACTTACCCTCCGGCGCACAGAGGGCTCGTGAGGAGGAAGAGAGCTGACGGGGAGCTGCTCTTTCCCCGTCCTCCACAAGTCACAGGCACTTCAAGTCACACAGCTCAGGAGACCGCCGCACAGCCGCGGGCCCCGCCACCCGGCCGGACGCTCCCACCGTCTGCACCGCGGAGGGCCGGCCGGCGGGACGACAGGCCGGGGCGCCACACGAGCGCCCGCGGGAGAAGCAGTCGCGGTCGGTGACAGGCCTGCCCCCACCCCCACCCCCCCCACCACAGGACACTCACCATCTTTATGGGTGCGTGGCTGAGGTCGGGATCCGTCACGGGGGTGTCGTCACTCTCCATCACGTAGATCCCTTTCCGGGACAGGGCCTGGATGACAGACTGGTGTCCCTGTAAGGCCGCCACCTGGTCCCCCTTCAGGATAAGGCTGCAAGCACGGCAGTAGAGCTCGCTGGACAGCAGGAGCTTGATGACGGGCGGCTTGATGTGCTCCTGCTCATACTGGTCAATGTAAAAGGGGTCCCTGAGGTCCTCGGGGATGTTATCTGAGCCAAGAAGAGACCGGCACGTGAGCATGATGCCAACAGGGGACAGAGCTGCCGTCAATCACGACGGGCACCTAACCACATAAAAAGACCCCATCGCCTCCTCGGGCAAAGGCGACCCGGCTGCCGACACCGCCGGGGCGTGTGGGCGACGCACTCGCCTTAGTGACGTGGCCGCCACGACCTCCAGGGGTGACTCTCCTGCCAGACGGCAGCGAGAAGCACGAGTGGGAGCCCTAAGCAGGGAGCGGAGCCCAGGGGAAGAAACCGAGACGCGAGCCAGCTGGAGTGCACGGCACCCGGTCATGCCACGGGGGCCACGCGGGGCACAGGCAACACGCAGGCCCCCGTCACCCTGCAGACGGCGCGGGGCACACGCAGCACGGGTCCCGGGGAGGAGGTCAAGCGCGCCCTTTCCTGAGGTCACACTGGACACGACAGCGAGGACCGACACCACAGCCAGGCCCGCAGGGACCGTGACAAAGGCACGGCCGCAGGGACAGGCCCTCACCTGACCCCGCGCCAGGCAGACTCGACGCCGCGCGGGCCATGTGACTTAAGCACGCGGCAACTGTCAAGCTGAGACTCTCGTCCCTGGGTTACTAACGGGAAAACGGAGGCACGGGGAGAGCGTGCCATGTGCCCGAGGCCCCGAGCGGCAGAAGCCGACTGTGAATCCGGCCTGACTCACAGGTCTACACCACCTCCCACACAAACACACCAGCCACACGTGCACCACTGGGGACGCTCGGTTTCTAAACGGCTGCAGCATGGTCTCCCCAGGTGTCCCTCACACTTGCCCTGCAAGATGTCCATCGCCGTGCCCCCGAAGGGGTGGCAGACCGGAAAACACGAAGCTGTGCAGGCTAAGGCTGAGCTCCTTCAGTGCGGCCCCCAGACCCGAGAGCGCCCTCTGGGTGTTCTGGAACAACCCTGCCTGTGAAAGAGTTCACACGGGCCTGGTCTCTCCAAGGACACCGGGGAAGGACACCCACAGCACCTAGTGCCGAGACGCGGGGCGCCAGCGCGCCCCCTCCCCACACAGTCCGGGCTCTCTGCGGCGAGCTGACAAGTGGCCTCCAACCGTGGCCTCTGCCTCCCCACCCCCCCACCCCCATCCTCGCTGTCCTCATCACAGACGCCATTCTCGGGGCCCTGAATCACCTCCTCGTGGGTGTGGGGCTCCTCGGTTCCCCACTGGCTCTCCTAACAGTGGCTAACATTCACACTGCCCTTCTGTTTGCAAGGCCTCGGTTCCCCTGGCCCGTGACTGTGACTGACACCATGGCAGCCCTGCGGGCACACGGAGCCAGCCCTTCCGAGGCGGGAGGGACACACCCTTGGCTCAGGGTCGAAAGGACCCTGTCAGAGCCCATCCTATTTAAAATCACCCAGAGTTCTGAGACAGAAGAGATCATCCCGACCACAGAGGAAGGGAGCCCCAGGGCAAAACGCCGTGGGAAGACTTCTGCTGCCTTTGTGGGTGGGGTGACTTGTGAGTGGGGGGCCGAGGGAGGGACAGGAGCCGGCCCCACGCGCACCGGAGTGCGCCATCCCCGAGAGCAGACGGCAGCCCGGGAGGACACCCACACGGACGATGCAGGACCTGGTCCTGACGGATGGGAGTCCAGGACGGGAGTCGAGGAGGTCGCGGGGCCAGGGGGTCCGCCAGCCTAGTCCGCTTTCAGGTGCGAGAGGCCAGGCTGACTTCGGGCGGCGGGGACTGGGACGCAGGGACCCGGGCCCACCCTGTCCTCCTCCTCTCCCCACGCCCGTCCCAGCTCCATCGCCTCTGCTATGGAGAGGACTCCATCGCTCCCTCACCTCTCCAGTACTGGAAGGGCGCAGGTGACTTCAGTCAGTCTCGTGGCTTGAAGGAGCACGGGCGTGTTGTCACCGTGAACACACGTCCTGACCCCAGCCACTTCCCTGGGCCTCCGTCCCTCTGCCCCTTAAGGTCCGCACGACGGGCCGGTGGGCACGATGGGCCGGTGGGCACGACGGGCTGGTGGGCACGGGGCCTAATCCGCCTGCAGGGGAACTCCACCTCCCAACCTGCCCCTCCCGGCCTCATCTCAAGGTCAGCCGCTCACCAAAAGTTTCAGGGTCACCCAGTTCTCCTCCTGCCAAAGCCCTAGCAACTCTGGCTGACCCGCCCCCCCCTCCTTTTTTGGGTTTTACTTTTTTGTTGTTTTTATTATGTACTACAGTGACGTACTGCATAACCTTCTAGAAGGGGCAGACGAGCATAACCGAGTTATTTTCATCAACGGGGAAGAGGCTCCCTTAATCAACATCCTCCACATCCTCTGACACAAAGTAACGATGAACTCCAGAGACCTGCCTATCAAACTCCACTAACACGGACAGGAGACAAGCCTTTCTTCCTCGCCCCCAGGACCGAGCCCGGGGATGTGCACGGTGGCTGTGCTGGGGATGAGCAGCACACGGCCAGGACACCGATCCCGGGCACAATCTCGAACGACATCGTGCCGCAGTTGCTGGGGCCACACTCTTCCTTCTGGCCCCCTAAAGGTGGTGACCCAGCCTCCTAGCCAGAAAACGACAGCTTGGGGCCACGCCACAGCCACCGCCACGCCACCGTCCCCCCAGCGCCGGCCCCCTCGCCTCTCAGATTACCGATGGGCTCCCCTCCAGGGCAGCAGAGACCGGCAGGCCTCAGGACAGAAAGGTCCCTTAGGGTCACAGCTCTGGGAGGAGGGGGTGGGACACAGGCACAAACGGAGGGTCGGCTGCAGGAAGGACAGGCGTCCAGGGGCACGGGTTCGGAAAGACACAGCCTACCCGCACCCGGGAACCCGGAGAGGCTGGACAGAACCGCAGCCAGGGCCCTGAAGCAGCTTGTCTGTCTACCCGGGAGAAAGGTTTCCACGGGCGGCCCACTTGGTGGAACTTTCAAAACTAATCGATACAAACTGACTCGGATAACCCACTTTTTAATTACACCTGAACACGCACGTATGCATCGCAGAGCTGATCCCCATAAACTCCACATTTGTGGGAAGATGACGCGTCGACTGCAGGGAAGCGCTCCGGACACCGTGCGGCTGCGCCCCGCCCCCCTCCAGGGCAGCCTCTGCCCTCAGCCCTGGGCGGAGGGGGCCGGTTACTGTGCCTCAGCAGGTCCACTACTGCAGGGGCTTTATGCGCCAGCTGTGAAATTCCCTCTCGGTTCTACTAAAACCGACAACTGTTTACAAGACGACAACTTCGCAAGTGCCTTCCGGCTACTGCCAGGGACTTAGTTTTCGTTCCCTCTACAAACTGCAGAGACGATTTGTCAGAATTACTCCTGTGCGGAGCCGTCATTTATTAAGCACCCACTGTGAGCCAAAGACGCACAGAACTGAGGGGGTTAACGAGGATGAAGAGGTCACCACTCGGGGCAGAGCCTCTTAAGATGACAGGAATCACCACGCGCCGTGCGCAAAACGTGCTGGGCGCCACGCAGGACAGGTACGGGGTGCTCTGTGCTGCTCTGGGGCGCAGATGAGCCGGCACCACGGGGCAGGGAGGCCGGGCAGGCTTCCGGGGAGGGAGGCAGCCAGGCTCTGGTGGCAGAGAGAGCGGGAACAGGGGAAGGGGTGAGACCAAGGGAGGGGGACGGGATGAGGACACATGAGGGAGGGACACACAAAAGAATGACCCCGAGAGAGGGTTCTGGAAAACTGCGGCTCAGCACAGGAGCAGCCAGCCGCACAGGCCACTTCTCGGCTCACCCACAGGCAATCAACTAAGTAGCTACCAGCAGCCTTCACCAGGAGGGACTGGGGGCGCCAGTGGGGTCCCTCAGTGACAGGGACAGGCACAGGGGGGCTCTGAAGGCCTGAAGGGATGTGACCAGCCCCCGTGGGGGACGAGGGGCCGGAGGAGTTGGAGGACAGAAGTCCCTACCTACCAGAATCCCACCACAGTCAGCGGCCCGAGCGACAACGGAGGCGGGCCAAGAACCGGTGGCACCAGGAAGGGGCACAGACGCCCAGGAGGCATGGGCATCGGGCCTGGGGTGTGGCCAAGGCAGCAGACCTCCCACTCTGCCGACGAGATGCAGGACGGTGCCTCCGACACAGGAACCGGTAACGCGGAGGACGGTCAGGGGAGAGGGGCGGTTACTCTAGGCAGGACGTCTCTGAGGTGCCCGTGGGACCCAAGTGGAGACTTCAAAGCCGCAGGAAAATACGGAGATCAAAGCGCAAGGGAAAGGGTCTGGCTGGACACACAGGCTTGGGACCTACCACGCAGAAATAATTATCGCAGCCACGGAGCACACGCACGGGGGCAGAAAAGGTCGTCGGGTACACCTGGCCAACGGCCACGTGTGGGGCAGACCTGGGCAAGTGGGAAAAGGAAGCCGGAGACCGGCACGGAGAAGTGATCGGGGAAGGGGGGGAAACAGAAGGCGGGCTCGGAGAAAACACTCCAAAGCAGGAGCGATCAGCGACCACGGTGGGAAAAAGACGAGACACAAGGCGGACTGAGAGGGGTCCGCGGATTTACAAGCAGGAGGCAGCGCCAGCCTGGGAAAGAGCAGCGGCAGGAAGGGTGAGGGACGGAGGGGCCAAGGAGAGGGCCAGCAGCCCCCTCTGCTTGGAGGGAGGCATGCGGAGGCCGGGGCACCAGGAGCGGGCGTGACCGACCACGGGAGCGCAGCCGGTGACGGGCGTCCGAGAGCAAGGTCTGGAGGCAGAGGCGGCCAGCGGGAGGGAGGAGCCCGCGTCTCCGGCAGAGAGGGCTGGACGGAAGGAAGGACGGAAGGCGGGAGGGGTGAAGCAGCCGCTAAGCCTGAGGGCAGTGGCTCTGTGCCGAGGGCGCCCCCAGGACACGGCCTGGTGGGAGGGACAGCGGTCCCCGCGACCCCGGTCTGCAGCAACAGCGACAGTGCGTACACGGGCTGGCGATCCGGGGCTAGGGCCCTGCGGGCACACCGGACAGGAAGGCCGCACGAAGTACTGGAGGGTCCTGAGAAGCCCGCACCTGCAAGGCAGGACACAACATGCAGCAGGAGGGAGAAACGGGTGACAGCTGGGGGAGAGCAGACGCTCCGAGCTCCAGGTCTCCAAGGCAGGAAGGCGTGCGGCTGGGAGCAGGACCCGCGCGGGCCGGCCCGGCCTCTCAGAACCCCAGGCACACACATGACAGCCCGGCCCCCCGTCCCCCGGGTGAGGGCAGGTGTGTGAGCCGAGGCGCTGAGGGCAGAGCCTGCCGTCAGTGACAGTCACACAGGTGCCAGCCACCACTCTCATCCGTCGCTGTCCACCACACGCCCCACCCTGTCGACTGACGCCGTACCCCTGCACCCCGAGCAGGGCCAGGGGACCCCCCCCAGGTGCCCCACGGAAGCCTGAGGCCTCACCTGGCCCGGCTCGGTCTCAGGAGAGCACAGCCCGCACAGCCACCAGTGACCGGCAAGACGGTGGTCCAGTCGCCTGCTGGTGCCCAGCCCCTGCCCAGACTGTCGACCACAACGTCGTGGCCAGAGGCCTTCGAACTGTGGCCACACCCCGGGCCTATGCTGGCAACACCAGACAGAAGAGAGAGAAAACCAGCTCTGCCAGGCAGACTCACTGGCTCCCCTGTCCCACGCCAGGCCAGCACCAGCAACAAAACCGTACCCAACGGTGGGCGGGGGGGCAGGGGGGAGTGAGGGGGCGCCCCACAGGCTCTTTTCCCTCCCTCTCTGCTGACGCAGCTCAGGTGCAGGAAGCACACAGACTCTTCCAGACTGACTGCGAAGGGAGACCCTGCAGGGGAGCCCCCCGGAGATCAGGACGGGGTGCTGAATGAAGAACTCTAAAATCTGCGTGTACTATCCTGGATGACGCAAGTGGCCCCATGTGACACTACCCAGGAACGGCACAGCGCGGACTCCGAACTACAGTGGGGCCCCGGTTTCACAGAGGCGCCCTGCGGACAGACCAGAACGGTCCAGAGGCTTCGGGACTAAACCAGCATGGAGCGAAGGCCCACACGAAGCAGCTCACGAGCACTCACAGTCTCAGCCTAACTGGGCTGACTACCTGTTTAAAAGAAAAAATTCTCTAGATTCTAGCAGACCCCAGGGTCTCACGCACAAAAATCAGAACATCCCAGACACGATGCAAACTTACTCGGCGCAGAAGACAGAGGGAACCCACGAGCACCGGAGAAAAGGCAACCAACAGACCCCAACCCCTGATGGCCCAATGTCAGAAGCTTCTGACGAGGATGTGACCGGTTTCTAAAAATGCGCTCTAAGAGGAAAGAGCAAACACTTTTTAAAGGAACAAAAAACTAGCACAAAACGGTGAGAAAGCCCAGGCAAAGAGAAGCCCCAGGATGGAGAGAAAGCACAGGCCAGAGCAGAAGATGGCCGGAGCCGGGGAAGAGAGGGGGCAGAAGGTCTCACAGCCGCCTGTGCCCCCCCATGGGCCCCGCCCCCGCTGGGAGGCGGAGAAGCGGCCACACTGGCCCAGGCATGCGGCTCACGGGCCCCCCCACGGGGATGCCGTGCCAGCAAAGCAAGTGGGGAGCCGCCCGATCAACCCTCAGCAACCCCCTCCGCCCCTCCACTTCGAGGCCCAGGGGACAGCTTGGGGGACGGCTCTGACCCGGGACGGTGCCTGAGGGAGGGAAGGTGACCAATGGGAAGGACAGGTCACAGACCTGAATGCCAAGGTCCTGGCTAGACCTCCCTCCCTCACACCTCACACTCCCCAGGGAAGTGACACCCCAGGGATCCCCACGCAGCCGCCCACCAGCCCGTGTACCAGCCCGCCTACCAGCACACCCGCCCACGCACCCCCCAGCCACCCACCAGTGCGCCCACCAGCTGCCCAGCCGCACGCCCAGCAAGCTGAGCGAACCTATGTCCGGCAAGGGAAGATTCTGTGACCAAACGTGGCCAAATGCAGAGGGAGCATCTGTAGGCATCCGGCGTGGAGAGGAGCTCTCCAGTACCAGGGGACAGCATGGTCCAGTCGGCACGCACAGAACGCGCCTCCGCTGGCCGCACTAGCTGACCCGGGGGCCAGGTGGCCGGGCCGCGTGCCAGGAGAAGCCTGCAGCCGAGAGCCCCAGCTCCCACACCACGCTGACAGAGGCTGTGCTCCGTCCGTGGCAGGTGCGACGAGGAGGACCTGCGTTTCTGGCACCTCCCAGGTCAGGGGGACGGGACTTGCAGGGGACCCTGGTCACCCAGCAGGGCAGGCATGCGGCCGGGAACCCCAGAGGCTGCTCCCTTGGAGCCGACGTGACCCAAGTACAGCAGCCCTCGAGAGCACCCCGGTGCGTGTGCCGGAGCACCGGAGCGAGGGGGCCGGGGACGGCCGGTGTCTGGAAGTGCAAGTTTCTCCGGAGAGAAAGTACGGCACCGTCCAGGGCCTCTGGTGACGCCCACCGCCTCCCGGCCACCTCACCCACTCAGCCAAGTGAAAACAGCAGCCGAGCAAAGAGACAGGACATCCTGAACAAAGCCAGCGGTGACACCGAGCGAGCGACAGAAGCAGGCTCCCAGGCTGTGGAGCTGCCACTGTGAAGCGGGCCGGGACAGCCTCTGCCCGCCGGCCACGACTAAGACCCCGCCCGGCGCCACATGCAGCCACGGGAGGATCCTGAACGTGAAGAGCGGCAGGCGACCAGGGGGCAGACACAAAGGCCCAAGAAGCCACACCTACGGGGTCCCCGGCTCCGTGCCCACTTCCTCTAGGGGCTCTGACCCACAGGGCAGCCGGACGCACGCGCGCGGGCAGAAACCCGGCCTCTCTGGCCAGAGCCCCGGATAGGGGCCCCCGCACGCTGGAGAGCGGGAGGAATCTGGGCTTTCCTCCTCTTCCTCTCTTCCAGCCCAGGTTACGGAACTCTGGCAGGGCAGGGCCCTCGGTGGTCTGCAGAGGTGAGGGCACCTGACGTTCTTGTCCCCTGCGCAGGCAGTACCGCTCCGAGCGAAGCCCCGTGTTTCCAGCCGGAGGACAAGGAAGGGGGGGCTCCCTGGAGCAGAAAATGCAGAGGAATCCAAGAAAGGAGAGAGCCGGGAAGGGGACTCCTCCTTCCGTGTATGAGCCCACACAACCCTGAGGACCCCCCCTGGCTACGTGCACGTGGGACAGACCCACAAAACCACACTGACCTTGAAACCATGGCACACGAAATGACAAAGCAGACTTGGGGTCTGAGCTTCAAGGTGCTCACTGCCACCCGGCTACAAAAACGGACCACCAAGAAGACATCAGCGTGGACCGGAAAGCAGCCCCACAGCGCAATATTCAAATGTCCAGGACACGACCCATAGTTACTCAACATACAGAAAACCGGAAAATGCAACCGATTCCCAGGGCAAGAGACAATCCACAGATGCCAACCCTGACATGACCCAGATGTCAGAGTTACCACAGACCTTAAAGCATCCATTGTAACCACGCTCCCTGAGGTCAATGTAGGAACTCTTGAAAGAAATGAAAACACAGACATTCTCCACAGAGAAAACTTTTTAAAATAATAAAAGAATCAGAATTTAAGAACAATACAGTGTATCGACAAAATGTTCACCGCGAAGAACCGAGAGGGTCAGTGAACCCGAGATACGTTATGGAAATTGCCACCCGGAAGGCAGGGACTGAAGAGAAGGAAGAGTGTCAGGGAGCAGGGGGGCATCAAAAGCCTCGCGGCCGTGCTCCTACAGGACAGAGACCACTGCCCAAGAGCATCTGAATAGGTAAGGGCCAAAGTCACCCCATGTTTGGAGAAACACCAATCTGCAGGCACAGGGAGCCCAGCAAACCCAAACAGAACCCAGTGGAAGAAAACCACGCCCAGACGCTTCTAACCAAACTGCTAAAAACCAAGAGGAAGGAACAGGCCCCGGGGACCCACAGCTGGCGTGAGCAGCCACAGACTTTCCCTGACCACGCTTGAAACGAGAACATGAAGAATTCTGACAGAAGAATCTGGAAATTACAGAAAAGAGAAGAGAAGAGAAGAGAAGAGAAGAGAAGAGAAAAGAAAAAAAAAAAAAAAAAGAAAGCACTTGCCACGGGAAGACGGGAAGTGAGCTGCATTCACACGCTGGCGTGCCGAACAGCAGGCCAGCCAGAGGAGAGAAAGGACAGGAGGGAAAGCGGGTGACAGGTACCACAAGCGTCACACAGTGTGACCGGAGGCCCAGGGAGGCAGGACAGAAAACGTGGGACAGAAAACGGTATTACTGCAAGAGATAGGGCGCAAGGAGTTTCACGTCCCTGTAAACTTCATGAAACCCAGCGGGACAGAAAGGAGACACACACACCAAAGCACGTGCTGCTAACGGCGATGAAGTCGAAAAACAAAGCAAAAACATAAAGCAGCCACGAGGGCCTTGCGGTCAGGACGAGGTGGCAGGGACTCCTCTCCACGAAGCGCAACTGTAAACCTTGGAAATGACTCAAAAGACAAGCACAGGAGAACCCGAAGGCCGCACGAGGAGGCAGACTGGGGGGCGGGGGGGGGGGGGGGACGCCAGGGCGGGAGGAACGGCACGGCCACGGGGCGTCTCCTGACCTCCCACCCAGCAGGTGACCTGACCCGGCATCTCCCGGCCCTCGGGCTGGCGAAGGAAGGCGAGCCGCGCGGGCTCATCCCCGCCCCAGACACCAGGCCGGCCCGGCAGAAGCCGGGGCACGAGCTGGCGGTCTGCAACACCTGCCCCAACAGAGCCCCCCCGAGTGCTCTCCCTCCCCACCGGCCTCGAGACACAGCATTCCCCCGACACCGTGCGCGAAGGGACCCCGCCACGACAAGCACCCGGACCGGACCGGGAGACGCCCTCTGTCCTCCAGGGGCACCCGGCAGCCCAGCACCAGAAAGCTCCTTCCACCTCCAAAAAGCAGCACCGGCAGGGCCACGGGAGCCCCACGCCAGCCACGCCGGCAAAGGCACGCTTTGAACGTCAGACCGGCGGGACCGCGTGCTGCCCCCAAACCGGAAGCTGCCACCTCCGCCGCTGCTGGGACACTTTCAACAGGACCCGGAGTCTCCGACAGAAGAGGCAGAGTGACCGGGGAGCAGCCGGAGGTCACCCGGCACACCCAGAACCAAGAAAATCATGACTTTAAGGAGAAAAGACGATCCACGGACACCAGCACCAAAACGAGTCAGATGCTGGCATTCTCCGACAGACTTTAAAGCCACCGTCGTAAAACGGATTCCTCGAGCAATTACAAATTCTCTGGAAGCAAACGGAAACCAGAAAATCTCAGCAAAGAAAAAGAAGTTCTAAAAAGAACTGAATGTAAAACTGAAAGACAGAGCAACAACTCAAACTCACTGGACGGGCTTGAGAGGAAAGTGGAGGTGACAGGACGGGATCGGTGAACTCGTGGACGGATCAACACGAGGTGCCCCATCCCAACGACAGATAGAAACCACGCTGAAAGAACCCAAATACAGCCTCAGGGACCCACAGGAGGGGAACACGAGACCCAACAGCTGGATCACTGCAGTCCCAGAGAAGAGGGCAGAAACAGTGGGGCCGAGAGGGCACTGAAAGGACAACGGCCGAAAGCCTCCCAAACGGGGCAAAAGATACAACCCCACGGGTTTCGAGGAACTGAGCGAACCCCTACTAACATGAACCCAAAGAAATGCACAGCAAGACACACTATCCCCAACTTGACGAAGAGCGTTATCGTGAAGCAGCTGGAGGGAAACACTGCGCCCCAAACGGGGGCCACGGGCTCGGGGGACGGCAGGTCTCTCGGAATCACGGGGCCAGAGGGAGGGCGCGCCACTTTCCAGTGCTGCCCGAAAAGAGCTGTCAGCCAGATTCCACAGCTGGGGAGACTTTCCCTAAGGCAGCAAGGAGACCCACAGACCTTCTTAGACAAAGGAAAACTTTAAAAAACCCGTCCCTGGCAAACCTTAAAGAGCGGCGGAAGGAGATTCCCCAGATAGAAAAAAACGAGAAGGAAGGAGTCCTGAGAACCAGGGAGCAGGCGTGACAGGTACAGATCATTTGGGCAAATACAATGGTGGGTTTCCCACATTCCATCTGGTGACAAAACTCCCACGCCTGCACACCCTCACAACAATGGTATTTAAAGGTGGGGAGAGCAAAGATGGAAGGAAAGATTTCTACACCTCACCTGAAGGGGCAAAGCAACACTGGACTGTCGTACCCAGAGCGACCACTAGGAAAACTACAGACACCCCCCAAGACAACACATATAAATCACAACGGGCTCTTAGAAAATAGTCAAGTAAGCCACAGGAGGGAGGGAGGGAGGGAGGGAGGGAGGGAGGGAGGGAGGGAGGGAAGGAAGGAAGGAAGGAAGGAAGGAAGGAAGGAAGGAAGGAAGGAAGAAGGGAGGGAGGAAGGAAGGAGGGAAGGAAGGAAGGGAGGGAGGGAGGGAGGAAGGAAGGAAGGAAGGAAGGGAGGGAGGGAGGAAGGGAGGGAGGGAGGGAGGAGGAAGGGAGGGAGGGAGGGAGGGAGGGAGGAAGGAAGGAAGGAAGGAAGGGAGGGAGGGAGGGAGGGAGGGAGGGAGGAGGAAGGGAGGGAGGAAGGAAGGAGGGAAGGAAGGAAGGGAGGGAGGGAGGGAGGAAGGAAGGAAGGAAGGAAGGGAGGGAGGGAGGAAGGGAGGGAGGGAGGGAGGGAGGAAGGAAGGAAGGAAGGAAGGGAGGGAGGAAGGGAGGGAGGGAGGGAGGAGGAAGGGAGGGAGGAAGGAAGGAGGGAAGGAAGGAAGGAAGGGAGGGAGGGAGGAGGAAGGGAGGGAGGGAGGGAGGAAGGAAGGAAGGAAGGAAGGGAGGGAGGGAGGAAGGGAGGGAGGGAGGGAGGGAGGAAGGAAGGAAGGAAGGAAGGGAGGGAGGAAGGGAGGGAGGGAGGGAGGAGGAAGGGAGGGAGGAAGGAAGGAGGGAAGGAAGGGAGGGAGGAAGGAAGGAGGGAAGGAAGGAAGGAAGGAAGGAAGGAAGGAAGGAAGGAAGGAAGGGAGGAAGGAAGGAAGGGAGGGAGGAAGGGAGGGAGGGAGGGAGGAGGAAGGGAGGGAGGGAGGAAGGGAGGGAGGGAGGAAGGGAGGGAGGGAGGGAGGAGGAAGGGAGGAGGGAAGGAAGGAAGGAAGGAAGGGAGGAAAAGAAAGAAAAACAGGAACAAGAAATACAGGAAAGACTAAAACATCAGATGAAAGCCTTAACTATGGACAATCGCATTAAATATAAATACCCTAAATACACCAAGTAAAAGACAAAGATTGGCAGAATGGCTTTAAAAAAAAAAAAAAAAAAAGGCAGGGGCACCTGGGAGCTCAGCTGGTTGAGCTTCCAACTTGTGATTTCAGTTCAGGTCATGATCTCACGGTTCAGTTGGGCAGTCGGAGCCCCGTGCCAGGCTCTGCACGGACAGTGAGGAGGCTGCCTGGGATTCTCTCCCTCTCTCTCTGCCCCTCCCCTTCTCACATTCTCTCTGTCTCAAAACAAATAAAATATACATACATACATATATGTAAACAACACAGCTATATGCCGTTTACAAGAAACTCGCCTCAGACTCAATGACTTCAATATGCTGAAAACAAAGGGATAAAAAAAAAGGCTATACCAGGAAAACACTGTTAACAAACAGAAAGCAAGAAGAGCTGGGGCACCTGGGTGGCTCAGTTGGTTGGGCGACTAACTTCAGCTCAGGTCACGATCTCACGGTCTGTGGGGTCAAGCCCCACGTCAGACTCTGTGGTGACAGCTCCGAGCCTGGAGCCTGCTTTGGATTCTGCGTGTGTCTCTCTCTCTTCTTTTCCTCCCCCTGCCTTGTGCTCTATCGAAAGTAAATAAACATTAAAAAAAAGTTTTTTAAAAAGGCAGGAAAAATTGCATGAATATACGATAAAGTAGAAAGAAACTTACTGAAGAGAAAGAAAGGTACCTAACGGTAAAAGGGTCAACCCAGCAGGAAGACCTTATAATCCTAAATGCATATGCACTGAAGTACAGAGACACAGACGTGAGGGAAGAAACAGAGCTGAGAAGAGAAATCCCCAGTGTGCAGTGTGGCTGGGGTTTCAACAGCCGTCAGCAACTGACAGAACCGTTAGACAAAAATGAACGAGGAGAGAGATCTGAGCAGTACGACCAGCCAAAAGGCCCTCCCTGGTATGTGTGGAAGGCTCCACCGACAGTGCTAGAAAACACATCTCTTCCAACGCCCGTGGAACATCCACCCAAAAAGACCCTACCCTGGGCGAGAACACAAGCTTGAACAAGTTTAAAAGAACAGAAACCCTACAGAGTGTCACCTAGCCACGACGGAACCACGCTAGAAACAGTAACAGAAAAGCAAAACGAGAAAATCTCAACACGTGGAAATTACGCCTACAAAAAACTCGCGGGTCAAGGAGAAGTAGCAAAGGAAATCAAGGACATAGAACTGAAGGAAAATGAAAACACAACACACCAAGCCTTCGTGGGATGCGGCTAAGGCAGCACCAAGGAGAAAATTTACAGCACTACACGCTTACCCTCGAGAAGAAAAAAGCCACCAATAATCTAAGTCCATACCACAAGAAACTAGAAAAGGAAGAGCAAAACAAACCCAAGGCAGCAGAAGGGAAAGCAGAAGGGAGGGAGGCAGGTGTGGCTACAAAAGGGCCACAAAACCGAAGAGGTCTTTGTGGGAACGGAACGTTCTACATCTCGGTCATACAATGTCACTCTCCTGGTTGTAATATTCAATTACCGTTTTGCAAGAAGTCACCGCTGGTGAAACTTTCTTACAAATGCACATTAACACGATTACCTCAAATAAAAGTGTGGCTTTTTTAAGACTCTGGCCAGAGACACGAAAACGCTCAACTGAAGAAAGATACTCAAACGGCCAACGACCGTGTAAAAAATGATCGTCATCATCAGTCATCAGGGAAACGCGCATCCAGACCACAGCGAGACGTCACAACCCGCTCACGCGAAAGCCTAGAATTAAAAAGACCGACGATGCCACGTGCTGGCAAGGATGCAGGTCGCCTGGACTCCCACTCGGGCTTCGCTGGCGCAAACAGAAGCGGATACGCCGACCTCGGAAACCAGCGGGGCGGTCACGCACACGCACGTGAGCCAGCAGCTCCACGGTCTCGCCCCAGACAACCCAAACGTATGCTCCCACGGACCCGTCGCGCGCGCTCGCGGCGGCCCCGTTCGTGGCAGCCCCGTTCGTGGCAGACACGCTGGAAGCGATCCGAGGGCCGTCCACGAGCGGGGGAGGGAGCAGAGTGCGGGCAGCCGAACGACGACACCGCCGCTCCCGGCACGCACTCGGCGAAAAGGCGCGCTCACGCGGCTGAAGCTCCAAAACACGAGGCGGAGCGAAGGAAGCCGACGGGGAGAACAGAGAGCAGCTGATGTTCGGTGGGTGGGGAAGGCAGCTCTAGGAAACCCCCGGGATCCACGGCAAGCGCAGATCAGCGAGGCTCTGGGTGGCGACCGGCCGGAGGGTTCAAGCCCACCCTGGAGACGTGAAAACCGTCAACCTTGACCGTGGTCCCGTTCACAGGGGTGCGGAAGTCAGACTACACTCGAAACGTGTGCAGCCGGCTGTACGTAAAGTGCACCTCACCGAAGCTGGTGTTCTCAGAGCTCCAAACTGAAATTCTCACCGCATTCCAACCAAACGACAGGCATTCACCTCCCCTACAGAGACTTCTCCGAAAGGCCCGGGTCTCAAACACCTCACTTTCTGCAAGGGAACACTCTAGACTCCCTCGGGGGAGTTTCCCCCTCCCCTCCCCTGTCCTGCCGCGGCACCTGCTCCTCTCCCAGGTGCCCATCTCCTTGGCTCTGAGCACAGGTGGCTGTGCGCATGGCCGTGGCCAGCGCCACCCGAGCCCCGAGAGGCCATCGAGGACCCCAGGGTTCACAGCACAGCACTCGCGGAACGGACGTCAGGTTAATTCCACGTGAGTCTCTAGTGACTACAGGACAGCGGGCGAGGGGCACGTGAGTGACCTGGGCAGCGGAAACAACAGAAAGGGCCAGGCCACAGGGAGGAAAGGAGCCAGAAGGAGAAGCTCGGAGGTGACCCTTCTGCGTGTGACGACGAAGCCGTGAACGCAGAAAAGCTCCGTGGACGAAGGACTGACTACTCCTGCCTCCTTCCCCTGCGTCAGCCAAGCCGGTCTCGGGAGCTCTGCTCCCCTCACAACTGTCAGCGCATCCCCGCTCCCCTTTCCCCTGCAGACAGGACAGGCAGGGCCTGGGCACCGCGGAGACGCAGCCCCCAGGGTGACGGCGGCGGAGACGAGGCCCCTGGGAGGTGAGGGCGCTGTGAAGGCGGAGCCCTCCCGCGCAGGATAGGTGGCCTTATCAGGAGGCTCCAGAGAGCTCGGTGAGGACGCAGCGAGAAGACAGCCCTCTACACACCGGGAAGCGGCCTCGCTGGACACCAGCCCCGCGGGCAGCAGGATCCGGGACTTGCAGCCTCCAGGGCCGGGGGAGACCCACGCGAAGCAAGCCCTCCAGCGCACGCGACTGTCCCGAACGCACCTCGATGCGACTCCTCCACCTGATGACAGTCCCCACCCACACCCACCCGCTGAGGAACCCCTCCAGGCTCCGTCTCTCATCGCCCCACGCCCCTACACAGAAACCCTCCCAGGCACACGTCACAGAGAAATCCCCAGCAGGCCCGGAACGCCACCGCCACGCTGCCCAGACGGCCCTCTAAACTAAGCACCACCATCTCGTCCGCAAATCCTATCAGGACGTTACTCGCTCACTCCGCCGAGCATTTCCTGGCCCGCACAGAACGCGGCCAGCCAGCCACCCCTGCGCTCCTGGAGCGGTCCCACACCTCACCCAGCCTTCAGAGCCTCTTGGCCCCACGCCGCCCGCAGCCCCGGCGCCCGGTCCCCATCCACCCGCCCGCAGCTCCACAGCCGGCCTGCAGACGGCTCTCGCGGTGACGCCACGCGGCTTGAGTTCGCTTCCCCTCGCGTAGCTCAACGATGCCCGTGGCTCCGAGCAAGCGACAGGACGGCACCACAGCGCCAAGCCCTGCGCGTCACGTAGTGCGCCAATGACACGCGGGACAGCTACGTGGCTGTCACCGGCTCAGCGAACGTAACGTTGGCTCCATCCTGGTCACATTCAGATGAAAAATGAAAGCCGTCTGGGGCGCCTGGGTGGCGCAGTCGGTTAAGCGTCCGACTTCAGCCAGGTCACGATCTCGCGGTCTGTGAGTTCGAGCCCCGCGTCAGGCTCTGGGCTGATGGCTCGGAGCCTGGAGCCTGTTTCCGATTCTGTGTCTCCCTCTCTCTCTGCCCCTCCCCCGTTCATGCTCTGTCTCTCTCTGTCCCAAAAATAAATTAAAAACGTTGAAAAAAAAAATTTTAAAAAAATAAAAAAAAAAATAAATAAAAAAAAAAAGAAAAAAAAAAAAAAAAAAAGAAAAATGAAAGCCGTCTGACTTTTTCGGCAGTGCAGCTAGAAAGCGAAAAAGAACGCTGGTACCCCTAACAGCACTACGGCCACAGAAAAATCAACAGCAAGAGAAATCTATGAGCCGGTAGGAGGCTAAGTGAGATAAAAAACGTACACATTACAGGATTCGTGGAAGAACGCGAGCGCAAGTTTAACATGCGGCAACACAACAGCGGCCAACCACCTTGAGGGTCGCTCAAATTTAAAAGACGAGGGCAGTGCGAGCTTCACGATGGGTGTCGGTTCTCTGATTGGCATTCAGAAGGTGCGCCGGGACAGGAGAGAAGGCACGTGCACACGGACGCAGCTTTACAAATACAAACTCATCCGTGCTCTGGCCGCCACGGCAGAATACAGACGGCATCCCTCTACTTCAGCTGACACGCGTGTGACGAGTAGCCGAGTGCCGCAGACGTGGCATTAAACCGGACAACGGTGACCCCTGAGCTCACACACACCAGGCAGTTCTCGGCGCCCCCAAGCAGAGGGAAAGTCACACCAGAAGGCCAAGCGGCGGCCCCCTCGGTATCTAGTCGACCCAGCAGGTGCACCCAGGACGCATCACCTCCGTCTCCGAAGCACCCGACCCTCGCCAAGGACAAAAGACCATCAAAAGGTACACTCTAAACTCCCAACGCAGTAATGCGGGTGGATCACCAAGTGAAAAGCGACCATCTGCTCACGGATGAGGCCTCCGCACCAAGACTCACACGGCCCAGGCTCCCCGCTGGCCCAGGGACGAGACCGGCAGCCGCACTCCATTTCTGGTTGTGGGGCCTGCAGAGGGGTCCCGCGCACACGACTCATCTTAACCGAAGGTCACTGCCACAAAGCCAGGTGGTGAGCCCGGGAGGTGACAGCGGAGAGACATCGCTCCCAATATCAACGAGGCTCTTCTCGCGGCCCCGGGCGGGGAGGCCACGGCGGCTGCACTGCTGACGGCCCTCACGGCTGTGCCGGCCAGAGCGTCCCATGTGACCACCCACCGCACGGCATGCACGCGGGTCAGTTGTCTGATTACTCCCACGCAAGAGTGAGGGGGAAAGAGTGTCAACTCCCTGCCAGCAGCGGGTTCTAGACGGCCCGTAGCCTGTCTCCACCCCAGTGTGCTGCCCATAAAAAAGGAAGGCTGACCGTGGCGGCCCCTACGGCCCTGCCCGCTTCGGGTGGTGGACTGGGGAGCTGTGGTCAGCCTCGGCTCAGCTTCCGGGGCTCCTCGAGGGTAAGTCACCACCACTCGGCTACATAGCAACAGGTCCACAAACAGCAGAATGCCGTCTAGCACTTTCCCTGCTGGTTTTTCCCTCTGAAGGTAACAGAAACTACCACCCTCCCCTTACCCCCGAAACCAAGGCCTAGATGCCCCTAGGTTTCTAAGGTCGTGGGCTGAAATCAACAAGCAGGAGCGCAGCAGGCCCCCGTACTCTGTAGGAGAGGTAGTGCCGTGAGCCACTCCTTCAAACTGCTAACGTGTCACAGCTCTCACCCAGAAAGACAGCGCAAAACATTCCAGCTGCACAGGTTCTACACATTTTTTTTCTTTCAAGTAAAGTCTAGGCCCAGGGTGGGTCTTGAACTCATGACCCCGCCAGGCACCCCAGATTCTACTCTTTCTTGCAGACACTTCTGTTTTCTTTATTAACATTTATTTATTTTTGAGAGACGTAGCACGAGCAAGGGACGGGCAGAGAGAGAGGGAGACACAGAATCCGAAGCAGGCTCCAGGCTCCGAGCCGTCAGCGCAGAGCCTGACGCGGGACTCGAACCCACAAACCGCGAGATCATGACCCAAGCCGAAGTCAGACGCTTAACTGACTGGGCCCCCCAGGCACCCCTCTTGCAGACACTTTTAAATGAATAACTTCCAACACGTCCGATATATTATTTCTTAAAAAAAAGAAATAATTAAGCGTCGTCAGTGAAACAACAGTTGCCCCGAAAACGGAGGCCAAAATCTAAAATTAAAAGTACAAGGTGGCTCACAGTCCTGGCGGCAGCAACCAGAGACGGAAGCCGGAGGAAACCTTCCCAGACCGAAACGTGCCACCACAGGCCTGGCCAAGGAGACTCTCCTGAGCCTCCTCACTTGCTACAAATGGCAGGCACTGGCCCAGAGGATACCCCAGGAGACACCGAGAGAGACTCCCAAAAGGCCAACACAAAGCATGAAGGGCGCCTCCGTGCACCTCACCCTACCAGCCTGCTCGCTTTGGATCCCCACACAAAGGGAAAGCGCCGGTCAGTTTCGCTTCCGTACTTAACGACAACTACACAAGTAAAATACTGAAGCCATTTTCAGCATCATACCCACCCCCAACGCTGATTCACCATTAAAGCTGCTGATTGAAAGAACCATGTCTAATTAGCTGGAAACTAAGCCGGAGACACACAGGGAAACGTCCAAAAGAAGAACCAAAGAATAGGCCCCTGGATTAGGAAAGGAACTTTGCGGGGGGGGGGGGGGGGGGGGGTGTCTCTACTGTCCTATCAAAGTCCCCCCCTCCACCTTTCTGCTGTCCTCAGAGACCAGACTGTGTGCTGGTAACACCGAATCTTCCACCCAGGCTGTGACCTCCACACCAATGACATACGTGAAATCGCTTCAGCTCAGCCAAGGTGAGTCTTCGCGATCATGCGAATTAGGATCTCCCAGATTTGTAAACTTAAAGAGACTCTCAACTGGAAAAAAAAACTGCACCTGCTCCCCTTCTGAATCGACGTACAGAACGGAAAAACTTTCTCCTTCAGGGAAGCTGAATGGAAACCAGACCTCCCAAAGTCAGAGTTCGATGAGCACGCTGCTGCCACAGGATGGTGACCGATGGGCAACGTACAACCGGTCCTGGATGCTCAGACAGCACCTACTCTCCTTCCCCACGCACTCACGTTCTATAAATACCCACCTTTAACGACTGCAAAACTGTAAGGCCCATTTTAACACGAGTTTTTGAGTCAATTACCTGATGAGCCGACAAGTACTAAGGCGAGAAGTAAAACTGGACCAACCCTGAGAGGCGCACATTCATTGCCAGAGAGCTGACCAATCCCACGTGCAGTGCCGGAGTGAAACGCAACAAAAAACCGGAAAGCCAACAGAGAGCGCTTTGTAAAGGTATTCGTGTCCGTGCAGCACTCACCGCCAGAAACTTGTCATAACCATTCGTAAAATCTTAAAAATACATACAGGACCAACACCTCGCACATACGCCCCAGGAGGTGTGCCCAAGAATGCACCGTGTGCCCGAGAGCAAAGGGCCGGACCGGCCGGCGCCCGTGGACGGTGAACGGGCCTCCAGTGAAATACTACACGGGGGGGAAAAGCAAGAACCCTGCACGAAGCTGGGAAGAGCCTCCGAACGTCACGGGTAAGAAGGCAGTGTTCTAGAAGGTGCAAGAACCTGTAGGACTCCACGACGTAGCTTAGGGACGGAGGCGGAGGTGGTGAACCGTAACCAACCGCCAACACGAAACAGGAGGCCACTAAGGACTACGCGCACCTGCTTGTCCTTAACCTGACTGCCCGACACCAAGGGGCCACGCCAGCGTTCCTCTTTGCCTCTTACTGTACAGTTTCCTATGTAACTTGTACCAGTTCCACGCCTCCCCCAAAAGCACCGAAATTCGCGGATGTGGCAGCGGACCGGACCACACAACACACAAACCGAGCAGTCTTCCACGGAGCCATAAACAAAAATCGTCAACCGCAAACTCTAGGAAAGCACTCTCCTTACGCGCTACGAACCAACTTCAAACGGGGCGACACATGGAATGGCTGGGACTTGCAGGGCGCCTCCCTACGGCCCCGGCCACCATGCCACCTGGTGAGACCCTGTCACAGGACACCCCTGCTCCACAAGTGTTCAAACCGGGTCCGCCAAACTCCTCCCCAAAGGGCCCTCTCCAGATCAGGGTCACTCTGGAAACAGGCATGTTTGCACCAGAGTAAAGGCCATCTTTGAACAGCCTTCAAATTAAAAGGCAGAAGATTACACAGTATCAGCCCCCAAGTTTGTGCCCAAAACAAAGCACCAGATATTAATAAAGCCACTACGAGAATCACTTGGTCTGTAAAATTCCAAGGGCTGGAAATAGGAAAGTCTTAATCCACTAAGCATATTAGGGCCTAACGAACTGGATCCAGTACCAAGGTTACCTAGTTCTTCAGAACGGGAATTAACCGAAGGAAGGATGCTCATTAAGCACAATCCGTTCAAAGACCGATTTCTCGTTAGGAAACTCCGCGTCGGATGCTCGGCGCGCATCCAGAGCGGCTGGGCGTCCAGGGTTTACCCCTGCACTCCAGCCCCACCAGGAGTCTAACTCCACGCCGGGCCCCGGCGCCCTGCCCCGCGCCCGGCCCCGCACCCACCCCCGGGCAGCTAGGGGAGCGCGCCCACTCCTCGCGGCACCTGCCGATGGACCCCCGCAGACGCCCCCGCACCGCGCGCCGCCGCAGCCCGCTCCGGAGGCGACCGGCACAGCGCCGCGGCCCGGGACCCTGAGCACAAAGGCGGCCCCTGCCCCCAGCCCCCGGTGCGCCCAACCCGCGGCTCGGGCGCCGGGCTCCGACCCCGCCCTCGGCCCCGCCCCGGCCCCCGACCCCGACCCGACCCCGCGGTCCGACCCTCCCCGGGTCCCCGCCCCCGCCCCGGCCCACCTATGCCGTAGGCCTTGGCGCAGATCCACTGCAGGTTGGCGGCGATCTTGGCGCGGGCCGAGTCGTAGCGGTCCAGGGGCACGATGTCCACGGCACCGTCGGGCGCGGCCTCCATCCTCCTCCAGCCCTCCCCGGCCGGGCAGCCGCCCGCGTCCACCATCTGCACACAAAAAGGCCGCTGCAGCGCGGGCGGCGCCCGGCCTCCGCCGCAACAAAGGCGCCGCGCCCCTCGCTGCGCCGGGACCCGCGAGGGGGCCGGGCCCGCGAGCACCGCGGCCCCCGGGAGGCCGCCCCCGCCCCGGCCTCACCTCACAGCCGCCGCCGCCGCCGCCACCGCGGGTGCTGCTGCTGCATGCTGCGGGGCCGCGCCGGGAGGCCAGGGGGCCCGGAGGCCGGGAGGCCCGGAGGCCGGGGAGGCGGCGAGGTGAGGGGCGCGGGCCGGCCGCGGGCCGGGGCGGGGGGCGCGTGCGCGGGCCGGGGGCAGGGGCAGGGGCGGCGGCGGCGGCGGCGGCGGCGGCGGCGGCCGCTGAGGGGGCGGCCAACCGGCGGGAGCGCGCGCAACGCCGAGGCCCTGCGCACGCGCGGTAGGTGCCGCCCTCCGCCCCGCCCCCGGCCCATGCTAGCCCCTCCCCTTACCGCACGCGCAGTGGGTCAACCTGCGGCCCCGCCTCCGGCCCGCGCTCGTCCCGCTCATTGCCGCACGCGCAGTGGGAGCGGCCCGCCCCCGGCCCCGCGCTCGCCCCGCCCACCGCCGCACGCGCAGAGGGCCAGACTGCGGCTCCGCCCCTCTCGCCGGGCGCCGGGCGCGGGTCGCGCGGAGCGGGCGGGCGCTGGTGGGCAGGCCCGGGCGGGTTCCGCAGCAGCCCTTTGTCTGGGCCGCGCCTCCTCCGTCCCGGCACCCGGCCGTCCGCACCGGAGGCTCCAGCCGCCGTCCGACGGGCCGACTGCCACCCCGGGAGGGCGACCCCCCGGCCCCTGCACAACCCCGGCGTCTCCCCCTCCCGGAGAGAGGCACTGCTGACGGGGCCGCCCTGCCCACCATCGCGGGGACCCCGAGCCTGCAGCGGGGGAAGGGGGGGCCTGGTGGGCACCGACCCCGCCCGCGCCTCTGCCGCCCCCTCCCCCCGAGACCTCCAGGCCCAGAGACCCAGGACCCAGGACCCGCGGAGAGCAGGGGCGAGGGCTTCCTGGGTGGGGATCCCGGGGCGGGGAACCGCCGCCCTGAGCCCGAACGTGGAGCCCGCGATCGTTGCACAAGCACCCAGCGGAGAGCCCCGGTGGAGGTCGCTCCGGGGGCAGGGGCGGCCAAGGACAGACGCGCGGGGGTGGGGGGTGAGGGTAGGCGGGGGCCGGGCAGTCCCGGCACGTGGGCGACAGGGACGCCTACTAGTCCAAAGCCAGACTAGGAGAGGGGCTGGGGACGGGGGGTGCTGGCCGGTCAGAATTGGGAGCTCCAACCCCTTCCCCCGGATGGGCAGCCAAAGAGTGACTGTGAACACAGTGGGGAAAGCGTGTGAAAGACCCCGTCGAGGTCAAGGAAGAGGGGGTGGGCAGGGCACGGAATTCAGCAGGGACACCGCCCCCTGATGTGGACCCTGGAGCCGGAGAGAAGGAATGGGGGTCAAGGGTGACTGTTAGGGTCTCGGTATTGATCCTGTATCCTGCAACCTTGATGGACGTGTTATCAATTCCGACAGTTTTTCAGCCTATCCCTAAACCTGATTCCTACACACAAGATGATGACCTCGGTGATCGAAAATAGTCGTACCTCTTACCTTTCAATCCCCGCGTCGTGTATTTCTTCCTCTTACCTAACGGCCTGGCCACAGCCTCCGGTAGAGTCACATCCTAGTCTTGTTTCTGGGCTTAGACAAAAAGCATCCGGTCAGCCACTGCCGAGTGCCCTGTCAAATGTGGCTTTTCTGCGTTAATCAGGTTGGGGAGTTTCCCCTCTATTCCTGTTTTGTTGAGTGTTTTATCACGAAAGGGTGTTAGGTTTTGTCCGGTGCTTTTTTGTGATTATTGAGATGATCCCGTGAGGCCTTTTTATTCATCCCATTGATGCGGTATATTTCATTGATTTGATTTTCGGATACTCAACCAGCCTCACAATTCCTGAGACAAATCCCACCTTGCCATAGTATATAATTTTTTTTTCAAGTGTGACAAATCAGTTTGGGGTTTGGGTTTTTTTGCTGTCGTCGTCATTGTTGTTTGTAACTTTACTGAGATATTGTTGACATACAACACTGTAAGTTTAAGCTGTACCACGTGACAATTTGGTACATGTGTATACACAGCACACGTACTTACACATAGGTACGTATTGTGAAATGATTACCACGGTCAGGTTAGTTAACGCCCATACCCCACCTGGTTACCGTGTGTGTGTGTGTGTTGAGAACATTTAACATTTACTCTCTTAGCAACCTTCAAGGGTACAGTTAAGTATTGAATGGCCAGAATGCTATACATTACATCCCCAAAACTTACTCCTCTTAAAACTGTAAGTTGGTAACGATTTTGACCAAAATCTTCGGATTTCCCCCACCTCCCAGCCCCTGCCAACCACAGATCTACTCTCTGTTTCTATACGAGTTTGGTTTCCGGATTCCACATGTCAGTGAGGTCATACAGTGTTTGTCTTTCTCTGATTTATTTCACTTAGCGTAATGCGCTGGGGGCTTATCCGTGTTGTCACAAATGACAGGATTTTCTTTTTTATGACTGTATTCGTATATTTCATTCATGCCTGTGCGATATACATGTATATCATACATAGTATAAAAATGTAACCGATGGACACTCAGGCTGTTTTCATGTCTTGGCTCTTGTGAATAATGCTGTAATGAACATGGGAGTGCAGGTATTTTTTCAAATTAGTAGTTTTGTTTCCTTTGGATAAATACCAAGCAATAGAATTGCTAGATCATAAGGTTGTTCTGTTTTTAATTTTTGAGGAGCCTCCATACAGTTCTCCGTAGTGGCCGCACCACCATTCCCACCAACAGTGCACAGGGTTCCCCTTTGTCCACATCCTCGCCAACACCTGTCAGTTCTTCCATTTTTCATTGTAGCCATTCTGACAGGGTGGGTGAGGTGATAGCTCCTTGTGGTTTTGATTAGCATTTCCCTGATGATCGGTGATGTTGAGCACCTTTTCATGTACATGTTGGCCATTTATATGTCTTCCTTGTGTTTTTTGTTTTTTAATGATTATTTCTGAGAGAGTGAGTGGGGAAGGGGCAGAGAGAGAGGAAGACACAGAATCCAAAGCAGGCTCCAGGCTCCAAGCTGTCAGCACAGAGCCCAACACAGGGCTCGAACCCACTAACCGTGGGATCGTGACCTGAGCCGAAGTCGGACGTTTAACTGACTGAGCCCCCCAGGCACCCCTATATGTCCTCTTTGGGAAAATGTCCAGATCCTTTGCCAATTTTTTTAATTGGATTATTTGTTTGGGAGTACCTAAATATTTTTGGAAGAGTTTGAGAAAGACTGATGTTAATTCTTAAAATGTTGGGTGGAATTCACCAGTAAAACCATCTGGTCCTGAGCTTTTCTTTGTTGGGAGATTTTTGATGACGTTTTCAATCTCACTGTTGGTGTGTCCAGATTTTCTATGCGCGATTCGGGTTTGGTAGGCTCTACGTTTCCAGGAATTTATCCATTTCTTCTAGGCTATCCAGTTTGTGCCATATAATTGTCCACACTAGTCCCTTATGAGCTTTTGTATTTCTGTGGTGTCTCTTGGAATGTCTCCTCTTTCATTTATACTTTTGTTGATTTGAGTCCTTTTTTTTCTTGGTTAATCTAGCAAAAGGTTTGTCAGTTTTGTTTATCTTTTCAAAACACCAGCTTCCTTGATTTCTTTCCTATTGTTTTTCTAGTTCCTAATTCATTTATTTATGCTCTAATCATCTTTATTACTTTCTTCATTCTGCTAACGTTGGGCTTAGCTTTTTCTTCTCGTATTTCCTTGAGGCGTAAAGTTAAGGTGTTTATTTGAGATCTTTCATTTTTTCTTAATGTAGGCATTTGTCTCTATAAACGTCCCTCTTGGAACTGCTTTTGTTCCAGGCCGTCAAATTTGGTATGTTGTGTTTCGTGTGTCTCGGGATACTTTCTGATTTCCTTTTTTATTTCTTCTTTGACCCATTGGTTGTAGGTGTGTGTTGTTTAATTTCAAGGTATTTGTAAATTCTCTGCTTGTCCTTCTGTTACTGATTTCTAGCCATGGTGGTCATAAACGATACTTGATGTGATTTCAATCCCCTTCACTTTGTTAAGACTCACTTTGTAGGCCAGCATGTGATGTGTCCTGGAGGGTTGGTCTACAGTGTGGTTCAAATACACTGTTTCCTTCCCGACTCTCTCTGGACACTCTATCCAGTGCTGAAGGTGGGGCATTAAAGTCTCTCCTGTATACTGGATGTCTGTTTTTCCCTTGATTTCTGTTACTATTTATCTCAAATATTTAGGTGCTCTGTGTTTGTGTTTGGTACACACACACCCTTTCTATGTATATATATATATATATATACACACACACACACACACACACACACATATGTAGTATTTACCACTGTTATATCTTCTTGATGAACTGACCCCATTATCACTGTACAACGACCTTCTCTGTCTCTTGTGACCAATTGTGACTGACAGTCTGTCTTATGTGATATGAGCACAGCCTCTCCTGCTATCACTGGCTTTCCGTGTGTAAGGCATGTCTTCTCGTGTCCCGTCACTCTCAGCCCTTGTGTGTCCTTAGAGCCAAAGTGAGTCTCTTAGAGGCAGCGGGCTGTTGGATCTTGTTTTTTAATCCGTTCAGCCCGGATATGTCCTATGTTTGGAAAACTTAACCCATTTACAGTTAAAGTAATTATTGATAGGTAAGAACTCAGAATTGCCACCTTGTTCATCGTTTTGTATTATTTTGTGCTTTTATTCCTTTCTCGCTGTCTGCGTTTGTGGTTTATTTTTTGCAGTGGTATGCTTTTTTTTTTATCTGTTAAGAAGATACGACAGTCTATATATTTTTTTAAGTAATCTCTATGCCCAACGTGGGGCTCGAACTCAGTGCCCCGAGACTGGGAGTCGCACGCTCCACTGACTGAGCCAGCCGGGCACCCCCAAAACAGTGTGTTTTAAGGTGACAACCCACCTTCGGTCAGCAGTCAGGTACAAGAGCCCCACGCTGTTACTTCTCTCCCCCCCCCCCCATTTTATGCCATTAACGTCACACTTTGCACCTTTGCGTATCGAGCATCCATTTACAAATTATCATTCCTGCTGTGAGTTTTTGTACCACTGCCTCGTCTTAAGTGTTACACTGGAGATGGGAGTGATTTACGTGCCCATCACAGTGTCGGGTGTTCTGAATTTGACTAAATACTTACCTTTACCCGTGAGGTTTACACTTGTATTTGTTTCTGTGTTGTCGCTTAGCAGTCTTTCCTTCCCACCTGAAGAGCTCCGTTCTGCCTGTGTCCTGAGGCAGGTTAGTGGTGACGAACTCCCGTGGCTTGTGTTGGTCCGGAAGTCCACACCTGTGCCCGGCTCTGAAGGACTGAACGGAGCACACGCCTCTTCCAGGCTGCAAAGACTGGTTTGGGCAGGCGAACGCAGCTGCCCCTGGCTCAGGACGGCGGGATCCCCTCCGCTAGTGCAGTGGTTGGGGGACGAGCGGGGTTAGGGGCTGGGGCTACGGTTGGGCCCTCGGGAAGCTGCTGTGACCGTCACCGAAACCGGGTTCGCCTCCTGGTGGGCGTCAAGCCAAAACACAGGAAGAGGAAGGGTTTCACTTGCAACGGGTAAAGGAGCTTTCCCAGAGCAGTGTCTCCCCACACAACAAAATTGGAGAAGTAGTGTTTCAACATTTATTTATTTTTTGAGAGAGAGAATCCCAGGCAGGCTCCGCTCTGTCAGCGCAGAGCCCAACACGGGCCTCGAACGCACGAACCGTGAGATCGTGACCTGAGCCAAAACCAAGAGTCAGAAGCTTAACCACTTAACCCACCGAGTCCCCCAGGCCCCCCGGAAACCGGGGACCTTTTAAGCTAAGGGTCCATGCGTATTCACGAAGGGGCTCGCACAGTGGGGAACACAGCACAGAATCGGGGCAGAAGTCCTCCTGAGGTGACCATGTGCCAGTGACGGTCCCAGGGCGCCAGGGATCAGCGCCCTCGGTTCTGGCTCCAGACGGCCCAGGACCCGAGTGTCAGAAGGGTTCAGATCTGCGAAGATAACTGGGTCAGGTCAGTCTTCACTCTGGGTCCTGATTAGGCCTTTTCCTGCCCCGACGGTGACGTTCGCTCTTACGTTTTGTTCACAAGACGGCCGGGGGGCTGACACGTCCTTATGCAGAGAAAGCTGTCTGTCTGTGTTTTCTGCTCATCACCAGGTGCACAGAAGGTGCCCCCACCACATCCCTGGGAGGGCTCCGGCCAGGTCACCAGGAGGGCCCCAGATGGGCTGGCTGAGTCCCCGCCCACTCCAGGCTCCACAGCCGCCACTGAGGCCTGCAGACCGGCTTTGCAGGCCCAGATGGGTATGTCTCCTGCCAGGTTCCTGGGCAGCCTGGGCTGGTCCCTGCCAGTCGGAGGGGCTGCAGCCGAGTGTGGGGCCCCCTCAGTATCTCGGGGACACAGATGGGAGTGCGTCCCGCCGTGTCCCTGTACCTGTAGGACTGCTCGGGGGCCGGGCCCGGTCACGGGCCCCTCCGGTGTCCACAGCCAGGATGAGGTCTATGTCCTGTTACCAAGGCATAGCTGGGAGTGACCCCTTCCAGGCCCCTTGGCCAGTGGTGCTGCTGGCCCAGTGTCGGACGGGGCTGTAGCCGAGGCCCGGGGATGAGCTTTTGTGGGGTCTGTGGCCAGGACCTGAGCTTGGGGCAAGTCAGCTGCCGGGGCATGAGTCTGCCTTCCCCAGTCTCCTCTGTCTGGGGCTGCGCCGGACCCCACAGCCCCCACCAAGGCACCTTTGTCTACGAATGGATGCCCCCTTGGCGCAGGTCAGCGGGGGCCCCGGTGGGGGGGGGCGTCTTACTCGGCCGTCTTGCCCGTGGCGCTCCCGTGTACCTGTCTGCTTGCACGTTCCCGGACCCGGTTTACCACGGCTGCCTTGGAGGTCGTGTGTCCATGTTCCTGAGACACGGGCCTAGTGCGGTGATGTCTTTGTCTGGCGTGGTGTCAGGGTAACGTTGGCCTCCTAAGAGGAGTTGGAAGTGTTCTCTCCTCTCGTAGTTTCTGGAAAGTGTGTGGAGAGCCGGTGCTGTGCACTCCTCTGTAGGTGTCGGGCAGGGCTGAGCATCGAAGCCTCCGGACCCAGGCTTCCCCCCGTCGCTGGTGTTCGATCGAGGATTCTCCCTCTTCACTTGTTCGGGGTCCGCTCAGATCGTCTGTTTCTTCGTCGGTGGTTTCGGTGATCTGTGTCGTCCTGGGAATTCACCCTTCCATCTCAGTGCGAGGACTTGGTCCTGAGAATTCTAAAGGCCAAGTTACCCTGCCCCGAGATGGCAGAGGGAGGGTGCAGCAGCCCGGGGGAAGGGGCAGGGGCTGGTGCAGCTTTGGACACATTAAGACAGACTGCCCGACGGCCCAAACCGGACCTGCTCGTGCGCGTCTGAGGGGGTGTGTTTGCAGAAGCAGTGACTTGTTCGGGAGCCATCCAGACTCCGAGGGGGCGGTGGGACCTGCTCCCCCCTGGCCAGCTCTGGGGGGGAGGCTGTGGGGAGAGACCCGAGGCGGGGTTCCGGCTCCCATCCCCCCCCCCCGGGGGCCCCTCCCCTCCGAGTGTGAGCCCGTGGGTCACTGTGCTGGGCCCAGCGAGGACAGAAGGAAGCAAATTCTCTTCCAGCAGCCGGCGGCCCGACCCCACCAGGTGCCTTGGCCCGAGCTCCAGCCCCGCCCCCCGCAGCCCCAGTGCCCTCCCGCCCTGCAGAAGCGCCACCACCGTCCTCGGGTTCCACCCGCTCCCTTGCTTATGCCACTTTCTGCCCGGAGGTGTCTGCAAGCCCCCAAGTGCCCGTGCTGCTGGGACGCAGAGCACAGGCCACCGAGCGAGGGGGCAGCCTGGCTCCCGCCTCGTCGTCAGAACGGACGGGCGAAGGTGGCGGTCACGTCGCGCTGGCTTCCCGAAGGCGCCACCTGAGCGAAAGGCCAGCTTAACCTCTCCTCAGCTTGGCAGCCGTCCCTCCGTTACGGAAAGTTTAAGCTGACATCTTTCCGTCTTCCGTGTTGATTCCATCAAATCCAGCATGTCTCGGTTTTTCTGTGACATAAACGGGCAGGGAGTCCCGCTGACACGGATGTGTTGGGGCCCTGGCGGCCGTCTAGGGCATCCACGCGCCCCGTGGTCGGGCCCACGGGTTCACGGGCACATTCCCATCCCGTATCCGGGAAGGAAGATTTTGTTACAAAAGAAAGAATTTTTGCTGGGGCAAAATAGGCCAGTCTCTTGGCTTTTTCCTCTTTTTGAACGTTGAGAATAGGTCAAAATAAAGCAAAACCCCGGGAGGGCTGCGTTCGGGGACGTTCTGATGGCAGTTCGCCTGTGGAGACACACATCCTCCGGGCTCGATCAGGGCAGCGGCTCAGCCCTGCCCGCGGCCTCCCGCGTGTCACTGAGGGCGCCAGGGGCCTGGTGCAGGCCCGAGTGGTATGACCGATCCATTGACGGACCCGCCGAGCAAGGCCCCCCCGGGCCGCCTGCAGACGGCCGCCCCTCCGCGAGCCCTTGGCGCCCCCCGCCAGGGACCCATCGCCCGGCCCTCCAGGGCTCCTGCCTGCCTTCAGGATCGTCTGACCCCGCCCCGCCTTGCTGCTGCCCCCGCCTTGCTCCTAGACACAGCCGACGGGCAGGCCGCATCCTCTGGGCTCCTCGCCAGCGAAATAGTGCAGTGGGCTGAACCTGACCCCCAGGATGCCCACGTCCTACCCGCCAGAACCCGTGGATGTGCTGCCCGGCGCGGCAAGAGGGGCTTCGTGGACGGCACTAGGTTCAGGACCTCGAGATGGGGGACTGTCCCGGTTTTCCCCGGTGGGCCTGGGCACAGGGTTCCTCTGTGGGCCGGGGGTGTGTCCCCCACAGTCGCCCCAAGGTGAAGGTGTGAGAACTCGGGGCCTTTGCGGGGGGGAGCGGGTCGTGGGGTGGGGCCTCGGGGGAGGGACCCCAGAGTCCCGCTGGAGGGCAGTGAGCAGCCAGCCTCACCAGGCCCGCGGTCATACGGGGGGCCAAGAGGGTCCCGGTCACAGGGAGACGCTGCTGGCCTTGGCCGTGGAGGCAGGGCCACCGGCCAAGCACTCGAAGCCTCTGTCTAGGAGCCTGAAAGGCAAGGAAGCCGAGCTCCCGGGGCCCCGGGTGGGCCCCACCCAGACCGTGGCCCGTGAGGCCCATGCTGCCCGCTGGCCTCCGGAGCTTCGGGCTCCACTGCTGAGTTTGTGGCGTCTTGCAGGGCAGCCCGGGACTCCCATGCACAAGGTCACCAACGCCTTCCCCAAGACGCTCAGGATGGCGTGGCCGCACGGGACACGGGCGGGCACGTCCAGGGCCCGGGGCCTCCTCCCCCCTGGGACGCCGTCCGCCACACGGGCCCCCTGTCCAGCCGGGAGGCCCCTGCTCGGGGCTGTGTCCCTGGCCCCTTAGGTCGGTCGCCTCGGCTTCTCCCTCCGGAGAGACGCGTGACAGATGACGTTCATATACGTGACATGCTCCACGGGGTGTCCAGGGTAATCGTAACTCCCAGCTATGACATGATAAAAAAGTACCGGGCCTTTGTCTCTGGCTCTTGGCACACAGCTCCTAAAACCTTTGGGTTTAGGGGTGACGCAAGTGTCTCTGTGCGCTGCTGAGGGGAGTGGGGTGCGTCCAAGGGGCTTCGGCCTGCGGCTGCGCAAGACCGGGCGCGGGTCGGGGGCCGCCCAGCCCCGGCCCCGCTGCGGGTGGGGACGGGAGACTGAGTCCAGCACCTCGGCCCGGGACACCGCCAACCACGCCAGTGCAGCGAGGCGTCCGGGAAAGCGCCTACCGACAGGGTCCAGGGTGGCGCGACCCAACTGCACGGGGCCGGGAGGTCCGGGGCCCGCCGTCCCCCCAGACCTCGGCCTGCGTGCCTCCGATCGGCAGCTACCTGTACCCATTAAACAGGTGACGGTGAGGGAAGTGTTTTCCAGAGTTCCAGCAAACTGAAATGGGGGGTCGTGGGGGCTGTTGTAGCTGGTGTCTGGAGGGAGGCAGTCCCACGGGGCAACTCCGCCGGTGTCCGGGAGCCGGAGAACAGGTTGTCTCGGGGGGAGGGGACCCCACATACTAGGTGTCAGAAGCGTTGGAGTAAAAACAGGTGGACAGGGGCGCCTGGGGGGCTCCGTCGGTTAAGTAGCCGACCCTTGGTTTCGGCTCAGGTCACGATGTCACGGCTCACGAGTTCGAGCCCCGTGTCGGGCTCTCTGCTGTCAGCACGGGGCCTGCTTGGGATCCTCTGGCCCCTCCCCCGTTTGTGCCACCCCGCTCAAAATTAAAGAAGACATTAAAAATAAACCAGATGGACAGTGTGCACGCAAGCTCTGACCACACGCTGGGACGGGAAATCGGCCTGCCCGCCCTCACAGGCCTGTGACGGAAACGTGACCTTTCCTACACCAAGGACCTGGGCGGCAGTGGTGCCCGGGGCCCTACCTCCTGCAGAAGTCCCATCTCCCCATCCTGCCCCACCACTGCGATGTCACCGGTACCAGCGGGCCCGTCACAGACTCAAAATGACCCGTCAGGCGAGCCCCGAGGTCTCAGCATGACGCGCTGATAAGGAAGCCCCCACATGGGACACCGCGATCCAGAGGCATTTTGATACCAGGGTTTCAAAAGTACAACGCGTCCGCACAATGAAATCCTGTGAAAGGGCATAAAGGTGCCGGGTCCCGAAGCAGGAGTGGAGCACTGACCCACTACAACCTGGGCGGACGCGGATCCAAGAGGCCAAGCGACAGGAGCCAGACGCAGACCGAGCGCCCGGGCTCCGTTCCTGTGAACAGTCCAGAGCGGGCAGACACGGGCAGGAGGTGGATGACTGCTTCATGGGTGTGGGGACGGCCACGGGGCTCTGCTGAGAACTCTGGGTCACGTGCGGCAGAAGGGCAGGTTTTCTGGCTGAAAACAGGCAAAAGCGACCCTGCCAGGGAGCAGAGGGGGCTGGGGACCCGTGGCCTGTGTCCTGGCCTGGATGGCGGGCTCAGAGATAACGCACCCAGCTGCACGGTCCAGCATCGTCCACACGTAAGTTCATATTTCAACTAAGAAATCAAAAAGTGGGGCGCCCGGCTGGCTCAGCTGGTGGGATGTGCAACTCTTGATCTTGGGGTCCTGAGCTCGAGTCCCCCCCATGTTTGGGGTAGAGATTACTAAAAACAAAAGTGGCTTAAACAATAAACAATGACTTAAAAAAAAAAAGGAGGGGACACAGAGCAAATGAGCGAACGTACTATGGGGCCAGGGGCCAGAGTCCCATGTGGAGAAGGGACATACATGGATGGACAGTGGGATGGTGAGAAGGCACTGTGTGGCTGGATTTAGCTGAGGATATTGGTTTAAATCAATGATTTTTAAAAAAATTTCCTGGGTCTTGGGGTGCCTGGGTGGCTCGGTCAGTTAAGCATCTGACTCTGGATTTTGGCTCAGGTCACGATCTCACGGTGCCTGGGATTGAGCCCTACATCTGGCTCTGCACTGACAGTGTGGAGTCTGCTTAGGATTCTTTCTTGCTCTCTCTGCCCACCCCTACTCACTCTCTCTCCCTCAAAAATAAATAAATAAAAACTTAAAAAAAAGTAAAAAGCAAAAGCGTCATCACAGAACCTGGTTTTGACGGTCTTAATTGAATGTGTTTGAGATCAAAGGTTTTGCTTTTTGTTTTCCGACCCTCTTCTGGACCCCAAACCCATGGTGAACCCCGAATGCATCCCTGCGGCCCTCGGGACACACACTTTCCTGTGTTCTTCTCGGGTGCGCACGGGAGCAGGGGGCAGTGTGCCGCCTGTGTTCTGATCAGGGAGGGGGGAGCCGTCCCATCCCTGCACTCGCACCGGGGCTCAGGCGGCTTCCCGTGGGCACCTTTCACTCCAGTAAAAAGTTAAAGGGGGGGGGGGCGCCTGTGGGGTTCAGGCGGTTGCGTGTCCGACTTTGGCTCAGGTCATGATTTCACAGTTTGTGGGTTCGAGCCCCACGTCAGGCTCTGTGCTGACAGCTCAGAACCTGCTTGGGATTCTCTCTCTCTTTCTCTGTCCCTCCCCCACTTGTGTATGCGCTCTCTCTCTCTCAAAATAAACAATTAAAAAAGGGGGTAATGGGGCCGCCTGGGTGGCTCTGTCCGTCGGTTAAGCATCCGACTTTGGCTCAGGTCATGATCTCACGGTTCGTGAGTTGGAGCCCCACATCAGGCTCCGTGCTGACAGTTCAGCCTGGAGCCTGCTTCGGATTCTGTGTCTCCCTCTCTCTCTGCCCCTCCCCTGCTCACACTGTGTCTCTGTCTCAAAAATAAATGAAACGTTAAAAAGTTTTTTAAATAAATAAAAAGGGGGGGTAATATCCTTAAACTTACAGGAAATTATTTCCTCAACACAGACTTAAAACATCAGAAAGTCACCACCACCCAGACCCGGCTCGTCTGAGGGTTACCCACAAATCCCAGGACCTGGATCCAGGGCAAACGGACTTCACCCGGGAAGGCACGGGGGACGGCGTCGGGCCGCGTTCCCGGGTGGTGATCCCTGGACGGCAGCGTTTGGACCCGAGGGCTGCGGCTGAGGACAGTGTTCTCACTGGGCACCTCTAACTTAGGAAAACGCCCCCGAAGGGGCGTCTGCTGGGCGCCCTGGCACGTCCTCCAAGGAGGCGACCCTGCGTCAGCGCCCGGTGTGATAACTGGCAGGGACGAGCAGGAGAGATCCTGTCACGTCCAGCTGCGGCCGGTCCTCGCGGGCCAGGGCTGGGATGTGCGGGCACAGGACGCTGCATGGGCGCCCGTGTCCCGGCTGGACGGTTGGAGGGAGACAAGCACATTCCCGCTCGGAGCCGGAAAGGCCTCGCGTCAGGGCGCGGACGGGCCCCCACCCCCCACCCCGTGGGCCCGTGCTCGGTAGCAGAGGCCGCTCTGGGGGCCCAGCGGACAGGCACACGTGGAGGTCCCGGGGACGTCCCGGCCGGGGCAGGGGACCACACGCCATGACTGAGTGCCTGGCAGGAAGCCCCGGTGCCAGGAGGAGGGCAGAGACCCATCTTCCCGTGAGGACCGACGTGCCACGCTTCACAGACACGAGCGGATGGTCCCGGGCGGAGAGCGCCAGAGACGGGAGTGGGGCGGGGTGGGGCACAGGGGCCGATGGGAAGGGGGCCTGGGGGACGGCAGTCCAGGCTTCCACTCGTTTCCCGGAGCCCCTCCGAGACCGCCACGGGCTCCCGGCACCGTGCTCGCACCACACCGCCGAGGTGCCAGCAACGGGGTGATGGGGTGGACCCTGACTCCTCACCAGGCAGGAGGCCGTGGGCCAGGGAGGCCCTGACACGACGTCCAGCAACGGTCAGGGCCGGGCTCTTCTGGAACACTCACCTGATGATCCAGAAGCATTTCACGAGTGAGCTGGGCAGAACCGCTGGCCGAGCCCCCTTCGGTGGGACCTTTTCATTTTGGAAGCAAACGCTCTTGAGAAGGATGCATTCTCCAGATGCACCCTATCTCTGCTGCTCGGAGCAGACGCTCCCCTTCCCTGCGGCCCACATCTGACTTAAAATAGCCGCCCAGTTCCCAGAGGGAGAGTGTGTGGCGAGGGCTGTTCCAGGGACAATCCGATGGCCCGTGGACCCCACACCCTCCATTACCTGCTGCCACTCAGGAAAGGGATGGAGAGGGCAACGGGAGGCAACAGGGAGAGTCCCCGGGCCTGAGCGCCAACTGGGAGCCCCCACATACCCGGTCCGGGCAAAGGAAGGAAAGCCTGGGGTGCGGGCCTGCGGGGGGCTGCTGGGGCTTGTACCCAGCGCGGGCCAGCGGCCTCCCTCCCCGGCTTCGGTGCCCTCTCCCCTAGGGAGGACGCGCTCAGGTCAGGCCAGTACCCAGCGTCCTGGCCAGAAATGCCACCCGGTTCCAAACCGGCTTTAAGGGTGAAGCCTTGAGGGGACGTTGCACCGGGAAGGGGCCCCTTGATAAACAGCGGGCTTCGTCACCCCCCCCCCCCCCCCCCCCCGCCACAGCCCCCTGCGAAGGAGTCGAGAGCCTGCGAGAGGGCGGGGCACGCGGGCGGGGTGCCCAGAGGGCAAAGAGGAACCCCCAGCGCGCTCCTTCTCGTCCTTCTCACCCCGGGCCTCCCACCCACCCGCCCCGAGCCCAGGCCTCCCAACAACGCGCGGTGCCTCATCCAGCGGGTGCCCAGCTCCCCTCGGCCCGCCAGGCGTCACGAGCTCCCCGCTCCCCGCACTGTCCGCACCTGGAGACCAGCCCTGCCTTGAGCACACAGCTCTTTGCACTAGCTCCCCGGGAACCGCCCCAGAACGTGGCGACCGAGCTGGTCCAGGAAGCCTGCACTTGGCAGCTTCTAGAATGTCATCGAGCCCTGGCCCGTCCCGGGAGCCCCAGGATTCAGGTCACAGACGTTACCTTTGCTTCGGTCTGGTGGCCTGAGCGCGAGGCCATCGAGGGCAGAGTGACAACTCACAGGCGCAGGAAACGACGGCGTCACTTTTCCTTCCACGATGGCCATGCTGGAGATGTCCGTTCTATTCAATTTAGATTGCTATCCTTATTTTTCACACTCCTGTTACAGCATTAGGTGGGCTTTTCTTTTTTTAATGTTTATTTTTGAGAGAGAGAGAGACTGAGCATGAGCGGGGGAGGGGCAGAGAGAGGGAGACACGGGATCGGAAGCAGGCTCCAGGCTCTGAGCCGTCAGCACAGAACCTGACGCGGGGCTCGAACCCACGAACTGTGAGATCATGACCTGAGCCAAAGTCGGAGGCTTAACCGACTGAGCCACCCAGGCACGCCTTGAATTTTCAAACCACGTGTGGAATTAGGTTATATTTTCTCAAACTCTCGTTGCAGACACTGAAGCAGACATCATGAGACGTCTGTTACGGAGGGGGCAGGAGTCCAGCTGGCGGCGAGCAGACCCCCGCCTGTCCTGGCAGCATGGCCGCCCGGGGACGGGCTGGGGGAGGGAACAGTTCGGCCGCCTCTCCCCTTGGACAGAGACCCGCGCCACCGGCCGTGCACCGAGGCCTCTCCTCGGCCTTTCCCACCCACCGGGCCACGCCTGAGACAGGGGTGAGGCTCCCAGGAAGACGGACCACGGTGGGGAAAGGGCCTCGCACCGCAATCTGCACACGCGTGCACTGGTGACATGCCAGCGATGTCCTTCTGCAGGCGCGTAGGGCAGGCCCTCATGAGCCACAAGGGCCGCAGCTCCCCACGCCCGGGGGTCCTCAGCACAGGTCCCCAAGCAGGGAGGGAAGCCTTGCAGGAGCCGGAGCCCAGACAGGCCATCGGCCCCCCGGGGAGGGCACCGCGAGCTGCTGCCGCCCGACCGAAACCCACCCCCAACAGGCAACACGGCCGTGTCGGTCAGAGAACAGGCTCCGAGCCAGGGTCGGACACACTTTCCCTCCTGAGGAATGTCCTTACACAGTGGACAGAAAAGAAGGTGCACGGGTGGCCTGAGGCCTGGCCCACGAGGCGGTCCACAGCCGCCACGCCGCAGGGCCGGCCCCGGGGTGTTGCCTTCGAGCGGTTCGACCAGGAATGTGCTTCCACACGGAGACTGCAAAGCGCACCGCCCCTTGCGTGGGGCTCGGAGTCAGGGGCACGGAGGCCACGGCCCCGTGGCTCACTGCTTTGCCGTGAGGCAGAGGAGAAAGTCACGAGGTGTAAGAACCCTTCCAGTCGGTCGCTTTAAAGACAGGGCACAAATAATGGAGCACGAAGCACATCCCTGGTGCTTCGGGAACAGCTGGGACTATATATATATATTTTTTTACTGCTTACTTACTTTGAGAGAGAGAGAGAACAAATCCCAAGCCCACTGCATGCTGTCAGTGCGGAGATCTATATGGGGCTCGAATTCACGAAGCTTGAGACCATGACCTGAGCCGGAATCAAGAGTCGGAAGCTTAACCGACTGAGCCCCCAGGCGCACCGCGGTGGAGACCGCCTCAGGCTTAGAAAATGTGAGATTCGCTACCTGTAAAAATTTTTACTATTCTGTCCACAAGTTCTAAGTCCGAATCAAAAGAATGAGAAAAACCCAGATCTGCGGAAAGAAACACTTCCTTACCACACCTGTGCTCAGCTGAGCGGGGCGGGCGAGCGGCGGAGGCCCCGGGGCAGCGAGGCGGCCCCCAGCCCGCACCTGCCCGCGCAGCCGACAGCCGAGCGCACCCGGGTCTGGGCCCAGGCAGGTGGGGCCGCTGCAGAAGACGAGTTCAGAAAAACATCTGAAAAATGCGTCAAGTGGTAAGTAACGCGCAGCATTGAAAAAAAAAGCAAAGCGCTAACCCATTTTCTCATTTTGCAACGCGAGTAACGTTTACAAAGGAAAGGCAGCCCCACTGGCATCCGGTCCGCCCTCGGAGGCCTGGGAGCGCTCGCCGGGCCCATACAGACCGTCCGCTCCAGTCGGAACCGCCGTTCTGCCCCCAGGACGCGAGCCCGGGCAGCCCGCCACGCCGAGGGGGCAGCGACTGCCCGGAGCGGGACAGGCGCGGCGGGCGTGCCTTGTCGGGAGCGCACAAGCCCCTCTCCGGCGCTAAAGTCACACTAGGACAATAGCAAAAAGGGAATTCATTTATTAAAGAAAAATCATCTGTGATTTCCTCTACGTAAGTTAGCACTGACTTCACACTTTGGGTTGAAACATGCCTTCTCCCAAGTGACAAGCAGCACCTGCGGGTCGGGTCAAAGAGCGTGTCCAGAGCCCAGAGGGACACTGTGGAGGGAAGGGACGCCTCCCGGGGCATCCACGCCTGTAAACACTGTTGGAGGCTGGAGATGCGGCCGGCCGTGCACGCTGCCATCACACGGGTGTCTAAGCAGAAGATCGAAGCCGGAGAAGGGCCCCCGAGCCCTGACGACCCGGGGTGGGGTGCGGAGGGCGGGGTCCGGCGAGCCTCCCTCTCCCCCCCCAGCCTGCGGCACTGGCACCGAGGGGTCTCCACGCTCTTCCGCGGCTGGCTGGCGGGCTGGCGGGTAGAAGAGGGCCATGGCTGGGGCCGCCCCGGCTCCCGGACAGGTGCTGGAGCCGTGCAGGGGAGCGGCCACACTTGCGCCTACGTGCGGTTCAGGGTCTGGAAGATCCTGGAGATCTGCAGCATGACCGGCCCCGTCTCCGGGTCGTTCATCCACTGGGTGCTGTTCAGTGGGTTTTCCAGCATGTCCTCAAACGCTGCGGGGAGAACACGGCAAGGCCGGCTGAGACACAGCTCTCGGCACGCAGTCAAGTACCACGGACTTGCCTCTCAACCGGCCTCTAAAGGGTGAGCCGTGAGTATCCGGGTCACCCCTCCCCAGCAACCCCCCGGCAACGTCTGATCTGCTCAGCCCACCGGGGCACCCGCGTCTCCAGCCCTGGGCGGGCAGGCGGCGTGCCCGTGTGCTTGCTGGCGCACCGATTCTGGAAAGCAATCTGGCAACGGCTATCTGCGATCTTAAAAATAGTCGCAGCCTATGACTCAGTAATTCCGATTCCAACCCTATCCTGGCAAAATAATCAGATGCAGAAAAGACATAAAAACACTGTTGCAAATTTAACGCTATCTGATTGGGAAAATGAGAATGTTCAGTGTTCAGGAAATGACTTAAAAAAACCGGACGCGGGGCCACCTGTGCGGCTCAGTCGGTTAAGTGTCCGACTTGACTTTGACTCAGGTCATGATCTCCCGGTTTGTGAGTTTGAGCCCCGTGTCAGGCTCTGTGCTGACAGCCTGGAGCCTGCTTGGGATTCTGCGTCTCCCCCTCTCCCTGTCTCTCCCCTGTTCGCACACGCACTCTCTCTCAAAACAAATATCAACATTTAGAACATTTTTAAAAGAACAAAAAAACCCGAACATTAAAAACGTGAGCGAGGGGCGCCTGGGCAGCTCAGCAGGAACCCCTCATCCCAGGGTTGTGGTTCGAGCCCCACGTCGGGTGTAGAAACGACTTACAAATAACATCTGACAGAAGGGGTCTCCCAGCACACGGCTGTCGCCCGCAAACCCTGGCCGTGTGAGCTCACAAGCTGCAGGCGTCACGCGCGTCTGGAAGGTGCCATCCTCCCTCCGGCCTCACCCGTCAGCACACGCAGAAGTGCGGAGCGGCCCCACGCGCACCAGCCTCGGGGAGCGCACTCACCCTGTCTGCTCAGGGCGCTTCAGGGCCACACGGGACCGCGGAGTAGCAAGAAAGTCTGACTTGGTCACTTGCTTGTGTGACCTGACAGCGCTCCCAGCCCTTAAAACCACCGGGAGACCCCTGATGGGCACCCTCCGGAAACCAGTCACAAGTATCAGACAGGGAGCCCAGAAGGACAGCAGCGCGTCCAGGCGAGCTAGAGGAAGCACACAGCATGGGGTCAGTGAGGAAGGACCGGCTGCTCCGTGAACGTGTTGGGCACCCCACCCGCCGCCTCCTGGCACCTAGAGCCGTCCTGGGGACAGGGGTAAATGGCGCGGGGCCCCAGGGGCTGGCTGGGACAGACGGCAAGGACAGACATCTATCAGAGCAAGGACGGTCTCCTACCAGACTCGCACCTGCCAACGTCCAAAAGAAACACCTGTCCAGAACAGAAGCGCGAACGGGACGTCTGCACATGCGACGAGACAAAGGGGAAGGTGTGGACACAGGATGACCCCTGACCAAGCCCCAAGGTGGAGGTGACATCAAAGCAGCTGGCAGACGCGGGTGATGGGGGGGTGGGGCTCGGGGCACAGACACAGGCACGCTGCCCCCGAGGGGCCCACGGGATGATGAAGGCCCGCTCCTGGGGTGGGGGAGGGGACCGGAGGACCCGCAGGGCCTAGAATTCCACACTGTTGGTGGTGCCTTTTTCAGTTTACTGATTTGAGAGAGAGGGAAAGCGAGAAAGAGAACAAGTGGGGGAGGGGCAGAGAGAGGGAGAATCCCAAGCAGGTTCTGTGCTGTCGGCACAGAGACCGACGTGGGGCTCGAACTCACGAACTGGGATCATGGCCTGAGCAGAAATCAAGAGTCAGAGGCTTAACCGACCTGGCCACCGGGCATCCCCAGGCTCTTTCCATCCCATCCTCTGAAGCCAAAAGGATGTGTGGTTCTTAGTTTCATTACTATTCTGCGAGTCACAAAAACCATACGTGCTTCCAGACGCAGGCTGTTTCACGGTCAGACGGAGGGCCAGAGAAAGCCCTCGCGACCAGAAAGAGCAGAGGCCAGTGTCTCCCGCACACCTGGCCCCGGCCCGCTGCCCACGCTCTCCTCAACCTGGACGGGCCACTCTGGTGCCCACAGCTTGTCCAAGTCGTCTGCACAGGAGGCTGCCACACCACGGCCGCAGCCCGGCTGCTGGGCCCCACCGTGACTCAGGCAGGAGCTCCCCGAAGGTGACAGGGACATCGGTGTCATTCGGTGAAATCCATGCGATGTGGCGGGGCCCGCCCCTGGGGAAGCCCACGTACCTAGTAACGTTTTAGGGTTGGTCAGGCCCAGCTGCACCACTGGATTATCCAGGATGGCTTGAAAGAGGGGGCTGTCGGGGTCAATGCCCTTGTCCAGCTCCTCGGGGGAGGGCTTCCGGTCTCCCAGCAGCCACTCGCACTGCGGACACAAAAGTCACATACACGTTAGTCGCTCCTGAGCCCCCACCGGCAGCGGCTGCCCCCGGGGAGGGGCCCAGGCCGGGGGCTCCGATGTCGGCACGGCCGGCAGATCCCAGCACGGCAGTTCAGACGAACGTGCCTGGGACTTCTCGGCAGGACCCGCACAGGGCGCTGGGAGGAGAATAAAGAGAGGCATGGAACCCCCAGGCTGCATCCCCGGGAAGTCCCCGCCCCACCACCACGCCCTCCTCAGGCAGCTGTCGTGGGTCCACAGCCTGGGACCTGTCCCAGGTCAGCTCAGCCAACTAACGACTCACGTGCGTGCCAAGGAACGCACGCGGTCGTACAAAGACAGATCCCGGGGCGCCCGGGGGGCTCAGTCAGTTAAGCGTCTGACTCTTGGTTTCCGCTCAGGTCATGATCTCGCAGCTTCGTGGGTTCGTTCCCCATGTCGGGCTCTGTGCTGACAGCATGAAGCCTGCCTGGGATTCTCTCTCTACATCTCTCTCTGCCCCTCCCCTGCTCGCTCGCTCTCTCTCTCAAAATTAACGTGCAAACTTAAAAAAATAAAGAAGAAAGAAAGAAACAGAGAAAAGAAAAACAAGGTCCAGAACTTTCTCAGTATGCAAAACATGTTATACTGTGACACCATCTACCCTCTCGTCTCCCTCGGAAGGAACGGACCGCCTGAGACAGGAGCCTGATGCACGTGACGTGGGCGAGGGGAGAGCGTCGCTGGCACAAGGACGCGTGGCGGTACTCACGGCGGCGTTCTGCTGGTTGTTGTTCACTCTGAGGGCGTCTATCACTTCCTTCTCGTCGAATCCCATCTCCATCAGGGAAATGACGGCCTGAAGGAGAACCCACAGGCCACTCAGTGCATGCTCGCTGAGGACCAGGGAGCCGGGCCGTGTGGCCCGGATCCACACTGGGAAGCCTGCTGACCAACATGCCACGGGCAGGCCACGCCAGCATCAGACCCTTTTAGGTCTGTCCCCGTGTGTGGCCAGAAAGGTCTCCACCAGCACGTGAGCTCTCTGCAGGGGCCCCAGTCCCCAGAACGAAAGGGCGGGGAGAGACCATGAGGGAAGCAAACCCGACTGAGGTGGGAAGAAAAATATCCTGCTCGCTTGCGGGAAACAGGTTTCTGCACGTTTTATCCTTTAAAAAATGACACTAAAATTAACTTCAAACATCTTACATTTAACAAAATATAAACTGTAAACATAAACATTTGAGAATTCTCAGAGAGAACAATGACCCAACGTTCAACATCCTGGGGATGAGAGATGTACGATTTCAGGACAAAAACCACAGAACACGTTACATCCTTCACTTTACCCTTGACTTTTATTGTGCAATCTTTAAAAGGGTCAATTTTGGGGGGGGAAAAAGAAAGGTAAAAGATTTCATCAAGTTAATTGTCTGGAAATCAAACCACACTCTTGTGAACTGGGTCCCTGTCTTTTTCCTGGTACACTTTTCCGTGTTAACCACTCTACCTCGCACACACCCGGGTGTGGGTGCTGGCGGCCATGCCCAGGCTGGACCGGCCCGACAGGTGTCTCAGAGAGCACCCGGTAGGAAAGGAAGTCAGCCGGGGCGGCAGCCAGAAAGATGCTTCACTGGGGCCCAACGGTGTCCACTGAGCTCACGAGAAAGCATCTGTGCGATGACCCACTTCCTTTCCTTTCCCGAAGCAGCTCCTAACCCCAGGGCTGGCGGGGGTGGGGGTCCCCCCGCAAATCCTAGGAGAAGAACGCACCATGTGGTAGTTGACCCCCGGGTCACATAAAATCACCGGGACCTCCCACTAAATTCAAGCACACGGACATCTTCCTGTGAACGTCAATAAAAGCCTTCCTCTCCCTTCACTCACTCCCAGCTCAGCCTAGAGAAACCATGGCCCAGTCCTTCCGCACGGGGACTCTGGGGTCACGCCCCCAGCCCGCCTGCCAGGGGTCCACGCGCTCACAGGCCCCAAGACCCGGCTCTGCCTGCCCCCCGCACTGCACGCACTGTCCCCCCGCAGCTGGCGTTGGCGTGGGGGGAGGGGAAGAGACCACGAAAAGTCCGTCTTGGTCTCAAGTCCAAGCCCTGCTCCCTGATCCAGACCTCCTGGGAGCCACACTAACACTCCCGTCCTTCCAGACTATTCTTTCAAATGGTGTGGAGCCAAAGGGTGGGAGACGATGATGTCCTGGGTCAGCCTCGACAGCCTTTTGCAACAATCGTCACAGAACGTCTACCACAAAGAGGGGACAGGAAGGCCCGGCACAGGCATGCGTCTTGGGAGAAGAGCACCTCAGGTGTCACTCAGCGTCACGAGGCTGAGAGGGCAGCAAAGACCACCGGCTGAGCAGTGGTGTGCCCAACGAGGACAACGTGAGACCACCCTCCAGGGAAGTCCGGAGCCCAGAGGAGCACAGAGCACCCTCCAGGAACACGGCCTCCCCTCCCATGGGGCTCAGCCCGGCGCCCAGACCAGGCTCTAGAAACACCAGCTGCGGGCTCAGCTGTAGCTGAGCTCACAAGAAAGCAGACAGAACAGCAAACTAGCCGGGGAGGGGCCAGGAGGCATTAGTAGAGCCTGGGGGTCAGGGTCTAACGTGCACACGCAGACAGGATGTGGGCCTTCGGTCCACGTGAGAGGACGAGCTGGAGCTTATAGCCGGCACCCTGGAAGGGGTCTGTACTTAAACCCAGCACCCTGGAAGGGGTCTGCACCCCCAGAGGGAAGAGGAGCCAGAACAGCACCGGCCGCCGTGCGGGGAGCGGTCGGCCCCCAGAGCCAGGGCTCACACCATGCGCAGTCAGCGCGAACCGGGCCCCTGGCGGGAGGTGCCGCTCGACACAGGGAAACAGGTGCAGGATAGGCTAGGGTGGGCATCCCACGAGCCCGCGGGTGAGCCCCCACGGACGACACGGCACCCCAAGCCAAGTCAGGAACTCACGGACTCAGAGCCCTAACACCTCGAAATGACCCATCTATAATCTGAAAGAAACCGCAGCCTTAAAGCACAGAAAACATCCAAGGGGAAATCACGACCCTGGTCAAACGACCGAACAGTGGAGAACAGGGAGCCACAGAAGCACACAGGAGGAGGCGACAGTGGAGGGCAGCCACACCAGACACAAACGTCAGCCGGCCAAGTGCAGCCCGAGACGGCCCAGGCCTCGGGTCCTGACATCCCGCAGACACCACGACCAGGTGGTCAGAGCCTGACCGCCTCCCCGTCCACAGACAGTCCTGCGGCGCCCCAGCCTCTGGTCTCCGGGCAGCGTCCCCGCCCAAGCCCACGGCTCACTCACGGCAGGATCGTGGACAGGACCATCGTGAGTTTTCAGGTGACAAATGAATATGTGGAGGAAAAACAGCCACCTGGATTCACGTGAGGAAAGTGAAAACCAAACCTGGGCCTGACGACAAGCCCCTCACCAGGTCCAGCTTCCTCCACACGGCGCAGCCCCACGTGGACAAACGCCAACCCCGCTGGGCGGTGTCCAGGCCCCGGAGCACGTACCCGAGCGTCGGCCCGGAACTCCCTTTTCCTCCGGATCTTCTTGAAGATCTCCGTTAGCTCATCTCTGGGCTCCTCGTCTCCCGTGCTGGTCCCGGCCGCCTCGGAGGCAGCCTCAGGGGCGGCCTCGGCCCCTCCCGGAGAGGCCTGGCCCGGAAGAGGCGTGTCGATGGTCGGGTCTTCTGCGTGTTCGATCAACCACTCCATGGCCTGAGGCACCGACATGCTGAAAGGTGACAAGAGACTTGCCAGATGGCCCAGGCCAATCACTGAGGGCCTCCCACCTCCTTCACATCCCACGGAAGGCTCTCTGGCTTTAGTGACTTCTCCGGCAGGAGCTGGGACCCCTTGGGAGAGGCCGTGGCCCTGGCCCTGAAACCCCCTAAGACCCTGGCCACAGCACAGAGACCCATTCACTAAGCAAGGGCCATAAGCTCATGAAGAACGTGACACTCTTAGGTCCAAGGCCAAGAGCAGAGCCCCCCCGACCGTCCTCTGGCTGTCAAGGTGCTCGTTTCAGAGCTGAGTGTGGATGCAAAGGCAAGTGGCTGCGGCGGGGCAGGCGTAGGAGGCTGCTTAAGAGGACACGGCTCCGGGCCGCCACGTCCCTGCCACAGGCAGGCTTCCACGCAGCGCTGGCAACGACGGCCCGGGAGGACCTGGCCACCCTGGCCCGTCCCCAGCGGGGGCGAGGCCACATCACACTGTCCTGAGACAATGGAGGTGCCCCACTAGCTTACCTCGGGGATGTGCGTGCAGGATTTCTCTTTAAAAACTCACATCTATCAGAAACGGTTCAATCAGAGAGTTTGGGACGGAGGACGTCACCCCAGGGGAACCCACAGCATCGGCAGCAAGGGGAGGAGGTGGCCCACACGTACTGGTTCAGCCGCAGGGCCTTGGCGGCCCTGGTCTCCGGGAAGCCCATCTCCGTGAGCTGCCGCAGGGCTGCCTCGTCCACTCGCCCGTCCTCCTCTTCGTCCAGCATCGCTGTGGGCGAGAGACGGGGCGACCCGTGAGGGCCGGGCCAGCGCGAGGGGCCCGGGGTCCCAGGTGCGTGCCAACCCCCCGAATCCTCAGCAAATCCACACGGTGCCTCGGCCGGCACCCGTGTGGACAGGAGCCCGCGTCAACCGGAAGCACAAACATAAAGCATTCTTCGTCCCCCCGTGTGACCCCGGGGGCCGTGGCCAGTGAACGGGCGCCGCGGGGCCCACGGCGGGTCCAAGCGCAGGATCGCGGCCAACCCGGGCTTGCTCGTACCGTTCGCCTTCTTGAACAGCTCGACCGCATCCGGGTTCAGCGCTAACAACTTCTGTGCCACCTCGATGAGAGACACCAGGATCTTCCGGAGTTCCGTCTGGAACTGCAGGAAAGGAGAAAAAGGCTCTTAACTGCTTCACGTGCCCGAGACCCGCCTGGAGGTGTAACCACGCTCCTGGGCCCTAGACCCCACATCCCAGTCCCAACTATGCTGCTGCCACTTCCGCGACACGGACACCGACGGGAGGCAGAGGCAGGGGAGACCGGACTGGCAGGACTCTGTGCCCGGTAGGGAGGCGTCGGATGGGCGACACCGCTCAGCCCCTGGGCCGACGCAGAAAGCACCCGGCACGGAAGGGGAAGAGAGCAGCCTGACCCGCCGGGCCCCCCGCACAGGCCTCGGGCTCTCACCAGGAAGAAGACTGCTGGGAACTCGATCAGAACCCTCTAGGGGTGGGTCCCCGGTCCCATGGGCGACGCAGAGGCCGGCCACCACTCGTTCCCACGACGGGCCTCCGACGCCGCAGGAAGGACACGCACGGGGCAAACCGCGTGCAGGCCGGGGCAGGCGTGCAGAGTGCGATGGCACACTCTGCTGCTGAGGTGAGCAGGGCCGTGGTGGCACTCTCGGAGCGGGCGGCCACGCGGTCCCAGCCCGCGGGGCACGGTGCACCCTGCTGGGACCGCTCCATGGGACACCGGACACACCCTGCTTTTCTAGCTCAGGACTTCGCATCCAAAATTACTAAGGGTCCAGATTTCTCTCTACCAGTTTTTACCAAACTTCGGGCAAAACCCTAGTAGTTTCCAGTAGCATCTACCTTTGCAGTCCCACTTTCCAATGTCTTCTTAACCTTTTTATTTTGAAATCGTTTAAGGTCTACGGAGAAGCTGCAAAAACGCACACAGAGCTCCTGTTTGTCCCTCCCCCCACTTCCCCAAGCACGGCCCCCACGCAGGCGTGAGGAGCACGTGGCGTGGCCCGTGGCGGGCACTCACGTCTCTGATGTTGGTCTGGACCTCGGCCCGGTCCATGTTGTAGGAGGGCAGGTTGGCGGTGGCCCGGAATATAGCTTCTCTATCCGGGGCTTTCTCTTCTTGTTTTTTCTACACAGAAAAGTAATCAGAAAGTCTGAAACGAATAGGGTGCCTGGGGGGCTCAGTCGGTTAAGCCTCCGACCCCCGATTTTGGCTCAGGTCAGGATCTCGCGGTTCGTGACTTCAAGCCCCGCGTCAGGCTCTACGCGGACCATGAGGAGCCTGCTTGGGGTTGTCTCCCTCTCTCTCTGCCCCTCCCTCACACGTGCGCATGTTCTCCCTCTCAAAAATGAACAAACATTAAAAACAAAAAGGAAGCCCAAAATGAACACGAGAGCAAGAAAAGGCAAGGCCGCATCAGCCGGAACACGGGCTCCAGCGGGGAGAGCGCCTTTCCCGAGGGGGCAGGCGCCGCTCTCGCCTCGGCAGAGGGTCCCTGCGGGTTCTGTGCGCGTCCTCGGGGACAGAAGACGTGATGCTCTCTGGGGACACGATTCCCGCCCGTCATAACCAGAGGGCGGCAGGGCAGGAGAGAAGGCAGACACGGTGTCTCGTGGCCACAGGGAGACCGTGGCTGTGCCGGGGCGCCCGACGCAACAGCACATCCGCACCAGATGGCAGCGACTCCAACACAGAGAACCGGAGCCATAGAGACTGCTCCTCCGAGACAGAAAACAGACAGGGGTCAGCCGAGCACACGCAGCAGGAGTCTAGCCGGAAACCAGGCCAGGCCGACGCCAGAGCCCGAGGGAAGTGCCCAGGTTGGGAGTGAGCGGCCGAGGCCAAGAACAGTGACCCTCTACCACCCTGCTCGGCCAGCGACCGCCTTGGAGAGGGCAGACCCGGGGAGCCCCGGAGCCAGGCAGCCTGGGCTCAGCAGCCGGAAAAGGGGGCCCTGTCCTAACCCTGGACGAGACCCAGTCCCTGCGCTACTCGGCTTCAAGGACCCCCGGCAGGAGACACACCCCCGTGGGAGGAGGGAACAGGGCCGAGTCTGCGCCCCACAGGTGCGACCGTGGACCAGCAGGCGCGACCATGGGCAGAGAGAGCAGCCGGTGAGCCCCTGGTGCCTCTTGGAGAGACGGCAGCCGAGGAGGCCCCGGGGTGTGAGGAAAGCCTCCAACACGAGGGACAGAGACCCGAATGAGAACGGGGAAGTAAGGAAGTGTGAAGGAGACGACAAGAGGAAAAGGATTTCACGCCAGAAAACCCTTGGAGATGGGGGCGCAGCAGGAGGCCATCACCGTCGGAGGAGACACCGCTGGGAAACGTAAAAGATCACCACCAGATAAACAGGCCACAGCAGTCAGGGAAAGATGTCCAGGAAATCGCCAACATCCAACCAACAGGAACTCCGGAAAGAGGGAGAGAAAACGAGGGGAGGGCACTGTCCAAGAACAATCCAGAAAAACTTCTGGAACGAAAACCCACGAATCTCTGACTCTATGTGCCGCGGGCAGGATCTGCATCAACGCAGATCATGAACTTCCAAAGCCCTCAAGAGCCTTGGGGGGGAGGGGGAGGGGGGGAGGGGTGCTGGAAGACCCCAGGGGGAGGGGAGGGGAGAGGAAGCAGAGCAGGGACCGGGGACAAGTCAGGACCGACCAGCCGCTGCCGGCCACATGGAAACCCCGGACACTGGGCCCAGCACCTTCATCGTGCAGTGCACGCACACAGGCGGTGCTCACCGAAGCCACTGGACGCTGGAGTGCAAGGCCGCAAGACTCCTTTCCCTTCCCAGATGCTAAGGGAAGCCAGGCTCTGCCACACAAGTCAGCCGGAAGATACTTGATTCTGCAGGTGGACTCCGAATGTGGCCCTAAGATCACACTCCTGCAATCACACCTGCACAGTCCCGGGGGCTGTGAGTAGGATGGATTTTGTGGTGGGATAAGCTCAGGCTGTAGCATACTCAACTTTAAAGGAAATGCCCCCCGCCTTGGTGGGCCTGACCTAATCAGGCAATCCCTTCAAAAGAAAAGTGCTCTTTCTGGCCAGAGGGAGAGTCAATGCGTGAGAAATTCTGTCACTGGCTCTGAAGATGCAGGGGACCGTGAGGCAAGGAATGCGGCGGCCCTGACTGACCAAGCAAGAAAACAGGACCCCGGCCTGTTAGCGGTACGAACCGACAACCACCAGAACGCACCCAAAGCAGACCCCTCCCCAGAGCCTCCAAAGAGGAACGCACACCGGCCGCACCTTGATTTAGACCTGAGAGCCTAAGGCAGGGCCCAGCTGAGCCCACCCAGACCACTGACCCACAGACCTGTGAGCTGTGTGCTGTCTCAAGCTGTTGTCTGTGATTACGAGGCAGGCGGCAGCAAAGAGCGTACGGATATACAAGATTCAGAAGCTCGGACACAGGGGGTGACATGGGAAAGCCTAGAAGCCACTGAGGCAGAGGGACGCGGCTGGAAGGAGCTGGAGGGACGTCTCCAGGACAGCAGGAGCTGGCAGATGGCCTCACACATGTGACCCTGTTTTCAGAGAGATTTATTAATCCGGGCAAAGAATTTGAAAAACTTAGCAATAACCCTACAGAAAACAAAAGAAGGAGGGGCACCTGGGTGGCTCAGTCAGTTAAGCATCATCCTGCTTCGGCTCAGGTCATGATCTCAGTTTGTGAGTTCGAGCCCCACATCAGGCTCTGTGCTGACAGCTTGGAGCCTGGATCCTGCTTCAGATTCTGTGTCTCGCTCTCTCTCTGCCCCTCCCCTGCTTGCACTCTGTCTCTCTCTCTCTCTCTCAAAAATAAATAAGCGTTAAAAAAAAAAGAGAGAGAGAAAGAAAAGAAAAGAGAACAGAAGAGAAGAGAAGAGAAAAGAAAAGAAAAGAAAAGGAGGAGGCAATTGTGGGTTCCAGGAGAAAGTTGTATAAAAAAGGATAGTCTTAGGGGTGCCTGGGTGGCTCAGTTGGTTAAGTGTCTGACTTCAGCTCAGGTCATGATCTCACGGTCTGTGGGTTCAAGCCCCACGTCGGGCTCTGTGCTGACAGCTCAGAGCCTGGAGCCTGCTTTGAGTTCTGTCTCTCTCTCTCTCTCTCTCTCTCTCTCTCTCTGTCCCTCCTTCACTCATACTCTTTCTCTCTCTCTCTCTCAAAAACAAACATAAAAAAAAAAAAAAAAAAGGATAATCTTAGTACCCTTCCACTCCTAACAGAAAACAACATTATACACTAATCCTAACGGAAAGCCTGAAATCTTCAACCAGCGTGGAAACGACCAGGGCTATGATCTAACACACCAAACACCAAGAAGCCGAAGAACCTAAAGCTGATATTCTGAGAAATAATAAATTATGCGTGCTGTTTATCCATCAGGAAGAGAATCGCTCAAGGAAGAGCGAAATGAGTTAAAGATGTTGCCTTTAGGGTGCGTGACTCCGGTGGGAGAGGGAGATGCTGCTTTTTATTGAGAGACCAGTACCATTATTTGCCTTCGGAAACGCATGTTACTTTCACTTAAAATTAATAATAATTCACAGAAACGAGCATTAACGTCTTATGATGTTTTGTTTTGCAAATGTGCGCAGACAAGGTGAACTGCCGCGTGAGGTCCGCAGCCGCAAGTTACCCAGAGCCGCCGTGGCGGTGGGAACCCCATCGTCTACACTGGTTACCAAGGGCTCGCACTGTAACTGGAGAACCGTGTTCCGCCCAGGCAGTTCTCAGGGACAGGCAGGGGCGGGCCCGGTTCTGTCTCCCGGAGATGGGGGGGGGGGGGGGGTGGCGGCTGGACCATCTCCATGCCAGTGCTGTGGCCGGGTGTGGCCACAGATAAGCCCCCAGGCCCTCCCCCCGTGCCGCCTGTCCCAGAGGAGACCCTGAGATAGCTCACTGCTCAGAGGCCCACGGCCCACGGAGTCTGGCCTGCTTTCTCGGGGGTAAACGCCCTCCCTAGCATTTCGGAGCAGGAGTAAGAAACTCTGTCCCCAAGATAAGCGAGGAAAAGTTGTGAAATTGGTACGGCAGCCCCTTTCCAACAGCAGCGTTTTGCACCTGGGCGCAGGTGTGGAAGGCCCCCCACTTCTCCAGGAACTTCCCGAGCACGAGCCTGCACTCCTAGCACGGGGGCCCAAGTATGTGCCCGCCACCCCTTCCCCGTGCTCCGGAGGCCACCCGGGCAGAGGAAGGAGGGCGCTCCCGGAGATCGGGGCGGACGGGTGGCCCGGGGGGGCGGAGTGCCAGCCACGCGGCCAGCGACCAGGAGACGCTCCGCCACGACAGAGAAGCCCCGTGACTGTGACCGTGGGACGTGCTGGGTCTGCGAGCGGCCGGTATCCAGAACCGTGTCAGGCCGCGGGCTTCAGTGTGGGGGCCTCCTGCTGACAAAGACGTCCAATTCCCAACTCTGAGACTCACCTTTTCTTCTGTGGACACATCGGCCATCTTGGGCAGCGGACTCGGGGCACGCTTTTTTATCAACAGTAAGACATCTAGAAAGGAAACACGTCTATCAAGCAGGTTACCTCCCTTATCCGTGAAATGGCAGAACGGGCGCCGGAGGACCCGAGGACACAGGAGCAGGGGCGCCCTCCGGGTGCCCCCCAAGCCGAGTGCTCACGAGCCCCTTCGCGCCCCCCCCCCCCCCCGTGCGCGTGCAGGTTCCCTGGCCCGGCGGGACCCCGGCTGGGGGTCACACACAGCACGGCCCTGACAACTGTGCCAAGAACGGGTGGAAACCTCACAAAACGCTCCTGTTTCAACGGACTCCGCTCTCGGAGGCTGGGGGGGCCGGTCTCCACCCTCAGAGCTCAACCCGGGGCGTGCGGGGGGGAGGGGGGCCGCGGGCCGCGAGGCTGGCAGCTCCCGCCTGGTCCCCAGCCTGACCCCCACACTCCACGGAGGTCTGGGAATAGTACTTCCGAAACGGATTATTTAAGAGAATCCCAGAATTAAAACCACCCTTTGAATGACATCTAGAAAACCAAAGGTTTCTCCCCACACGATTCGGACGCAAAGCCTAAGCGACGGGACGGACGTGTCTGTAGCAGGAGTGTCTTCCCAGGACACCGGCGCCCTGGGGTCCGGCCGCACGATACAGCCGGGAGCAGCCCTGCAGACCCTGGGTTTGCTCAGAAACAGAATTAGAAATGAGGTTCACAGCTGGTTTCTCAGATGGATGCTGCCCGTTCCATTTCGGTCTGTGCTGTTTGTCACAAACGTCCCACAATGCGTACTTTGTTGTACCAAAGGGAAAATAAAATCCCTTCAGTGGACCCAGTGTTCTCGGCCGGTCCCAGCCTGGAACGCAGACGCGGACGTCGAGGGTGCTTTGCCTCTCAGGTCCCCCGTTCCCACGGGTGCCGCGGCTTGCCCCGCTGCCCCGTGAGGCCCCTACCTTGGTCTTGGATGTTCTCTTCCAAGATTGTTTTGGCATCACTCAGCACCCTCTCCGAAGCAGCGTGTATTAATTTGTGATGGGTCACACTTTTGGGGTCTTCTAAGCTCCCATGAGCACACTGGGGGGAAGAATCATATATTTCAAGACAGAAAATAAATAAATCATAATGGTAACAATATGGGACCTGACCCTCAAACCACAGCAGGAATGTACTGGCTACTAGCTAAAAAGTCAGAGCGCAGACGAAGTCAAAGAATTCTCATCAATGGCGGAAGCCAAACAAAAGGCCACAACATCTGATCCCTAGGGCAGCAATCTGTCCACCAACCCAGTAAGTGCTCCTGAAATAGGTTCACGGCTTGACATAAAATACCCTGCTGGCAATCAGTGGCCACCTGAATCGCCTCCCTAGTCTGCAAAGATCTGGAGCAACATTTTAAAATGAAAACAGCAGGTCCACCCTAACCTGAAAACCTAAAAACCTAAGTATGATTTGTGTACTTTTTCTGTCTTCCAGACGCACGGAAGGGGCTGGGAGACGGTGAAGAGAGAAGGCGAGTCCGCAGACAGTAGAAACAGGGCCCTGACCACTGAAAAGCCCGCAAAACCCCGAGAGGAGAACGACCAGCCTTCACTCGGCCCTTGGCTTGCGCTCAGCACGGGACCACCACACAGATCCCGAAGCAAGCCGCAGGTGCCCCCGGTGGGGCCCCTCCTGGGCGGCCGAAGGGGACTGGCCGACTGGCACGCAGTTGTGACTCACTGGCCAGGGCCTCAGGCGCCCCAGAACGTGGCATCGGGGCAGGGGTGGGGGGACACTGAAGTCCAGGCAGGAGAAGGTCGTGGCAACACCCGGAACACTCTGGCTTCAGGGGGGCTGTTGTGCACTCACATCGACGGGCAAGGATGAAGGGGACAAAGAAGGGCCCAGCCAACAGCAAGATCCGCTCCTACATCTATGAGAGCAGATGCCACCCTCCCCCCACTTGCCTTGAATTCGACTCTGGCTCTGCTCCCAGAAATACTGGGTGTGCTCCTTCTAACTCTGAAATTCGCAGGCTAGCTGATCTGACAAGTTCAGAATACAGTCTATGAAACACAATTTTCCAAAACAACCCTCATGTGGTCCCTGAGAAGACTGTGCTGTGCAGCCTGTCCACGGCGTGCCAGGAGCACAACACAAGCGTGAGTCATCCGCACACACCGTGACTTCATCCTGCTCCTTTGTTCTCGGCACAGACGCTCCGAGCAAGCGAAGATTCGGCAGCAGGACGGCCCCAGCGGAGCCCATCATGGGAGCCGGGCGCTGACACCCGCTGAAGCTGCTTCCTCCCCAGAAGGGTGAAGAGGCCGTTCCTCCTACACGTGACGTGACCTCCTGGGTCATCCCAAGACACACCGTCATGTGATCTCATAGCCATATTAACAGGTGCCATGTCACGCAGTGACAATTTCACAAGAGACCCCAACTGATGTGGAAAGAAAAGAAAAGCTACAGAGCTCATCAGGTTCTTTACGAGTTATGGTAAGAACGCTCCTCATTAATAAAGCAACACACTCCCAGGAGTACCACTGCGGTGGGGGGGGAACCCACAGCGTCCCCTTCGAGGAGGAAGGGAAACATTGCGCCAGCCTGAGTGTGCACCAGGGGAAGATTGGGAAGGAGAAACAGAAGCCCGGGCGGGCTGAGCCTCACTGCCTGCTGCAGTGACACTCAGGCAATGGTTTCCCGGGTGACGTTCAAGTACACAACTTGAGGATACCCGTCGCTAACTACTGCATTCTGACCGGCTCGAGAGACGGCACGTCCTGCCTACAGAACAGGACGGGCACGGAGGGGGGAATACTTCCCGACCACTCAGCTCTCGAGTCCCGTGATTTACGTGGCTCCCCCACACCTGGAGAGACTGCAGAGTGGAACAAAATCTCAATTTAAAGTAGGAGAGTGCCAGAAAAATCCCCCACGACACACCTCAATCCCGACTGGAATAATAAGTATCAGGAACATGGTAATTAGCATCTTATTCAAATTGGCTGCCTAATGAACCCCAAGAGCTCCTGAAATTCATTAGCAAGCAACTGCGGATCAGTCCAACAGCTCTCACTTCCTGTTCCCCTTCATAAACTAACATTATGATAGCTATGTGAATTAGTGAGTTAAGTCAAATGCCACCCCCGATTTACCCACCGACTTCTCCCTGCCTGACTCAGCAGGTGTCGCTCCAAGTCCGGGCAGTTCTGAATTGACAGTCCATTTCCAGTTATTCCATTAATCCACAGGTTTGTTCTGAGCACAGAGAGCCTGGCTCTGGACATGTGAACACAGACCCAGCCCTCGAGGAGCTCCTGTCCTGGGTGGGCTGGGGGGAGGGAGGGGGAACAGCAAGTCGGGGAGGTTTTTTTGGCTTTTGTTTTAAACGTACAGGACTCGGGGCGCCTGGGTGACTCAGCCAGTTGAGCGTCCGACTTCGGCTCAGGTCATGATCTCGTGGTTCGTGAGTTCGAGCCCGGCGTCGGGCTCTGCGCTGACAGCTCAGAGCCTGGAGCTGCTTCGGATTCTGTGTCTCCCTCTCTCTCTGCCCCTCCCCCACTCATACTCTGTCTCTCTCCGCCTCTCAAAAATGAATAACATTAAAAAAATTTTTTTTTTAAATAAATGTACACGACTCGACAAGCAACAGGGCCTGGCTCTAACAGCCTGCACGCTCGCGGAGCCCCCAGCCTACCAGCCTGCTGTCTGGTGGGTTTCTAGATGGCGAAAACACCCGACTGGCCCCCTCCTGGATGTGAGGCCAGGACCGCATCCTAACTGACATCCAGCGTGTTCCAGAAAGGGATCTGCTCTGGAAACCAGAATGCCTGCCTGCCTTCACCAGTCACAAAACAGCTCCACAGACCCTCACTCCCAAGTGACTCAAAAGTATGTTCGTGCGTAGTTCCTACAGTAACTGGAAGTTCGTCCTTGGAGAGGACACTCGCCACAGTACAAACGTGTAATTTACTACATGGAATCCGCACCAGAAGACTAACCTAAACCCTGACAAGAAAACACCGCACGGGCCAAGGGCAGCAGGAGTCAGGTGTCCCAGCCTGCCTGAGTGGAGTTTACAGAGACACGGCCAGCAAGTACTACTTCCAAAAATGAGCAAACTAAGGAGCCAACTATACAGGGGTATTTCACATGAACTGACCGTTAAAAAGTGGCTTTTTCAGCGAGGAGACTCTTCTCCTAGACCCACCCGCCGAATGGATGCAAAGGCCACGGCAAAGCAGGGGCTCGGGGACGAGTCTGGCAGCGGCCCCATTTCAGGGACTCCAGCTCGGAGGCTCAAGCGGCCAGAGCCAGACCCCATGCCAGCCAGCGGGAAACAGCTCCAGGTCGCCCGCCCCGCAGGGAAGGGAAGCCACTTCTCCATGGCGGGTCCCTCTTCCTCGGGCCCCGGCTAAAAACCAAGAGCCTCACCCCAAGCGCAAAGGGAGCACAAATGATGGAAAACCACGAGGCCCTGCTCCGCGCGGCGACTTCACCTTTCCTGCCTCAGTTTCCCGGCCTGCCCCGAGCTCCTCGGGCTGCAGCAGGAGTTGATCGTGAAGCGCTCGGCCCGGAGCCCGGGCCGGGGAGGGCGTCGGGAAGGTGTAGGGGTTCGGGGGTCGGGAAGGGGGCGGCTAAGGAAGGGGGCGGCCGCGGCCCGGACTTACGTGCTTGAGGCAGCGCTCCTTGAGCTTCTCCACCGAGGTGTCCTCGGTCGCCTCCTCCAGCCACTCGGCGCCGTCGGAAGCGCAGATGTGCAGCCGCAGCACCTTGCCCGCGAAAATCTTCTCCTCCTGCACGAACATCGCGCCGCCGCCGCCCGGCCTGCGCCCGCCGCCCGGGCCGTGAAGGTCACCGGGGCGGGGCTAGGCCGCCCGCGCGCTCCCTCGCCGGCCGCCGCCGCCCCGCCCCGGCTCCCCCTCGGCCGGCCGCCCGTCACTTGCCGCGGGCCGAGCGGTCGCCTCGCTCCCGCCGCCGGGCCGCCGGGGGCGCGCTGTCCCCGCCGCGCCGGAAGTGCGTCACAGCGCGCGCCCGGAGCCTACCGGGAGATGTGGTTCTCCCGTAGCCCCGGCGCGCCCGTCGCCGCGCAGGAAGTGCGTCAGAGGGAGCGCCCGGGCATGCCGGGAGCTGTAGTTCTCTTGCTGCCGCCTCCGTCCCACACAGCTTCCTTGCACTTCGCAGCTCCGGGCCGCAGGCACGCGGGACGGTCGAGTTTGGTGATCAGTTCTGAGATGCGCTCTGGGTGAAAAATACACAGCAGGTCTCCGAGAGTCCGCGGGGAAAAGGAATGAAAAATACTCCCTGTTGTCTTTGTATTGACTATAAGTTATTGATTATAGACTGTTATATGAAATAACAGTCTAGGTGTATCGGGTTATGTAAGGTGTGTTGAAATTGATTTCTCCTGTTTCTCTTAAAGCGGAGCCTACCCACAGTTTTAATTGCACATGTGGCAGCTATTGTGTTTTTCTGGACTGCACTGCTCTGGGTCAACTTCTCGGAGTGTGGTCCGCAGCCAGGCAGCGGCAGCCCGGGTTCCCGGCCTCCCCCGAACCTTCCGCGTCAGACAACCCCGAGCGGCCTCCACTAGGGGGCAGAGCCGCAGGCGGACACTTGTAGCGACTGTCCTCCCCCCCCGCCCCCCCCACTCTGCACGTTTCCTGTGACAACGACAGATGTGGGTGCTGCGGTTTGGGCCAGACCTAGACCACGTATGATCTGGTCCATTCAGAGAACCTTTACTGAGCAGAGATGAACGCCACACAGCTCCCCTGTTCGTGCTCAGGAGGCCGGCAGCCTAAATAGGGCCGTGGTGCCCACGTCTGTCCCCTTTGGACGTTTACTGGCCCCGTGCCGCTTTGTACCCATGTTCTCATTCTCCCCCACAATCGCTCTGACCATGCCCGAATTTCGTTTGTCCTGTTAGCGTTTAGTGATTGCCTCCGTGAGTCGGGACATGAACAAACGAGCGGGCTCTCCGCTCGGCTGGGAGGCAGTGGCCGCGAGGGGAGGGAAGGAGGCTGGAGGCGCCCAGTGGGGCCAGGCCACAGGAAAGGGCGCTACAGCAAGTGGCTTTCATCAGAGGCCGTGGGGGCTGCAGCGTGGATGGTCACCACCCTCTGGTGGGGCTAGGGAGGAGGACAGGAGCCAGCCTGGATGCGGGAGAAAGCTACGGCATCCTTCCAGAGGGTGATGCGAAGCATCTGAACCAAGACGCTGGAGGCGGTGGCACTTGGAAATGCAGCTGACGGAGGGCAGGTATTGGGGAGAGCAAAATCGGGGATCCCATGAGTGCCTCCAGCGTGCGTGACAGGGTGCACCTCGGTGCCAGCACCCGAGGGAGCAGGAGAGGGTGGGCGGCAGAGGTGTTGAGCTCTGCTCTGCACAAGGAGTCCTGGACATCAGGGGACGTCTGAGGGGCCCGGGCCGGAAGGCAGGTGAGTGCGCAGGGCTGAGGTCCAGCAGACAGGCCCCGCTGGAGACAAGGAAGGGCAGCCGCCGGCTCGTCCACAGGAGCCAAAACGACAGTGGTGCTCACCCCGCCCCCCCTGTGCAGAGAGGAGCCCACCAAGGAAACAGAAGAATGGTACCAGGAAGTTCTAAGGGCGAGGCACCATGAGATCCAAAAGGGGGGATTTCAAGAAGGAGAACATGCGGGCACGAACTGGAGGGAGTCGTGGCGGGGCGCACACCTCTGAGACCGCACACCGGCTCGGCCACTGTCTGCGAGGGGCTACGCGGTACCGCTCGGCCCAGCTCCTGTTGGCGCCACAGGCCTTTCGCGTGTGCGGGACGAGGGCCCAGGGGGCCTTCCTGTCGTATGTCAACAATCAACTCTCGAAGAGCGGTTCGCTGTACCTTTATCAGCCGAATCAGCCGAGCCTGGCCATGTGCCTAGCACCCTCCATCCACAGAGTCTCCCTGCTCACCTACCAACTCCTGGCCTCAGGGCCCCCCCTTCCTCCAGGAAGACCACCCTGACTGTGCCTGCCCTGAGCCACCCCTCAGCACTTTGGGCACCGCTCACCCTGACCCCGTCACGCGGGCATAACCCCCTGCAGAACGGGTGTCCTGAGTGATCTGTTTCCGAGGAGACAGACCTAAAGAAGCAGTCGGTAAACAGTAACGCTTCTCATAGGAATTCAGGAGAAGAGCACTAGACGCCCCAGAGGACCTGGGTCCGGGGCTCCTCCTCCCGGGCTCTGCTTCCCGGCAGTCCACTGGGAGCAGGGACGAGGTGCTGTCCTGGGATTCCCTGCGGTGAGGGGGCCACGCTGTCCCCAGAGACCTCAGCGGGTTCCTCCCTGTCTGAGCCTCTGTTTCCTCTTCTAGGTGAGAATGAGGACACGTGTGCATCCAGAAAGGGAGCACCTGCCACCCAGCCTTGGGGAGCAGTCAGCCGCCAGCCCCGCTGCCTTGCAAGGTGACAGCTCACGCTCCTCGGTGTAAAGACCAGGCATCCCACGCAGCCCGGGACAGCCCCCCCCCCCCCCCCACCGGCCTGCCCGCAGCCAGCTCTGCTTCTCCCCTCGCCTAACGCCTGCCTGCCCCTCCCAACAGACGCAGGTCCCTAAAGCACGTTGCGCCTGCCACTCATCGCAGCCTCTGCCTGCGCACCTGCCTGGGTGCCCGGCGGGCGTGTATTTCGTACCTACGGTGCACCGGGAGCCGCTTCAGGTGCCGGAAGTGCGGCAGGAATAAGGTGGCCACCGGCTCCGGGAGGTGCTGCTGGTCTCAACGTGGCAGGCCCAGGGCCCAAGGTCGAGCCCGGCAGAGCCGAGGGTTTCCCTGAATGCGGCGGAACAGCCTTGGCTCCGGACCCCGGAGGGCCCGCGAAGAGCGGAGCCGCCCTGGGAGGTGCCAAGGGGACGACCTCCCTTCCCATGGCCCCCCCTCCCCCGCTGACGCCGGCTGAGACGCAGCTCCGGGACCCTGGGCAGGCAGTGGCTAGGCCATAAGGGCCGGAGAGGGTCTCCCGGCCAAGGGGGCCTCGAGCCCGGCGGGGAGGGGCATCCACCCTGCGGGGATCCCAAGCCTCCCCGCAGCGGCTGCCAGCGGTGCCTCCCGGCGGCCACTAGAGGGCAGGGGCGAGCTGTGGTCCTGGTCCTGCAGGCCGGCGGGTGAGCCGCGGGCAGGCGCCAGCCCCTGTCCTCTCAGCGGCCCTGCAGGGAGCCTGCCTGGGCACAGCGGCTGGGCCAGCACCTCCTTCGAAGGTAGTGGGAACGGGCCCTAATGAGTGACTAAGAGCTCTCCAGACAGCAAGAGGGAGGAGGAAGTGATTGGGGGGAAACTGAGGCACCCAACAAGAGGAAACAGCCCCACCACCCCTGTGGGTGCCTTGGGGAGCCCAGTTGGAAAAGCACAGCTCTGGGCCAACACCTTTCAGCGGGAGACCCCAGGACCAGAGAGGCAGGCATCGGGTCATGTATCCTGTTCAATCAAAAGCCAGCACACGGCCCCACTGCCAGTGCCTGGGGTGGGGTGGGGTGGGGGGGGGCTCCTGGTTCTCAGGATGTAGCCCCAGGCGGGCCCGGCCTCTCTCAGCTGCCCCCCAGCCCCGCCCCCCAAGGTCACTGGGTGTGGGAGTGGTCGGGGGTCACCAGAACAGTCTCACAAGGCAGGGGGCTTCAAACAACCAGAATCTACTCTCATCCAGCTCTGGAAGCCATGGGTGTGGGCAGGGCTGGTCCCCTCTGTGGCTGTCGGGGGAGTGCGTCTGTCGCAGGTCAGCTGCTGGTGATCCCAGAAATCCCTGGTGTCCTTTGGCTTGGAGACGCGCTGGGCCGGCTCCCTGTGTCCCAAATCTCCCTCCTCTCCGTGCCTCTGTCTCTCCGTCTCTTGGAGGGCGCCCACCTGTCACAGGATGCAGGGCCCACCCTAAATCCAGGATGACATCATCTCTAGACCCTTAACTCATCACATCTGCAAAGACCCTGTTACCAAATGAAGCCATTCTGAGGTGCTGGGTGGGTGTGAGTTTGGAGGGGACCCTACACAGCCCCCCATGGGTCACGGGCACCCATGAGTGGGGGGCATGTACCAAGCCGGCCGCACCCTGCCCTTGGGGAGCCGAAGCCTCAGGAGCCTGGCAGATAGGAGTGGTCCCAAGGTTAATTAATTATGACATTAAAAATTCGCCCGTTAAGGGGCCCCGCAAACAGGAAAAGTATTAATCACTCGTTTCCTCAGAGTGACAAGTGCATTTCCCTAAATTCCTCTGCTGCTGACTTAACCGAATGATAATCTCCCGGCTGCTGCCATTCCCGTGAAGTCACAGCTCATGAATATTCCAGTGTCACAATTTGCTTTTTAAAAGGACAGACTTATTATTTCATTTTTAAGCTTGCTGTCACGAATAGTAATTTTCCAGGCCCTGAAACAATGAAACGGCAGTGACTTTCCGGTCACCCACAAACAGTCCCAGGGAGCCAGTCCCTGCCCTGTAGGGGACCGGGTGGGGGTGCCAGGCCTTCCCACCACTCATCCGGACACGCAGTCAGCCCATGGGAACATGGCTGGACAGCAGTGAATATACTGCACCCCTGCCCCTCCCCTGGGCACTTCACAGTTTATAAGCAGGTGCACCGTTCAGCCCCGAGTTTCTGCAGGCACCCTGCATGCGTGGGGCCACAACGGTGTCTCCAACCGCGAGCCAGCTGAGGGGGTGGGAAGCTTCTCCCAGGAGCCAGACAGATAGCAGTTCAAATCCTGACACCGAGGGGCGCCTGGGTGGCGCAGTCGGTTAAGCGTCCGACTTCAGCCAGGTCACGATCTCGCGGTCCGTGAGTTCGAGCCCCGCGTCAGGCTCTGGGCTGATGGCTCGGAGCCTGGAGCCTGTTTCTGATTCTGTGTCTCCCTCTCTCTCTGCCCCTCCCCCGTTCATGCTCTGTCTCTCTCTGTCCCAAAAATAAATAAAAAACGTTGAAAAAAAAAAAAATCCTGACACCGAGTGATCTTGGGCAAGGCACTCTGGGCCTCAGCTGCCCATCTGTGAAATGGGGTCTGGAGCCAGGATTGGACCCAGGTTCACCCAGTGCCAGAGCCGGTGTGCTCGCCCCCTCGCTGATGCCTCAGGTCTGGCGAGACAGAGCGTCGGGACCCACTGCCCTGAAGTTTGGATCTTCTGTTCCCAGTAGCAGAGGGACTAGTGGTAACACCCAGCAGCTTCCCCGGGAGCACCCTCCGGGTGTGATTTCTACCACTCGATGCAATTACAGGCCATTCCGAAAGCCCAATAAACCGTAGCAATTCACTAAATACGTGTTTAAGTGGAAAATCAGATGCCGTGGCTCCCTTCCATAATTGTTCGTATGGGAAGGGACTCCTTTTCAGAGATGGGTTGATGGTAGAGGGGAAGGGCCCTCCTCAAACCCCATCCCTTCCCCTGCGCCTCAGTGCTGTCTCCAGCGCCGACCTCCCTAGCCCCAGCCTGTCTCCGGAGAGACCCCGAAGGCCCCCACCAAGGCCGTCCTACAGATTGGGGGCCGCTCCTCAGCCTGGCCTCGGGTCGGGCATCCAGGAGGCCCACCCTGCACCTCCCAGGCCTGTCCCCACCCCCACCCCCGCCTAGCCTTTCTCGCGCTCTGCACCCACAAAGCCCCTGCCTCAGCTTATCCTGCCCCCGTGACCCCCGAGACTCAACTCGAACATCCCTCTGCTGCAAAGCCCACCCCGGCTGCCCCTGCCAGGCATGAGCCGGGACCCTCTGTGCACCCCCGGACCCAGTCCCCTGGGTCAGAGTTCAGGTCTTCCCATTTCCCTGTGTTTGCTTCTGCCTGTCCCTCCTCGGTGGCAGGGATTACTGCGTCCTGGACCCCAGCCCCAGCACAGGGCTCCCGGGAGAGCAGCAGTCGACCTCGTTCTTGTTCCCACGAATGAAGAATGAATGGATGAAGCATCGATCGGAGGGACCTGTGCCATAGGTTTACTCTGGAAATAACACGTCCTTACAAAGTGTGGCCCCCAAGAGAACCCCTCTTGGGGAATTACATCGTGCCTCACTTTTCCAGAACAGTGCTAGAGAGGATGTGTAAGAGCTGCGGTCTTGACCTCCAGGGGTCCACAGTGTCCTCTGCTGACAGCCGAGATGCTGCCCCGTGGGCCCCAGCGATGGGATTAAAGGGGAGATCGTATGGGGCGGCGTAGCTTCTCTCGGCTCCCCAGAGGGAGCCCCCAGCTGGTGCCGGAAGCGTGCTCTGATCGGCGGACAGCGCTGTGCGCACGGGAGGCAGCACTGACCCCGGGAACAGAGGGGCTTTACCGTAACCCGACGTCTTCAACTGTCCTTGGGATCTTGTCACAGAGAATCTGAGTGGCCGGGGCCTCCAGAGGCTTGGTTTCCGGAAGGCTGTGTGCTCTTTGCTGAAATGGCATTTGTGGAACGTGCGGTGACTTTTCACAGGGACACCACCGGCCCCGTGGGGGAGGGGCCTAGGGGGCAAAGCTGGCTCACCCACGAATGCCGTTTACGGTCCTGGGTGGGGGCACTAAATGCCGATTGCACACCCCTGCCCCCTGGAACAAGAACATCGGGCAAGCCTGTCCCAGGGGCTGAGGCCACACCAACCCAGGGGAGAGTGCTGGTGTCAGGAGATCCCAGCTTGGTTCCAGGAAGCCCCCGGGGCGGTGGGGGAATCAAGAGGCCCCCAGATGGGCAGGGGCCCTCCCGAGGCCATGGGGAGTCAGTGCAGGGCAGGGTGGGACCCAGGCCCCTGAGGTCCCTTCACAGCTGGGGTGGCCCCAGGTGCACAGCCTCAGGCTGCACCAGCCCCCGCTTGCTGGGGAACCCCTGCAGTCTGACATGCAAAGTCCTTGGGAAATCTCACCAAACACCTGCCTGCTTTCGCCACCGCGAGGAGAAGACGGAGGACGTCAGAAAGACCCCAGCACCTCCTGCGCCCAGATCCCTGGTCCAGAGGGTCCCCCCACGGCCAAAAAAAGGTGTGGCCGTGCCTCTCTCCGAGGTGCTGAACCACCCCCTCCCCCGGCCCCCGCCTCTGGCTGCCCTGCTGTCTGGCATTATCCCTTGCATCCTGCCCTCGCACCCTGACACACAGTTTGCTGTTCTCATATTCTCATTTTTTATGTTTAAAATCGTGGTTATATGCACACACACACACCATTTTAACCATTTTGTAATTTTTTTAATGTTTACTCATTTTTGGGAGAGACAGAGACAGAGCGTGAGCAGGGGAGGGGCACAGAATCCGAAGCAGGCTCCAGGCTCCGAGCTGTCAGCACAGAGCCCGACGTGGGGCTCGAACCCACGAACCGGGAGATCACGACCTGAGCCGAAGTCAAACACTCATCCGACTGAGCCCCCCAGGCGCCCCCATTTTTACCACTTTCAAGGACACAGTTCAGGGGCATCGGGCACATTCACACTGTCGAGCAGCTGTCCCCCCCTCTGTCCCGAGAACGTGTTCATCTTCCCAGACTGGACTCTGTCCTGTTACACGTGGACCCTCCCCTCCCCCAGCCCCACCCCACCACCCCCCTCCATGTCTGTGGCTCTGACTCCTCCAGGACCTCCTGTGAGTGTCCACTCCTACAGGATGTGTCCCCCTGTGACGGGCTGACGTCACTCAGCACGGTGCCCTCCAGGTTCGCCCAGTTGTAGCAGGTGCCGGGGTTTGCCTCTGTTTGAAGGCCGAGTGATATCCCGTGGTGTGGACGCCCCACATCTTGCTTGCCCACCCATCTGTCACCGGACACTTGACTTCCGCTTTCTGGGTACGTCGATGAACGCTGCCATGGAACCCGGTATACAGATACCTTTTCAAAACCTGCCTTTATTCTTTCAGGGACATACCCAGAAGTGGGGGCGCTGGGTCATATGGCAGACCGGTGTCCAGTCCTTTGAGGAACCTCCACCCTGCCTCCCACGGTGTCTGCGCCACGCTGCACCCGTGCCGGCAGCCTGCGGGGCGCCCATCCTCCACGTCCGTGCCACGCTGCGTTCTCCCGTTCGGTGGGTGGTAGCCGTCCCCCCCCCCCCGGGCCCCTCCTCTCATCTCGTCCTCCTCCTGTTGTGTTTTGTTTTTGCTTTTGTTTGTTGCTTTGTCTCATCTTGTGCTTTTGCAGTGGGGAGTTTTCCAGGGGCCGGGTGTGATGGTGGAGAGCACGATTCTGGATCCAAATCCTCGCCTTGACTCTCACCAGCTGCGCAACCTGAGCCCGCTGTCAGAAGAAATGAGAGACGGCCTGTAAGGGGCCAGCGAAGTGCGAGCAAGAAAACACGGCAGCTCTTTTTACCGTCAGCTCCGCTGCGGACTGGGCCGTGTGTTTACGGAGGACTTTCATGCACAGCAAGGCTCACACCGGTGACCCGGCCGCGGAGGGGGCTGGCTGGCAGGGGGGTGCCTCCACCACGGCCACCCCCCCCCCACCTCCGGGACAGCACCTTTGGGAGCGCGGGTCCAGGTGGCCCTAAGGGGAGGGCTGCGGCCACCGCAGCCCCAGAAGCGCCTCCTTTCCCTCACTCGAAGGCAGGGAGGCAGGCGGCGTCCGCAAGGATGAGCTAACGCTTCCCAGTTCTGAGATAATGGCCTCTGAACAGGCACAAAAGAGCTGATGTCTGGGCGCCCCCGAGGCAGGAAGCATCCGGCACCGATTCTGGGAACATGAGACGTTTAAGCGACTGCCTTGTTGAATATTTCATGATTTACATTAATGGATTTCTGGTGTTTTTCATAACAAAACTGTCCACATTATGATGGGTTAAAATGCGGTTATTCCGGCCACTCTCCCTCCGAACACCCTCTCGGAGCGCCAGCCACTGTCCCTCTGTCTGCCTGAGTCTTCTCCCCGAGAGCCTGCGGGGGCCCCCCGGAGCCCACGTGTCCTAAATGAGGCTCCCGGCCTCGGGGAAGGTGGTCCAGGCACCCCACAAAGTGGCCTGGGGTCTGGGGCTAGAGGGACCTGCACAGGCCCCCAACACATGCTCCCCGAGACCACTTGGCACCCCCAGGAATACATTTTTTTTTTTTAATTAAAGTACACAGTTTATCCGATTTCCCTAGATTTCATTTAAGTCCCTTTCCTGCCCGGGGTCCCCCCGGACCCACACTGCAGGCAGCCGCTCCGGGCGGGGACGGAGTCTCAGACTTTCCCTGGTGTTGCCCACTTGGTCGCTTCCAGGGAAACCAGGCCAGGGGCTTCGCAGAACGGCCCTCAGCTGGGATCTGTCTGATGTGTTCCTCGTGCCGGGACGGGGGCGGGGGTGTGGGAGACCCCGGAGCCGAGGTGCCCTCGTCATCACGCCGAGTCGGGGGCACACCGTCGCTGCGACCGTGGCCCCCCTCCCAGGCCGTGGCTGACCTGGGTGCTGGCAGCAGGCAGCAGGGAGAGTCCTGAACCCTTGCCCCGGGGCAGGGTGGGGGTGGAGGGCATCGGCACGGCAGAGCTGGGCAGCCGGGCCCCAGCTCAGCGGCTCTGGGGGGTTCCGCCATGACCTCGGGCCTCCATGCTCCGCGGGCTCAGCCCACAGGACCCACGGTGCCTGGAATATTTCAAAATTCCTAGTGTAATATCCCAGAAACCAGAACCATCGAGAGCCCCTCAGAGGTGCAGGCAAATCCACAGTCAGCGTGATCCGAGCAAAACAAAATTAATTTCTTCCAAGGAGCACGTGGCCTCACCACCGGGGCTGGCTGGCTCTTTCCTCGGTCGCCCCCACCCTCAGACCCCCCGGCCTCGCTCCGTAGGCATCACCTCCAGACTGGGAGAAACGGAGGCCCCACAGGCTCCGTCCAGCCTGAGGACACGCCATGAGGGTGGCTGGGAGGAGCCCTGGCTCTGCAGTCCCAGGCGGGTCCGGGCTGGGAGCGGCCTCCATGGAGGCCGTGTGCAGGGAGGCGGCTGGCCCCCAACAGCGCTGGGGAGGGCGGTCACGGGGTGACACGGCGGTCACGGGGTGACACGGCTGCCCCACCGTGCATTCCTAGCAGGGCCTCTGGGAAACCGGGGCTCGTGGCTGAGGTCACTCAGGGTTCAGCCCAGAACCTCCCCGCAGACCCTAGGACTCTGTGGGCTGACCCCCGGGGTCCCCGCCTTCACGGTCCTGGGGCTCAGCCCAGCCCAGGCACCTGACCCTGGGGCAGGGAGGGGGGAGGCTGGCCGCCTTCAGGGGCCACTCTTGTGGGCTTGACGGTGCTCCCAGGGCCTCACAGATCCCTCCTCCTCCTCCCACCGCATTGTATGCAACTGCCAGGAGCATTAACACCAGGGATGCCCCCAGCGTAAATGAGTCAGAACCAGCAGGCTCAGCACATGGGCCTCCCATCAGGTGGCCACGGTCTGTCCCAACGGAGGGCCACCGGAACTTCTGGGCAATGGAGGGGCCCCCCCAGATGGTCACGGGGGCTCAAGTCGGGGAGGCCCACAGCCACACTGGCCCACCCCTCCCCCACCTGTCCCCCAGCTTCCCCAGCCCATTACCCACCCCTCACCCAACCAGCCCACACCCCTCCTCCACCCAACCCCACACAGGCCCCTCAGCCCCCACCCTCCACTACCCAGCCCCACTCAGCCCCCACCCAACCCCCAACCTCCCCTACCCCCACTCAGCCCCCACGCCTCCCTCGCCCAGCCCCCACTCAGCCCCCACCCAGCCCACAACCTCCCCCCACCCACTCAGCCCCCACCTCTCCCCCGTCCAGCCCCCACTCAGCCCCCACCCAGCCCACAACCTCCCCCACACCCACACAGCCTCCACCCCTCCCCCGTCCAGCCCCCACTCAGCCCTCACCTAGCCTCCAACCTCCCCCACCCCTACTCAGCCCCCACTCCTCCCCTGCCCAGCCCCCAAACTCCCCCACGCCCACTCAGCCCTCACCCCTCCCCCGTCCAGCCCCCACTCAGCCGGCACCCAGCCCAGACGCAGCCCCCACTCAGCCCCCACCCCTCCACCACCCAGCCCCCACTCAGCCCCCACCCCTCCCCCGTCCAGCCCCCACTCAGCCGGCACCCAGCCCAGACGCAGCCCCCACTCAGCCCCCACCCCTCCACCACCCAGCCCCCACTCAGCCCCCACCCCTCCCCCGTCCAGCCCCCACCCCTCCACCACCCAGCCCCCACTCAGCCCCCACCCCTCCCCTGTCCAGCCCCCACTCAGCCCCCACCCAGCCCGTACCCAGCCCCCACTCAACCCCCACCCCACCCCCACTCACCCCCCACCGGTCCCCAACCCAGCCCCCAAACTCCCCCACCCTCACTCAGCCCCCACCCCTCCCCCGCCCAGCCCCCACTCACCCCACCCCTCCCCCACCCAACCCCCACCCAGCCCCCAACCTCCCCCACCCCCCCAGCCCCTCCCACACCCTCCCCCACCCATCCCCCAGCCTAGCTCGGCTGGTCTTGGTGGCTCTGCAGTGCACATGCGTGGCATTCAGACCGGGTGCCTGCTGAGGAGGTGGTGGGAACACGGCGTTCCCTTGGTGCCTGGCCAGGCGGGCCAGGCGCCCTCCCTCCTCCACGCAGGCACTTTCGCAGAAGCAGCGAAGTTCCCGGACGCCACCCGTCCCCAGACACACGCTGTGCACGGCCGGCGGGGCCTACAAGCAAAGCAGGTGGGCCCCGCCCGCTGTGGGCAGGGTGTCAGGACCCCCACAGCGCTTATACCTGGCCACGGCTGACACCCCCAGACCCCCCCCCCCCCCGCCCGCTCTGGGCCGGACTGCCTGGGGCCGGGTCGCCCCTCCTCCTCTGTGTCGGTCCACCCCAAGCTCAGTGCTTGTCTGCCCCTTCTCCACCTCCATCCAAGCTTGTCTTGCAGACACCTGCAGCTTTGAGCACCGGTGTGCGGCCGCCCTCTGGGGGTGCTCACAGCGTCCTGTGCTTCCTCCTGACACGGGGCCCCACGGGGAGCCAGAGCAGGGCGTCCTCCCTGGGCAGTCATGCAGCCCCGCACTGGGGGACTCTTCCTTCTGCTCCCGCCTCCTCTGCACTGCCCCTCGGGCTTGTTCCTTCCCCGGCCCGGCTCCTGCCGGACACATGGCCTCTCCAGAGCTCCTCCTCCCAGAAGCCTTCCCAGTCTGCTCCTCCAGCATCATCTGGTCGAGGTGGACCTGGGGTGTCCCTCCGGGGACTGAAGGACAGGGCTCCCTAACCAAGGCTCACCCGCTCTCACTCACCAGGCCCCCCGCAGACACACCTCTGAGCTGGCACAGGCCGAGATCTGCACCCCATCCAAGAGCAGACACCCTCCGGGACCACCGAGAGGGGTCCCCACTATTGTGCTGTCATCAGCCTGAGACAGCATTGTCTAACCCCCCGGGAGCACTCACGTCAGCCAGGGGTGGAGGGAGGACGTGGGGACACAGCCGGGGGCCGAGGGAACCTCCTTTCTCTTGTGCTATGGGAGAACCCCACCTCCTATGGCCTCCCAGGGAAGTGGGTCCACTGCCCCCCGTCACCCATGTGTCCCCCACCATGGCGAGAGGGCCGGCCCAGTCACCCCAGGCCACCCAGAAAGGGGCCTGACCAGAGCTGGCACCCTGGCTTCCCTGCCCCCGAGGCCAGGAGCCCCGCTGGTGCCCACCCCCCCCCCCCAGGAGCCCCGCTGGTGCCCACCACCACCCCCCCAACCGAGGCCGCCCGCAAACACCTTGGTGCTGCCCAGCCCACGCCTCTCCGGGAGCCCCCTGCGCGGCAGAGAGGGTCTTGCGTCCCAGCTGGCGCCCGTGAGTGACGCCAGAACGGTAATTCCTAATTAAATAGAAGAGAAAACCGGGGACTGAGGAGCGATTACCCAAATCGTTGGATCGTTGGATCTCGAGGAACAAATATGCCGTCGGTGCCGATCGCGCCGCGGACACATGGCCATAAAGCGGCGACAGAAGGGAGCCTGGCAGTGAATACGGAAACCCTCTTTTCGGGGACCGTGCGCTCGTAAAGGGGCCGCTTCGTGGAGAGCCCGCAGAGGGGCAGTGGCAGCCCGGAGCCTGATTTATCCACGCAAACGCTTTGTAGTACTTGAGATTAATACAAATATTTAATAAAGAATCAGGGTGGTTTATCTGTAATGCAAAGAGAATCACATCGCCTATATTTTTATTACTGAAAAATTGGAAGCAGGGAGAAATAATGATGGAAACCACTGTATAAATGACAAAAATACCCATTCTGGTTATGTGCACGGCTCTACAATCTCCCTCTACCCTATAAACATAATCTATTCGCGCGGCTCTTTCGGCGGATTCCAGAGCCCGCTCTGCGTTGTGAAGTTTAATATCACCCTGTTCTCCACGGCACAGGGAAGTGATTAAATAAGAAATAAATTTGGCTGTCACCGCATTTAAAATCAAATCAAGGATCATTTGTTACCCAAAATGAACCAGTTCTCCTTCCCTGCCCATAAGCAGGCCGCTGTTTGCCGAACCATTTAGAAATGTATATACAGTAAATTCGGCACATAATGGCTCGTACGATAATGTGATCTTTATGCACCGAGCTGCCGGAAGGACCGTAAACAGCACATGGCTTTTTTAATTTAAAGTTATAGGTGTGAGACTTCGCAGACCCGTCTCAGATCCATCTGAATCTCGTTGGCGGAGGCCCGCGCACAGCGTGGGGTCCCCAGATCCCCTCCCACCCCCACCTCCTGCCCTTGCGTGGCGGAGGGGCCGAAGCAGAACTGAGGGTGCACGCCCTGACCCTAAGCCCCTCGAGGGGCAGCAGGGCCCGGAGGGGGAGACAGAGCTGACCCCACCCGGCGTGCTTTCTCACCCGAGAGAGCGTCTGCGGGCCGGGGCGCCCAGCGATGGCTGAGAAGCAGAGTGGGCAGAGGAACCAGGAGCCGCGATCCCAGGCCGGCCCCGGGATGGCCGGTCCACGGGGCTCAGACGCCCTTCCGAAGGTAGGGCCCCGGAGGTGACTTTTACAAGCCTTCCCAACACAAATGTTTGCCAGGCTTTAGTCCTGAAAGGGGTCAATGCGCTAACCCATGCACTGGGATCCCACGCCTTGGGAAATGCACTAACCCATCACCCTGGCGGTGTCCAGCCAGACAATCCAGTTAAGAACCACGTGGGCGTCCCTTTCTCCCAGGCCCAGAGGGCTTGCCCACCGTCCCGTCAAGCAGGCCTGTCCCCTGCCCCAGGCCAGGAGCCCCGGGCTGTTCTCTCCACCCCCTGGCCGTCCATCTGGGACCTGCCCCTGCGCTCAGCTCAAAGCTGCCTCCCACTCAGGTGTCAGCGTCCGAGGTGCCGTCACCAGTGTGTTCACGGCTGCTTCTCTTCCCGCCGGACGGGAGGCGCTCACCCCGGCCCCTTCTCCCCGGCCTCCAGCCCCCGCTCCCGCCCGGGGAGGGGAATGCTGGGGGATGGCCAGGGGTGGCCAGGGCCGCAGGGCTGCAGGGCTGGGGTTAGAGCAGCGTCCCTGCCCCAGCCAACGCCTGCAGCAGGTAAGGCAGGGGACACCTGGCAGTTGCTTCTAGTAGGGAGACTGAGGCCCAGGCAGAGGCAGGAGTGCTTCAGGGTCACAGCCTGGAGCAAAGCTGGCCCTGCCTGCTATGACCGTGAGTCCAGCTCAGCACCCTGACTTCCGAGTCTCCCCCACCCACACCAGCCGCCCCCTCCCCTGGAAAGTGGGGCCTCTGGGAGGAAGCACGTTAGTTGAGCAGGGTCGGGGCCTGGAGCCGGGACAGAGGTGCCTCCACCAGGCCCAGAGGCCCCAGCCCCAACTCTGACCTCTCACCCCGGACCCCATCCCAGACTGAACCCCCTTCCCTCCACGGGACATCCCCCACCCCCCAGAGCCCACAGAACTACTGGACACGCGGGCCCAGGGGACTGTTCCTCCCGGGGTGCAGGGGACGCGGCTCTCCAGTTCGGGGGACTCGGGCACCTGTCCCCGTGGGCTGGACGCGGGCGAGCCCCTCCGCGGGGCGGTCCAGCAGGCATCCAGAGAGGGTCCGCGGCTGCCTGCCACCTCATTAGCCGCTCGCTGTGCTGAAACGTGCGACATAAACTTAAAAATTAATTGCTTCACCTTCTGAAGCGTCTTTAACCGCCCCAGAAAGGAGATATGGCTAATCACCATAATTTTAAAGTCAATTCTTGTTAGAAGATTATGTTTGACCAAATGTCTTTTGTGAGCTCATTATTTCACATTTTCTCCTCCCTCAAAAAAAATCTTTTATGTATATTTTGTTCCTAAGAAAATATGGCATGGGCCATGTGGACACGGCTCCCCTCTGCCTGGCCGGGGGCAGGGCGACCCCGGGGGCTCAGACCCCTGCAGGCAGGCCTGGGAGCGCCTCTCTTCCTCCCAGGGGAAGCGTGGGGGGTGAGGAGGGCGTTTCTGCTCTTCTCTCCCCTGGGGACTCACTGTCAGTCCGAGGGCACCCTCCTCCTCTGTTCGGGTGCCCCTTGGAGCCCTCGGGGCTGGTAGGGCATGACCCTCAGGTGCCCCTGTGACCTCTGGGCCTGGCTTGCTCTGCCCACGACTGGAAACCAGTGAGCGCACCGGCTCCTGGGCTGGGGGCAAGGGGCCTGGCAGTTGCCCCTTGCTGGACGCCCGAGGCGGGGGCCTCAGGGCCTCACGGGCCCCTGGACCCTCAGAGGCTGCTCCCCGGTGACCTGGCTCATAGACGAGGGGGCCCAGATGCAGGCGGGGAGGGACGGCGGGGGCCTGGAGACGGTCCAGCACATTTTCCTTCCACCACCATTCGGCAGGACCCCTCTCTGTCCCTCGGCCCCAGGAGACAGGTCGTGACGGATATCAGCCCCTTCCGAGGCACAGGTGGGGCTCCTAACCAGAGACCCCCGGCCCTGGGGACCCACCCTTAGTACGCCATGTTCACACGTGTGTGTGGGCACAAGTGTTGGGGGCACAGCACTCGGGGGCCGAACACCTTCTCCCCGGAGCCCCTGAGCCTGAGGCCAGCGCAGGGCCCGCTCTGCCTGCGTCCCAGGGCACCTCCACGCCCCCGGGGTGTCCGCAAAGAAAGCCAAAGGCCGAGGGTCCACCAGCCTGCGAGGACGGCCCCCCGGCTGCAGGCGGAGGGGGTGACAGCGGCTCCCAGGCCCCCTCCTGAAGCAGGTTGATTTTTATTGCCTAGAGGACAACAAATCACTCTCTGACAATAATCGGAATGAACAGACACTTAATTATGAGGCCATGAGACAGCATGATTATTAATTTCAGAGTGTGCAACCCAGTCCTAAAGGCTGAGCCTGGACACTTACCGCGGGCGCTCTGGGGGGCCTGGGGGCAGTCAGAGGCGGGGGTGGGGGGGGGTTCCAGGCACCAGGGCGAGGGCCGCTCCCAGGGAGCCCCAAACCTCTCCCTCCAGCCTGGGGAGCCTGCGCTGCAGGGGAGCGGTGTCGCTTGGGCTCCGGACCCCCCAGAGGCTGCCCAGCCAGCACGCCCCGGGGTCTGACTGGGGTGAGACCGGCCGGCCCCTCGGGCACGCAGGGGTCCGTCCTGCGGTGTTACTTCCTTCCTGGAGGGCCCAGCTCTGCTGAGAAGGTCCTGGGCCTCAGTCACCCCCAGCAGGGCGGGTGTTGGCAGCCGTGTCGCAGGAAAGAGGGGGACTCGGGGGTTGGCACAGGCTGACCTCAAGAGGTGGCCTGTCCCCCAAGCCTCGGTGACACGTGCTCCCTCCTGGGGCTTCTCCTCTTTTCCCACACCTCCTGTCTCCCCAGAGTTCGGTAATTCCTCCCACGGCATCTCCAAGCCTTGGGGTGCCGATCCTCCCGGGCCTGTGGGGCCTCGGGGCCGCGGACGCTGCTCTGGATGGAGGCCGGGGGACGTTGGGGGGGGGGGGTGGCCACAGCCCCGTCGTGAAGTCGCAAGACCCAGCGCACAGCGGCGGACGGCCCTCCCCGGCCACCAGCGAGAAGCCGGGTTCCAGGCCGGGCAGCCTGTGTGAGCCGACTGCCAGCCAAGCTGTCGGCTGGTGCCGCTTGGCAGGCGGTGCGACAGAGCGGGAAGGGGTGTTTGCAGACTGCCGCTGACAGTTTCCCAGACGAAGCCGCGCTGGTTAAACACGAGAAGTGAGCAGTGCCCACGGGCAGATCCCGGCCAGGAGGAGACGAGCAAGGCAGAAGGTGGAGATGTGGAGGCCCGTCTCCCGAGGGCTGGGCTGCTCGGGGTCCTCCCCTCCCACCCGTCCCCCCCCACCCCCCCGACCTGGCAGCCTGGCCCGGTGCCAGCCTGGCATCCAGACCCCTGAGGGTCCCCGCTTCCCGCCTCTGTGCACGGCCAGTGTGGCCGCCCTCCGGGCTGCAGCGTGGTGGGATCTGGGGGAGGAGCCTCGGCCCCTCCGATGGGGGTCCCTTCTCTGTCCTCCCGGGCGGGCTGCCGTGTGGGGTGAGCTGACCAACCTCATCTGGGAAGGAATTTGGGACAGGCTCTCTGGCCTCTGGGTTTCTGACCCGGCACCACCCTCTCCAGAAGCCCAGGCACAATGCCGCCTTCCTGGCTCCCAAGGAGGGGGGGCCTGGGTGCCCCGGTCTCCCTGGGGTGGGGGCAGGTCCCCCGTTCCTGCTGGGCTCTCCCGGGCCCCTCCTGCCATCCCCCCTTGGACTCTCTGGGTCCCCCCCCCCCACCTAAGGAAAGCAGTCAGGGTGCCGCCATCACCAGAAACCAGGGTTCTCACGTGGGCACCACCCCCCTTTACAAACGAGGAAACGGAGGCTCAAAAGGCCAGTCCTGTGTTGTGGTCGGCAGGGCGCCCCCAGAGCAGTGCTGCGCCCAACCCAGGGCCGGACGGGGGCAGACAAGGTCTTGATCTCAATCCAAAATACAAGTCCGGGTAAAGCCGTGCAGAGAGCCATTAACAAGTGACAGTCTGCTGCTACCTGGGATGAGGCCACTGTCCATCGCCTCCCAACCCCGCAAGGGATACTGAGCCTGGGCTGTGGGCCGAGTGAGGCATCCAGGGCAAAAGGGAAGGGTGGCTCTGGCAGAGGGAGTGGCGTGGGCAAAGGTCCTGTGGCAGAGATGGAAGAAGGCCAATGGCACATGGAGGGAGGGGCCAGAGCAACACAGAGCCAGCGTGGGGCAGGGAGGGTTGCCAGGTAAAGTACGGGATGCCCCGTAAATTTTAAATTTCAAATAAGTAATGATTTTTAAAAATATAAGCATGTCTGAAAATTGCATGGGACATACTCATACTAAAAAAGTATTTGTGCGTGAAATTCAGACTTAACTAGGTGTTCTGTATTCTTACTTGCTAAATCTGGCCACCTTAGCCAGGGATGACCCACACTTGGGTGCACCCGCCCGGCTGCAGGGTGGACCCTGGGCCCAAGCCTCGCCCCTGCCCTGAGACGTCCTGCCTGGTAGACTACCACCTCCCTCCTGACCTTCCTACTCCTTCGCTGCGAGGCCCTTTCTCGGAGGTGACCAAGAGGGGCCGGGGGCAAGCGTTGGGCCAATCGGCCCCCTTCACGGAGGAAGTGCGTGGCCGACCTTCGCCCCCGGAGGCCTGGGCGCCGCAGGACCCGAGGCAGACCCAGTGTCCCCGGCCCCCCGGCCCAGCCTCACGGGGCATCCGCGGGACTGACCGAAGGCTGTGCTCAGACCCCACCCGGCCAGGCCACCTGCACAGGCCACCAGCTCCCCCTGAAGCAGGTGATAAACGCCCATTTTTTAGGGCCAAAGCGACTGATTACCAATCGTGTGGCTGACAGTTACAGGAACGGCAGGAGGAGGTGTTAATCTGCTCGAGGTTCGGAAGCCGGTTTCCTCCAGTCTGGAGACGAGGAACCTCGCCTCCTGTCTCGGGGAGGACAAAGTGACCAGATTTATTGCAGCCACAAGAGATCATCGTGCACTCAGCAGCTTCCAGCCCCTGGCTCGAGGGGAAGTGGGGGCCCCCTGGGGACTGAGTGGCGGGGGGCGGGGGGGGGGGGTCCTGCTCCCGGAATCCCCCACCGGGTGGGAGGAGGGGAGAGCCTGGGGAGGCCAGTGCTGGGAGGGACGGGCCAAGGCCGGGAAGTGCCCCCCACGCCACCGCCCCCGCTCAGCGATGCTCAGGGGCTCCCCTCCCTGCCCCTGCGGCTCCCTGGGCTCCCCACCCTCCTCCCCAGCCGTCCGTGCCAGGCCACATCCAATCTCTCTCACAGCCTCAGTTTCCTTTCCTGCAAAACAAAGAGCAGCTTCTGGAGGATTCTGGGACACCCTCCAGGCCAGCCTGAGGACGGCACCTGGCCGGGTGGGCTCGGCCACTGAACACTGCTGGGCCCTGGAGGGACAGGGCTCTGCAGACCAAGGGTCCGGGCAGGGCGGGTGTCCAGGGCCGGCCGGGCTGCAGAAGCCAGCCTCGCTCCCCGCGTGCACTCAGGCGCAGTCCGCACGATGAACGTGGTAAATGATTGCACCCTCAATAATCAAAGACTCATCATCGATGGGTCTTTAATTTCCATACAATAACTGTCTTATTAAATCTAAATTTAATGTGCTTCTGGAATCCTTAATTTAAAGTGTTACTGCACCCACCATCTGCTCCAGTAAATACAAATGCAGGGAGCACGTGACTCCAAGCAGCACGGAGACAGGTGCCGGCCTCACTCGCGCAGCTGAGGCTCCTGGGCCGGACCTCCTCCCGCCGGGCTGGCCCGGCTTCTCTCCGGGGCCGGACCTTCTCTCCTGGCCCAGCTTCTCTCCTGGGAGCGCGGCCCCAGAGCCAGCCCGGGAGTCTGCCTGCAGACAGGGGAGTCCTGGGCCTGGCATTCGAGGCCGCAGGAGCTCCCCTCTCTCCCCGGCAGGGCTCTGCCCTGATGTCGCTCAGCGCTCACCCCGGGGCACCTCCAGCAGGAAGCCTCTCCTGGCCCCTGACGGCTGCCCAGAGTGCCCACAGACCCTCCCTGGACACGGGCCAGGGTCTCCGCAAACGCAAAGTGGGTGCCTGTGGGGCCACTGCCCCAACGGGTGACCCTCATGGCCCCCGATCCTGGACACTGGACTCAGAGAATCGGCTGGCTTCTCCTCCACGTGCTGGGTGGCCGGGGGCCACTCACAGGGCCTCTCTGTAAAGGGGACAAGATAGTTGACAGGCCTGGGGGATGGGAGCCTGGAGGGGTTGGCGGACCTTGGGGGGGGGACGGAGAGGCTTCTGGTGACGCCTGGGGGGCATCGGGACAGGGAGTGTACTGGCTCTTTGGTCCCTTCCCCTTGGCCTGCTGGATGGCTGCCTTGCCCTGCACCTCTCCAGCCTTGTCCCCAGCCCTCCCTTCCCCAGGTTTTTGGAAGCAGCTGCCCTTGGAAGCCCCTCCTGACCCAGGTCACCCCTGGTCTGGAAGGGGTCGCGTAGCTCGGTCTGGGGCCAGAGCGCCCGGGGCTGGCTCTGTGCTGCACCGGGCCTCCCTCCTGCTCCACCGTGTGGCTAACAGCGTCCCCTCGCCCCTGTCACCTGCCCCCGCGTGGGCCGGGCTTTTGCCTCCATGCTGTCCACTTGAGCAAAGTCAGTCACCTCTGGCAGGTGCGGATTTTCTACCCCAGACCTCATATCGCAGACAAGGGCTCACCTGGTGCAGAACCCCCCCCCCCCACCTCTGCCGGAACACCTCCCTCCTGCACCTGTCTGCTCAGCGCTCCGAGCCCCCGGGGGGTTGGCGGGACCCCCCAGCACCAAGCCCCTATTTGGGATGGTGTCGGGTGGAGGGTAACGCCCGGCCTGACTCAGCCCCACCACCCACTGGCCGTGAGGAGTTATTTTTGAAACTGTGGCAAAATAGGGGTGCACCGGGGTGGCTCCATCGCTTAAGCGTCCGGCTCTTGATTTCAGCTCAGGTCACGATCTCACTGTTCGACGGTTCGAGCCTCGTGTTGAGCTCTGCGTTGACAGCCCAGGGCCCACGTGGGAGTCTCTGTCTCCCTCTCTCTGCTCCCCCTCCGCTCGCTCTTTCTCTCTCTCGAGATAAACAAACTTTAAAAAAATTGTGGCGGGGCGCCCGGGTGGCTCAGTCAGGTTGGGCGTCCGACTTCGGCTCAGGTCAGAATCTCGCGGTTCGTTGAGTTCGAGCCCCGCGTCGGGCTCTGTGCTGACGGCTCGGAGCCCGGAGCCTGCTGCGGATGCTGTGTCTCCCCTGCTCGCTCTCTCTCTCTCTCTCTGTCTCAAAAATACGTTTCGAAAATTAAAAAAATAATACATTTTAAAAACTGTGGCCAAATACAGCAGAGACAAGATTTACAGTTAAGCGTTCTAAACTGCACAGTTCGATGGCATTAAGCACATTTCTGATGCTACAGCCTTCACCACCCTCCAGTTTCAGAACGTTCCCCCCAAAAGGACGCCGTGTGCCCACAGTCAGCAGCCGGCCCCTGGCGCCAACGACCTGCTTTCTGTCTGTGGAGCTGCCTGTCCTGGACGTTTCACGTGGCATCCCACGCCGCGTGTCCTCGTGTGCCCGGCCTCCCTCACGCAGGGCCGCGTTTTCAAGGTTCCTCCGCGTCGCCGCGGGAATCGGCATCTCCTCCCTTTTTCCTGGTGGAGTAACATCCCGCCGCCCGGGGCCCCCCCCCCCCCCCCCCCCCCCCGTTCACTCATCTGATGGTCCCTCCCTCTGGCCACGGTGAATAGCGCTCCGGGAACATGCGAGGACGGGTTTTGGTCCTAACATCGGTCTTCAGTTGCTTGGGGCGCGTGGCCGGGGCGGGGGGGGGGGGGGGGGTGGCACAGCTGGGTCCCGTGGAAGGTCCGCGTTGGGCGTTTTGAGAACCGCGGCCCCGCCGGGGGCACAGACGTGTGGGCAAGCGTCCTCGGCAGCGGCGGATCCGCCCGTCGGATGGAGACCATCACTGCTTTCTGTGGCGCGTGAGGAAGAGCGGCCAGGGTGGCCCTCGGCACGTGGGTCCGGCCGTGGCAGCCACGGTTCCTGAGCCCCTGCTGCGCACCAGCCACTTCGTTTGGTGCATCCAGTCGGTGCTCTATATGTACTAAATAGAGAGGGGATTTCCGATTTCCAATTTCCATGCCACCTGGGTGAGGTAGAAACTTTTTCTCTAATTCACAAAATCTCGCACAGATTAAGTGATTCCAGAGTCCCCCAGCCAGAGGATGGGGCCGGGACCCTGTCACAGCCCATGTGGCTCCCGAGAGCAGGGCCGCCGTGCACATGGGTGCAGGCTGCTCACTGCACAAAGATGCCCGGCTGAGGGGATGAAAGGGGCTGCCCGGGTCCCATTCTGTCCACCCCCATCATGTGCCCGGGAGCTGCCTTCGCCCAGGGTGCCTTGTCGTGACCAGCGCAGAGGTGCTGGGCGTCTGCTGAAGGCCTGGCCGTGTCCTGCCAGGGGCCCACACTGTGCCAGGCCTACCCAGGGAGCCCTGGGGCTGCCCTCTGCTGTGTGTGGGAAGCAGGGACACAGTGTGCCTCTGATGCAGGAACGGGGAGAAGGCCAGAGACAGGCCTGCCTCTCCGATCTGGGCCTGCACGTGCCTGGGCCCTGCCACAGTGGCCCCGGGCCCAGCCTCTGCTGGAGGGATCCCCAGGAGAAGGCCGTGCAGAGAGGCACCCGACTCCGTGCAGGTGTGAAGGCTGAGGGTCAGACCCTTCACACTCCTGCTTTCAGCAGAGGAGGACCAGAGGGGGGGCCGCAGTGACCGTGTTCCTGCAGTGTGTTGCAGGCCTGATGGACACGGTCAGAACAGAGGTTCCACTTACAGAGGACGAGACTGAGGTTCAGAGTGGCCAGGCCCAGGCTCCTCTCGGCCTCCCCTGTCTCTCAGGAAATTGGCTCTGGCTGCTGGACCAGCTTTCCCTGGATTCTCGGTACAGAATCACCCACTGGCATCCTCCAGGGGTCCGAGTATGTGCGGCTGGGGAACCGGATTCCTGCCTGAGCAGAACCCACCCGGCCAGCACTCACTCTCCATCATGCACGGCCCCTCCGGAGAACGTTCACTCTCCATCATGCACGGCCCCTCTGAGGCCCCAAACTCCTCCCGGCAGCAGCGGCCTGATCCCATTTCATGGAGGGGAAAGCCGAGGCCCAGGGGAGTCAAGCACATGCCGAGGCTGAGGAGGGAGAGCTCCGCCATACCTCCCGCCCCGCGAGCACCCGGGCGGGCCTGGCCTACCTCAGCCTCGGCCCCTCCGGAGTGAGCCCCTCCACACAGGCGCGTTCAGAAAGTTCCATGTTTGTGGAGCTGGCTTCCGCCTGGATCACAGCCTCAGTCCTCACGGTAATCGACTGCTCGCTAATCAAATTGATTTCCATTCCAATGAGTCCTGCCTGCTGCCTACATTCCAGGAACCGTATTTTGAGCACAGACATATAATCAAACGGCAAAAAGCAGAGGGCACAGAGGGCCTCTCTGCCAATCGAATAAAAGCTAAATGGCCCGAGCTTTTAGGCCTAATCACTTCTGTATTCCCACCAGGGCTGGGTCTCCAGCAAAGCCCATCTGATCGAGGCTGGGCTCACCCGAGCATCTTGGCTTCAGGTCCTAATATCCCCCCCAGCCTTGCCGGTCTCCCCTGATCTGCCGGGGTGGCCTGATGGGTCCCTTCCAACCAAAGTCCAGCTTCCCCTTCGGGAGGGGCTCTGCCGCTCTGTCCTGGAGACGTTCCCGGGCCCGGCGCTGGGCGGTGCACCCCTCCTCCTGGCATGTCCCCTGGGACTGGGGTGGCCGAGAGTCCCTGGAGGCCCCAGGGCACAGGTCCAGGAGCCCAGGAGCACAGGGCACCGGCCCTCCAGCCCAGGCCGTCCCCGGTCGGTGTGGAGCCCTGGCCTGGGGGGGCTCTCGAAGGGGCGCGTCGGGTCCTGAGGCCCAGCGGCTGCCCAGGGCCTGTGTGGAGACACAGACCTCGAGAGCCCATGCAGCCAGTCTCTGAGCCCAGAGGGACTCTTTTCAGCCCCTGCAGGGCCCCCAGGCGGGGAGTCCAGGCCCCCCCTCCTCCTCTGCCCTCCATCCCCGCCTCCCCGCCCCGCTGCCCTGCCCAATGTCCCCAGACAAAGAGCTGGGCCTGTCTTCTCAACCCACTGTATTTGCCACGGTAGAGAAGCAGCCAGTCCAAGCCCGGAGCCGCTTCCCAAGTGTCAGAGTCTGTCCTGGGCCAGAGGCCACCCCTCCCTGCCCCAAGCTCCACCCCCCACCATATAACCTCAGTTCCCCATCTGTGTGGTGTGGGTGACCACAGGAAGCAAAAAGCTGGGAGCACCCGCTCCTCTCCACAGCCCATCAGCTCTCAGGACCTGGCGTGGGACAAGGTGGGCAGGGGCTCTGTGGGCTTCCGTGGGGGCGGGGCTGTGTGCCGCGGCCACGCCCCTGTGCTGGCCCCGGGCTCTGCAGGCTACAGACCGTGGGGAGAGTGGTCACGGGTGATGGCCTCCCCACGAGAGACCGGGGAGCCTTGTGGGCGGGGGCTCCTGGAAGTGATGGGGGCCCTGGGGCTGAATGCAGAGCCCCCCCCAAGAGGGAGCTCTCAGAGTTCCTGTGGCCGGTCACAGTGTCCCCCTCAAAGCGTCACCCCAGACCCCAATTACTCCCTGCTGGCCCTCGGCTGAAGCTTCAAGAACTCTGAAGCCAGGAGCTGCAGCCAGAAAAGGGGTGGGCACCTGTGTGGGTCACAGCTGAGACAGAGCTGGCCCGGGCCCGGCCGGTATCCAGCAAACCCTTAGCAGGAATCTCCGTCTGGCTTCTGAAATGGCGTTCGAGGACGGCCGACTTGGCCAGCCGTGTGCAGGGCCGTGAGTTCCCCTCCCTGTTTCTTTGGGTGGTGGGGCTGCGGTCAGGCCGGAAAGCGTGAGGTTGCCTCTGTGTCCACGCAGACCCTGAGGGGTCCGCTCGACCCGCTCACCTCCGACTGACACTTGGGTTGCTCCCACCTTATGGCACGAGGCTGGCACCTTAGGACCACACCTGCCTTTTCTCTGGGGACCCTGACTGGGGAACGTGCCCACCGGTCTGACTGGAGCCTCTTTGTCTGAAAGAGTCTCCGAGGCTCCTTGTCACCCCTCGGAGGTTGGAGCCCCTCGGGGTGACGCTGAGCCAGGCTGCCCGCCCCTCCCCTGCTCTCCCAACCCCAGGGGCCACCCAGGCAGGTGACTTCCGCTCTGGGCCCCTCAACCCTTGTCTTCCTCAAAGAGCCCTGGGTCACCCGGCAGGCCAGGCCAGGTGCCCCATTCCTTCCCTCCTCAGAGGAAGGGCTGAGGGCACCCTCGTGGTGGGGGTGAGGAGACCGGGAGTGGCTGTGGCGGGAGACCCCTTCAACACCTCTGAGCCTCAGTTTCCCTGTCTGAAAAACGGGGCTACAATGAGATCGCCTCACAGGGTTGTGTTGGGGCTTCAGTGAAGTCCTGCATGAACACCAGGCCTGCAGAGGTCAGCAGGGTCAAGCTCAACCCCACCCCCACCCCCGGGAGGCCTGAGGTACCGTGTGGTCTCCCGCAGGGGTAGCAGGTGCGTTCCTCCCCCACCCCAGCCCCCTCAGATCCCCACAGGGATCCTGGCCATCTGCATGTGCTGTGATTTTTGTGGGTGTCGTTTGTAGTGACAAAAGTAGCCAAAGCAGTTCCCCACCAGAGACCTGAGCCCAGCGGCTCTGGCTTTCAGGCAGGTGGGGAGGACTCAGGGTCTCCCAGAGCGAGGGCCCCAGAGACCCTGCAGCCCAGAAGCCGAAGCCGAGGTCCGGAGGCGGGAACACGTGCGTCCATATCACAGTTCGGGCTCTGAGCCCGGCTTAAAATCATCGGCTCTCGTGCAGGTCAGGGTCCCTGGGGGGATGGAGGACCAGGGGCCCGGGGGGGGGGGGGGGGGCAGCCGGCTGATGGATGAAGGATCGCACAGCTGAGCAAGCAGGGCCCGGTCGGCAGGGAGGCGTTTCGGGGTCCACGAGGCGCTAATTCCCTCAGGGCAGGAAATGCCCTCCCAGCCCCAAGCTGTTTCGGGCCTCCAGCGCCTAGTGGGAGGGTGGGAGTGCTCTGGAAACAGCTCAGGATGGAGACCCAGACCATCGGGGTCTGTGGAGGCCAAGTTCCCCACCCCCTGCCTCACCGACTGTTCCTGGGGGGGCTGGATGTGAACACCCGGCCGGCCGCCAGGGGTGACCTTCCTCCCCTCCCGCCCCGGTGCAGCCCCCCAGCTGGGGGCCAGGACTTCTTCCTGGAGGGTGAACTTCTGTCCTCTGCCCCCTCCAGGACCAGGGCCGGCCAGGGTCTGAGCAGGGCAAAGGCCACAGAGCTGTATGGCCCGAGGGGTGGCTTGTCTGGGGTGCCAGCGTGGGGCGCCCTGGAACCTCCGTGACCAGGCAGAGCGGCCTCCCGAACAAGGTGCCAGCGCTGCTGGGGAAGCCCTTTTCCAGAACCTGCTCCACCGTGGGGAGGCCAGAGGGACAAGCGTGGCTGGCTCCTTGCCGGGAAACAGCCACACCCCCGCACCAGCCCGTCCCTCACGCGAAAAGGGACCTGAGGCAGGAGCCGGGCAGCCCCAGGCCGTGCACGTGGGCTCTGTGCCAGCCTGGCTGGCGCTGGGCAAGGCCTTGCTCTCCCCGGCCCCTGATGGCCAGCCCTAGAGAAACAGGCTGCCTTTCCTGGAAATCAGGGCCTCCGCGCCCCTCCCCCTGCGGCAAGGGCATCCACCTCCCAGCTCCCTGTCTGTCCGGAGCAGTTAGGCAGTTACGGGTCCCAGGGGGCTGGGACCAGCTTCTGCTCAGCGAGACCTGCCTCCCCGGTGTGTGTGCGGGGTGGGGGGCCCAGACGAGACCCCCGGGGCCGCCACTGCCTGGGCCACACTGCCTCGTTGGTCCCTGTGCCCGCCCTGCCCTGCCCCGCCCCCTCTCTCCGTAGGCTCCCAGTCACAAACCTGCCACACCCCGCGCCCACTCAGAACAGCCTCCCTCAGACGACGGGGACCCCGGAGGTGGGCCACAAGGGAAGGGCAGATCTGGGCCAGAGATCCCGTCCAGCCCCTGCTCTTCTGTGGCATTCCTACTGAGGCCACCTGATGTGTCCCACCCCCTCCTTAGCAGGCTCCCGGGGCCCCTCCCAGCTCTCTGCACTGGTCACCCCAGGGGGGCCCAAGAGTCAGCGCCCACGGGGGATGGCCTCGCGCCCCGCCCTCGGGCGCCCAGGCAGCCCGGCCTCCATGACCCCTACTCTCACAGCAGGAGCTCTGTTGACATTGTCACCCAATTCACCCCCTGCCCGTCCCCCGAGTGCCCAGACACGTGGGTGCCTTGGTGGCCGACATACCGGAGAGCTGGGTGCATCTGAACACCCTGTCCCTCCTCCCCGGCCGTTCCCTCCCTCCCAGCCCAGGGCCCTAACCGCGGCCGGCCTGCCCACCGTTCTCCTTCCTTCCCGAGGAAGATCCCTCCGTGGTCCTTGGACAAGCGTCTGTGTCCACTGCTGAGTGGACCCTCCCACCTGGCCCTTCTGGGGCCACCTGACCGAGCGGACGTAACGCAGAGCTGTGACCGAGCCGCCCCAGGCCTCCTCAGCAGCAGCAGATGGGCTGGGTCACTGCCAGCATGGCGCGGGGTGACGGCACAGGGCCTCCGTGCCCCCTCCGGGGAGGGGTGGTGCCCATCCAGAGCGGGTTGTGACGAATGCGCCACCCAGGCTTATCAACGAGTGGGAGCTGGCACAAAGGTGACCAGTGTGGCTCCTGCCCGGGGCCGTCCCTCCTCCCTGCTCACCGCCCCCCCCCCCCCCCCACCCTGGCTGGGCCCTCACCCTGGCCTGTGCACAGCCGGGACCCCGGGGCCCTTCCTCCACAGGCTCGGGACCACCCGTTCCCCGGGGCTCGGACCCTTTGTGCGGAGGACAAAGGGCTCCAGGGCACAGCCTCGGGCCTGCTGACGCTGCACCCCCTCCCAGATCAGGACAAAGGGTTGAGAGGAGGGGCTGAGGTTCTGATGCCTCAGCCAGTTTCTATGGAGGCTGCAAGGGCAGGGAGGCCGCTGAAGGACAGGGGCTGGAGGGGACAGAGCACAGGCTGGCAGCTGCCGGGCTCCCCCTCCTCCTGAAACACTGGGACACGCTGGGCCAGGTGGGTCCCCGTGCCACAGGGTCCCCACCTCCGAACCGGGTTCCAAGTCGGGACCCTCCTTGTACTCCCACTGCACACGGGCCTCAGTCGGCCCCAGACCACCCGGATGGGGCATCTGGAGGCCTGTGAGGGGGCTTTGGGGCCTCCCAGGTGTGTGTCCCATGGCCCAGAGGAGGGGTATCTCCACCACGTCCAGCAGCTGTGAGGCCGCGGCGGGAAGGGGCCAGAGCTGGTCAGCTGGAATGGGGGTGGCAGGGAACAGCTCTGAAAACAAGATCTGAAGTGACACACTGTCCCGGTGGCCGGAGCTGGGCTTGGCAGTGGGGTGGGCACAGGCACACCCAGGTCCCCAGCCCTGCCTGGGCCAGGCTCCTTGGGCATTCCGGGGGAGACGGCGTGATGTGCTGACCCAAGCCAGCGTACCCGCTGATGCAGGGGTCCCTGGGGTAGAGCACCCATTTGAAAACCACGTGCGCCCATTTTAGACTCTGTGCCTGTTCCGTGCTGGCCGTGGCTCCAGGGGACCCCATTCTGGGGACACCACCATGAAGCAGACCTACAGGCCCCCCCCCCCCCCCCCCCCCGGGAAGCTCGATAAACAAGTCAGCAAATACACCCGTGGCTCAGCCCGGGCAAGAACCGGGGGTGCCGATGAGAAGACGGGGGCCTGCCACACAGGTGCCCGGGTGCGGGAAGCACGTGCGAGGGCCCAGTCCAGGTCTCAGGGACACCCTGAGGCACGGCCTCCCTTGCCCAGCGCTCTGGTTTCAGGGCGAGCTCTCAGCAGAGAAACGAAGGGGGCAGAGAGCTGCCAGGCCTGAATCTGAGAACCCCAGTCCAGAGCTGGCCTGAGGGGGACAGTTCCAGAGACGGCTGGGAGATGGGAGTGTCCCCCCGGACACCGGGGGCTCCCAGTCCGGCCAGGGGACCTGCTGTCCATTTGCAATCCCCCCTCTGTCCACCTGGGGGCAGGCCCGGCCCAGGAGGAGGTGGCCGGGGCACAGCTGGCTATAGCCGCACACCTGGCGGGTGGCAGGCAGGTGAGGCAGGTGGGGTGGCTTTCCCAGCTGGCAGACAACAAAAAGGAAAGGAGCCCCTCCCAGCTCAGCCCGGAGCCCTCCCACAAGCACGTAACCCCCCCCCCCTCCCGCCCGGGGTGGGGGGCCCGTGGGCACGGAGCCTGGGGATGGCCCTTCCCCCACCTGGGGATCCTGGGTCCTGAGGGCGACCCGAGTCACTGGGTCACCTGCCCAACAGCCGGCCTTCTCCCTGGCTCCCCAGCGTCTCCCCAGTCGCACTGACCAAGCAAGGTGCGGGCAGCTGGGTTTGAACTGACTTTATTATTCCGTAAATGTGAATTTTACAAAGCGCTATACAATGAACGATCACATCCTTCTGTTTGTTTGTAACGGATTTCCACCTCACGAATCGGCTCTGAGCGCGACAGAAGCCCTGGGTTTCCCGGTGGCCGGCGGACGCGTCTGTAGGGTCGAGTTACCGGTGCAGCGTCAGCCACGGCGAGAAAGCAACGATCTTGACTCTGCTGAGTAGCAGCAGAAAGGAGAGAGGACGCACCTGCGGGGCTGGAACGGAGCTCGGGGCTCAGGAAACAGACCTCCTCCACGGCACAGGGACAGTGATCTCATTCGTTTATTAACAGTCGTGAGTTACAGCACTACCTAACGACCCCCACCAGACCGTATGGCGGCGACAGTCTCCTTTATCAAAAGGCTCTTTTTCCCAAACATTCCGTCCAAAGCATGAATGGTCTGTTTGCACCCAGTGCCGTCCACATGTTCAAGTCAAAAATATTTATACATTTTATACTTAAGTTCTTTTTTTTTTTTTTTTTGTCTGCTAAAAATAGTATTGCAAGTTTTGGCTTCTTTTGACGTAAAAATTACAATCATGTGCAAAACGCTAACAATGAAGGGGTTGATCTGAATTCAAGCAGGTTGTCCAATCTGAACGCTCCAGATTCTGCATAATTTTCCTTTTCATTTTTTTTTTTTTTCTCGAAGAAACAAAACAAACAAACAAACGGAACCCAGAACCTTGGCCATGTTAGAAACATCTTGTACCAAGCCCTAACGACCTCCCGGTGGCGGGTGGCGGGTATTCGGAGCTGGCTGGCTGACATGATGACACATTTATGCATCACAGTAGTTAAAGCTCAAGACAGCTATGAACTCTCAATTCTGTGTTTAGGATTTACTGCTGGCAGGGGCAAACCGAGGTTTTCGCGCAGTTTTCGGTTGGTTAATGGGCCATCGGCCTCTTTCCGCGGGCATCAAGACATCTCCATAAAAATAACCCATCTGAGGGGAGTCTAGGCGGTAAATGGCTGGGGGTGGTACTGGGCTGGTGCTAGAAAGTTCTGCCGTTCGGTGGGGATAGGTCAGGGCCGGGCACACCAAGAGTCCCCGAGTCCCCGCAGATGCTCCGGCCCCGCCCCCCCGCCGCGCCCCTCCCCCTCTGCCTTCCTTCCAGCTCCAAACACAAACGCCGCCCAGGAGCGCCCGGGAGCTCGCTTGCGCAGACGAGATGTGAACCCCAGGCCCACGATCAGCCAGCACCACGGCAGCCAGCCGGAGAGGGGCTGCAGGCCGCCCCTGGGAAGCTATCTCCCCTGGCCTCTAATCCCCGGCCACGGCCACATTCAGGGGCAAGGTAAGACAATCGAACCAAACGCAAAGTTAAGCAACCACAGAGAACTCTGGGTGAGACCAGACACAGTGCAGAAAACAAGACAGAATTCAAGTACTGAGGCGCCCCGGCCAGGCCGGGGGGGCCCCGCCAGCTCACAGTATCTGTCACATCTACCCGTCCCTTCTCCTGGACCTTTTGCACTCCGTCCCAGCTGCCTCCTGTGGCACAGCCCGTCCGCCGGGGGAGGATGGGCGCCCAGCCGGCTGCCCGCCACGTCCGCTCTGACGGGGTCCAGTCCCTTCTCTCCTCCTCAAAAAGGCGCGGGTCTAACTTAGCTCTATAATAGACTCTACATAGTGTATGCATATTGCTAATAGTCAAGCTTGGGAGTAAAGGTGCAGAAATGTCATAAATACTGAGTGGCTTGTCTCTCGGTCTACAGGGTCTGGGTGAGTCAGGGTCACGCTCACGGGACAGGAATTAGCCGTCTTGTAAACAGAGGAGGGGGAGGGTCCGGTTTTCTTAATTGGTTTTCCTTGGGAAAAATGATTGGAAGATGCTAAGGCACTCTGGAAGGCCCCTCCGAGCCCGGGCCCGCCGCCGCCCGCCCCGCGGAACATTCAGGACGCGGAGGGAGCGCCCCGGCAGATACAATCATCAGCCATGCCCGTCTGCAAACGCTCCGGACCCACGTCCACCGCGGGACACATTAGTGCAAAACGCTCGGCCTGGCCCGCCCGGGGCACAGGGGGAGCTCAGAACCCATTCACATTGAAGTATTAAAGTTTTACCTATATATAGCTCTTGCCTTCCTTACCCAGAACAACAAAACAGACGGCGGTTATAAACAATTAGGGGACAGAGGTCGCGGGACATTGTGCTGGCCTGAGTGGCGGTCAGGCCTTCTCTGTGCAGGCGCCACTGCCCCCACCGGGCCAGTGCACCCCTGCGTGACCTGGCCTCGGGTCGGGGGCCGCTCCCACTCTGGACCGGAGGGGAGAGAGGGAGAGCGAGGGAGCCCTTCTGCTGACGGCCGGGGCGGGCTGGCCGTCTCCCCAGGGTCCTCAGGGATGGTCAAATTAAAGTGCACATTGGGGTGAGGAAGGGGAGCTGCAGGGGGGATGGGGGGATGGGGGGATGGGGGTCAGCCTTACCCATCCCCACCCCCACCCCCCAGGGGCCGCCTGAGGATGCTGGGGGGAGGCCTTCTCGCAGTCCCAGGAGGGCCAGGTCCTGAGGGGCCCACACAGAGCCAACCCCACCTGGGCCCAAGTCGGGGGGAGAAGGAGGCAGAGAGAGAGGCGTATCTCGGGGCCAGGCGGTGGGTTCGGGGCCCCAACCTCCAGGCCCGGACCACTCTGGTCTGGGGCACAGGGGCTGCGATCAGCTCCCCCGTGCCTGCCCAAGGTCCCCCCACCCCTCTTCCGGGAGCCATCAGATCTTTCTGGAGGGTGGGCACATGTCTGGGCCGGCTGGAGGAGGCTGGAGGCTCCGTGCAGGGAGCCCCCTCCCTAAGCCTCCCCCAGGGCCTCTCCACACAGGGCAGCAGTCAGTAGGACCCTCCGTGGAAAGGGGCCTAAGCCCCTGCAGGCCGCCCGCAGCTGGGGGAGGCTCAGCTCTGTGGGTCCCGGGCAGGGACACCTACAGGCACACGCAGGCAGGTGGGCCTATTCTGCACCCAGTCGGGGGCGGGGAGAGTGCGAGGGAAGGGGAGGGGTCCAACAGACCCCTTCAGGTCCGGAAAACCGAGGGGTGTCTCGGGTCTGGCCTAACCGCTGCCTGGGACTCGGAAGGAAGGAAGCCCCCGGACAAAGTGGCCACCTGAGTGCTCTATGCAGCCCGTGCCCTCCCTCACCAAAACACAGCAACTCAACTTCAAAGTGAGCCTTCCAGCAACTTCTAGGGGCCCTTCTTCCGTGCACCCTGCCGTGCATTCCAGACCGCACCCCTAAGGCTCCCCCCGCCCCCGCACACCCACAGCCGCAGAGGCGCACACCCCAGGGTTTGAAGCACAAAACGGGGACCGCTCCAGCCCGGCCTGGCCTGGCCTCTGCCTCCTCCCAGGCAGGGCCCGCAGCACCCTCCTGTGTCACTTGCCCCGGCTGCTTCTCCCTGCTACGGCCCTGCTCTGCACAGGAGGGAGGTGGGACCCAGGGCCGGGCGGGGCCCGGATACAGATGACCCAGCCCCCAGCCACAGTGGGTTGGAGGCAGGGACACCAAATCCTCCCTAATTTTTTGCTCTTTTGGGTCTGAAAATTTTCAAACCATACATGAAATAGATCTGAATTAAGACAAAAACAAATAAACAGACAAACGTAATCCCAACGTGGCTGAGGGCTGTGGGGCGGCACCAGGGCCGTGGCCGCGCCCCACAGGATGGCAGGTGGCCGGGCGGGAGCCGCGGGCGCTCATGGCAGCTGGCCCAGCCTGTGGGGCCCCGGTGCACCAAGGACCAAGGAGCTGGGGGACCAGGGGAGCCCACGGGCACAGGGTGGGAGGACAGAGATGCCGGAACCCTGCCTCCTCCTGTGGGCGGCCCATCCCGCTGCCCCCGCACACGCTCAAACACACACGCACACGCACACACGCCCTCACGCGCTCCCACACCCCACGCACACAGTGGACCCGGAAGGCCTGACCCCCGAGTCTCAGGAAGAAGGAAAACCAGAGGAGTTTGGCCCCCGGGGGCCCAGCCCTGGCCCCTGGCCCCAGGGGGGTGAGCAGTGAGTGTCAGGGGGCGCGGGCCCCACACCCCAGGCCCCCTGGGCAGAGGGGGCGGGCAGGGCAGGGAGGCAGGGCAGGCGGACTCCCCCCCTCCCCTCCCCCAGGCTCTCGTCCCCGTCCCCGCCCCCGCGAGGGGTGGGGGTGGGGGTGGGGGTGGGGGTGGGGGTGGGGCGGGCGGCGGGGCCACAGCCTGGAGGCTAACCTCGCAGATATCAAAAGGGGCCCTGGGACCTTCCTCGCGAGGTCACCAGCGGACTCGTCCTTACAGTATATCGAATGCGTGTGTTTCCTTCATCAACTTTAAATACAAGCAGGATAAAAATCACATTTTTTTCAGGCAACAGTAGCAGTTCCGTAGGTAAGTGGCTTGATCACATTTGTTGTATTAGTAACGCATGCAAGCAGCTGGAAAACCGTCCCGCGGGCCGGCGGCTCCTCTACAAGGTCCCTGCGTAGGACGCCTCCTGTCTCCGGGCCGCCGCGGGCGTCTGCGGCCGGCTGGAGCTGGTGCCGCCCTGCTCGAAGGGCTGCGAGGGGCTCTGGGCGGCCGCGGGCGGCGGCTCGGGCGCGGCCACCTCCTGGATGACGGAGCCCGCCCCGTCCGCCTCCTCGCCGGCCTCGAACGCGGGGTTGTTGGCGGCGCTCAGGTCGACATTCACGGCGTCAGTCCTCAGAGCCACGATGGTGGCGGCGTCGGCCCGCCGCTCCGCGTAGATGCGCTGCTCGAACACCTGCGCCGCGGCGGGCGGGAAGTCGGGGTCGAGGGGCGGGCCGGCGGCGGAGGAGCCCATGACCGTGCGGTACATCTCCACGCCCTCGGGCAGCATGGACTTGATCTTGGGCAGCCAGCGCTTGCGCACGCGGCGGGCGTTGGTACACATGTCCGCCGCGATCACGTTCATCTCACTCTCCTTGAAGCTGGGGGCGAAGTTCTGGCAGTACACTGCGAGCACAGGGGCGCGGGGGCACGGGCTGAGTGACCCCCGCCTCCCGAGGGGCCCCACCAGCCCCGGGGTCAGGGTGACTCCCGCCTCCCGAGGGGCCCCACAGCCCCGGGGTCAGGGCACTTATTTGCTGGAGTGGCCGCTCCTGAGCCAGTGGGGGCATGGCTGGGGGCCTCCAGAGACGTCATGGCCACCCAGGCCTCTTCTGGCCTCAGCCTGAGGACAGGGGGTCACCCTTCTCTCCACTCAGTCCTGGAGACCCTGCCCTGCTCCCTCGGGACAACTGGCATCGGGACACAAGGCCGTGGTACCTCCCCGAGCACCCACTGGCTGTGTGGCCTTGGGCAGGTCCCTGGCATCTCTGGGCCTCATTTATCGCTGCCCCACCCACCCTGGGTCCCAGACCTGCTCAGACAAGCCTGATGGGTAACCCTGCCCTGGCCAGAAGGGGAGTCGGGGCAGGGAGGGCAGGCAGCCCTCGGCACCTGCTAATCAGAGGCGCTTCCTCACAGTCTGGACAAGGAGCGAGGCGGAGCCGGTCAGCACCTTCCCCCGGCCCAGCCCGAGCCGGGAGGAAGTGAGCCCCGGTGGCCGCATCCGTCATCACTGAAAACGGTGCCGAGCCTCTCCTTGGTCCTCCACTGGGAGCCACAGGACCCCGCTCTGCAAGCCACCTGGGAGCCAGAGCCAGGTCCCCAGGGCGAGCCCCTCACACCAGCATCGGCCGCACACCTCCTGGCCTCTTCCCGGAGCCCCACTGGCACTGCACGCTTTGGGACTCCCATTATCCACCACAAAGGCCCCTCTTTGCTCTAAAACAGAATTAGCCTCACAAGAGATGTTTTCCAAGCAAGGAAATAAGACAGTGTCTCGTGAGCCGACGGCCGCAGGAGGGCCGGCTCTCGGCCCGTCTGGCCCGATGGGAGCGGGTGGGCTCCTCCCGAGGCCGGGGCTGGGGCCGGGGGGCAGCAGTCGGCTGCGGAGATGGACCGGCTCCGCCCCCACGCGCCCAGGAGCGGGAGGCAGGAGCCAGCAAGCAGATGGCAAAGGCTCAAAATAACCTCGAAATGTAAATAAGGGGTTTTGTTCAAAAAGGAAAATTAGATCTATTTCACATATTAAAATAGTTTCGCACGCAGCTGAATCCATCATGCTTGGAAACCTACCAAGAACGTTAGCACCTCGAGACCTGGCTCCTGAGAGCTGTTCTTTTCTCTTTCCCCCCAGCCCTGTAAGGCCAGCCTGGTGCCGGGGAGAGGCCGCCCACCCCGGCTGAGGTCCCCGGGGGACCCCGCCGCTCCTGCGCCCCCGACCCGGGAGACCCCGTCCACTTACGCTTCACAGCGTTCAGGACCCGGCTGTCCAGAGGCTTGCGGCTTGGGTCACTAGTGGACGATCGGATGCCGGTGCCACAGCTGTTGGCCAGTGTGTTCCTGGCGGTGGGGGGGAGGGGTAGTCAGAGGTGCCACGGGAATGGGGCTTTCCCACCCAGAAGTCTACCTGCCCCCCGCCTTGTGCCGCTCCTGACTTCCAAGGGTGCAGGGGTGGGGAACAGGCCCGCCACCTTCTGACCCACCCATGAAGTGAAGCACGTAGGTCTTTGTTTTAGAGGGGGGGTGGTCCACAGCCCTCCCCAGACCCCAGGCCCCCCCTCCCTCACCTCCACAGTCCCCGGGCGGACACCCAAGTGTGAAGTCAGTAAGGTGGGGGGCCTCACACACGAGAGGCGTCAGCCACCGGAGACCCTCGAGGCTTCTGCGCCTGCCCAGGGACCCACCTGTCAAAGAAGGTGGCGAGGAGCCGTCTCAGCAAGACCTTGTGCTTCACCCCCGCGCAGAGGTGGCAGTTCATCAGCTGACCTCGTGTGATGTAGACGCCAGAGCCTGTGACCACCAGACACAGAAGAGTGAGGCGCTCGGCCTCACCACCCACACAGCCCAAGGCCAGGACCTCCCCGGGAGGCTCCTGGGGCCAGAGCAGGTGCGCAGGGGGTGTGGGGAGCGGCGCAAGGCCGCCTGACTTCTGGGTGCAGCACCCCAGGGCGTGCCCTGTCACCTGGAGGAGGCAGCCTTGGCCACGTGTCCCCAGATCACCCTGGCAGCCTCAGGGGGTTTCTCTGCTCAGCCTAGGGTTTGGGCAACGCTCCTCGCCTCTCTACCCCTTCCCCAAAACCAAAGCACCTCGGGCAGCGCTGGGGCCTGGAGTTCTGGAGGTCACCCGGCCCTGTGCCTGTGGGGGGAGGGGCGCCGCCAGCCCAGGGCAGGGGTGGGGGCAGTGAGCCCACATGGTACTGTTTACCCCAAAGAAACCTAGCAAGGCCCAGGGGCCCAGCAGGGCGTGGGCCAAGCCAGCAGAGGACACAATGCCCAGAGCGTGGGGTGGCCTCCATTTAACGGACGCTGCTTGTGGAGAAAGGAGCCGGCACCGGACGGTGCCCCCGACCCCCTGAGACAACAGTGCGGTAAACCCCAACGGGCTCTGGGGCCTCCCGAAGCCTCCTTCAGGCCTCTATGACCCCAGCTGTCACAGACCAGGTGCTGAATCTTGTGAAAAAGACAAGAGCGGGGGGGGGGGGGGCTCCTTTCTCGGGGGGCAGGGTGGAAGGAAGACACAGGAGGTGTTCTTGCGTGTGGGTCCCCAGCTGGGCGGCCTGGGGCTGGCTTCCCTCCACGGGCCAGGTCTCCGGGGGAGCCTGGGCCCACTGTTTAAACAGACACGTGATTCTGGATGGAGACCACCGCCGGGGGCGTCGGGTCAGTGTGGCCTGACGGTCCTCAGCCACAGCATGCCAGGTGTCCCTGAGGGCCACCCTGCTCACGTCTGCAGAGGCTCCAACCCAACAGCAGAGCAGGTCACTCTGAGCCACACGGGGGACACCCCCTCGTTGTGGGGAAACCTGTAAAGGGGGGCTGGGACACAGTGGGGCCTGGGAACCTGATATCCAACTTGCGGTGGGCCAGGGATGGTGCCCAGGCCTGGCCCCCGCCCCCAACCCCCAACCCCGACAGACAGGCTGTTAGCTGAAAGGCAAAGCCACCCCTCTCTGCCCTGTTCTAAGGTTGCCTGTTTGGACAGTGGCTCCCAGCAGAGGGGACAGCTCAGGCAGAACCCTATGATGCTGCCCAGGGCGTGGTGGTCAGGAGTGCCCAACAGGACTGGGGGGGGGGGGGGGGGGGAGGGGGCGGGGCAGAAGCTCACAGAAGGTCCACGCCAGCACCGGAGGGAGGGAAGGAGCCCATGGGTCCTGGCCAGCCTGTTAGGGGCTCCCCCGGCCAAGCAGGAGACTCCTGGAAAATGGCTCCACCTCCCTAGCGAGGGGGACAAGTGGCTCCACCTCCCCACCGAGGGTGACGGCAGCGTCTTCCGTCTTCCCTGTGAAGAGCTTTAGAAATAGGGGTGCCTGGGTGGCGCAGTCGGTTGAGCATCCGACTTCAGCCAGGTCACGATCTCGCGGTCCGTGAGTTCGAGCCCCGCGTCGGGCTCCGGGCCGACGGCTCGGAGCCTGGAGCCTGTTTCCGATTCTGTGTCTCCCTCTCTCTCTGCCCCTCCCCCGTTCATGCTCTGTCTCTCTCTGTCCCCAAAATAAATAAAAAACGTTGGGAAAAAAAAAAAAAAAAAAAAGAAATCTACGAGGGGCCTGCGAGGCCAGATGCACCCTAACGTTGAAAAGATAAGTATTTCTGACAAAGGCACCAGGCCCTAATGGGCTTTCGGACTCTACTGTGTCGTTCGCTTTGGCAGAATTCCGTTTCTGACTCGGACCTGCGTCTGGAGCCTCCGGTCGCTACCCGTCAGCGCAGCGATGGGGCGCTCTGGGACGTGGGGGAGGGGGGCCCGTGCGCTGTATTCGATTTGGTTTTATCTGCCACCTAAATTAAAACACAATCGCGATTGCAGCCCCTGCCAATCGGATGCGCGACCAGCCCAGGGGATTCAATCAAAATGCTAAATTAATTCAATTGAATGACTCCTCTTACTGACACATTCTCCTAAGAGGAAATTAGAGGAAATTTGAGGTGTTCTTTTTTTTTTTTTTTTTTTTTTTTTTTTTTTTTTGACCGATCAGTGATGCGTACATTGTTCAGAGCTCTGAGGGAAAGGAGATACACGAGGGCATCTGCACACAATGGACGGGGCGGCGAGGGGCACTTCACCTGCCACCAGCTCTAGCTTCTCGCCAGGGTCCCCTTCTGAGTAGAGCTTGGGGTGACAGCGGTACCCGATCTGGCTGATGAGGCTGGCGGGCAGCGCCACCAGGTCGCGGCGGATGAGGACACAGGAGCGGCTCTCCAGCGGCATGGGTTCTGGCTTCTCTTGCACTGCGGACACAGACCCGATCCGGTTAGGGGTGCTCTCAGGCGCGGCGACGGACATCCTGCCCAGCCAGGCTCGGGTCAGACCCTCCACGATGGGCTCGACGGCTCCCTCCCTGCCTCGTTGCCCTCCCCACTCTCTCCCTGCCCACCTCACCCTGACCTCTGCGGGAAGGACCAGAGTGGAGAAGCGAACGGAAGAAGGCAGGGAGGGATGCCCACCCAGACCTGTGAACAAGCTACGAGGGCCCGGGAGGTGCCCACCAGACACAGGCCTGCAGATCAGGCAGGACGGGGGGCTCAGGACGGCATGTGCAAGGGGCTGGTCGGAGGGCAGCCGGGCTGGCCCCGAGGTCTCATCGGGCACTCTGCCGGGTGGAGTGCAGGCCTGGAGCGCATAGGGCCTGCACTGTGCCCCTGGCCTGATGGCTGGGGGCGGTCCCATTCCACAGGTGGGGGCACACAGGGCCTCTGCCTGCCAGTGGGCACTTCCCGGAGGCTGTGCCATGCTGCCGGGACGAGAGACAGTTCCGTAAGTACCTGCCAGCAGTAAAGCTGGGCAGTGGCACTGTCGGGCAGGGCACCCAGGGCACCTCCAGCCCTCCAGGTGGTCTGGGAATGCTCCTGACAAACCACTGCCAGCTGACAGTCAGGGGCCCCTGAGCTCGCCGAACCTGCAGCTACGACGGGGCAGGGGCTGAGCCCACTCTGATGTCCCCAAGCCACACAGGAGCATAACAGCAGCTGGACGTCAAGGCCACTGTCCCCCCCCCCTCCCCTCCCCTCCCTCCCGAGGCCCCACCCTCCACCCTCCCCTGGCTGGGACACAGGTCTCTCAAGGCCGGGGTGGGGGCTCGAGTCTACTGGGCACCAGCCACACCGAGTGCCGTCCAGGTGCTGGGGGGCCGAGGAGGAGAGGCCCTCAGGGGATGCCCCGTCGGGGGCTCATCGGGTGGCCAGGCTGGGTGGGGAGAGACGCCACAGGGAGGCTCCCGTGGTGGAGAGGACCGAGCCCCACCAGGCCTTGTGGCCCAAGACCCCTTAAGCAGGTGCCCCCAAGTCCAGCCCCACATCCTCCCCCATCTCCCTGCAGCCCCCTGGTCTCCTTGCCCCCCCACCCCAGCAGCCACACAAGCCGCACGCTCACCACAGGGTCAGCGAAGGGCCTCTGCGCGGGGCAGGGCTCCAGGGCAAAGCCCCCCGCCACGCACATGCTGCCATCAGCCCGGCATGCTTCACCCCGCCTCCCTCACCCTGTGTCCCCAGCACACGGGCCACTCTGGGTCACCTCCCAGGAGGGCCACCTGCTCCCGGCCAGCTGCTGTCACTGAGAAATCACAGCTGGTCCGGGGCAGGGGACTCCCCCACACAGCTGGCAGAGAGCACGGCCCAGACCGCCCTCAGCCACCCAGACACGGGGGCAAGGTCTGCATGCCGGCAAGGGCCTCGGGCTGCTCAGAGGGTCACTCAGGGTTGGGCCCTCATGGTCAAGGACAGCAGTTCTCTGTAGCAGCCTTAGCGGCTCCTGGGCCAGAGCGGGGTGGCTGTCCAACCTTGTAGTGCCCAGATACCTGGAGGGCAGGGCCAGGCTGGAACCTGCTCTCCATCAGGCTCCAGGCGGGGACACCTGGCCACTCAGGCTGGAGCAGTGGTCCTGTCCCTTCAGCATTGTGACCCATCCCCGCTTAGGGGGTCACAGGAAAATTCAGCACCTGGCCTCACTGTGGCAGGTGCCAGGTTGGGCCGGGCCACAGACCTGGGAAAGCCACACGGGGGCTGCTGCAAAGGGGGTAGGGTGGCAAGGAAACGTCTTGGGCAGACCCTCACCCCCAGGCGGCCAGAACCCTGCAGCCTCAAGCTCCCGTCGGGGCGGTGGTGGGGGCCGGCCTCCTGGAGCCACAGGAGAGCCCCTCGGGAGAAGGCAGGCTGGGCTCCAGTGCCCAGCACCCCCCCCCCCCCCCAGATCAGGGCTCAAGTGGGGGGGGGGGCAATCGCTCTGGGGAACGGGAGGCACCTCCCACCAGGTGTGTGTGGGGAACGCGGGTGGGGGCAGATGAGCAGAGAGCAACAGAGAACCTTCCAAACCTGGCATACCCGGGGGCTCAGGGAGCACAGGAAAAACAACCCGGGTGGTATTTTAAAACATAATTACCCGCCCCCGCCCCCCCCCACGGCCTGCTGTGATTACACACGCAGACGCAGAGCCAAAGCCAGCGCCGCGGCATTTACATAAAGAGCGCTCACCAACAGAAATAACGGCGTCCACAACGCAGCCTGCCGTGTTTCTCCAAACAGCAGAAGTTGTTTCCACTCCTCTCGCCTGCCCCCCGACCCGCCCCAGCGCCAGCCCCAGCCCCCCACCCCAACCCCTGCCCCCCCAACCCCCCCCCCAGGGCTGGCCCCCGCCCCTGCCCCCCACCCCTGGCCCCCGGCCCCCAGCCCCCTACCCCCCAACCGCGGCCACCAGTCCCCGCCCCCCACCCCCGGCCCCCAGCCCCCGCCCCTGCCCCCCCACCCCCGGCCCCCGGCCCCCAGCCCCCTACCCCCCAACCGCGGCCACCAGTCCCCGCCCCCCACCCCCAGCCCCCAGCCCCCCAACCCCGGCCACCAGCCCCCTGCCCCCGCCCCCCACCCCAGCCCCCACCCCCGGACCCCCGCCTCAGCCCCTGGCCCCCGGCCCCCCGCCCCCGGCCCCCAGCCCAGCTCCAGAGAGCCAGAGACCAGCAGATCCAGAACACCCAGAACAGCCTCTTCTATTTCTGCTCTGCCTAGCGCCGGATACTGCGCCAGCTAAAAATACCCGAACCCGCGTGGTGGCTCATCTGGAAAGGTGCTCCCAAAGCCTTCCCTGCCCCTGCCCCTGCCCCTGCCCCGGGCCCCAAGTCTCCTCCTCCTAGGGAGAGGAGGGGGCAGCTTACAACCAGGTTCTGGGAGCCTGGGAGAGCGTGCACGGGGCCCCTCACGAGTCCCCGTGGCCTTCGGACAGGCGTCCCTGACTGCGGGGCTGGCGGGAGGCCCCTCGGTGGGCTGTGGGCAGGGACACGGCAGCCCGCAGACGGACCCACGGATCACACTGAGGTCACTCGGGGACTGGCCACCGCGGCGGAACCACCACCCTCACCGTCAACGGCCTCGTTTTCAACCAGCAACAGCTCCAGTCTCCAGGACCGTGGGCTCTGAATATTTTGGGCCCGTGGAATTTGGAGAGAAGGACATGAAAGTGAAGAGCAGTTAGGTGTTTGTCCCGAGAGGTGAGTAATTGCTCTCCCTGTAGGAAAGGTGAGTCCCGGTGAAAAGGCCTCTACGGAATGATCCGGAACAGTAGCTGATCTGGGCCAAAGGGGCAGCCGCAACCAAGGACAGGCAGAGTTTCCCTCGGATCACCGGACAGAGCAAACTGTAACTGTGGACACAGGACTCATGGGTGGACCCGCCAGGGACTCTGGGCACCAAGAAGGGACCCAGCTGCTCCCTGACTCGGTGACGCTGCATGAATCCAGCTGGCGAGGACATCGTGCTGGGTGAGAGGAAACCAGCACAGAAGGACAAGTCCCGTCAGATTCCACTGGCTGTGGGGCCGAGAGGAGTCGGACCCAGAGACAGACAGCACGGGGGGCAGGGTGGTCGGTGTGTCACGGGACCGAGTTCGGTCTGGGAAGACGGACACTCCTGGGGATGGGCGGAGGGGACGGCTACACGGCAGCGTGAGTGTGCCCGACGCCCCCGAACTGTGCCCTCAGCAACAGCTGTCACGGCAAATCCTGCGTCACGATATTCCAGCCCAACAACACGATTCTCTTGAAAGAATGAAAGGCCTCTGTGGGAGACGAGGGCCGTGGTCCTCGTTTCGCAGTCTGTTAAGCCCGGATAGAAGGCAGCGCTGGTGACGCAGGCCTGCAGGGACCCCGGGAGGGTCACTGACCTCCGTCCCTGCACCTTCTCACCCTCCTGTGGGTCACTGACTGGGAACCTGGAGAACGCGCTGGACTCTCTCCCCGAACAAGACACACAGAGTCCCCAGCCCACGGGATGCCGGTGCATCGCCACGCCCCAACGGTGTGGCCTCTGTTCCTGTCCCCAGATGCACAGGGTGTCTCCGGCGGCCCCTCGGAGATGGCCTAGGCAGCCCCCACCCTTGGCAGGGAGCCCCCACCAATGTGTGTGGCCGCCAGCAGGTGACCGAGCCCCTGGGAGGTTGCGCGCGGAGGTGTGGGGACAAGGAAGGGGACACTCAGAGAAGGTGTCATTTGTTAAAATGGCACAATAAGAAATCGAACCCCTAGTCCTTGATTATATCGGAAAACACAACTTAAAGCCAAACGGAAAGAAAAAGGCCGGTCACACTACCCACTTTCAACTCACTATAAACCAATCGTAACGGTACGTGCGGGCAAGCGAAGGGACACGCGGTCCACAGCACGGAAACAGGCCGGCACAGACACGCTCGGCTGAGTTGTGACAAAGGTTCGCTCGCCACTCAACGGGGGAGGTGACAGCTGCTTCGGCACGTGGTGCAGAGGAAGCAGCCAGGCACGGACAGATCACAAAAGTGAAGCCGCCCTTGATCTGAGCCTCACGCCTGACGCGGAAATTGACAAAGATGACCCGGGACCTCGTGTAAAACACAGAACTACAAAACTTCCAGAAGAGAATCTTCGTGAACTCGGGTTCGGCGAAAAGCTTACACACGACCCCGAAAGCACAGCCCGTGACGGAATGGCCTGATTAGCGGGACCCTACGGAAGGGAAAGCCTCCCGCAAAGACAGCGGCCCCAGCCGGCAGGCCTGCACCCGACAGGCGATTTGTGCTGAGAACCCGCAGCGGCTCTCAACGCCCGACAGCCAGAAAACGGACAACTCGATCTTTAAAATGGGCAAAAGATCCAAACAGGTGCTTGGTGAGAGAACACACAGACGGCACACCGGCACTGAAGAGGCAGCCACGTTGGCCACCGGAAACTGCACATAAAACCACATGGAGACACCACTCCACACGCACGGTGCGGCTGAGCTTGCGGCCCGGGTGGGGCGAGGGGTGGCCACTGGGCGCTGGTCCCCAGCCACAGTGCACAGGGGGACACAGACACCCCGGGGGACGGCTGGGCAGGGGGACACGGGCACCCCCGGGGAACGGCTGGGTAGGGGACACGGGCATCCCGGGGGATGGCTGGGTAGGGGACACGGGCACTCCATAGGCAGCTGGGCAGGGGGACACAGGCACTCCGGGGGATGGCTGGGCAGGGGACACGGGCAACCCGGGAGATGGCTGGGCAGGGGACACGGGCACTCCAGAGGATGGCTGGGCAGGGGGACACAGGCACCCCGGGGGATGGCTGGGCAGGGGACATGGGCACTCCAGAGGATGGCTGGGCAGGGGACACGGGCACGCCGGGGAACGGCTGGGTACGGGACACGGGCATCCCGGGGAATGGCTGGGTAGAGGACACGGGCACTCCAGAGGATGGCCGGGCAGGGGACACGGGCACCCCGGGGGATGGCTGGGCAGGGGGACACAGGCACTCTGGGGAACGGCTGGGTAGGGGACACGGGCATCCCGGGGAATGGCTGGGTAGGGGACACGGGCACTCCAGAGGATGGCTGGGCAGGGGACACGGGCACCCCGGGGGATGGCTGGGCAGGGGGACACAGGCACTCTGGGGAACGGCTGGGTAGGGGACACGGACATCCTGGGGGACGGGTGGGTAGGGGACATGGGCACCCTGGGGGATGGCTGGGCAGGGGGACACGGGCACCCCAGGGGACGGCTAGGCAGGGGGACACAGGCACTCCATAGGCGGCTGGGCAGGGGACACGGGCACTCCAGAGGATGGCTGGGCAGGGGACACGGGCACCCTGGGGGATGGCTGGGCAGGGGGACACAGGCACCCCGGGGGATGGCTGGGCAGGGGACATGGGCACCCCGGGGGACGGCTGGGCAGGGGGACACGGGCACCCCGGGGGACGGCTGGGCAGGGGGACACGGGCACCCCGGGGGACGGCTATGCAGGGGGACACAGGCACTCCATAGGCGGCTGGGCAGGGGACACGGGCACTCCAGAGGACGGCTGGGCAGGGGATACAGGCATTCCAGAGGACGGCTGGGCAGGGGGACATGGGCACTCCAGAGGATGGCTGGGCAGGGGACACGGGCATCCTGGGGGACGGGTGGGTAGGGGACACGGGCACCCTGGGGGATGGCTGGGCAGGGGGACACGGGCACCCCGGGGGACGGCTGGGCAGGGGGACACAGGCACTCCATAGGCGGCTGGGCAGGGGACACGGGCACTCCAGAGGATGGCTGGGCAGGGGACACGGGCACCCTGGGGGATGGCTGGGCAGGGGGACACAGGCACCCCGGGGGATGGCTGGGCAGGGGACACGGGCACCCTGGGGGATGGCTGGGCAGGGGGACACAGGCACCCCGGGGGATGGCTGGGCAGGGGGACACAGGCACTCTGGGGAACGGCTGGGTAGGGGACACGGGCATCCCGGGGAATGGGTGGGTAGGGGACACGGGCACCCCGGGGAATGGCTGGGTAGGGGACACGGGCACTCCATAGGCAGCTGGGCAGGGGGACACAGGCACCCCGGGGGATGGCTGGGCAGGGGACACGGGCACTCCAGAGGATGGCTGGACAGCTCTTCCAAAGCTGAACACAGGCTGAGTGTGGGAGCCGCACCCCCTCACCTGGGTGCTCAGCCAGGGAAACGGGATGAAGACAGTCCGCTCGGGCCCTGAGCAAGGATGCGGACAGCGGCTCTGCTCACAAATGCCCTGACTGGAGACGGCCCAGTGTCTCGTGTGGGGACAGAGAACAGATCGGTGACCGCCAGGGGATGGGGTGGGGGTGGGTGATGTCGGGCGGCACGGAGGGTTGACGGAGCTGCTGTGTATCGTGAGCGCCCAGGTGGCCCGCCCAGCGCTGCCCTGCCCTGCCCCTTGCTGCTGGGCCCCAGGAGGCACCCCCCCAACACCCACCAGGCGGGCAGTTCTGAAAGGGCCACACCCACAAAGGCGCCCATGCGTCTGAACACAACCGTGTTGGCATCCTGGATACAGGGCAGGGAGTCCTTCCGAAAGGCGCACTTGGGCCCCGAGGGGTGGGGCAGAGCATCAGCAGCTGGGGGTCGTCACAGATGACTGCTCTTTCACGTGAAGACAGAAATGCCACCAATGTAGCCACGTCCCCCAGCGACTGTGAGATGAACCCTATTTTGCGGGGGCTAAAAGGCAAGGAAGGACAGAAGGCATCTCAGAACCGAGATCCCAGCACATCGGGCACAAAATAACAAGTCTGGCAGGGAAAGCCCTGAAGAACGAAACCTACGAGCAGACACAGAAACGCTGAGGAGAGACTGTGTGCAAACGCCCTGCGGGGGAACCCCCACGCGGGAACGATCTCCGTGCACAGGTAGGGTCCCCGGGTCCCCGTGCGCAGGCAGGCGCAGGCACAGCGGCCGGACAGGACGTGAGGCTCTGACCCTGCAGCCCTGGACGGCACCCAGGGCGACCCTGAGCCGCAGCTCCTCTGGGGCCCGGCTCATAACATTCCAAACCTCCTCTGGGAGGCTCCCCATCCGACTCAGCCAGTCCCACTCAAACCTGCCATGGATGCTGCCTGTCCCCAGACCCCACAGGTCTGCTGGTTTTGTGTCCAGCACCCACGTCTGGCCCTGGGAGACCCCACCGAGGCCCCAGCTGGTGTCCCGGCAAACCCAGCGGCTGCCCGCACTGCCGGCCTGACCGCATTGTCCTCCGTCAGCTCCGCGGACTTGAGACGTCCACCGTGGACGGCCTGGACAGATCCTGGTCCGTGACACCAGGTGACACTGGTCACCCTGAAAACACGGTGGGGCTCTGCGTGCCCTGGGACCGTGTTTATGTAAGATGCACGCACGGGCTATGCTTGAAGACAAAACACGGGACGCGAGGCCGCTGGGAGACGGCAGGAGGCAGAGCAACGGGTGAACAGCTCTCCCCAGTGTGACCTTCTATACTCTTTACAATGATTAGCACACATCAGCTACACACAAACGCATTTAACCTGTGAGGTGCCCCAGAGACCCCTGTACGGCAATGGGGGAGTGACCCCCCCCCCCCATCAAGAACAATTCCAAAAGCTGCATTAAAAAACGGGCCCCAGGGCAGCTCAGTCAGTTAAGCGTGGGACTCTTGATTTCGGCTCAGGTCAAGGTCTCACCGATCTTGGGTTTGAGCCCTGAGTCGGGCTCTGCACTGTCAGTGTGGAACCTGCTTGGGACCCTCTCGCTCCCTCTCTGCCCCTCCTGCTTGCGCAGGCTCTCTCTCAAAATTAAAAAAAAAAAAAAAAAAAAAAAAAAATTAGTCTCAGGGCCAGGCCCCTGAGCTGAGGGGACAGCTGCCGTAGGGCTGGGTGGGAGGGACAGCCGGGCCTGGAGCGTGCAGATTCGAGGGGCCTCGGCCTGGGAGATGGCCCGGCTTCCCCTCAACTTCCTGCCACTACTAAGCAGCATGTGTGCAGGACCAGATTCAGAAACCAAAGAAAGGTGAAATCGGGGATGTGGTGCCCACGTGCGAGATAGCAGACTCGGGGGCCCGCCGGGAGGAGGCGGTCTGGGAACCCCAGGACCGGCCGTGGCCTGGGAGCCGCGGCTCCCACCTCGCCGGCTCCCACCTGAGGCCTCTAACGACGGACCGTCCGTCTGTGGAGGAGCGCTGGCGGGAGCTCCCAGATGCTTCCTACCGTGTCGAGCTTCAACGAGAACTCAGCAGGAACAGGGGGAAATGAGTAATAAGAAACCAATTTACAAAAAGACATTAGATCAGACCCAAGGTGGTCCGTCCCAGACAATGGCCACCACCCGTGGAGCGCCTGCTCTCGACAGGGCAGGAAACGTAGCAACACAATGGGGAGCTGCACCAGAAAACCAGAATCTGTGGGAAGGATCAGACCCTGGACGGAAGATCGGTGTCGCTGGAGGAGACAGAACAGAGCAGGTGACAGGAATGCCAACCTGGAAAAGAATGCCAAGTATCCAGACTGAAGCGGAGAAAGGAAACACAAGAGTCACAAAGAGCAAAAGAGACACGGAACGTGGGGCAAGCATGACCCCGTGTCCCGGGAGCCCAGGAGGCCCGGCGGCGCACGGGAGCCAGGGTGACCGAGAGGTCCCAGCTAAGAGGGAGAGGGCCGGGCCCTGAACACGCTCCGGGACGGAGGCCGTGCTCAGATGGATGTTGGACTCTCTAACCCTGAAGACAGCAGCCCCCACACTCATAATAAAAGAAAGGGAAATAAACAGAACCAAATGGCTGATCAGCCAGAAAGGGGGAAAATAGAGAAACACAGATCAGAGGGGACGGATGGGAAATCGCTAGAAAGACGGGACGTGAAACCCAAAGACACCAGTGATTACACGAGATGGAACCGGACTGTGTGCGAGAAAACAATGAAGGTTTGTTAAGCCCGGACAAAAACACCAAAACCCACGACACATCGTGAAGCCGCGTGGAGACGACACAGCGCGGCCGCGGCCACGGACCGGGGCGGCCGGCGGGCCAACCTGAGGGCACGCGACAGACACCCCAGCAGGAACACGAGAACAACCGTGCGGGCGCATGTGGGATGCGACGTAATCATGGGTGCAGTTCATTAAGCTGACGGTCTGGCTGCTTCCTTCAGTGCGTATGGAACATATTCTGGGGCAGAAAGCAATTCCTGACGAATTCCAGAGCAGTGAGGCGGTATGAAATTCGCGGGGCATTTGATTTGGAAACTTCAACAAAAACATGACCAGAAAACCCAAAGTGTGGTTGGAAGTTGAGGGACACACCGTCGCACAAGCCAAGGGTCGAGGAAAACACCGCGACTCGGTAACACAACCAGAAAATCTGTTTCGTGGGTGCCGATGAAAACGTGCGAGACAGGATGAAGCCAGCCGCGCGGCCCAGGAAGTGCGTGGCCCCACGCGCACTTACCGTGAAAGGCTGAGAAATCAGTCATCTGAAGATCTGTCCTTTTTATTTTTTTTTCAAGTTTATTTAGAGTGGGGGAAGGGCAGAGAATGAGGGGGACAGAGGGTCCGAAGCAGGCTCAGTGCTGAGAGCTGAAAGCCCGACGAGGGGCTCGAACTCACAAACCTTGAGATCATGACCTGAGCCAAAATGGAGTCAGACGCTCAGCAGACAGAGCCACCCAGGCGCCCCTAAGCATCTGTCTTAAACATCCAGGGCAAGAACAGCGAATAAACTCAGAGAAAGTTGTAGTACGGTGAGATGAAAACATATACGAAGACGGAAAATAGAGAAGAAAATCCAAAAGTTGGTTCTCTGAAGAAAAGGGAAAGGAAAAAAAGGCACAAACTAACAGTGTTCGGAACACAGCACAGGCCCCTGCAGGACGGGGGCCTGTAGACCTCCAGGGTGAACGGACCGACGGGAAGTATTTGAGGCCGTCTGGGGCGCACGGGACTTTAGCTGCACATGTTTCTGTTAATTAATTAATTATCTTGAGAGACAGAGCAGGGGAGGGCAGAGGGAGCGTGGGAAGAGAATCCCAGGCAGGCTCCGCGCTGTCAGCACAGAGCCCGACACGGGGCTCGAACCCAAGAACCGTGAGATCGTGACCTGAGCCGAAACCAAGAGTCGGGCGCTTAACCGTCTGAGCCCCCCAGGCGCCCGGGAGATCTTTCTTTAACGACATAAACGGCATCCTTAGGTCGTGGGCTGCACGGAACACACGAGGGGACGGCCCCGCTCCAGACGTCAGGAGGGGCCTTAAGAGGATGTTAGGGACAAGTTCACACCAATGAGTCAGAAAACCAGATGCGGCCGACAACCGTCCGGAGAGGCAGGAGCACGCTTCCAGGCGGACCGAGTCCTCGACTGAGAAGACATAAAAGTACAAAACAGGCGGGAAGGAATTCTCGGTTCATTTCAGAAGGTGGAAAACCCCGCAGAGAAGCGTGAGGCACCGTCTGAAGGGAAATGAGACACGCGGCCCGGTGCTCGCAAGCGAGGAACGTCCAGGCTCGCTCCCGCGGCAGGTGGCCGCCCGTGAAACGGATCTGACCCTCAAGGCGCTCTCCGCGGCCCCCAGGCCCTGGTTCGGAGCCCCCCCGCCGCCTCCGAGGCGGGCGTGGGGGTGGGGATGTGTCTACACCGGGGCGCCCACACCGCGTGTGGGGCCTGTGCCAGCAGGTTTCCTGGCGTTGAGGCCGGAGCCCAGGACCGTGCAGGCCACGTGCCCAGGCTCCCACTGAAGCAGGTGGCCCCCTTCCACACTGCCTGAGGCCCCTCCCGGGGCATGGACACTGCGGAGGGCCTCACACCTCAGGACGGTCACCAAAACCGGGCAAAAAAAAAAAAAAAAAAAGGAGGAGGAGGCCGAATGCAGAAATTCAATCGTAACTAGGCCGAACTTATTCCAGAAACACAAGTGTTTTGTTCTTTTAACGTTCAAGAAAGCAATCAGCGTAACTCAGAAAAGTAACGGGCAGGAGAGGAAAGCGGGATGCCCGGTTCAGTATTTAGAGACAAGGCTTTTGTTAAAATTCAACCCTGATTTATGAAAAAGAAACACACCAACCTCTTAACCTAAGAAAAGAACGTCCTTAACCTCATAACACGCATCACAAAAGCCTAGAGCAAATATCCTACCTCAAGATGAATATTGAACGCGTTTCCTGAGCTCAGAGATGAGACGAGTGAACCGGAAGGTGTGGCCAGTACGGTCGGGCAAAAAGGAAGCAAAACGGCCAGGAACAGAAATAAAGCCACCATTGCCAGCAGGTGACAGGATGGGACACAGAGAAAATCTGAGAGTCTGCAGGGAAACTATTGGAATAAATGACTGGGCGGTGGCCAGGGTTTTTTTTTAATACTTTAAAAAATTTTTTTGTTTTTATTAGTTTTTATTTACTTTTCAATGTTTACTTATTTTTCTTAATTTTTTTAAAAATATTTTTATTTATTTTTGAGACGGAGAGAGACAGAGCATGAGCAGGGGAGGGGCGGAGAGAAAGAGGGAGACACAGAATCCGAAGCAGGCTCCAGGGTCCGAGCTGTCAGCACGGAGCCCGACGCGGGGCTCGAACTCACACACTGTGAGGTCATGACCTGAGCTGAAGTCGGGCGCTTAACCGACTGAGCCACCCAGGCGCCTCTCAATGTTTACTTATTTTTGAGAGAGAGACAGAGTGTGAGCGGGGGAGGAACAGAGAGGGAGGGAGACACAAGATCCGAAGCAGGTTCCAGGCTCCGGGCTGTCAGCACAGGGCCCGACACGGGACTCGAACCCACGGACCGTGAGATCGTGACCCGAGCCAGAGTCAGACCTCTGACCAACTGAGCCACCCAGGGGCCCCCAGATTTGCTTTTAAATAATAAATCCAATTTGTTTCTACATACAAGCCACAAACAATGAAAAAAAAAATACCACGTAGATTCAAACAAAAAATGAATTTCCAGGAATTAATCTAACAACAGACATGCAGAGAATTACAAAACAGTCCCAAGAAAACCCAAAAAAGATGTAAGTAAATGGAGGAAACACCCAACGTTGGAGGGATCTCAGCACAAGCCTGATCTGCAGAGTCAACGAAATCCCAACCAAACCCCGCAGGTACTTTTGTGTGGCATTTGACAAAACACGTAAAAATGCAGAAAAAAGGCAGGACGGCTGTAAGGAACAAAACCAGAGGCCGACCTCATGCAGGAATGCGGGCGGTGTGCCCTGGCACAGGGACCAGCAGTGACAGAGGGGACAGGGCAGGGCTAGGCATGGGGCCCACATGCCGCATGCACACGGGGTCAGCAGGGCGGTGCCCACAGAGGTGGTCTCTCAATGAAAAGTGGCAGACCCACTTGGAAGTTGGGTGGGAAAAAAGTAAACCATGGACCCCAGATCACAGCACGTTGAAACATCGATTCCACTCACACTACAGACGTAAACGCCTTTCACGCAGAAACAGGAGCGTTGGATCTTGTCTGTTCGGAGAACGGACATCAGGAAGAGGGGAGGCTAGGACAACCCTGGGGTCGGGCTGGATTCGGAGACACCAGCCCGAACTTGCGGTTTTTAAAATCTATGAATCCCAGCTCTGACGGACAGGGGGGCTTGAAAACAAGGACGTCCCTGTGGCCACACGCAGACCTCGCACCTGGATGGTGAATTCTCCACGCCACTCCCCGCTGAAGGGAGAGACGGCTGGGTTTTTGCCAAACGAGATGACAAATGCTCCAAAAACCCGTCTCCACTCACACGGGAGACACAGTAAGTGAGGGACCACCGCAGGAGTGGAGTGGGATATGTCGAGAAGCCCTTCCCGAGCACAGAGGGCCAACTAGCAAGGGTAGGGCGGAAGGAGTTAGTAACCAGCCCAGGCAGGATCATCAACAGACACCGAGGGCGAACCCACCCGGCCGGGGTCACCGATCACCACCGTGAAGCCGCACGGGTTTCAGGTGCCTCCCGAGAGGACGCGCCGGGAGGGACCAGGCACCGTTTCCCCCGAGATGCGGCCGAAACGCACAACCTGAGCCCAAACAGAGGGACATTCAGCCAAACGGCTGAACTGTGCTCTTCGGAAAGAGAAGTGTCCTGAAGGGCAAAGGCCGAGGAGGGGAGGGCAGAGACCGCCACGATACACACTGTGCGCATCCGAACCGGGCACAGGTTGGGGGAAAACCGCGCTGCTCTGGAGGATGGCATGGGGACACGTGGAGGGACTCGGGCACAGGCCGGCGAGCAGCACGGCGTCACCGCCCGGCCTCCTGTGCGTGGAGCACGGGACTGTGTCTATGGAAGAGACTGTCCCCACTTGCAGCAAACGATCAGTACCCTGGGGGCAAAAGGACACAACGTCTGCAGCTCGCCCCCCAACGGTCCAAAGACCCCACAGCCTCTCCGCAGGAAGAGAAACAGACGTGGCACATTCTTACCCGTGAGCGAGTCTGAGCAAAGGGCATTGATCTTGAAACGTTTTTGTAAATTTAAAATGATTTCAAATCATGGGGCGCCTGGGGGGCTCAGTCAGTTGAGCGCCCGACTTCGGCTTAGGTCACAATCTCACGGCCTGTGAGTTCAAGCCCCACGTCGGGCTCGGTGCTGACGGCCCGGAGCCTGGAGCCTGCTTCGGAGTCTATGTCTCCCTCTCTCCCTGCCCCTCCCCTGCTCGCGCGCTGCCTCCTTCTCAAAAATAAAATAAATGTTAAAAAAAAATAAGTAAAATAAAATGATTCCAAATCAGAATTGTTTAAGTGACACCTAGAAGAACATCACAGCCATCCAGACGTGGAGAAAGAGGTCTTTAAACAAAACCCAAAAACTGCCATCGCTAAATCGTGAACGGACCTCATGACATCAAGCCCAACAGAGGACACAAAGGGCAGCTGGGAGCCCACAAGAGCAGGGAGGCTCCGGGGCGCAGGCTGCCACGCCCGCTGTTACGGGGTGACACGTAACCAGCTACCGCGAGAGACCCGGGGTGACAAATTGCAAGTGTTCCACAAGGTAACACTGACGATGTCCCGTATCCACAAACAACGGACAGACCACAAGAAGATGACCCCTAAGGAGGAGAAAACCGGTCAGCAGAGACACCCCAGGAAACGACACAGGACGGCACCAGTGGCAGAGGCTTTAAACTAGCCACATAACGTGACCACAACTTAAAAATAAATTTTTTTTTAATGTTTACTTATTTTTGGGAGACAGAGCAGGGGAAGGGCAGAGAGAGAGAGAGAGACACACACACACACAATCCGAAGCAGCTCCAGGCTCCGAGCCGTCAGCACAGAGCCCGACGTGGGGCTCGAACCCATGAAGTGCGGGATCATGACCTGGGACGAAGTCGGACGCTCCACCGACCGAGCCCCCCAGGCGCCGCGACCACAACTTTTAAAGCTGTGCAAAAGAGGAGGCCAGCGGCGCCTGGGTGGCTCAGTGGGTTGAATGTCTGAGTCTTGATTTCACCCCAGGTCATGATCCAGGGTTGTGGGATCGAGCCCCGCATCAGGCTCTGTGGTCACAGTGCAGAGCCTGCTGGGGATTGTCTCTCCTTCTCCCTCTGCCCCACTCCGGCTTGTTCTCTCTCTCTCTCTCTCTCTCTCTCTCTCTCTCTCTCTCTCAGAATAAATACATAAACTTTAAAAAAACAAAAAAAGAGGAACCCAATGAGGAGAGAAACAGGGAGCCAAAAATAAGAGCCAAACGGAACCGCAGAGAAGATCAGCAAGCATTAGAAACAGCAACAGCGGGGCGCCTGGGTGGCGCCGTCGGTTGAGCGTCCGACTTCAGCCAGGTCACGATCTCGCGGTCCGTGGGTTCGAGCCCCGCGTCGGGCTCTGGGCCGATGGCTCGGAGCCCGGAGCCTGTTTCCGATTCTGTGTCTCCCTCTCTCTCTCTGCCCCTCCCCCGTTCATGCTCTGTCTCTCTCTGTCCCAAAAATAAATAAAAAACGTTGGAAAAATATTTAAAAAAAAAAAAGAAACAGCAATAGGAACTATTCAGAGAACAAACGGAGCCTCGGAGATCACAGGGGCAAAAGGCCACGTGACCGGGGTTCCGGACAGAGGGGCACAAAGACACCTGAAGAAACCATGGTATAAATGCACGTGCCTGAAAGGCTCCACGGACGTCAGCGGAATGAACACAGAGGACACCACACAGGGGCACGTCGAAACCAGGTGGAGGACGGTCAGGGACAAAGGCGGCCTGCAGAGACACAGCATGCACAAGGGACACAGAAGGACGACAGTCCCCACGAAGAAAACAAGAGAAGGCGGAACACAAGCGTCCGCCCAGAATTCCAGGGCACGCACGCTCGCGGCCACGGACACCCCCGCACAACGACAAGGGACTGACCTCACGGCACGTAAATCACACATCACCACCGCAGACTGTCAAACGCTATAAAGACGTCTTTGCGAGTTTTCAGAATCCGCTGCGGGTCCCTCACTAGGACCGTGAGAAGCTCAAGTCTCGCAAAATGAGTATGTGCGGTAACTATCACCGGGTTTTTTCGTAAGTGACATTTCTTTGAAAGAAAACTGGACTAGGAGTACTGATGCATAGGGGCACTTGTACCCCAATGTTTATAGCAGCACTCTCAACAATCGCCAAATTATGGAAAGAGCCTAAATGTCCATCAACTGATGAATGGATAAAGAAATTGTGGTTTATATACACAATGGAATACTACGTGGCAATGAGAAAGAATGAAATATGGCCTTTTGTAGCAACGTGGATGGAACTGGAGAGTGTGATGCTAAGTGAAATAAGCCATACAGAGAAAGACAGATACCTTATGGTTTCACTCTTATGTGGATCCTGAGAAACGTAACAGAAACCCATGGGGGAGGGGAAGGGAAAAAAAAAAAAAAAAGAGGTTAGAGTGGGAGAGAGCCAAAGCATAAGAGACTGTTAAAAACTGAGAACAAACTGAGGGTTGATGGGGGGTGGGAGGGAGGGCAGGGTGGGTGATGGGTATTGAGGAGGGCACCTTTTGGGATGAGCACTGGGTGTTGTATGGAAACCAATTTGACAGTAAATTTCATATATTAAAAAAAAAAAAAAAAAAAAAAAAAAGAAAGAAAACTGGACATCACGTGAGAGACAAAGGAGCCTGCCCCGCGCCTCACGCCTCACGCAGAACTTGACCCAGGACGGGCCACACGCCGAATGTGAGACCCAACGCCGTAAAACAACTGGAAGAAAATGTAGGGGAAATGTCTGTGTGCTGGTCAGGTAAAGACTTAATCACCACGAGAGCGCGGTCTGTAGGGAAATACTGCTGACCTCGTACAAGGCGGTTATCAGAGGCACCGACTGCCGCCCTAGCCGTCGAAAACCCGCACGTGGCTTGGACTCCCCCACACGTAACTAGCACACTGTTGACCGGAAGCCTTACGGGTCACACGCAGTCGATTAACACACGGTCGGTACGTTCTATGCACCATATACCGTGTTCCTACCACAAGGTGAGCTGGGGGGAAAGAAAACAATACCAAAGGAGTCAAAAGGACGGGAAAACACGCTTACGGCACCGCAATGCAGAAAATCCACATTTGAGTGGACCGTTCAGGGTCAGTGTAATTAATCACTTAGCTTCATCAATATCCCAAAGTGTCCGTTTATGAAAGGCTCTGTCAAGGGAACGGACAGACTGCGGCGGGGGGGAAACGTTCTCGAATCACACGCCCGACGGAGGCCTCCGCCCGCAGCATGCAAAGAACGCCCGATTCTCAACGGTGCCTCACACCCTCGCTAATCAGACAGCCCAGTAAGAAGGGCACGGATTCAAAGGGACGGCGGACCCGGCGGACCCACGTGAAAGCTGTCCGACATCATCAGATGTCACGGAGACACCGCTGCGGCCACCAGGCACAGCTTTCAACATCAGACAAGACCAAGCATTGGCGGGAACGCGGAGCAGCTGGCGGCCCACCCACAGGAGAAGGCGGGGCGGCGGGGCAAGAGCAGGGGCAGCCGCGGAGAGGGGGCCGGCCTGGCACCCGCTGGCAGAGACGAGGACAGGGCTGCCGGCACTGGTGTGAACTGGAGAGCCGCAGGCCGAAGCCGGTACGTTACTCGGGACTTCAAAGAACTGAAAACGGGGGCTCCCGGGGGGGGGGGCTCAGTCGGCGAAGCGTCGGACCTCGGCTCAGGTCACGATCTCACAGTGCGTGGGTTCGGGTCCCGCGTCGGGCTCCGTGCTGAGAGCTCAGAGCCTGCGTGGGATTCTCTCTCTCCCTCCCCGACTCACGCTCTCAAAAATAACGCTAAAAAATGTCATAAATGTTAAAAAACTTACAGAATTTTTTAAATAAAAAGTAATTAATTTATTAAATTAATTAAATGAATAGAACGGACCGAAAGTGGAGAAAAGCCGGCTGGCTGTTTCAGGTAAAGAGGACGACGTGTGGGAAGGCTGGTCGCACGTCAAGAAGGGAAACCCGTGACCGCGACTGCACAGGGGGCCACAGGGGGCGGCGTCAGGGACAAAGGCCCCAGGGACGGGGTGAAGACGCCGGGGGCTGGGCGGCTCAAGACAGAGGTCAACAGCGGGGCTAAAAAAGCCATACTGGGAGAAACTCGACCCAAAAAGTGCCGGCAGAGAGGAAACCGGGAAGCGGGGCCAATGGAAACGGATGGCAAGACGGCATGTGTGAACCCACCTCCGTCAAATCTCATTCCCAGTGTCAAGAGACTCAAGTTGGACCGGATGAACCCGCAACGTCGACCCCGCGCTGTGTGCCAGCATGCACCCCCTCCCCCGCCCCGCGCGCACCAGACACGGGAGCCGGCGTGGCCACAGGGATCGCGTCAGACCAGCCTTCACAAGCGCATGAGCTCCAGGAAACGCACAAACCGCCACGGCTAGAGCACGAGGAAAGGGAAATCGATTCGTTCCGTACCTGAAGGAACAGAATTTATCATTAAAAACTCCCACAATTAACAACAATAAAAACCCGCAGAGCCAAGAGGCTTCACGGGTGGATGTGGTCTATCAAACGCACAAGAAAGAAGTCACATCAAACTCACACAAACTCTCAAAAACTACAGAAGGGAGGAGAAGGTTCGCGTTCTCCTGATCCCCGAGACTATCCTAAGAGCACTACAGGTGACTGCCCGCCACGCACACGGGCGCAGAAACCCCCGAGAAGACGTCAGCAAACTGAACCGAGCGCGGCACAAACGCCACGCCACGTGGGTTCCATCCCGGGGCTGCGAGGGTGGCTCCGCGTTAGAAAGTTAACCGATGTGGGGCGCCTGGGTGGCTCAGTCGGTTAAGCGGCCGACTTCAGTCAGGTCACGACCTCGCGGTCCGTGAGTTCGAGCCCCGTGTCGGGCTCCGTGCCGACCGCTCGGAGCCTGGAGCCTGTTTCAGATTCTGTGTCTCCCTCTCTCTCTGACCTTCCCCCGTTCATACCCTGTCTCTCTCTGTCTCAAAAATGAATAAACGTTAAAAAAAAATTAAAAAATAAAAAAAATTAAAAAAAAGTTAACCGATGCAGCACCACACGTGTCCCATCCAGGCAAAAACCCGCGTCGCCGCTCAGGACAGAAAACAAGTCTCAGGAGACCAGTGACCGTGTGGCAGCGTGGACACGTGCCTCTCCCGTGACCCAGCAGTGCCACCTGCACGAGGACGTTCACAGCAGCAAGACGACAACAGCTCCTGTCCCCCGAAGCCACCCGTGCGGTGGCCACTGGTGGCCGCGTCCACGGCCTAGGACTAGGAGGACCGACACCTGGCACCACGTGGACAGGCCACGAAATACGGTGAGTGAGAAGAAAGGACTCCGTTCTGAACGATGCCACTTAAAAGGTTCTGCAAAAGGCAAATCGACAAGGACAGGAAGCCGGTGGGGAGGCCGCAGGGGGCCAGGGCTGGGGCGGGAGGACCCGGAGACGTTTGAGGGGAGGCAGACTGATCTGATCTTGACCGTGACCCTGGTACTCGACTGATTACAGCCCCCAGAGTCATCGCCTGTACACCTGGAATCGGTACATTTCACTGGGTGCAAACACTTGGAATAACCACCCAACAAGGGGAGGGAAAGGTGGGCCTGACCCGGGAGCACAGACGAGTCTCACCCGAATGCTGCGGAGAGACGCAGACGCAAGGACGCAGCGCGCGACCGTGCCCACCTGATGTTCTAGGACCAGCAAACGCATCCCGAGTGACAGAGAGCAGATCCAGGGCTGCCTGGGGCGGGCGGGTGACGGCAGTGTCCTCCGTCTCTGGTGCCACAGCCCAAGACTCAAGCGGGTGTATCTCACGCCCCTTTTGGGGAGGCACGGACGTCATACCTCAGTCACTCGGACGTAAGAGGGCACCTCGGGGTCTCCCGGGGCTTGGGGGCCACACGTGACACTGCACAGAAGTGCCCTGTCCCTGTACCTGAGACAGGAGAAGCTGAGGGCCAGGGAGGCGGGGAGGCCACCCCCGGAACCTCGGAACAGCCCGGGGCCAGCTCCCTGGGCACGTGTGGGACAGGCACGCTGGGGCCCGCGCCTCCCTCGCGTGCCCTGACTGCTGCCTCCAAAGGGAGGGACCCCCCCCCCCCCGCTCCGACCAGGCCAGGGACAAAACGCACCCACTGCTCCCGGGGCCCTCCCAGCAGCTGGGCGGGGATCCAACAGCATAGACACCCTGGGCCCAGGTCAGGAGGCAGTGAGGGCTGCTTAGGATTGGGATTCGCACGACAAACCTAGCCTTCCCCGTTCCCCGCGGGACCCCCAAGGGGCAGCTGGGCTGCAGGCGGGAGCAGCCCCCCCAACAGGCTAGGGGTCTGCCTGTCTGCTGCCATGCTGGGAGCGAGGGGCTGCCCTAGTCAGGGAGGTAGGGTCGGGGGCAGGGGGTCGGTGCTGGTTCTGGAGTGAGCAGGACACAAGGGTACCACAGGCCATGGTGGCACTGACCAGGGCCTGGTCCGGGGCCGGGCGCACACGCTCTGCATGCTTTCAGGGCTCACAGGAGTCGTCTGCAGCTTCTGCTCGAGGCAGGGGAGACAGGACCCGATCCCAAGCACCGCCAGTGTCTGTCCCGTGTACGGGGGCCGGGACAGAGGGCAGACCCGGAGGAGCCAGCCAGCCCGCAGAGGGGAAGAGAGGGCGAGCCCAGGCAGGGCCACCAGCCCACGGCCACCTGTCCCATCCCGGCACAGCGCCCCGCGGGGCCCCTAACGTGGACATGCCTGGCTAGAGCGTAAGTGCCGAGGAGTGCCTTTGTCTCATCCGCAGGGAACGGCGTCTGCCAACAACGATCAAACATCTGCCCGCGCAGAGGAGGGGCTGGGCCCGCGGCGGAAGGCGCCACGGGAAGCCCGGTCCTGGGGCAACGGCCCCGAAGGTGGCTCCTCCCGGCCACCCACGCTCCTCCCGCAGAGATGGCAGCGATGGGAGAGGGAGCCCTCCCCACCCCCCTGGGCAGCTCACTCTCCCCACCACCGAGCCTCGCTCCCTGGGGCCAGGGGGCAGCCCGTCCTGCCTCACGGGGACCCCAGCCAAGATTAAATAGTTGTTCGAGGTCCTGTTTGCTGCCCGTCCATCTCCCCGTCTGCCCGTGGGTACAGACGTGCCCAAGGAGTGTGGCCAAGTAGAGGCCGTGAGAGCAGACCCCTTACTGCACTGGGGTGCCCTCGGTGCCCTGCGCACCCTGGAACCAGCACCTACCCCCCCGACCCCGCCGCCCTGACGGGGGCAGCCCCTCGCTCCCAGCATGGCAAGCAGGCGTGCAGACCCCAGCGGCCTTCGAGCTGGAGCAGGGGTTTCCTGAGCCCCGGAGGAGACCCTCCCCCAGCCAGCAGGAGGGACCCAGCGGGCCCTGACGTGGGGAGAGGGCCCCACGGCCAGGCGGGTCCCACCCGCCTCAGGACCCTCCTGGCGCATCAGTCAGTCCTAAGAGCAACAGATCAGAAGACCAACCCAGTGTCCTCGGGGACTAGGAAGTCAGCTGTGGTGTGCCCGCCCCGCGGACGAGAACGCGGGACTCGGAAGGCAGGTGGGAGACGCGTGGGACGGCGGGGCTGCTGGGGCACGGTCAGAGTCAACTCTCTGCCTCTGCCGCACCGAATCCCTGGATGTCCAGGACGGGAGCTGCTGACGGTTCTTGTCAAGGTGGGGGATAGACATGGGGTGTCTGTGTGGTGTCCCCCACTTCCCTACACAGAGGCTGCTGGTCAAAAGACCCTTGAGGGTCACTCAGGCCAACCTCTCCCTTGACAGGTGGGGAAACTGAGGCCGGGAAGAACGGACTCCCAAGCGTCCGTATGTGGCAGGCATGCACTCTGGAACATCCCCGATCCCACCAGCTCTCGACGGCCCCGCCCCGCCCCCATCCGGACCCCGGACCGGGGGCAGCAGGCTGTCCGGCCGCCCGAGGGGCTGTGAGGATGTCCCCCAACCAGGCCAAGCCAGGGCGAAGAGGGAGCCCGGGGTACAGGCAGCCAGCACCCAAGGGGCAGCCAGCCTTGGGGGACAGGCCCCCATCTCTGCCTGCTTGCCCCCACCGCCCCCTCCCCCATAACCGTCTTCCCAGCGGCCGGTGATGCCAGCGACGTCACTGCCAATAACCTAGATTTTAACCAAGAAATCACACCCCCCCCCCCCCCCCCCCGCCCTGCCCCACTTATGGTCTCACTGAGGAGAAAACCCAGACTGCAGCGCCCCGGGCCGACTGGAGGCAGGGCTGGACCCATGCCCGGCCCACCTCGGCCCACCGTCCCTTTCTGTTTCCCAGCTTCCCAGCACCCCATTCTCCTGCCAACAGCCCCCAGGGAGATGGGGGCAAGGGGCTCTGATGGCCGCCGGACTCCCTCCTGTCACCCAAGGCACGGGAGACCCCTGTAGGCACACTGCCCTGGGCCAGGCCTGTGCCCCTGGCATCTTGCCTGAGAGCTAGGGGTGGGGGTGGGGGGGCTGGTGAGACGGCCGGGTCAGAGTCGAGGCAGTGGGGCGGCCCGGCCCCCCAATCCCTACCCTGGCCGTTCTAGGGCCACTGTCCCATTGGCTCCTTGGAAAAGCCCAAGGACACAGGTAGGCCACTGCCATCCAGGTGGAGACAGGGCTCCAGGCTCACCATGCCGGAAGGGCAGGTGTACTCAGACGGGCCGTCTCAGAGTACCGGCACCCAGAGATGCCAAGGCCTCGTCTTATTTCTTCCTACCCCAAACCTGCCAAGGCCAATGGCCACGTTGGATGGAGACGTTTGGAGGCTGTGCCATCTCCTCCGTGGGGTACCACTGTGGGCCACCAGCGCGCAGCCCCCGCCCCGGGACCCTTGGCAGATTCCAGCTCCCTGTGGCTGGCTCTGGGGCTCCACACGGCCCTCACACGGCCCCCTGGGTGGCTGTCGGCCGTGGGCAGAGGGCACTGCACACCGGGCAGTTTCCCGGAGATTCCCCTAAGGCCTGGGCCCAGCGGCCCTCTGAAGGGCCGAGCAGAGCTTGCAGGTTTCCAGGTCAAGGTGGTCTTTGCACTAGCGTCCTGTGGGATTCATGCAAACGTAACAACATGCACTTAAATAAAGTAATGACTTCTAGGGAACAACCATCCACCCATGGCCCCTGTAGGGGGCAGGGGGGTGCCCCAGGGCGGTGCTTCCCTGCTCTCCACGGTGCTAAGAGGAACCCGGCTTGGCCAGACTGTCCAGTCCTCGCCTGCCCCGGGGGAGCGGCCGTCCCAAGGGCCCTAGCTGGTCGGGACCGCCCCCCCCACCCCCACCCCAGCACTGATCAACAAGTCCCTGCCTGGAACTGGAGAGGGAGGCTGGTGGGGGGAGCAGTGTTTGCCCCATCAGGGACCAGGACGTGGGGGAAGAGAGGGGAGGAAAGAGCCACGACGCGGTCCCTCGGGGCCCCAGTTCTACATCGCCACTTCGCGATGGTACCACGGGCCCTGCATGCAAATTAGCAGGCAGCGAGCCCAGGCACACGGCCAGTTTTCGGGGAACACGGAAGGCAGGTAGACACCCGATCCGGGGCCCCAAATACCAGACCCTCCGCCCAACAAACCCCAAACAGTCTCCAGGGATGTGATACGGTCTGTCACGCCATGCCGAGTTAGGGCACCTCAGACGCACGGGTCCCCAGCGGGGAAGCACCCCACGAGTAACTTGGGGGGACGTATCTCAGTTCAACAAGCACTTTCTGGCCTGGCCCTTGGTGGCGGACCCAGGGAGGTGGTGGCAAATGTCATGCGTTACAGGGGAGTCTCTGGCCTCACTGAGAGTCACGGGGCAGGTGAAACCACACGGGGGGGGTGGGGGGGGTGGGGGGGGGCCGGCTGAGGTCAAAGGTAATGCAGACGGGCCTGCTGGGGCCTCCAACAGCGTCTGGCACTTTGCTGACGGGGCCCCTCGGGCCTCGAGCAGGCGGCGCGCACAGCACTCTGTGAGCCCTCAGCCGGGTCCCTGGTCCGCTGAGGCCCTCGGTCTCCTCGTCTGACGAGCGGGAGACCAAGCCCCATCCCACGTGCTGGACGGCAGCTTCCAGTGGGTGGTCCCTCGGCTTTCCCACGGCTCCCATCTCACGTGGCATCAGCTGTCAAGGCCTCAGCTAAGGCCATGAGAGGCTGACCTGGGTCGTGCCCTACAGCCCATCCAGCCCGGCCCGGCGCGGCGGTCTCCCCGAGGGGTCACAGCCAGGCTGTGAGGGGCCACGGGGCAGGGGGCGGGCTTGCCTCTGCACCCGCACGGGCCCCGGCGGCCCCCCGCGCGGCGTGTTACCTGCGTAGCTGCCGGTGGCCTTGATGTACATCTGGCCGTACTGCTCCTCCGCCATGGTGTCATAGGCCTCGTCATCTTCCTCGTCCTCCTCGTTGTGGTAGGAGGTGGGGCTGTCGGTGGTGGGCAGGCTGCTGGCCCCCGGACTGGTCCGCTCCCCCTGGGAGTAGGGCACCTGCTGGATGCTGGGGATGAGGGTGGCCAGGCTGGGCACCCCGTAGTAGGAGACCCGGGGCAGCTTGAGGGGGGCCGCGCCCGCCGCCACCGCGGCGCCATCCCGGGGCCCCGCCTCCAGCGGGCGCTTGGGGGCCAGGCCCGGGCCGGCAGCCGGCGGCAGCTCCGTGGCTTCGTGCTTCACGCGGGTCAGCAGCGGGATGGGCACGGAGGGGGACACGACGTAGGGGGGGGCCGCGGGGGCGGCCGGCTGCAGCTGGTTGCAGGGGCTCTGGGGCTCGGAGCTGGCGTCCTCGATCATGGCGGTCTGCGAGTCGCAGTGGGGCGAGCTCACCTTGAACATGAGGTCCGTGCCGCGCTCCACGATGTGTTGGATCTGCAGGAAGCCGGCCGTGTACATGACCACGAGCTGCTCGCTGGCCGCCATGGTCAGCCTGCCCGTGTAGCAGAAGGACAGAATCTGCTGGAAGCAGGCGGGAGGCACAGTGCCCGGCAGCTCGAAGGCGCTCTTACTGTTGCCGCTGAACAGGTCGCGGAAGTACAGGCTGCTGGCGGCCAGGACGGCCCGGTGGGCCTTGAAAGCCTGGCCCTTGACCACGATGGACACATCGCAGTAGAGGCCCAGCAGGCGCTGCTCGTTGAGGCAGCCGAGCACCGTGCTCCCGAAGTTGGGGATCTCGATGTGCAGCAGCTGAGACATGGCGGGCAGGCGCTAGAGGGCTCGCCTCACACTCAGCACGGGAGCGCCCGAGCGGGGCACATCTGCGGGGGAGAGAGGGCGCGGGGACACGCGGGTCAGGCTCCCCGGACGGCCAGGGCCCGCCGGCCAAGGGTGCGGAAAGGCACTCGGCCGCTGCGCCCTCCTCCGCCGCGGTCCCCGCCCCGGCCCCCCTCCAGCAGAGCCACCCAGGGGAGGTCCTGGGGCCCGAGCTCCTCACGGCAGGACCCTGGCCGGGCCTGCAGCCAGCGCTGCACGGGACTCAGAGCCGCACAGCCGTGTTCCAGCCGGGGGTGGGGGTGGGGGGAAGAAGGGGAAGGGGAAGGGGGATGCCCCCCCCCCCACACACCCCCGCACCTTGCGTGGCTCCCAGAGCCCACCCCCTTGAGAGCGCCTGAGCCCTCGGGGCCCGGGACGCCCCGTGTCAGCAGAAGCCAGGAATGCAAACAGAGGCCTGCACTCAGGGGAGGACGGGGTGGATGGAGGACAGAACACGGAGCAGGGCACTGCCACCCGCGGCGGCTGGGAGGGGTGAGGGCGGCAGGCTGCGTCTGCAAACTCTTCTCCCCAAGAAAAAGTTAGCAGCAAAGGAGCCCCTCCCTCACAGCCCTGCCCCTCGGAGGGGCTGGAGCCCAGAGCGAGGGGGGGTCTCGCAGGGGGTCTCTCGGAGGCTCTTGGTTTCTGGTTTGTTTTTCCTCTTTTCCCTCAGAGCAGCCACACGGAGGGCCCACAAGGGGGGAGTCCCACCCCACTGGCTGAGATGCTGGCCCCTCGTCCCCCTGCAGAGGCGGGCAAGGGGTGGGGGTGGGGGCGCCCAGGGGAGTGAGCTGAAGCCAGAAGTCAGTGGCTGGCCACCCCCGCCCCTCCCCCGGACCGGCTCCCCAGGCCGCCAGCGCCCGTCAGGGACCCGGCTGGACCAGCGGTCGGGAGTCTGTCGCAACCCCACCTGCCTGCCCTCCCGGTCCCCCAGCTCCCCGTGCCGGCCAATCCCTGCTGGCTCGGCCCCAGCCCAGGTGACTAAAGGGGTCAGGGGGGGGAGTCGGGGAGGAGTGGGGGGGGGGGAGGGACCGGCAAGGGCTTGGGATGCCACTGCCTCCTCGGGCGCCCCAGGGGCCGGGGCCGGGGCTCCAGCGAGGTTGATCTGACGCCCGATTCAGAGAAGATTCGGAGAAGCCGGGCACGGACGGGTGGAGAAGGCGCCGGCCCAACTCTGCACAGCGGCGCCCGCACAAAGGGCCGCTCTGTCCCGAGGGAGGAAAGTGCAGGCGGCCGCAGAGGCGCCGGGCGGCCGGAGGAGGGAGGGCGGAGGGAGGGCGGAGCGCCCGGACCCCCGGCGACAGGAGTCGGGCAGATGGGTGGCCGCGGGGGGAGGGCCCGCAGTGCCCCCGCTGCGGAGAAGTTGCCGGTCGGGCCGTGGCACCGGCCCGCGGGGGAGACCTACCTTTGGCGGCTGCCGCCGGTGGCCCGGCAGTGCCCGCTCCGCCTGGCAGGGGCAGGCTCGCCAGCTGCTCCGGGAGCGGGAGCCCTTGGGGTGGGGAGGGCGCGAGGAGCTGGGGGAGGAGGAGGAGGAGGAGGAGGAGGAGGAGGAGCAGCAGCAGCAGCAGGGCAGAGAGTCTCGGCGCTGGGCTCGGCGGCCGCAGCTCAGCTGTACCCAGCCCGGCTCTCGGGGGCAGCGCACAGCATCTAAATGAAGAGGCCGGATGCAGACGGACATTCAGGCAGCTCTCGGGAATGAATAGCGGCCTTTGACTTGGGAGCCCAAGTAAATGCCAGCTCCAGCCCCGGCTTTAAAAACAGTGGAGTGTTGGTGCCAGAGGAATGCACGGCTCCGGGTGTTGGTACAAGACAGACTTTGATGACTCACCACAATGCAAACAAAGATGGCAGAAATACTGTACTGTACGCGGAGAAACGCTCCGTGGTGCCGCGGCAACCGAGCGCCGAGATTTATGGTGCGGCTCTGCATGTGAATTACCCAGTAAACTGCCGTCCTGCCATCCAGCACAGCCCGAGTGTCAAAGCATTTAAAGTATTCCAAACAGTCTGCAGGGCTGGCACAGCCACCAACTCTGCCAGGGAGGGAGGGTGGGGGCCAAGGGGGGGGGGTGGGCCAAGGGGGTGGGGGACAAAGGGGTAGAGAGATAAGGGGACGGGGGGGGGTGGGGGATGAGGGGGGTGGAGGGCTGGGGTCATGGGGGCCGGGGGGTCAGGCGGTGGGGGATGAGGGAGCAGGGGGGATAAAGGGACAGGGGAGAGGGGGTGGGGGACGAGGGGGCAGGGAGCCGGGGACAGGAGGATGAGGGTGTGGGGGCACAGGGGGGCGTAGAGGGCAGGGAGGCAAGGAGGAAGGGGGGCGACGGGGTGGCACAGGCAGGGCAGAGGGTGAAGGTGGGGAGCCCGGGAGGAAAGAGGGGCAGGTGATGAGAACAGGAGGCAGGAAGGAAAGCACAGGTGGGAGAAGAGGCCCAGAGACAGGGAAGGGGGGGCGAGGACGAGGCCCAGCCTCCCCCCCCCAGTGCCCCCACAGGGCTCCTCAGTGGCCCCTGCTCGCCTCCCTACTTCTCCCTGGGGCCCGGAAGCAGCAGGGCCCGCTTGTGCAGCCCTACACCCCATCCCACTCACCCAGGAAAGTCACCCTGTCCCCCAAGCCCCCACGCGGGTCTTTTCAAGAAGAACAACACTCTGAGTGCAGCTGGGCCAGGCCGAGGGGGGCCCCTCCCAGCAGCCGGGCAGCAAAGCCACCACCTGCAAGGGTGCCCGTGTGAAGGAGGCTGGGCTCCTCCCCTGGGCCTCCCTTGGGAGGGGAGGCTGTGCTGTGCACAGGGCCCGTCCCGTTCCAGGCCCACACCCCCGCCTGTGGCAAACCACTGGCCCGCCCTGCCTCGGTCTCCCCTCTCGCCCCCAACCGCGGCCCTGGGAAGAACACACACAGCCTGCAAAAAGGAAGACGGTTGAGACAGGTGACGGCACGGCTGCCACCACCGAGAACCTAACCCTGGACCCTGGCGGCCGGAGCGGGAGGGGCCGGGGCACAGGCAGCGGCCCTCCCACCGCCCCCTCCACGGCAGCGGCGCGTCCGGAGGGAGAGAAAGGGCCATCTGGCGCGTCCGCGCTCACATGCGGCGGGCTCAGCCTCCCACAGCAGATAAAATGCTGCGGGAGGAACGGCACAGGAAGAAATACAGGTGTGGGGAGGCCTCCCAGCAGCAGTGGCTGCCGGGCTCCTCCGTGGGACGGATGGCGACTCGGTGTGGCAGCCACGTGAGCGCTGAGCTTGGAGCGTCGGCAGAAACGGTCCCCACTCGCTGCTCCGACGGGGGACTCGGCCCTCGTCCCCCTGGCGATGGAGCCAGTCCGGACCCTGGGCCCTCGCTCTCCTCTACCTGGAGGGTGTCGAAGCAGCAAGTCCAGGGGAGGGCGGGGGTGCGCGGGGGGCCCGGTCAACAGCAGACAGGCCTCAGGGCAAGGGTCTCGTGCTCCGCACAGCCTGGCCCCGCTGCCCTGGGGAAGCTGCCGGGGGGTCCACGCGGACGCCTGTGTCCGGACAACCCCGGGGGGCGGTGGGACAGCCTCGCCGGCATCCAGACCCAGAAGGACAGACCCAGGGTTGCCCCCGCCAGGAGCCATGTCAGGCCTCCCGACTGGACTGTGCTGTCCTGGCAGCCTCCTTGTCTTGGGGCCTAGGAGGAGCCCACTGGCCCCAAGATGAGGGGGCTGGGGGCACAACCCCCCACGTGCCACCCGGCCACAAAAGAAAGCAGACCGGGGTACAGGCGGAGCCGACATGGGGAAACAGAGGGCCCCCCAGAGGCCAAAGCATGGCGGACCCGTGATGGGGGGCAGGGCAGGGCCACTCCTGGCCTGGGTGCTGGCCTTGGGCCCCAGGGCCCAGCACACGCGGCCTCCACCGGTTCTGCGGGAGCAATCCCCCCGCCCCCACCGCTGGCTGTGCTGCGTCCCGGCCCTGCCTGGAACAGACCTGTTGTCACCTCCTCAGAGAAGCCTGCCAAGGGTGTCTCTTGACCTGAGCAAGGTCGGGGCGGGGGGGGGGGGGGGGGGGGGTTTCCAATGCTGGTGGACATTTAGCCCAATGCTGGGCACGCCGGGAGGGCCACGAGAGTGGGGCTGTGCTGGCTAGCAATACACCACAGAGGAGAGGGGCCCTCCAAATGGCCCCTTCACAGACCCACAGCACCCACTGCCAGGAGTCTCCTGGAGAGCAAGATGGGGTCCCCTGAGCCAGATGAGGGCTCTAGGGCCGTGAGAGGGGTGAGTCAGCCTGGCCAGCAAAGGTACACTGTGCATCGGTGCCCAGAGGGCCCCAGTGGCCTGGGGCTGGGCCAGCCAGTGGCCAGGTCCCAAACTGAGGGCAGGGACACCAAGAGGCCCTCGGAGCCTGTCCCGCCAAGCATCAGGTCCTGGCTGGTCAGCAGGGCTGCAATCCTGGGTCCCACCGGGCAATGCCCTCCCCCCGCCTCCCACAAGCCCGGCCCTGCTGCTCTCCTATCCGTGTCCTGTGGCCTCAAGCAAATGGCACCACATCTGGGACGCTCATCTGTCCCCTGGGGGTCAGGTTTACGCTTTGACGGTCACTACAGGGTCGAGGCGGACGGCGAACGTGGCATGCTCTATGCCCCAGTAACCTGCGTCACAATGCCGTTACCTGCGGTGACTGGGACAGGAGGCGGTGGTCCAGGTGGGTGCCTCCGTCAGCCCCCAGCCCATCCCCGCCCACACCTGTGCCCCAGGGCCGGGGGCCAGACTGCTGGCCCGGAGAGGGGACCATTCCTCCTCTGGAAGGTGATGAGGCCATCGGGTCCCGGGGGACGTGTGTCCTCAGGCTACCTGCACAGGCCAGGCTGCCGTCCCACGGCCCAGCCCAGGACAGCCCTGCAAGAGCTGGTTTTAGATTGCTTTCTTAGAAGCCTTGGCCGGGACAAGAACAAAGCTGAACTTTAGGAGAAAAGAACCAGATAAAGGCTTGGTTTACGTGCCTAGACCCGTCAAAGCAGGGCAGGTCAAGGGCCGACCCTGTGCGGTTGCCAGAGACGAGGGGCCGGGACCCGAGTGGGCCGAGGGCAGCGGGCACCAGCCCCACCAAGACCGCCTTTCCCCTTCCACGCCTCGGTTTCCCCTGCCACAGCGAGACTCGCCATGCCCGCTGGCCTATTACTGAAGGTTCTGAAGAGCCAGAAGGAACGGCAGAAATTTCTAACTGTGCTCACTCTGGCCATCCTCAAAGCCACCGCACCGCGGAACCCCGCCCCCTCCTAACGACCTTCAGGACGGAACCCACTTTGGGAAATCCCGAAGCCAGAGTCCAGCTGTGCCAGCCTCGGGGGCCCCCACCCCATTCAGACTCCACGACCTCCCCCCAGAATGAGAAAACGTGGGTAGCGAGGGGGGGTGTCTCTTCACCGCAGACCCTCCTTCGGGGAGAGCCAGGATCTAGGACCCAGGGTCACGGGCGGTCACCCAGAGCTCCTCCAGGCCCCCCACGGGCAGCGCGGCCAGCAGGTGCACAGGGAAGGAGCCCAACGAGAAGGGGGTGAGGGTACTGGCCCCAGGAGCCACAAACAGGTGCCCACACAGGCACCGAGGGACTGGCCGCAGGGTGTGCGCCCCAGGGCCTGGGCAGGATGCGGACGGGGCACAGGTTCTCGGCTGCAGCCAGGCCAAGGCCAGCCACGCAGGGCTCTAGGTGCACCTGGGGAGGCAGGGGCTCCAACAGGTACTGGGAACACGCCGAGGACTTCTCTTGGGGGCCCAGAGGACCAGAGAAGGATGGGCATTCCAAGCAGGGGTGCCTCCTCCCCAGGACCCCACGCAGATACGGCTGCAAGGTCTGGTGGTCCTTGTCAGAAGCCCCCCCCCCCCACCCGTCCCCCAGATCCCGAGGAGCTTCCTGAGGTGGGACAATGCAGCGTCTACCTTCTGTAGGGCCACCACCAGCCCAGGAAGGAGAGGCGAGATAAATGACAAATGAAATTAAATAAGATCATTGGGCAGGATTTAATTCTTCCAATCTAATAAGAAAGAGGTCTGGGCCTCGGCAAAAGCACAGCTATCAAATACGCCCGTGGCAGGGAGGCAGGGAGGCAGGTGCCCCAGGAAACAAAGCAGCCCCTTCTGCCTCCCTGCTTCCCCTGCCCCGAGCGAGCACCAGGCCCGTCCCCGGGGCAGCCCCTCGGCCCGGCCGCCAAGCCCTGCCGTCCGGGGAGAAGCCAGCTCAGCAACGGGGACACCTCCTGAAAGTCAAGGTGCTCCGAGTTTGGCGGGGGCGGGGCAGGCTGCAGCCCCAGGACAGTGCCTCACCACTGGGAGGCAGGCAAGTTAGCCCGTGAGTCAGCGCGCACACGTGAGTGCGGGGGGGGGGGGGGGGGGGCGGGGGGGGGGCGGGGGGGGGCACCAGGGCCTCGCCTGCTGTGTGCGTCCAGGCTGTTAAGGGAGGGCGGGGAGGGAGCTTTCCAATTACAGCGCAGGCTCCGGTTACCGGCCTGCGGGAGCGGAGGCTCACTTACACCCCACGCCCGGTCAGTGCTCTGGCTGTGCCGAGCACCTCTGGCCTCGCCGGGGAGGGCGACCCTTCAAGGGTCGAGGTGTCGGTTGCCGGCACAGCACGGCGGCCAGCTGGGCGTGCCAGGTCCCCAGGGGCTGGGTGAGGCACCCGCCAGTTGGGGCCTCGGGGCCTCGCTGCTAATGGAAGGGCCAGTCACCCCTCGAGGACCGGGGCTCGCACAGGGGAAGGGGCACGCACTTCCCGCCCTGGCTCACCGTGCCCCCCCCCCCCCACCGGCACCCACCCCCGACCGCAGCCTGGGCCGGCATCGGGCACCACAGCTGGCTTCAACTGGCTTCAACTTCACAACAAGCGTTTGCCTGGAAGCTTTTTTTTCCTTCCCCCAAACAGAAAAAGGCAGCCTGCCAGAATCTGCAAATTCAAACATGTGCTTATCAGTCCTTCCCCCTCGCCGCCCCAAGGAGGGTGCCACACACCCGGGGCTGGTCCTCGGAGGGGCTCAACGCACACAGGGACCCACGGCACCAGGCAGGCCACCAACGGCCATCGGAGCCGCTGCTGCTGCAGGGCCACGGAGCTGGGCACGGACTGGGCAGACACCCGGCCAGACGGGGCAGCGGGTCCCGCATCTCAGCACGTGTCCCACGGCACGGGCTCCGACAAGGGTCCGGTCTGGTGGTCCGTGTGGCCGAGCCGGGCCCACGTCCGAGGGGCTCCTCGACACCCCAGCCCCCCCACCCTTCACTCTCAAATACTCTGACTTTACTGTGGGTATGGGGCTGGGGGGGGGGGGGTGCCAAACAGACACGGCACGAACGGCCACACGGCCACACGGCATGAAGGAGCAGGGACTGGCCCGCCGCCCCGCCAGGAGCCCGTGGACCCAGCAGGTCCGCTCTCGAGCCACAAAACGGTTCCAGAAGGCTCCCAAAGAATGAAGCAGTGTTCTGAACAGAGCCGACAATCTCCCTCACCCGTATTTGTAATTTAAATAACGTAAGCTTGAAGAGTGTCTCCCTCGGGCATAGTTTAATAACTTAAAAAGCCAGCTCCACTCGCTGGCAGACGGGCCTCCTCCCCCTTATCGGCTGGCGGGAGGTCCCCCCTTGCACCCCCGGCTGGAGGGCGGGGCTCGGGGGCACCGGGGGCTGCCCAGACCGAGCGGGCCGGGCCCCGTGGAGCCGGATCCCCTCCTCAGCCCGCTGGGCACCCTCCCCTTCCCACAGGCCTGTGGGGGTCCCGGAGCACCTGGGGGACGGGCAGGGGTCCCGGCGCCAGAGGGCGCTGCCCTGGGCCGGTCACCGGCTCCTCATCCACAGCGGCTGTGCCACACACCCCCGTCCTTAATATTCATAGCCTTTCTCATCTGCATATCGTGCCATAAATAGTCGAGGTAAGACACAAAGCTCCCCTGCATTTCTAATTATGCTTAAAAACCTAATGTAAATCAGACAGACACAGAAATACTCAATCAGCTGCCGGAGGGGGGGGTCCAATTACACGGAGACGGGGCCACGACGTAGCAGCCCCCACCTCGGAGCTCCGGGCAAGGCGGCGGCTGGTGGCGGCGGCCCCCCTGGCCCGGAGACCCTGGCCAGAGGGTGCTCCAGCCCCGCACAAGCAGGACAGAGGGGGCTCCGGCACCACGCTCTGGGGCCAGTCCCCCTGTCTGCAGGGACACGGGGCATCGGGACCTGCAGAACAGAAGGGTCTGGGGGACGGAGGCCACGCCAGCCACTTAGAGCCCAATACAGTACCAGCCCTCACAGACGGGCACCACGGGGGCCTCCGGGGCTCCAGCAGGTGGCACGGGCCCAGGTCTCGGGGTGCCTGGGGGCTGCCACCTGGTGAGCCCGGGGGTGCACATGCCGACAGCCAGGAGCCCGCCCGCTGCCCTGCACCAGAGCCCCACAGCATCCGCCCGTCTCCTTCCCCTCAGAGAGTCCCCAAATGCCCCTGGCCCTGCCTTCCCGGGCAGCCCCAAACACAAGCCCCACTTCCCGTCCAGGAGTCAGGGCACCTGGGCTGGCCCGGCCCCGCCCTTCCCGGGGGGGGGGGGGGGGCGGTGGCAGTGGGACTGCCTCAGGGGACATGCAGGAGGCTGGGCCCAAGTGACACGGGGGTTGCCCCACTCTGCCTTTAGACAAGGAGACACAGAGATGCCTGCTGCCCGCATCTGCCTGGCATCACGCCCAGACCTATTTTTAAGCCCATTTACTAGAAATCCCACAAATTAAAGGAAATACGGATAATGCAGTAAGAATCCTGGGGGCCGAATAAAAGCTACACATAATTGTCCTCGTGCTCCAATGTGAGAATCTTAACCACAAACCCAGATCTCCCCAAGCCCTTGTGCAAGGCGGAGGCATCCTGCCGCGCGAAGGTGGGGGGAGCAGGAGGGGGCAGGTCCGTGCTTGGCCCGCGATCAGAGGCACAGGCCGCGGCATACAGCCGGGGCCATAAAAGGTAATTACTGATATGAAAAATAAAGATCGTAAATACGAACGCCCGACCTTACAGCCTGGGAGTGAGGATTACTGCCAGGGCGGTGGGTTCCAGAGGCGGCTCCCCTGTGCCACAGGTGGAGGCACCGGGCTGGCCCCCACCCCGCTTTCTCACGTGGCTCCCGTGGCAAGCGGGGGGGGGGGGGGGGTAGGGGCCGCAGAGCCCCAGACCTCGTGGAATCTGTGGGGCACGGACAGGACCAGCCAGCGCGGCCGGGAACGGCGGGGTGCAGTGCTCACACCGGGAGGGTGGGACCCCCCCCCCCCCCCGGACGGGCTGGCCCCCCACACCTCAGGGGTGGGGGTTGAGACAGAGGACAAAGCCACGTGCCGGTCAGAGACGCAGCTGGTGGGCACCACATTCTCTGAGGACCCTCAGTGCCCTGGGGCACATGCTCACCACCCTTGGGAGCCCAGGGCCCCAGCCCTCCCCGGCTCATTCCCACCTGCCAGGTAGCGGCTATGCGGGCATCCAGCTGGCGGCGCCTTCACCAGAACCCCCCGCGCTGCCTGCTCGCCCCAAGCCCTCCCAGACCCACACGCCTCCTGGGCACCTGTGGGTGGGGGGTCTGCACAGGTCTGCAGGGAGCAGAGGAGGTGGAGAGAGAGGGGTGTGTGTGTGTGTGTGTGTGTGTGTGTGTGTGTGTGTGTGGTGTCCCCAGATCTCCTGGCCCGGGATCACACTATTCATCTTGGACTGTCTCAGAGTAGGGACAAGGCCCAGTGGTACCACTACCTTCTAGGCTGAAGGAGACCCTTCCCCCAGGGGCTGGGGGAGGGGGGCAGTGGCAGGCCCTCCCCAGGCCTGGCCCCCAGCTGCCCTGGGATCCCACGGAGGTCAGGGAGCCCGCGGCCACCAGCTCACGTCCTGCCAGACGCCAGGTGGCCTCCTACGGCCTGGCCGGGGCACAGTGGGGTGAGGTCAGGGCTCCCGCTGCCCCAGGCACACGGGACTGAACCCCGGGCTGCCAGTAGCCACTCGGACAGACAGCAGGCCCCGCACCTGGCACCTGTCCCACGAAGATGCCTCCCCCGGCCCCGCAGAACACCGGGCTCCCCAAGTCCCGCCGCAGGGCCTGCCCTTCTCACTGGGGGGACCTGGCCACTGGGGGTCAGCTGGGAATCAATCGAGCCTGCGGGAGAAGCTGGAGATAGAGGGAAGACGGCAGAGGAAGGAGCCAAGAGAGGCAGGCCAGGGAGCGGTGGGCGGACGGGCCATGCCGGTCACCCCCGGCCAGGTGCCCCAAAAGCACCAGCTCAGGGAAGGGCCGAGAGGCTGACGGCAGGCGGGCAGGCTGGGAGGGAAGCAAGCTCGGGAGAGACACGATCGTGAACCCCAGGTGGACGGGACGCCGTTCAGAGAATTATCAAACACCTGGAAATGACCATCACAGGGAGGCAGGGCCGCCGGGCCGCCGCAAGGTCGTCCCAGGACGACCACCGTCCGGGAGGACGCCCTCCGACTCCCTTTCTACCCAGGCTCTGCCAAGTTACACGTAAACGTGCTCGTTTTCGTCCAGGAAAGATGCAAACTTTCTCTCCACTGGAAAAGACAGCCCCAGAGGTGCGGGGTTTTGCTCTGCAGGACACGAGCCAGCCGCGGGTCTGGCCTGGCAGGTCCGGGAGACCACCCGTTCCCCTTCGGGCCTCGGCGTGCGCGGCTCCTCGGGCGCCCTCACGGCCACCTTCCAACCCGCCATCTCCTCCTCCGAGAGCTCAGCACATCTGCAACCACACTCACCTTGCATGTGTACGCGGGTCTGGGGCCTAACTATGCGCCGACGGACATCCCGCGGGCTGGCCCGCAAGCCTCCCGTCGAGTGAGCCCGGGGGGCAGCAGACCCCGGCCTCCGCTGACCATCTTCTTCCGTTTGACGGTTTATTCCCCCCGCCCCAAGACTATTCCGTCCTAATCTGTCCTATTAGACAGATCTAATAGATTAGACAGTCCTATTAGACTAATCTGACTATTCTGGCCTAATCTGTCAGCCCACCCGTATCCCGGGTAACGTGTGGTCCGGGCCATGTCCCTTCTCCGTGGCAAGGACCGGGAAGGAGCAGTCGCCGGGGCCCCGGCTGGTCTCCACCACCCTGTCTGGGGCACCACCGGAGCCGGGAGCCAGCGAGCGGGCCGACGGCCGGCTTTCCAGTGTGACCACGGGGAGACTCTGAGGGGCAGGTGAGGGGTCTCGCCTGTGCCGTCAGTCGTGTTTGTTCATCAGTCAAGGGAAGAGCTCACATCCGCTGCAAAGGAAATCCTCTCTCTCATCAGACGAGGCAAGGTGAGCCGCTCTCCATGTTCACTTCTGACCCGTGGCCGGTGGCGCAGGCTGTGTCCAGACCTTTCTCACGTTGGAATTTCTGAAGGGGTTTGTGACTCAGAGTCTCTCGGAGAGCGGTGTCCTCGTGCACTCATACGTAATAAGTAACTTTACAAACCTAATACTTTTGGAATTCCCAGAATATAAAGAGAAGGAAATTCTAATGTTGTAAGTGAGCTAGCATTTTAAGGAGGGAGCCCTTTGCAGAGAAAACAACCAGCTCAAAAAGTATTTCCAAGCAAAACTCCAAATGTCCACAATCTTGAACAAATGAGAGTGCTCCGATAACTTGGATTAAAAAAAAAATTAAAAACAACCTGATGTCTTTTTTTTTTTTTTTTAATTTTTAACGTTTATTTATTTTTGAGACAGAGAGAGACAGAGCATGAACAGGGGAGGGGCAGAGAGAGAGAGGGAGACACAGAATCTGAAACAGGCTCCAGGCTCTGAGCGGTCAGCACAGAGCCCGACGCGGGGCTCGAACTCAGAGACCACGAGATCATGACCTGAGCTGAAGTTGGACGCTTAACCAACCGAGCCACCCAGGCGCCCCCAACCTGATGTCTTTAATTTATAAATCCAGCATGGATTTTATGATCAGGATCTGGATGTGTTTTCTCACGAGGAAAGTAGTTAATCGGAATTTCCCAAACTCTTTACACCGTTTGACCAATCAGAGAAGCTACTGATACACACACATGTGTTCCCGACTAGGAAAAAATAGAAAATCTATGGTCGACTCTATTGAATAACTCAAACTGATGCCAAAACTTGTATCAAAATTGTGTTGAATTTCTACTTCCGGGAATATGGAACACGGGAGTGATTCTTTAAAATCTCTCTTTGTTGGGGCGCCTGGGGGGCTCCGCCGGTTAAGCGTCCAACTCTTGATTTCAGTTCGGGTCATGATCTCATGGTTCGTGAGATCGAGCCCCGAGTTGGGCTCTGCGCCGATGATGGGGCGTCTGCTTGGGATTCTCTCTCCGCCCCTCCCCTGCTCATGCACGCGCACGCTCTCTCTCAAAATAAATAAATAAACATTAAAAAATAAAGATAAAAAAACAGAATCTCTGTCAAGATAATTCCAGCATCTGTCATCCAAAAACACGTGACACATAAACAACACATAAAAGCACTCAGTGAACCAGGAAAGGGGGAAATTTCCTCAACCTGAAAAAGTGCGCACGTGAAAAACCCACAAGTAACATCCTACTCAGCAGCAGAAAACTGGCTGCTTTCCTCCTAAGGTCAGGAGAAAGGTAAGGAAGTCAACACAGCACAAGGGGCCCTCACGGAGCCCAGTGGGCAAGAAAATGAAATAAAGCAAAAGTAGTTAGAAAGGAAAAAAATGAAACTATCCCTATTGTAGGTGACATGATCTCGTACACAGAAAACTCTGAGCAGTCGGCCAAAAAACTATGAAAACCAATAAACAAGTTCAGCAAGTCTGCAGGCTATATGATCAGTAGACAAAACTCCAACACAGTTCTGTACGCTACAAATAATCTGAAAATGAAATTAGCAACTAATTTCGTTTCCAACGACATCAAAAAGCACAAAATACTTAAATAAATAAATTCAACAGAAGTAGTGTAAAAACTTACACTTTGAAAGCTGTAAAACTGTGTTGAAAGAAACTACAGATGTAAATAAATGGGAAGATACCTATGTTCACGGATTAGAAGATCTAACATCGCCAAGGCAGCAGATACTCCCCAAACTGACCCACAGATTCAGTGGGATCCTAATCAAAACCCCAGGTGACATCACCACAGAAATTGTCAAGCCAATCTTAAAATTCTTATGGAAACCCAAGGAATCCAGAATAACCAAAACAATGCTGACAAAGAACAAAGTTGGAGCACTCATACTTCCCACTTTGAAGACTTACTACAAAGCTCCAGTAATCAAAACGGTGTGGTGCTAACACGAGGATATATAGATCAATGGAATAAAAGTGGGAGTCTAGAAACAAACAACAAGGGGGCCAAGACCATTCAACAGGAAAATAACAACCTTTTCAAACTATGGTGCTGGGACACCCGGACGTCCACATGTAAAGGAATGAAGTTGGACCCTCACCTCACACCACATACAAGAATTAACTTAAAACACACCAAAGATTTGAATGTAGGAGATAAAACGATACGACTCTTAAAACACAGAGGAAGGGGCGCCTGGGTGGCTCAGTGGGTTGAGCGTCCGACTTCAGCTCAGGTCATGATCTCACGGTTCGTGGGTTCGAGCCCCGCGTGGGGCTCCACACTGATAGTGCAGAGCCTGCTTGGGATTCTCTCTCTACCTCTCTCTCTCTGCCCCTTCCCTGCTCACTCTCTCAAAATAAATAAATAATCTTTAAAAAAATTAAGTAAGTAAATAAGTAAACGTGCTGGTGTAGATGTGATGGGAATATAAGTGGATGCAGCCAGTGTGGACGACGGTCTGGAAGTTCTTCAAAAGGTTCAATATGGAGTTGCCATAACCCAGCAACTTCACTCCTAGGTACAGCCAACAGAAATGAAAACAAATATCCATGTAAAAACCAGTATATGAACGGCAGCATTATTCACAATAGCCAAAAAGTGGAAACAACCCAAAACATCCATCAACGGATGAATGGATAAATGAAATGTGGCAAAACCATACAATGGAATATTATCCATCCATAAAAAGGAATGAAGTACTGACAGATGCTATCACATGGATGAACCCTGAAAAAATCATGCTAAGAAAAAAAAAAGTCACAAAAGACCATGTTACACGATTCCATTTATGTGAAACGTCCAGAACAGGCAATTTATTTATTTTTATTATTTTTTTTTAATGTTTATTTTTGAGAGAGAAAGAGAGAGCACAAGTGGGGGAGGGGCAGAGAGAGAGGGAGACACAGAATGGGAAGCAGGCTCCAGGCTCCGAGCTGTCAGCACAGAGCCCGATGCGGGGCTCGAACTCATGAACCACGAGATCATGACCAGAGCCGAAGTTGGACGCTCAACTGACTGAGCCACCCAGGTGCCCCCAAAACAAGCAATTTATAAAGACGTAAAACAGATGAGTGGTTACCTTGGGCTGGAGGTGGTGGGGGGATCAGGGAGGAAGAGAGGGAATCAGAGTGACAGCCAAAGGGCATAGAATTTCTTTCTGCAAGATTCTTTCAGAGTTTTCTTTCTGAAAATGTCCTAAAATTGACTGTGATGATAGGTGCACAACTCCAAGTAGACTAAAGACCACTGGATTGTGTGCCTACAAGTGACGTGTATGGTGTGTGAACTATATCTCAATAAACCTTTCTTTCAAAGAGAAAAAATTACAGATCCGCCAAAATGAAATTTTAAATGACAAGAGACCCACAGGAAGGTGTTGGGGGGGAGTACAGAGAGAGAAACAAAAAGACAAACAGAACTGAAAAATAAAATGGCAGACTGAAGCCCTGGCATACCAAATGTAAATGGCCTAAATATACCAATTAAAAGACAGAGATTGGCAGAGTAGATGAAAACACAGGACCCAATTATAAGTGATCCATAAGAAATCCACTTTCAAACATAATGATACAGATAATTTCAAAAAAACAGGAAAAGGTAAATCATGCAAACATAATCAAAAGAAAACGGGAGCTGCTATATTAGTATCAAATAAAGTAGATTTCGGAGCAAAGGAAATTATCAGAGACAAAGAAAGACATTTCACAAGGACCAAAGAGTCAACCCACCCAGAAGGCACAGAGGTACTCAAAGTATCTGTACCAGAAACAGAACAGCTAAATATATGAAGCACAAATGGACAGAACTTAAAAGACAGAGACAAATCCACCATCGCGTCCGGGGACTTGGACAACCCTCTGTCGACACAGCAAAAGTACAGAGAGAGCCAAAGTCAACTGACAGGATCTGATCAGCACTCGCAGAGCTGTCCATCCGACAGCAGCAGAATATACACTCTTTTCAAGTGTCTGTGGAACCTACAGCAAGACAAGCAATAACCTGGAAATAAACATCAAGAAATTTAAAAGAACTGAAATCATTCAGGGTGTGTTTTTCCACCACTATGAAATCAGGTTAGACATCAATAATCTAAAGTAACAAGGAAATCTCCAAACACTTGGAAATATTAGCAACACCCCTCTAAGTCACCCACGTGTCAGAAGTCTTCAGGAAATCAAGTGAATGAAAAGGAGAATACAACATATCCAAACCTGTGGGACACTACTTAAGAGCGGAGAGGAAAATTTATAGCTTATACTAAGTACTTGTAGTAGGAAAAATTTCAAATCAATAACCTTAAGCTCTCATCTCAAGAATGTAGAAAAAGAAGCAAAATAAACTGAAAAGAAATAACGATGAGGGAAAAAATCAATCAAATTGAAAATATAAAAAAAAATAGAGAAAAAAATCAATGAGGGGCGCCTGGGTGGCGCAGCCGGTTAAGCGTCCGACTTCAGCCAGGTCACGATCTCGCGGTCCGTGAGTTCGAGCCCCGCGTCAGGCTCTGGGCTGATGGCTCGGAGCCTGGAGCCTGTTTCCGATTCTGTGTCTCCCTCTCTCTCTGCCCCTCCCCCGTTCATGCTCTGTCTCTCTCTGTCCCAAAAATAAATAAAAAACGTTGAAAAAAAAATTAAAAAAAAAAAAAATCAATGAAACAGAATTGGTTCTTTAAAAAAATTTTTTTTACATTTATTTGTATTACATACATTTACGTTTATTTACATAAATGAACCGCGAGATCATGACCTGAGCTGGTCGTAAGCTTAACCAACTGAGCCACCCAGGCGCCCCAAGAATTGGTTCTTTTAAAAGATCAATGAAAGTGACAAACTTCAGGGGCGCCTGGGTGGCGCAGTCGGTTAAGCGTCCGACTTCAGCCAGGTCACGATCTCGCGGTCCGTGAGTTCGAGCCCCGCGTCAGGCTCTGGGCTGATGGCTCGGAGCCTGGAGCCTGTTTCCGATTCTGTGTCTCCCTCTCTCTCTGCCCCTCCCCTGTTCATGCTCTGTCTCTCTCTGTCCCAAAAATAAATAAAAAACGTTGAAAAAAAAAATTTTTTTTTAAAAAAATTAAAAAAAAAAAAAAAAAAAAAAGAAAGTGACAAACTTCTATCATGACTGACAAGAAAAAGAGAGAGAAGACAAATTAATCACCAGTATCAGAAACAAAGCAAGGGATATCACTACAGACCCTGCAGATGGAAAAGAATAATACGGACAACTTTCTGCACATAAGCCTGACAACATAAATGAAATAACCAATTCCTAAGGGAAAAAACCTACCACAATTCACCTAGTATGAAACAGGGCATTTGAATAGCCTTCTAACTATTCAGGAAATGGAATTTGTAACTTTAAAAATTCTCAAAAGAGAAATCTCCAAGCCCAGATGGTTTCCCTGGAGAATTCTATCAAACATCGAAAGGCGGATTGACACCACTTGTACACAATCTTTTCCAGGAAACAGAAGAGGAAGGAACACTTCCCAATTCACTCACGAACCTAGTATTACCCTGATATGAAAACCAAAGGTGGCACAAAAAAGAAAACTGCACACCGATGTTCCTTGTAATACAGATGCAAGATCCTGAACAAGATATGAATGGAATTCAACAACATATAAATAAAACCAGGGGCGCCTGGGTGGCTCGGTCGGTGAAGCGTCCGACTTCAGCTCAGGTCATGATCTCATGGCTGGTGAGTTTGAGCCCCACGTCGGGCTCTGTGCCTACAGCTCAGAGCCTGGAGCCTGCTTCGGATTCTGTGTCTCCCTCTCTCCCTGCCCCTCCCCTGCTCATGCTCTGTCTCCGTCTCAAAAATAAATAAAAATGTTAAAAAATAATAATAAAATAAAATCATACGCCACGACCGAGTGGGATTTATTCCAGGGAGGCAAGTCAGATTCAACATTTTAAAATCAATCAATGTAGGGGCGCCTGGGTGGCTCAGTCGGTTGAGCGTCCGACTTCGGCTCCAGTCATGATCTCACAGTCTGTGAGTTCGAGCCCCACGTCGGGCTCGGTGCTGACAGCTCAGAGCCTGGAGCCTGCTTTGGATTCTGTGTCTCCCTCTCTCTCTGTTCCTCCCCTGCTTGCGATCTGTCTGACTCTGTCTCACAAATAAAAACATTAAAAAAAAACTTAAAAAAAAATAATAATAACATCAATCAATGTAACCCACTATCACCAGACTAATGAAGAAAAATCACATGAACGTACCATTCAATGCAGAAGTATTTGACGATAGTCAACATCCACCCACGATAAAAACTCTCAGAGAACTTCCTCAACTTGATCAAAAAGCATCTACAAAAATCTTACAGCTGATGCTTTCTCCTTAAGATGGGGACTATGGCAAGGACATCCTCCTCACCATTGTTACTCAACACAGTGCAATAAGGCAAGAAAATGCATACAGATTAGAGAGGAAGAAATAAAAAAAGCTGTCCCTATTTGCTGATGACAGGATTGTCTACATAGAAAATCCCAGGGAATCCACCAAAAAAACCTTCTAGAATAAGTGAGTCTATCAAGGTCACAGGATACAAGATAAACAACTGTGTTTCTATATACAATCAATTACCAAGATGATACTACGATCATTCAGAAAAATCTATATGTAAGGGGTGCCTGGCTGGCTCAGTTGGTAGAGCGTGAAATGGATCTCAAAGTTGTGAGTTCCAGATCCACACGGGGGGTAGAGTTTACTAAACAAAACAAACCAAACAGACAAACAAACAAACAAACAAACAAACAACAGTCGTGTCTGGGTGGCTCAGTAGGTTAAGTGTCTGACTTCGGCTCAGGTCATGATCTCATGACTTGTTGGTTCAAGCCCCGCGTCGGGCTCTGTGCTGACAGCTCACAGCCTGGTGCCTACTTTGGATTCTGTGTCTTCCTCTCTCTCTGCCCCTCCTCTGCTTGCACTCTGTCTCTTTCTCTCTCTCAAAAATAAACATTAAAAAAAATCCACACAGGTAGGGGCTCCAGTACGGCTCAGTCTGTTAAGCATCCAACTCTTGGTTTCCACTCAGGTCATGATCTCATGGCTCATGAAATTGAGCCCTGCATTGGGCTCTATGCACTGATAGCATGAAGCCTGCTTGGGATTCTCTCTGTCTCCCCCTCTCTGCCACTCCCCTGCTCATTCTCTCCCTCTCCCTCTCTCTCAAAAATAAATAAACTTTAAAAAAACTACACAAAAACATAAACAAAAACAAAAGATGCACAGGACTTGTATGCTGAAAACTACAAAATGCTGATGAAAGAAATCTACATCTAAATAAATGGAGAGACATACCATGTTCATGGATGGAAAGATGACACAAGAAAGATTCTCCCCAAAGAATTCTCCCCAAATTTATACACAATTATTAACACAATCCTACCAAAATTCCAGCATATTTTTTTATAGATACAGACAAGATTGACCAAAAATGTATTATCAAAAGGCAAGGAACTAAAATAGGTGAGAGAATTTTTAAGAGGAATTCAGTGGAAGAAACCAACCCGCCTGATATAAAGACTTTCCAGACAGCTATAGAGACTAAGACAGCATGACTGACAGATCAATAACAGAATAGAGAACCCTGAAAAAGACCCACAATTATGTCCAAGTAACTTTTTATAAAGATGCAAAAGCAATTCAGTAAAGGACAGTCAGCCTTTTCAGCAAACAGTGCTTGAGCCAGTGCATATCCAGAGGCAAACAAAATGAACCTCGACCTCACACTGTGTACAAACTTAATCCAAAAGAGATTGAGAACCTACATGTGTGACGTAAAACCAGAAAAAAGGACAGGAGAATTAACTTCAGAATCTAGGGCTAGACACAACATTCTTCCCTAAGCAAAAACTCATAAACTTGACTTTATCAAAATTTTAAACTTTTGCTCGTCAAAAGACCCTGTTAGGAAGATGGAAAGACCGGCTGGGAGAAAATACTTGCAAAGCACATGGACGACCAAGGGTTAGTATACAGGCTACATAAAGAAGCCCCACATGTCAACAGTAAAACACAGTCCAATTAGAAAATCAGCAAAAGGAGCGCTTGGGGGTGCTCAGTCGGTTAAGGATCCAACTCTCGGTTTCGGCTCAGGTCGTGATCTCCCGGTTCGTGAGTTCGAGCCCCGTGACGAGCCTGGTGTTCACAGCGCAGAGCCTGCTTGGGATTCTCTCTCTCCCCTCCACTGCTCGCTCTCGTTCTCTCTCAAAATTAATACGATTTTGGGGCGCCTGGGTGGCGCAGTCGGTTAAGCGTCCGACTTCAGCCAGGTCACGATCTCGCGGTCCGTGAGTTCGAGCCCCGCGTCAGGCTCTGGGCTGATGGCTCGGAGCCTGGAGCCTGTTTCCGATTCTGTGTCTCCCTCTCTCTCTCTGCCCCTCCCCCGTTCATGCTCTGTCTCTCTCTGTCCCAAAAATAAATAAAAAACGTTGAAAAAAAAAATTAATACAATTTAAAACAAATCAGCAAAAGACACGGAGACGTTTCACCAAAGAGGACATATAGGTGGCAAACAGGCACACGAAAGATGTTCCCCGCCATCAGCCATCAGGAAACGCAAATTAACGCCACTACGAGATGGGCCACAAACTTATTAGAACGGCTACAGCCCCAACAGCAGCAACACCAAATGCTGGTGACGGAGGGGGACGATGGATCACTTACAGAAGAGACCAGGGTGGTGGCTGTCAGAGGCTACGGGGTGGGGGTGTGAGGGGCCCCGGGGGGCCTGTGGAGGGTGCACTGGCTCTCTCGGTAGTGCTACCTGGTCCAGTAACAGCTGTACTGAGATACCACAAAATCCACCCGTTCCCTTTTATGAGCAAATAACCTTCCCTACAGGGACGCACCACTTTGTTTTTCCGTTCATTCTGTACGATTCACAACTGCTCGTGAACCTAGGATTATCTCCCAATACAAAGTTAAAACGAAAACCAAAAAGCGTCAGCGTGTCAACGTAAGATATCCCAAATCCTCGCTCACTGTAACACGCCATGCGAACATTAAACGGAACGAGCAGCATTCAGGCAGCTCCGCGTGATCAGTCAGCACCTGATGGAAACAGTGTTCGGACAGCAGGTACTTTACTCATCTGTCCTCATCACAGATTAGAGGAACACGCTCCCGGCCACTCTGACAAGGTGTGGCAGGCACACGCGTGTGTAGGACAGGCAGGCCCCCATCACCTTCCACTCGCAGCCCTCTCTGTCAGAGAGAAGTTAGTCACCCCCTTCCAAAGACATAACAACACGGGAACAAAGAAGTGTGACTACAGGTCCAAGAATATCAAAGGGCGTCTTCTGTTACCAAGGGGAAAAGAGGTATCTTGTCTTAGAGGGAAATGGCTGTCTGTCCCAGCATGCGGAAGGGGATGGCTCTGTCGATCAAGCATCTGACGCCGGCTCAGGCCACGACCTCACGGTTCCCAAGTTCGAGCCCCCCATCGGGCTCTCTGCTCTCAGAGCCCGGAGCCTGCTTCAGATCCTCTGTCCCCTCTCTCCCTGCCCCTCCCCTGCTCACGCACTCTCGCTCTCTCTCAAAAATATATAAACTTAAAAAAAAGCACCTAAAACTTCAAATGGACATATGGGAAACTGTAGGAGGTTTGCACAAAGTGATCTTTATTTCTCTTGCTTTGTAATACCTGTAAATAGGGGCGGCTGGGTGGCTCAGTCGGTTGAACGTCCGACTCCAGCTCAGGTCATGATCTCACGTCTTGTGGGTTCGAGCCCGGCGTCGGGCTCTGTGCTGACGGCTCGGCGCCTGGAGCCCGCTTCGGATTCTGTCTCCCCCTCTCTGTGCCCCTCCCTTGCTCACCTTCTGTGTCTCTCCGTCTCTCAATAATAAATAAATGTTAAAAAAAAAAAATTAAAGTTCTTCACTCCCAAAGCAGTGACGTTTCCTCGCAAAGGCGTTCCTGATTTCCGAGACTATAATTATTCGATTAACAAGCACCCAGGCGAAAGCCAGGCGTCGTCCCACCGTGGAATGTTCATCTCTTCCGATGGCACTGATCTGTCTTCTCCTGACTCCCCAGCCCGGTAGTTTCCCGGGGGCCCGCGGCCTCGGGCGTGTGAGTCGGGGCACGCGGGGTTTACCGCGGCGCCGGGACGTCCCCACCGCACCTCCAGAACCGCCCCGGAGGAGGCCTCGGCTGCCCAGCCAGAGGCCTCCAGGGTTAAGCTTGAACTGTCAAGGGCCGTTCGTAGGAAGAGAATTCTCACACGTTCCCTTCCAGGAGACGGGTCTCTCCACACCGTCCATTTACGGTCTTCCTCTGGGGGAAAGAGCGATCACGGCCTCACGCGACGCTTCGGTTGCGTGCAGGGGTTAACCTCCTCCAGGCCGGCGCCGTAGGGCTCCCTGGGAGACCGCCCGGCCCTGTCTGGCCATCAGCAGGTGCCTTCTGCTGCCCGGAAGCTGCCGGCCAGACAGGGACGCTGGTGTCTCCCGAGGAGGCGTGCCGCACGGCTCACCCCCAGCAAGGGGACCCCGTGTCCAGGCGCCTTTCCTTGCGCGGAGGCGCGGGCTGTGGACCAAGGCCCCCACGGACCACGGTGGGTGGTGGCCGTGGGGCTCTGGGGCGGAAAACCCTTTCTCCCCCGGAGACCCACCGCCGGCCCTCTTGCTGTACACAGCGTGGAAACATTCCAAAGGGAACATTCTGTACATCGCGAGCGCCGTCTCCCTAGCCTCTCGGTTCAGAAGCAGAGACCTTTCTGGAGTCTCTTTCCCTTTCATGGCAGCGGAGCAGTCTGCAGTGCTCCCTGAGAACCTGCCCCCCACCCCCGCCCCCCATGCCCCGACGGAGCCGCCCGGGCTGGTTGCGCAGCCGAGAAGGACCTCCGGCTCCTGTGATCTGGGGGGGGGGGGGGAGCCGGTGTCCCCCGCGGTCGTCGAGGCCACGGGGGCCACCGGCCACACCCTCGTGCTCCCCCGCCGCGTGGCACCGTGAATCACACAGAACGCAGCGAAACTCGCTCTCGAAAACCATATTTGGAGCTCAGTTATGACCACAAGAGGATGCTGCTAGGAACACTTACCCAAAACTTGGGAACGTGGCAAAGGGTAACCGTGTGCCGTCTCCGGGTGACAGGAGGAAGGGTCCGGCGGGCCCACCGAGGATTGGCTCCTTCAGATCCTCCTGTCTGACTTACTATCTGACGTTCGTTACCTCCGGACCGGGTCGTGTCAGTCCTTAGATCGGTGCCCAAAAGGGGGGCAAATGGGGATTTCTGCGTAGTAGCAAAGGGAGCCCCGAAGGCTCTGGTCTTCCTGTCCTGTGGGACACTGAGCAATTCTGTAACCAACCGAACAACCAGACTCCAATACTCTTTCCTCGGCGACTAGAAACACGCAGTTCCTCAATGCTCTTGCAACCGGCTTTCCTGTCCACACCACGGAATATTACTTAGCCTTAAAAAGGAGGCAAATCCCGACACCTGCTACAACCGGACGAACCTGGAGGGCACCGTGCTGAGTGACGTCAGCCCGTCACAGGGGACACGTCCTGTAGGGGTGGACGCTCACCGGAGGCCGTGGGGAGGAGTTGGAGCCACAGACACGGAGGGTGGGGGGGAGGGGGCCGGAGGCTGGGGCAGGGGAGGGTCCCAGGACAGAGTCCAGCCTGGGAAGACACACACGTTCTGGGGACAGAAGGGACGGCTGCACGACAGTGTGACTGTGCTTGACGCCCTTGAACTGTGCCCTTAAAAGCGGCTACGATGATAAATTTTATGTCATGTGTATTCTTCCATTAGAATTTTTTAAGTAATAATTTATCAGACCTCCGTGTGAAGGGTGCGAGAGTCAAATGTCAGGAACAGAAGAGAAACGTGACCTTTGGCGGAAGGATTCCAAGGAGGACACAAACAGCAGGAGCCATAAAGGGCATTGTTGGCAAACTGTACCAACCAATTTTCTCACTGAAATCGAGAATTCAGAAGATCAGCGCCAAGAAAAAAAAAGACAAGGAGGACGAAGAGATATTTACAATACCTGTAAAGCAAATTTGTGTGGTCAGGACCTTGAAAGAATTCTACAAGCCAATCAAGAAAAGGACAACTCAGCTGGGAGGGAGGGAAAAGCTGAGAACAGGCACTCAGGGGACAGCATCCAAAGGCACCGGAGAAGGAGGGAGGATTAGTCACCAGGGAGATGAAGCAGAGCCTCCAAGGGGAGGGAGGGGCCGGGGTGGGGGGCCAGCTACCTGTACCCCCCCTCCCCCGGGCTCACCCCCCACACACCAGGTCGTTCGGCAGAGGCCGTCCGTCTGCGCCCCGCAGCAGAACTGACCCCAGAGCCCATGACAGATTAGATGCTGGAAACATGGGGAGTGCCCCCCCCAAGGAACACCTGCCCACTAAGAACCTCTAGACAGCAGGTGCCACGGGGACTCAGGGACAGAAGAAGGGAGCCTCGGCCCACTCCCTTACCTGGGATCCAACGGCACACCGTCCAGGTGCTAGGAGCTCGGCTGGCGGGCGGGCCGGGGGGCGGGGGGGGAAGAGGTCTGGGGGGTGACACTTTGGCCCTGTCCACCTGCACCCCGGTCACACACTGATGTGTCAGCTGCATGAAAACAGATCGAACTCTGCGCTTAGGATCATGCACATTCCTGTGAGCTGCACGGCCAGGTGAGCGACGAGTCCGAGACCTGACTGGTGAACTTAAACGCCTCTGTGCACTTCACTACCCAGAGGTGTGCTTTTTACGGGACAAAAACCAGGTAAGTGATGTCGCTCTATTAATAGCTTTCCGACGATGAAAATTTCCGCCACGTAGCTCAACAATCCACGCGCGGGTTTTTAAAAATAGTGTTGGCGGGCAGCACCGAGGCTGCGGGTGCACACCCACACCCTGTGCTGTAGCAGCGGCCCCCCCCCCACCCCAGGACGGCCACCCCCTCGGCCTAGAGCTCCCAAGGCCTCAGAACCCCATCTCCACGGGAGAGTGGACATACAGGCGGGAGGCTAGAAAATCCCAGGTCTTGTCACAATGGTCGAAATGTCCGGGTGCTGTGCAGCATTTTTATCCGAGCTTGCGAGAAATGCCACACCCCCCTTTTACAGGTAGGGAAACCGAGGGTCTGCGTGGGGAGCCAACTGGCTCGCTGGCCCAGGAACTTGACCTGAATCTCGAGAGTGGACATCAGGCCTCCTGGTGCAGACAGAACCCGGGGACCAAATGTTCCTGGGCCACAAGCCGCTGAGGGCACGTGCACCAAAGGGACCCACCCCAGTGCCGGAGAGCAAGGGGGACAAGGGTCCAGGCTCAGGGTCCTGGGCGTCGTCGGCCACGTGGGGGCGGAGGCAGGTGGGGCCAGAGCCCCAACCCCGGGGCACAACCCCCCCACCAGCCTGGGCCCCTCCAGGGACAGGTGCCCGGGAGCCCCTGGGAGCAGCAAGGGAGCTGCAGGGGAGCCTGGGGGCTGACGCGCAGGACCACCATCCGTCCCAAAGCCGGGAGAGCCGGGGCCACTGCCGCCAGCCACAGCCACAGCCACCGTCACCGTCACCACACGCTGCAGCCGCTGCCGCACCTCTCTGATTCCCTAACGGTTCCCCGGGGAGCACTGAAGGTAAATATGTTAATTTGACTTCAATCACGGCTTTTTAAAACAAAGTGCACGCTCTATCGGTTTAGGGAACCTGAAAACCACTCACTCGAACGTCTGGGCATTCCATCCTGGGCAAGGACACTGACCACGAGGGGCCAAGGGGACGGCCGAGGGTGCATCAGGGGAGGCCGGCCCGCCAGCTCCCCCGTGAGATCAGCCCCCTGTGCCGCTGCCTGGCTGCTCACAGGGGACACTTCCCACCAGCACAAGGCTCGACTCGGGCCCATGCAGGGGGAGCAGGGCCCGCAGACCCGGGACTGCCCGGGCTGCCCGGGACGCGCTTGGGACAACCCAGGACGGCCCGAGGCCTGCCCAGGTACGGCCTGGAGGAGGGACACCGGCCGCCCCTCCCGCCTCGGCTGGCACTGGAGCAAGCTTGGGAGTGAGCTTCCAGCAGCCACTGGGACGGAGGTGGCAGGCCAGGCCCACTCTAGAGCAGAGTCCGCTTGGGCCCCTCCTCCCTCCGTCGCCCGCGGGGCTCTATCCAGGGAAGCTGCGTGGCCGCCGGCCCTCCCCGAGTGTCAGCCCACTGCCCCAGGGTCTCAACAACAGCCATCAACTCTCCAGTAGGTGCCTGGATCGCCCCCACCCCCACCCAGACGGCACAGAACTTAGCCAACAAAGGACACTTTGTGGTGCGCTCCTGCTTGTCCCATTCTGGGGGGCCGGAGGTACATCAGGTCAGGGGGCTCCTCTCCAGACACACGGGGGGCACTCTGACACCCCAGGCAGAAGGGGCCCGGGGAGAGGAGAGCAGCCAGATACCCGAGCTGGCGGCCAGCAGCCCCCACCCAGCCAAGCCCCCCAAGCAGCAGGCGGGCACCGCGGCCCCCAGACGGGGCATTTTGGGGTGACAGGGAGGGAAGTCAGTGACAGGCAAACAGACGGCCTTTCCAGCAGTGGCTCAAGAACAAGTAACCAGCCACACTGCTGTGTTCTTCATCACCGCAAGGACAGCGTTTCTGGGCCCCGGGGCCGCCCTCCCTGGCACGCAGCCACGAGCCCAGCCCCAGGAAGGCCCAGGCCGGACCCAGTGTGTGCAGTTCGTCCCAGCCACCTGAGCAGCAGGACAGGCCTGGGGACAGCCTAGGGAGGCCAGCCCCTCCCTGTGCCCTCCAGGAGGCCCGGGGATGGCTAACCCCGTGGGTGCCTGCTCCCATGAATGGAAGAGGCTGACCTAGAACACCACAGCCCAAGGTCAAGGATCAAGCAGTCTCGTGGAAAAGAAACAACATGTTCACACGTGTTCATATATCCCAGGGCCGACAAGGGACATGGGAAAGGCTTCCCAAGGACAGACACCAAACCAAGCTCAGGACCAAGACACCCACCTTGGGACCCTGCAGGATCCCAAGCCGCTGGAAACCCAGAGGGGAAAGAGGCCAGCCAGCTCCTCAGGGGCTCTGGCAGAGGCAGGACGGGGGTCAGCGGGCGAACCTGGCCCGCCCACATTAGCCAACAACCTGCAAACGTTGCCCCCGGGGCCACCTCGCCTGCCCCAGGAACTGGCGAGTGCCCCGTCCCCGCAGGGGTGGTCCAGATGCACGGGGTGAGGGTCCCGAGGCGTCGAGGCTCAGGCGTGCAGGGCGTCTGCATCCACCTCGGGCTCTAACCAATTCCCTCGTGAGGGTTCTTGGAAATCAGTGACTGTAATGTAATCACAGCTGCTGGGGCTCTGAACAAGCCCGCTCAGTGGCTCCATTCGGTTATAATTATTACGAAAGCACAGTTAAGAAACAGCGAGGAGAAACGGAAACCTTCAGGAATACCCAACAGCCGGTGGAGGGGCGGCCCCACCTTGTGGCCATGCCCTCACCGGCCACCCCACCACCCCGCCCAGGACGAGGACACCCGGCCCCTTCCTGCTGGCCCCTCTCGGAGCCATCCCACCCCACCCTGACCCAGCTATAGCCACCTGGATATACCCGGTCCAGGCAACCGGGAGCGCCAGGGCGGGGCAGGGCTTCGAGGGCAGCTGGCGACCCCCTTGCCCAGGGGCCCTGCTGTCTTCACCCCAGCCCACCTGGAGCGGCCCCCTGGCACCCGTAGAAAACCATCAGTGGGGGGGGGGGGGGGTAGTTATCCCTACACCCCGCTCAGCTCTTGGACCCAACCCCTCCGGGCCTCATTTCCCTTCCACAAATGGAGGGGAGAATCAGATACTCTCCAGAGACCGTGGGTCCCGGCGTGACCCGCCAGCAGCTCAAAGCAAAACCATGACTGCCCAGCACCCCTGCAGGCAGGGGGAGGGGAGAGGAAGGGCTTCTCCTAAAGGGGCCACAGGGGTCCGACGCAAGGAGGGCAGCCGGGAGTGCTGTCCCAAGCCTCGCGGCCTGGAGCTGGTGGCTGAACCTCTCGGGCACAGTTCACCGGCCTCCTCCTGGTGCCCGTGTAGAGCACAGCGGCCTGACCCCTGGGGAAGGCTGACCCGCGAGCCTTCTGCCTGGGGGTGCCCTGAGTCACCCCAAACAAAACAGGAGCCAAGGAGAGGCCCCCCCCATCCACCCCAGGCGGTGCCTCCCTGCCTGCAGGGTGACCCCACTCCCGGGGCCGCGGGTGGGAAGGCCTGGGCCTCCTGGACCCCCAGACACAGGCCCACGGCGCTCACTGCCCCTCGGCGGCCGGCGGGCCCCCGCAGAGCCCGGGCCCCCACCCTTCTCCCCCTTGGGTGGGGCTAGCTCGCAGGGGTGTTTGCTTCCTTCTCCCCACAAAGAAAACCGCGCATTTTCCAAGAGCGGCCGGTTTTCTCTTGCTGACTGTACCCTCACCCTCACGGATGGCCCACTTTACCACGAGGGTTTTGTGCTGACTGCCTCATTCCCATCAAGTTTTGGAGCAAGAGGAATGATCCTGTGTTCTCCAGCTGCAGTGACTCGGGCCCCATCTGACCCGTGCAGACACGACAGCGATCATGCCCATCTCCTCTGTCCCCATGAGGGTGTGGGCCTGGCCCCGGGCTGGAACACCCCCCGCGACACTCCTCTGCTCCGAGATGGAGCCACCCCGGGCGGGAGGTCAGAGGACCAGGGGGGCCCTACCCCAGCCCGGGGGACAAAGGGACATGTCCCTGCTCGGGGGGCCGGCTGTGCCGTCCCTTCCAAGGCCAGGGCTGGCAGAAGGAGGGGGCAGCAGTCGTGCACAACGGGGAGCGGGGCCTTCACTCCTGTACTGGCTGAGGGTTCTCCCAAACCACATCCCCCCGAATCCCACCTCACAATGGGATCTCAGGCGAAACCAGCAGCAGATGCCAGGTTAAGAAGAGGCCTTACTGGGTTGAGGGTGAGCTCTACACCCAACAGCTGGAGTCCTTCTGAAAAGCAGGCGTGGACACATGGGACACACAGAGAGACAGGAGGGATGTGGTCGTGAGCTGAGGACGCCCGCAGCGGCCAGAGGCTGGGAGGGAGCACGGCCCGGTGACAGTCTGACCTCTGGACCCAGGCGGACACTGAGTCCTGCTGTTTGGACCCGCCCCCCCCTCCCCAAGCTCGTGGGCCTCTGTTCAGCAGCATCAGGACCCGCACACACCCGCCCCACCGACATCGACCTTGACCCCGGCTCGGAAGCAATGGGAAGCCACTGGTTTTCCAACTTGGACAATGTCTGCCAAGAACGAGGGCGGCCAGGCGTGCTCTGAGTCCGGGACGCCTCCTCACTGCCTGCCACAGCCCCGCCAGCTCAGAGCTGCCAGACTTGGGGCCCCGAGGGGCCTGGCCGCTCACCTGCCTCCGGGAGCAGCTGGTCCCGACAGGACCACAGCGTCACCCACTCCGGCCCCCCTGGGCCTGAGACCCAAACTCCCCACTGCACACAGGGTCCCGTGTGGCCCATCACTCCCCCCAGAGACACACAGACAGACCCGGGCTGGGAGGCGTTGCGCGAACCTGGCCTGCGTTCCAGAGTCAAGGGCACAGGAGCCAGGGAAAGACCACAGAAGCTTCCAGACTAAAGGAGCCTAAAAGACACAATAAGACTGAAACACACGGAGCGCCTGGGTGGCTCAGTGGGTTACGCGTCCGACTTCAGCTCAGGTCACGATCTCGCAGTTCATGAGTTCGAGCCCCGCGTCGGGCTCTGTGCTGACAGCTCAGAGCCTGGAGCCTGCTTCCGATTCTGTGTCTCCCTCTCGCTCTGCCCCTGGCCCTGACTCTCTCAGGAATAAACAAACATTAAAACAAATTAAAAAAAAAAACAAACCTCAACCACATAAGAGCATACCTACGCTCACAGCAGCATTATTCACAAAGCCAAGAAGCAGAAACGATCCAAGTATCCATCGACAGGCAAACGGAGAAGCAAGCGTGGTCGACCCGCCGTGGACCCGGCGTGGACCCCCCTCAGCCGTAGCTCGGCCGCGGATGCCCCCGGAGGACACGCGCTCCGTGAGAACGGCCAGACGCCAGGGACGAACGCCGTAGGATCCGCTCACCTGCGACCCTGGGGCGGCCGGACCCACGGACACAGAGAGGGGAGCTGGGGGCCGGGGGCTCCTATGTGCCCGACGAGCGGTCCCGGGACGGAGGGCGGCCACTCGCGGGGCGCCCCTGAACTGCACGCATCAAACGCTCGGATGGTGGACGTGATGCTCTGTGTCGTTCAGCACAGTAAAGGAGGGAGGGGGAAGAAAATTCCAGACGCGGGGAGGGGATGAGGGGAGGGGACCGGTGGGACCGGGGGTGGGGGGGAGGGAGCCTGGGGGGGGGGGTCCGTGTGTAAAGGGGCAGAGTCCAGTCTGGGAAGACGGACGCGTTCTGGGGACGGACGGAGGGGGAGGGGCGGCTGCCTGACAGCGTGAATGCACCTGATGCCCCTGAACTGTGCCCTTAAACTGGTTAAGGTGGTAAGCTTTATACATACGGTAACTAGGATTTAAAAAAAAATTTTTTTAATGTTTTTATTTATTTTTGAGAAAGAGACAGAGTGTGAGCGGGCAAAGGGGCAGAGAGAGAGGGAGACACAGAATCCGAAGAAGGCTCCAGGCTCCGAGCTGTCAGCACAGAGCCCGACGCGGGGCTCGAACCCACAAATGGCGAGATCATGGCCTGAGCCGAAGCCGGACGCTCAACTGACTGAGCCCCCCAGGCGCCCCTAGGATTTTTTAAATTAAAACTTTAGGGATGGATGCCTGGGAGGTTCAGTCGGTCGAGTATCTAACTCTTGGTTTCAGCTCAGGTCGTGATCTTGAGGTTTGTGGGTTCGAGCCCCACGTCAGGCTCTGCGGGTCGACCCCAAGCCCAGCCAGTAAAAGCCTTCAGAAACGAGTCTCTGAATGTGGCCAGGACCCTCTAGGACCTTCTGAGCTGCAGCACGCCCAGCAGCTGGGGGAGGGGAAGGCAGAGGAGTGCCCCCAAACACCCCAGGGGCCTCCCAAGAAGAACTCGGGCCTATTCCCAAGGATGCTCGGTGGAGGGGACTTCCCATTTTCCTGGGTTATCGAGAACCTGACAAGGGACCCAGAGCAAAACCACGGGCCAGCCTCCCACAACCTCAGGGCCCTCACTGCTGTGCTCCAGCCTGGCCCAGGTCGGTCTGCGTGGCTTGGAGCGGTGTGGGGAGAGACCAGGGACCCTGCTCCTCCGCCAAGAAGCACCTGAGGCCCCCATCACAGCTCTCCAGAGCCAGCCGCCTGCTTCTCGGGGTCCCGGGGCCCGCGGGGCCCCTCAAGATCCGGGCTCGTGTGGTCCCGAAGGACAGCACAGCCTCTCGGCTCCCGTGGCCCGCAGCCGGGACGCTGTGGCCCTCCCACCTCCTCCGCTGCATCATTTCCCCTCATCAGCTTACTTTCCTTCTAGGGGGAGGAAGGAGGAGGCCCCAGGGGCCTCTAAGGTTTGGGATCCAGCACCCGGCCAGGCCCAGCCCCGAGGGCTCCTCTGGACGACACGCCTTTCCTTCCCTGGCCCTTCACATGACAGGGGCTGGCCAGCTAAACTGGGTTACAACAATTAACACAAATTCTGCCGCCTGTCCCAAAACTTACATAACCGCAGACACTGTGCCTCAGGAAACTTCCTCCGCCCATGGCCCCATTTCCTGCCCTCGACCCCGGGCTTTGGTCCTGGAAACAAAGCTGCTCCTAGATTCCCCAGCTGGTACTGGCCCTCCAGCCCTGCCAGCCAGTACCCGTCGGGGCAGCAGCCTCTGTCTGCCTGTCTGGCTGCCCACCCTCCCAGGCCAGCACAGGGCCAGCCCCCCACTTCCCAAACAGCACCCCCTCCCCTCCGGCACCAAGGGGTTTCTGTGACCTCCGCACACCGGACAGCGTCCCCCCAGATTCAGGTCCACCCAGGACCTCAGAACGGGACCTTACTTGGAGTCTGGGTCTTTGCAGATGTGATCGGTTAAGGACCGGGACGAGACCGTCCTGGGTTGAGGGCGGGCCCCGCATCCCGTGACGGGTGTCCTCGTAAGAAGAGGGAAATTTGAACACAGACACAGAGAGGGAGGGCGGCCATGTGACAGCCGAGGCAGAGGTGGCAGGGACGGGTCTACAAGCCAAGGGACGCCAAGGACCTCCGGCACCACCAGACGCCGGGAGAGGCCAGGTTCTCCCCTGGAGCCTCCAGAAGGGGCCAGGCCTGCCCCCTCCTTGACTTTGGACCTGCGGCCTCAGAACGGCGCAGGGGATACATTTCTGTCCTTTGAAGCCACCGGCTTTATGGTCACTTGTTGCCTGGGCTCACACGGCCTGTGCCCTCCCTGCCTGTTGGCAGATATCACTGCTCTCCCGGGGCGGACAGACCCCATGGGGCGCCCCAGAGCAGCAGTCACAAAACGGAGGGGGGCACCACAGAGGGGAAGGAGCTTGGCAGGGAAGAGAGCAGCACCGCCTCATCACGGCCGGGTCACGGCACGCACCAGCACACTGGAGACGGCCCCCACCCTCCAGCGAGAGCGTCTGTGCGTGGAGCCCACGAGGCACCTTTCCGGGGCCATCTCGGTGACCAGAGAGTGGGCGGTGCCCCACTTCCGTTTCTCCTTCAAAGCTCTTCTCACTTGTGGGGAAACTGAGGCCCAGGGAGGCCACGGTAGCACAGTACACAGTAAGGAACGGCGCTCAAAAATCCCGAGATGAGACTCGCTCCGAACCTGGATTCTGCAGAAAGTGGCCGCTCGGCTGAGAACAGCCCCGAGTGGCCCCGACAGGATCGTGGGGATGGTCACGGCCCCGTCCAGTCCCAGCGGCCCCCAAAACCCTGTCCTCTTCCTGCCTGTGTGGCCCTGAGGGGGAGAGAGCCTCCCATCCACACGGCGGGGGGGGGGGGGGGGGGACGTGCGCTCGGTCCCAGGCTCCCTGGCCCTGCCCATATGTGACCACGTCCACGGGAAATGCAGGAGACCTGAGGTCCCCGGGGCACCACCAGCTTCCACGGTTGCCAGGCGGACCCTACTTCTGGGGACCTGTAAATGGGCTCTTCTGCCATGAGGGGTCACGGATCTGTACTCCACACTGGCCCCGCCCAACTTCTTCTAGACGGTGGGAGAGAGAGGACATTGGGAAGGGATCGCAAAGCCATGAATCTAGAGCCCCCCCGCCCCCCGTCAGGACCAGCTCGCAGATCTGGCCACCTCGCAGATCCACAGGCCGGCCACACGTCCCTCGAGGCCGCCCCGAGCCCCTCCTGCGAGCCGCAAAGCCGGTCAGGGTGACGGCCTAGAGTAGCCGGGGGCAGAGCCGGGTCTGTGACCTCAGTCCCTTCCTCGGGGACTCACCCGAACCCCAGAGGCCAGCGCAGCAAACACCGCCGGCTACCTGTAGTGGACGGGGACCTCAGGGAGGGCCCGGCCCCGGCACGGCGGCAACACGAGCTCAGCAAACCTCACGGAGCCCGGCAGCAGCTTGGACGAGAGCCACGCCAAAGCCTCCACCGCGTCCACTCTGCCCCCGGCTCCCCGGGTCCCTCAGCGTCCCCACCCCCGCCACCCCCATGTGCCCCACGCCCATCCTGGGAGAAGGTTCCCGGAGGAGCCAGCGGGCGATTTGCATAATATTCTTTGCAAGTTAATATCAGCCTCTGATAATGATCTCGGCATAGCGTGGAGCGCTGAGGCGGCTGTTACAACACTAAGTAATCATATTTTAAATTATGTTTCCCTTTATAGCAAGGTGTTGCAAAAACACACAGACACGAAATCTGTCTGTAGCAGCCCCACTGCCAAGCACCTGACCAGCTTCCCAGTGGCGGCTGTGACTGCAGCACCGGGGCCCGGGAAGCCCAGACACCAGGGGCCACACGTCACCCCCGGGGCCCCAGCCCCATCGTCACCGGGGCCAGGGGGCCCTTCCCGGCAGGGGTGCGTCTACACGGGGACGTTCACGGGGCACCTACCGCCCCCTCTTGCCGGGGGTCCCGACTGCCCTGGCAGGCTCTCCCTTCCCACCCTCCCCAGCCCCGGCCTCACGCTGGAGACCCCAGTGCCCCGGGGGGGGGGAGGGGGGCCAGACTTCATGGGATCACAGGCAATACACAAGCCTAAGAACTCAAAAGTCTAGGCTTTGGTGCCACAGGCCCTTCTAAGGTTGCGGCCTGGCCAGGGTCACCCGTCACCCCTCACCCAGCGTGCGGGCAGGTGGGCTTGTCCTAGACTGTCGCACCTCCGTACCCCAGATGCAGCCCGTGGTGCCTCCGACAGCCCGGGGGGCCGAACGTCATGGGCGACCCGGTGCCTGGGGGGGGGGGATGGCGAGGGCCCGAACAGATGCGGCCCCTGGGGTGGCCGTGGGGGGGGCGCCGGGAGCCGCAGGGGCGCCCGCCCTGCTCAGAAGGGGACCCCCACAGAAGAGGCCACGTGCCCCCTGCTCTCCTCTCCTTTCATCTGGGAGCGAGGGCCACCACTCAACCTTTATTTTCTTAAAAGCTTTTTTTTTTTCTTTTTTATTAAAAAAAATCCAATTATAGCACAAATCTCTCAGCAGGGGTCAGTGTGAAATAAGAATGGCCAGAGTTAATGGACATGACACAGGCAAGATTAATGCCTAAAGGGCTTCGTAAGTTGTATGATGCAGATTTCATTAACATTTTAATTGTAATGTATCTTTTTAATCTTCCCTCTCTAATGGCTTTATATCCAAAAACAGGGAAGAAAAAACTGCTGACGACAACAAAAAGTATCAATATACAAAATTTAACAAAGGCGCTTAGCAGCGCAATGGAAACTAAATTAAATGAGCAAAACTACGTTAACATTGTGATTTTTCTAACGGCACAAAAGTCAGGAATGCGGCAAAGGCGGTTACTTCTCCCTTCTCGGCACAGAGACAGCGATGGGGCAAAAAACGGGAGACAGCGGGGCAGCAGCCGTGGGCGCAGGTACCGCTGAGACCCGGACCCTTCTGCTCCTGACCCGCAGGCCGGGGCAGCACCCACAGTCCAGACTGCCGGCCGCGTCCAGGAGCCGGAGGGACGGAGGAGGGACGCACCGTCCAGAGGACACCAGCCATCAGGGCGGAAGGCCCCCGCCGATGTGCGGAAGGGGAGGGGACATCTAGGGACATCACCGTAACGCGGCGGGCATTTTGCGGGGCAAAGGCTGGGGTGGCGGATAAGTGGGCATCCGGCCCCCAACACCCACGGCGAGGGACCCGGGCAGTCCTGGCCAGCCGGCTCCAGCTCTCAAAGAGAGCGAGCGTTTCCACAAATACACCTGCTTCTGACTACCGAGGGCCCTGCAGATTTTTATTTTCAATCAACAAACACTCAGAGTCCCAAGCCTGTCGCCTGTGGCTCTATCTGATGGCTTGCGCCCCCCTCCCCGACGTGCCTTTTCTCTGCAACAGCCCCCACACCGTGCCTCCCTCGGGGACCTGCTGGCTGGGCCTGGGGGCCGGCCAGCCCGGGGCCCGGGACACAGTGCTGCGTTCCTGCTGATTGCTCAAACCCAGTGACTATATATGGGCACTTTCAGGCCTCTGCGGTCTCCGCCCCCGACCTGCCCGCTGCTTCCCAGGCACACAGGCAGGCGCTAGGCGGGGCCCATCCATGGCCATGTGCCCTCCTGGATGCCAGGGCCCAGGGCCGAGGGGGAGGGGGAGATTCCTTCAGAGACCCAGAGCCAGCCTCTCCTCCCCCCCTGGGACCAGAGAACAACGCCTCGGAGGAAAGTATGTCTGTGCCCTCCCTGGAGACTGAGAAGCAGCCTCCCCTTAAAGGGCCATGTGCTTCTCACTGGCGGCGGCCCACTCACAGGGAGGGGGCATCCCGGGAGGGCCTCCAGGCTGGGCCCAACCTGCACAGAGGCCCCAGGCCGGCCCGCTCACCTTCAGCCTCCAAGCAAACAAGGAAGCTACCGCTGAGCATTGGAACTCACAGGCCAGGGTGGGGCTCAGAGAGGGCGAGTTACGCATCCAAGGTCACACAGCTCCAGGCGGGATGAGACCTGGGAGGGACCCGGGAGTTCGCGCTCACAACCGCCCCCCCCTTCCCGAACCCAGGCCAGGGAGGGGCCCGGAGAGCCCAGGGTCACGGTCAGAGCCCCTCCATCCATTCCCCCGCTCAGATGTGCTCCCGCCGCCCTTGTCCTCAAGGGCACTGCCCCACTCTGAAGATGCTAACCACAGAGGCGGCCACCAGGGAGCCCCACTCCAAAGTCCACGTCCCAAACATCAACGGCTGCCACTTCCAGCCACCTCTGTGTCCGCCCCCTCCCCCCCACGGGCCGCCAGGCCCTCGCCCACAGGGCCCACTTCCAGAACCCAGCACTTGAAAGGCCAGAGGCCACCGTGGAGGGGGAGGCCCAGCTCCCAGCAAGCATCAGCTGCAGGTGGCACAGGAGGGAGCCGTGGGCAGCCCGGAACCAGTGTCCACAGAGCCCGAGGCCAGGCCTGGTGAGAGCAAGCACTTGCTAAAAGAGAAGCAGAGACGGCCAGGATCCCTGCCCTGCCCTGCCCTGCCCTGCCCTGCAGGCGAGCCTCTGGCCTCACCAAGCTGAACGCTCTCGCCAGCCTGCAGCCAGGTCCCCTGGAGCCCAGGTCCAAGTCGGGGGAGGACGTGACCCTTCAGGCACACCCGAGGTGGCAGCAGGTCACGGTGTGGGGTCCGCACATCTCTGAACTGAGGCGGACACACAGACAACTGACTGGAGCCCCCTGCTCATCAAGAGGGCACGAGGGAGGGGAGCAGGCCAGGCAGGGCTGACGCGCAGTGCTGGACAGGGGCTCCGGGGGGGGCCCGGGGCCCGGCCTGGCCTGGGCAGAGGAGAGGCCCACAGGAGCCAGCCCTGCACAGGCCCTGTGCCCACTCCCCGGCCCCGGGCAGACCCCTCACCCAACCAGACTTTACAAGCCCCCAAAAGTGGGGCCGCCCAGAGCTGGGAGAAGCTCAGGATCCAGCCAGGGACACCAGGGGCACCTGTTCCTGCCTTGGAACCACCCCCCCACACACAGTGGCACCACACCACAGGCTTTGCTCCCCTTCAAAAGACCAGGGCTGGAAGACCGGCCCCGGGTTCCTGAGCCCAGGGCACCCCTGAGGGTCAGCAGCCTCGAGAACGAGCCAGGTAGCCAACAGGACTCCGAACCGAACGTCAGCTCGTCGCGTCCCACGAACCTAGTCGCACTTCCCAAGTATGCCCGTCACACCGGGGTCTGTCAAAGGCCCTGGTTCCCGGGAAAACACGCGAGTGTGCCGGGGCGAGGGGCCGTGATCTGGGCTGCAGTCCACACGCGGACAGTTGGGCAGACACTCACCACGCTGCCCCCGGCCAGGGTGGCTTTTGCCACCCTATGGTCTCTCGGGACAACAGAACCCAGGCAGAGCCCAGGCAGGGGAGGCCAAGGTGAGCTGGAAGAGGGCCCATGGGGGCTGGGCCACGGCAGGGGTGGGGGGGAGGGGCTCAGGGCACTGACGCTCTCGCCCTCCTGGATGGCAGGTGCTGCCGCCGGTCAGGGGAAGCCCGGGGCCCGGCCTGGGCGGCCCATCCCCAACTCTGCACTCGGGGGAGCTCAGACCTCAGAGGCAGGGGTGTGGGGTGGAGCCCTGGGAACACCCTTGGAAGACTCCTTGCCACGGTTCTTATCCCCTGTCCCACCAGGGGTACGGGGCCCCCCTCAAGCCATGACGCAAGGCAGGCAGGACCCGAAGGCAAGGACGCACGAAGGGCCCGGCTCAGGGCTTGCCGTCACCCCTTCCGTGAGTACCTCGTGCTCGCTTTAGCTGGAAACCAGAGAAAGCTTTGAAGGATTTTGCCGAAAGTGACCCAGGAGTCCAGCCTCCCAGAGACGGCCTCTCTGGGCGCCCTGGCACACCCTCCAGCGGGTCCACAGTGACGATCCCGAGACACCCCCGTGCGGCCCGGTGCTCCCAGGTCAGGGGTGCGCCAGGAGTACGTGCTGCCCTCCTGCTCAGGAGGAGGCTCTAAACGGCTGCAGGAGAGAAGGGGCAAAGTCGCCCCAGGGTCAGCGTGGTGTCAGACGCCCCGTCCAGCCCGGCCTCTGCCCGGGCCGTGACCACCGACAGCAGGTCTCTGGCCACTGAGAGGTGACAAGTGATATCTTCTACCTGCGGGCTCCTTCCAGCAGCCTTCACGGAAGAACGCGGGGGCCCCACACCTCGCTCTCACCTCCTTCTATTTCCTTCACTCAGGCTCCAGCCAAGGTACCACCCAACCCTGGAATGACCCTATTGAAATGCCAACGGGCCTCCTGGGAGGGACGGGCACCACAGGGGGCCACAGGAGCAGGGACAAGGTGATTCGTTGGAAGGGGAAGGCAGTGCCCGCTGCCTGACCCTTTACCTAACTCCTTCCTGCCAGGCTGTTTCCTCACCTGCGAAACGGAGCCAATAACACAGCCCACCTCTCCCGGCGCCCTTGCCAGGCTTAAATGACAACAAGTGTGGAGAGCCACCTACCGCCATCACCTGGGCAAACTGGAGAGAGGGAGGGGAGTGGGGTCAGGGGCTCAAGAGGAGAGGAGGGGGGTGGGGAGTCAGGGGCGGCGAGAGGGAAGACCAGGGGAGAGACCCACACCAGCCCAGCCCAGCCCAGCCCAGCCCAGCCCAGCCCAGCCGGGCGCAGGAAGAGGAGGGTGGCTGACCTTGCGGGCTGCTCACAAAAAGCAGCCTTACGGGATGGTGGGCACACGGAGGGCAGAGAGGATGGCTGCCTCCAGCACCAACCCCCCCCCCCCAGGATGGGCTGGACTAGGACAGCCAGGGGACGCACACAGCCAGGTGCCCAGTGAGTCCGAAGAATTACCACTGGAAAGAAGGCGCCCGACTGCCTATGCGCCCAAAACATCCCAGATCTAGAGGCCCCCGGGGGGGAGGGGGGGGGGAGGAGGCAGTGGGAATGGTCTATAAAGCCAGCTCCAAGGGACCTACCACCGGCAAATCCACAGGTTTAATTAAAGGGCATCAGGACAGAGTTGGTAATCACCAGCCCCAAGACCAAACTTCTGAGAAGCCCGGAAGAGGGGACCCGGAGGTGACCTCTGACCTCATGCCACCCCCCCACCCCCCCCCCCACACACACACATCAACGCGGCAGACTTCGGAAGAGCCTGGGTCGCCTGCCCGGGCCATGGGCGTGGGCAACGGGCTCAGAGGTCACCTCTGAGCTTCCTGGATAAGGGGCTTGGGCGACAAGACCTCCGCTCCGCAGGGTGGGCGCAGCGGGTGACAGGTGCGAGCCCCCCCTCCCGGGGCAGCCGGCGCCCAGGTTCTCCCCAGGCTGGGGTCCGCACGGGGCAGGAACGGGGGTGCGGGGGGGGGGGGTGGGCGGGCAGGGGCGCCCGGGAAAAGGGGGCCCGCGGGGACCGGGAGGGAGAGGCGGCGGCCCGGCGGATGCGCAGCCGCGCGGCCGGCCTCGGACCCCGACCCCGGCCTCCACGCCGGGGCCGGAGGCCGGGCGGCCCGGGCGGCCCGGCGCGGGGGAGGCGCCCGGGGCCCCAGCTGGGCGCGGGCGCGGGCCGGCCGCCTCCCGGGCCGGGCCGCGCCGCCTCCCCCGGGCCGGGCGGGCGCGCCGCGCGAACTTGGGCTGCGGGCGGCCGGCGGGCACTGCGGCAGGGAGGCGGCCGGGCGCGCCGCGGAGTTTGCGGGAAGTGCGGCGGCGGCGAGCCGGCCGGCGGCGCCAAGTTGGGCGTACCTGCGGGCGCCCGGCCCGGTCCGGCCTGCGGCGGCAGGAAGTCTCGCGTCCCCGCGCTCCGGCTCACATGGACTTTCTCCGGCCTCGCCCAGCACCGGCCGCACCGCGGCGGGCGGGGCGCGGGGAGGCGCCGCGGGCCGTTTAAAGGGACAGCGCGCCGGCCGCGCGCGCGCACTCGCCGCCCCGGGGCGCGCCGCCCCGCCGCCAGGTGGGAGCCGGGGTGGGCGGGGGGAGGTGCCGGCGGGGGGAATGGGGCGCCGGGCGCGGGGTGGGAGTTGTCCCGGGGCGGGGGCCGCACTCCTCGGCCCCTCCGCGCCGCCTTCCCCGGCTTAGCGCGTCCGGCCCTGCGCGGGACGCTGGGCCGGGCCCGACCCACACCCTCCCCCCGCCCCCCCCCCCCTCCGCCCTCCAGGCCTCGCACGGACCCGCGGAGACCGGGAGCCCCGGGCCCTGGAGCGCCCCCTCCCCGCGGCGCCCGAGCTAGCACCGAGCAGCCTCCGCAAGGCGGCGCCAAGCGGGGGCCGCCGGCGGGAGGGCGTGCGCGCAAAGCGGGGATGCGGGAGCGCCTTTGGGCGAACCTGGCGTCGGGGCCCCGGGGCCTCTCGCTCGGCCCCGGGAACTTGGCCGGGGCTGCTTTCAGGCCTGGCTGGATCCGGGCGCGCTGGCGCATTATTGTCATTCATCCCCACCGGCCGCCCCTCCCCCTTCCCCTCCCCCCCACCCCGCCCTCCCCTCCCCTCCCCTCCCCTCCCCTCGCCAGGGCTCCGGGTTTGCCTGAGGCCACGCTCCTGTAGACGCAGGTGCGCCTTCAAGTCAAACAGGCCACGCACCCGCACCCGCAGCACCCCACAAAGGCCCCCTTTTCAATCTGGAGTCTTCAGTCAGGACAGGCCAGAGACAGCCTGGCTCCCTCCCTCCCACAAGGGTCCTCATGGGAAAATGGGGGTGGTACCAAAACAGTGATCTGGAGCGTGGGCTCACCAGGAGGAGGGGGTTAATGTGAAGAACAAGATGCCCACCCACCCTCCCAGAGAATGTTCTGGACCCCTTGGGGGTAAGAGGCTAGGGCTAAAGCCCTGCAAGACAGTTAGCCAAGGTCATTCCTAGGACAATGATCAGAAGCCCGTCCAAGAACTTCGTCCCCAAGCACAAGCCGGGTCCTTCACCTTGATCGTACACTGACCCCTCCGGCCCCCCCAACTCCAACTTGAGACTGCACAGAAAACAGCCTCCCACCAGCTCTCCCCTGCCTTGCCCTCTGGGAGGATGGGTGTGAACTCTCAAGGACTCTCTGGGACGCCCCCGGAACCCCACTCGGACCTAAACAGGGCCCCAATCCCCTCACCCCCAGACCAGTCCAGCCTACTGCAGTTTCCAAGCCCAAGGGGCAGTCTGGCGTGTCCAAGGGGCCTCTACCCACCAGAGGCACAGACTTGCGGTTTGGCCTGTGCTCACGTGGTCCAGGAGGTGCCCTGCCAGCACAGATGCCCGCAGGGTGATGTGGGGCAGAGGCCCCGGGCCTCAGGATCCCACCGGCTCCTACGTGCTACCGAGGATCTTGGCTGTGCAGACACCCTCCGGCCCTGGGAAATTTGGGCTTCTACAGAGGACACGCGTGAGCAGGGACAGACTAGTGTCTGAGCACTTCCAGCCCAGGGCGAGGGCACGAGAAGCCATCCATGAGTTCCTGAGATCCTCTCATGGCCAGCACCGGGGTCCCTGCGTGGATAAGGACCCACAGAGGGTCTAGAGGTGTGACGGCCTCCCTAGACAGGGCATGGGAGGCGTCCGTCTGCACTCTCCTGCCCGTGGGGAGCTGGTTCACATATTTGCACGATCTGATTGCTTCCATCACTCTGTTTTCTAAATCTCAAAGAAAGTCTTTCTTCTTTAATGGAGGACATTCGGAAAACATTGTAAAGTTTTTAAAAGACAACAGATGACCAAAAACCTGTTCCCCGAAGGTAACAGGATTTGCTGCAGTCTCTGTGCAACTGGGTGTGAGTACACTGCACAAGCACATTTAAATGCAGATGCTGACAGCCGCTCGCCTCCAGGCCTGCACCGCGTGTTCCCTGTGCGTGTCCATGCGTGTTCCGTGCATGCTCCGTGTGTGTTCCGCGCGTGCTCTGTGCGTGTCCGTGCGTGCCCTGTGCGTGTCCGTGCGTGTTCCGTGCGTGCACTGTGCGTGTCCTGTTTGTGGTCTGTTTGTGCTCTGTGCGTGTCCGTGCGTGCCCTGTGCGTGTCCGTGCGTGTTCCCTGCGTGCTCTGTGCATGTTCCCTGCGTGCTCTGTGCGTGTCCGTGCGGGCTAACTACGCTCCGAGGGTCCCGTGAGGTTAGCTCTTTCTACCCCTGTTCTGCTAATGAGAATAGCACCGCTCAGCAAGAAAGTGCAGCCAGCTTGGGGCTCGCTCAGCCAGGGCTCCCAGCAGGCGGGGAGGACTTGAGCCCAGCCAGGGCGGGGGGGGGGGGGGGGGGGGGGGGGGGGGGGAGGGGGGGGGGGCCTGAGCATCTCCTGCCTCCGTTTGACCATTGTGAGTCAGACGTTGTGAGCCGCCAGCTTGCTGCTGGCTGATACGCCGGCCCGGTGGCCGCAGGCCCCTCTCGCAGGACCCGATTGGCACCGCAGCCCCTCTGAGATGCCAGCAAGGGTTTTCTCCGCTCAGGAAGGCCCGGCCTGGCGTGGGGTCCTGCCGCCGGGGCGGAGAGCATCGGGCTGTAGGGGAAGAGGGAAGTCACCAGAGAGAGGTCTGCACACTGACGAACCACCCAGGTGGAGTATGAGGAGCAGGGCGGAGAACCAGTGCCCGGCCACCTGTCTGCCTCCCCCTCCCCCACGCAGTAGGCTTTGGCGCCCCACCAAAGGGGGACGTCCTGCAGGTGGCTGCGTGCCCTGCGAACACCTGCCGGGGAAATGACTCCCCGGAGCTGGTGCTCCATCGAGGAGGGCGGCGGGAGCACCTTTCTCCTCCCTGGGCTCCCCTGGCCACACACACCCCCAAACTCTGCATCCTGCACGGTTTTCTTCCTGGGCCTCTGAACCGAGGGGTTTCAGGACCGAATGCAGCCGTCAGGTCTGTGCGCACCGCGACACCAGGTCTGGAGGACGCCGACCTCCTCCATCCGAGGCTCGTCTCCAACAAGGATTGAGGCCCAGCAGGCACACCCGAACTCACGCCTCGCTCCGCCAGCCGCCTCCTCGACTCCTGCCCGCCTGGGTGGCTGAGGGCCGTGTCACGGACACATGGCCACACAGAGCGGCTCCCCGTGCCCCAGACCCGCCCCTGCCTCCCCTGCTTCGGGAACGTCAGCTCAGCCTCTGGGCGGCTCAGGCCCAACCACCTCGGACCCCTCCTCGTCACCTCTCTCGAACCCACGCGCTCCCTGCTGCCCTCCTGGTCCGACCCCCTTCTCCCCAAATTACTGCAGCGGCCTTGAAGCCGGGCTCCCTGTCTCCCTACCTCCCAGTGCCCCTGCCCGGGTCTGTCACGGCGCAGCAGCACAGAGATGGCTTGGAACGTGTTAGATCACATCACCCCTCTGCTCGGGTCCCCCAGTCTCCCTCCCACACAGAACTTGAGCCCGAGTCTTTGCGATGGCCACGACCTGGGTCCCCACCCCACACTCACCCCTACCTGGTCCCCGTGCAGCGCCAGCATCCTGACTCCACGCCAGCCACACCGGTTTTTGCATGGGCCCTCCAACTGCTGGCCTCCTTCTGCCCCAGGGACTTTGCACCTGCTGTTCCCAATACCTGTACGCCTTCTCCACCACACCCCCCCAACCCCCCCTTGTCTCTGAGACTACTTACTTCCTTTGGGTCTCTGCCAGTCATACCTGGAGCCTGGGCCTTCCCGACCCTCCCATATAAAAGAGCCACATGGGCCACTGCCAGCCAGCTCCCCCGACCCAACCCTGGGGCTAATGCTAATCCACTCCTGACATTCACAACCCCTTCTCCCCTGCCCGCACGGGTACAGGCTCCCCGTCTTGCCCACCACCCTGGCCCTGGCCCAATGGGATGCCCGGCACAGGTCAGGTGACAGTACCTATCTGCAGCATGTGGGAGCCCGAGGGGTGCTGTGCCCCCGTTGATGAGGGGCCGGAGCCCCTGCCCACCTGCCTGAGTTCGGGTGCCTCCTTCCTGCCCGTGGAGTGTCAGGAGTACCCAGTCAGCAGGAAGGGAAGCGGCAGGCAGGGGACCTCAGGGTCAGAGCCCAGGCCAGGACTGCTGGCCCGCGAACAGCCCCATAAGCGATGGAGCAGGAGAGCGGCATTTCCCCCCTAGATGTGCGCAGGGGCCTGTCCTCTCGGCGACAGCGGGGAGCTCCGGGCCGGGCCCGTGCAGGGACCGCGGGCGGAGGGTGTCCGCCCCCCACTCCCGCCTGTTGGTACAGAAGCAACGACGTCGAAAAGCCCTTTGCTGCCATGGCATTTGCATCCTCTCGGGAGGAAGCCTCTTTCAGCGTCCAAAGAGGAGTTTACTGGGGCCCAAAGGAACCGACTGACCGCAGGTCCCTAACCCTGCCTCAGAAGCTGCCCCAGGTGGGCTCTTCCCCGGCCACCGCCGCCACGGGGAGGGCTTTCCCGTGAGCGCCCGGCGGTCCCAGCACGGCAGAGTCAGGGAAGACCCGGGAGAGGCCCCGGCTGCCTGGTCTGGGGCCACACGCCAGCAGCCCACAAAGCATCCCTTTGTCGGGATCCTGCTCCCTGCCGACTGGGCGGTGCAGGGGGGCCCGGCCCGACAGCCCCGGCTGTCCCCTCGCGGCCAGGGTCTGAGTGGGGCCCCCAGTCTCACCCCGGACTCCGGGATCTCAGCGGGGGCAGAGGCCAGCCACGCCGCAGACCCCCGCCCCCAGATCTGCAGTCAGGCCTCCGGGTGTTTGCCCGCCCATCCCCCATCCCCAGTTTGGAATTCAAATGGAGGCCACCACCCCTTTTAACATTAAACACTCCAACCCGATCCTGTGGCCCGCACCCTCCAGGAAGCCTGCCCAGGACCCCAGGGTGGCGCTGCGGAGCCTTTGAGGGGAGCCGGGATCCACGGGAAGGGGTGGGGTGGGGGGGCAAGAGCTGCCCACACCTCGTGGCCGTCCTGGGCGATAGGGCATAGGACACCAGGCAGGGACCCCACGGACCCAGGCCAGCCTTCCTGCCAAAGCCCAACACAGGACATCTGGAGGGCAGTGGCCGACCTTAAACACAGCCCACGCCCCTCCCCAGGAAACCACCTCGCCTTGGTTCCTGGCCCAGCTCCTGGAGATTGGGGGCGGATGGGGAGCTGAGGGCCTGCCCCCAGGGAGCATTCTGTGCATTCCTGCTGGAGGAGGGGACAATGGGAGGTGCCAGCAGGTCGGGAGTCTCAGGGGCCTTGCCCCTCCCCCAGACCCTCCTAGGAAGGGGCTGGCAGCCAAACTTACCTGGACGTCTGCCAGCTTGGCCTGTCACATACCTTCCTGGTCCCCCTGCCATTTCTGTCCTTACCACGGTTACCCTGGAGGATCGGCGGGGAACCCCCAGGAGACAACAGACCCTCCCCCCCGGGGGGCCCTCCACTCCCCCTTGGGGATGAACTGGGCTGCAAGGCACTTACGTGGGCCTTGCACACAAGGGCACATGTGGTCACTGGCACCTCTTTTGGGGTGTCATTGCTGTGCTCAGAAGCCCAGCGTGGCGTGCAGGCCACGGTGGCTCCTGGCTCGAGCTGCCTGGCACCCCTCACCCACCGCCAGGTCCACGTCAGAAGGCACTGGCCCACAACGAACGGGGACCAGGCTTGCTCTGCGGCGGATCTGGCAGCGGAGTCCCAGGGTCCCGGCCCCGCAGAGAAGGCCTGGCCAGGGCCTCATTCTGTGCTCAGTGAGTTCCCAGCAGGCCTGAGCAGCTGGCCTCTACCCGCTCCCCGGCCTTGGTCCTCCTCCCACCCACCCACGCCCTCCTTGTAGCACACGGGCCACCGCCTGTGCTGGCTGACTTCCCCTGTGCCCACTGTCACAGGGCCTTTGCACCTGCAATTCCCCTGCCTGGGATACCTCTACTCTGTGTTGGCAAGTGAACTCGGATGGGTTCGTCCCTTAGGTGGTGGTCTCAGGTGCTCAGGGAAGCCATCCCGCCCCCCCAGGTGGCTCTCGCAGGGTTGGGGCCCCTCAAGGCAGCCATAGGTATGGCTAATAGCACATGGGCTAATCGGGCCCCTACCCAGGGTGAAGAGCCACAGTTGCTGAGCTCCAGCAGCCTGGGAGGGTTGCGGGCCAGGCCCCTCGCCAAGGTGGGGGGGGCAGGGGGGCGAACAGACTGGCTCGCCTGCCCCCAGAGCAGGAAGATCAGGTCATCCTTGAGCACAGCTGTGTGCCAGGCCTGGTGCTCGGCCACGGATGTGCTGGGGAGCAAGATGGGCCAGGGCCGCAGTCCTGGGGCTGCTGTCCGAGCCAGGGGGACGGTCAGTTAAAAACGAAGCTAGAAAGTGCTGTGCGCACAGTGAGGTCCTTCACGCGGTAGGACAGCAGAGCGGGAGCCAGAAACCAGCCAGGGCGGCCACAGACTCACCTCCAGCTCTGCCCGCACGGACTGAAAGCGTTCGGCCGGGAAAGGTGCGCGGGTCTCCAGGATCAAACGTAGAATTGCACACAGTCCAGCGGGTCCCCTTGTGGGTACGAACCAACATTGCAAGCAGGGGCTCGGAGCGCTGCCTGCACCCCCACGTTCGCGGCACCCTTCCCAGTGGCCAAGGGGTGGAAACAACCCGTGTCCTTCGATGGGACCGCCGGATGTCGTCTTTCTTACAGCAGAACGGTGTTCAGATTCCGCTTACGGGAAATACCTAAAGGGTCACGCTGCTGGAGACAGGGCGCAGTGGGGGAGGGGGAAGGGGAGGGGGGGCGGAGGAGGCCCTGATCGCTGGGTTCTACGAGACCCACTGGGGACTCCCCCGGAGTCCGGGGAGGGCTGAGCTGGTGAGGACCCCAGGAGATGGAACCAGGGGGAGGGAGCAGGGCGGGAGGCCTGCTGGGGGGCAGTTTGGGGGAACGTGGCCTCCCGTGTGGGCTGCGTGAGCCCCTGGATAGTTCCCGCTGGAGTCAGAGGCCCCGGGAGTCAGACCAGATGTGGCCAGGGACCAGTGCGTGGGGATGCAGGGTCCCTGCCGTCACCTGTGCTCACCGCTGCCCCAAAGCCAGTGGTCTGTGAGCATCTGGCCATGCGGTCGAACTGCCCTCCACCAAAGACCTAGTGGCCCCCGAGCCATGCTGCCAACTTGGTCCTCCCCCACTTGCTACACCTCCTCCTGGGCCCCTGTCCTGCTGAACCACAATCTGCGTTGCGCTGCACCCACCCCCCTCCCCCATGACCAGTGTGCACATTAGGATCTGAGGTACGCTGGTCCACACTGGGATCTGTGGGGAGCGCCGTCGGGCCCTGCCTGACCTGCCCTCCACCCCCATGGGCCCCGTGGGCCCCTGCCTGAGACCCACAGGCCCTGCTGGCTGCCAGCTGTGGACCCGGAGCCCTCGGGGATGGATGGAGGGGACGCGATGGCTCAGACCCCAGACTCCAGGGAGCACAGTCCCCAGGCAGGACCGCTGGACCTGGGGTCTGCACGTGCAGGCTCTTTCGCCAGGAGCTTTCACCCACTGTCAGGCAGCTAGAGGGCAGCTGGGCCCCTCAGATTCAAATCTGGGTCTGGTCCTGTGCGGAAAGCCGGGCGCTTGCTGGTCTGGAGGCACGGAAAGACTAAAGCCATTCAGCCAGAGGTGGTGGGGCCAGCGCAGTGGGCCCGGGTGTGTCCACCAGCAGAGCTGGTGGGTTAGGAGGGGACACATCCGCTCTGCTCTCTTGCCCTCCGACCCGCTGGACCCTCCTCTCCATGCCCCGCTGCCTCTCCGAGGGCCGCTGATGCGGTGACTCCTCTCCGTGCCTTCACCTAAAACCTCAGCATGGGCTGCGGGCTGTCCCTCACCTTGGGGCTCCCCACTGAGCCCCAAGGCTGGGAGCAGAGTGGCCTCGAGGGGCACGCCTCCTCCAAGCCCCCAGCAGCCCTGCTCCTGGGCCCACCGCAGGCATGGCCTACCCCCGGACGGGCCCCTGGGGGTGGTGTGGAGCATGGCGGGGTGATGGGCCACCCCAGCTGTGGCTCCCACTCCTCCTTTCCCTCCACTGCCATTCTGGCTCGCAAGACATCCGAGTTCCCCGGCAAGGGGTCTTGGGCCTGCTCTCTGCTCAGATGGGCAGCACAGAGGAGGCCCCGGGCCTCTACGCTCCAAGCCCTGACCCAGGTGACACGCCTCACGTAGACTCTCCAGGGCTCGGGAGGGCAGGGGGAGCCCATGACCCACAGCTAGCCATCGACCGGGAGGAGCTGGCAGGAGGGCCCATGGAGCGAGCCCCTGCAGTCACTCTATGTGGCTGTCCCAGGCAGAGTCCTCCTGCTCACAACCTCGCCCCCCCCCCCCCGGAGGAGAAAGGGGTGTGTGCTGTCCCTCGTCCCTGCCTGTGTGTGGCCATGCGGTCACGTGTCCCAGAATTGCCCTGTGGCCCGTGGGGTCCCCTCAGATGGCCACGGTCTGGGCTTCCCCAGGGAAAAAAGCCAAAAGTGACAGATGGGGGGTGGGGGGGCATCCCCTGCCCCTTGAGGACCCGACTGTCTGCTCTGGGTGGTGACTAGGGCTGCAAGGAAGACTGAATCCAGCCCTGCCCGGTGGACACCAGGGCCCTGGTCCCTGCTGGCCATGGCCATCATCCTCGTCATCTGTCTTTTGTCCTGGAAAATTCTTCTTCTTTTTTTTTTCAGTGTTTATTTATTTTGAGAGAGGGAGTGAGGAGCAGAGAGAGAGTGAGTGAATCAAAAGTCAGATGCTTGGGGCGCCTGGGTGGCGCAGTCGGTTAAGCGTCCGACTTCAGCCGGGTCACGATCTCGCGGTCTGTGAGTTCGAGCCCCGCGTCAGGCTCTGGGCTGACGGCTCGGAGCCTGGAGCCTGTTTCCGATTCTGTGTCTCCCTCTCTCTCTGCCCCTCCCCCGTTCATGCTCTGTCTCTCTCTGTCCCAAAAATAAATAAAAAACGTTGAAAAAAAAATTAAAAAAAAAAAAAAAAGTCAGATGCTTAACCAACTGAGCCACCCAGGCGCCCCCGTCCTGGAGAATTCTGGGAGAGGCCCTGGTGGTTCGGATTCAGGCTGCCCACATGAGGTGGTCAGCCTGGGGGAAGGGCCAGAGTGGGCCTTCCGGTCACCAGGTGTGGCCTTAGCTCAGGCCTGGCCTACGTGCTGGTGACACGTCCCCATGGCTGCTGGAACCCCTGCCCCACTGGGGAACTGCCACAGCCCTGTGTCCACTGGGTCCAGGTACCTCCTTGTTTTTTAAGTTTATTTATTTGAGAGAGAGAGAGAGAACGGCACATCGGGGGAGGCAGGAGCCAGGTCGAGAGTGTCTCCCCGGTGAACAGAAAGGGCGAAGGTGCTTGAGGGTGTGGGGTCCCGGCCCCCGCTGGTGGTGGAACCTGCCCCCTCCCCGCCCCCCACGCTCCACACCCGGCCCCAGCCAGGGCATCCCGGGCTGGGCGCGCCTGGCTCCAGACAGGTGTGTGAGCAGGGGCAGACCCTCTCCTTGACTCCCCTCCAAAGCGGCGCAGGGGAGGGGTTTCCCCTGGGCATTTCGCCAAAGGCCTGGACAGACAGCTGGGTTGAATCCTCTGGATCGTAGAAGCCACCTCTCCCAAACCCAGGCAGAGCAGGCTCGTTCTGGTCGGTTGGAGCTTGTAACTGAGGCCCAGTAAGAACCAGAGGTTCCTAAACTTCCCTGAGGGGTCACGGCTTGTCAGCCTGCACCGCGGCCACCCTGGCAGAGATGGGCTTTTCCTCTGCTGGCACTGGCTTAGTTGGTGTCGGCACACAGACCCCGCTCCAGGCTGGAGGGGGGGGCCCCGGCAGCTAGGCGCTGGGGCTGGGGCTCGCCCCCTCCGCTCGCTGGCTTGCTCGCCAACCCTGGGCCCCGCGGCTCCGCTGAGAGTGGGTCCTCAGGCGGCGGCTGGAGACTGCGGAGCTCGCCTGCCCCCCACCCCCCCCAGCTCCCCCAGCCTCTGCTTCCGCTGGACCCTCTTCTGCAGCCGGACCAGCGCCCCGGGACCCTGCGGCCGGAGGGGGACTGCTGTGCACAGGGGCCATCTGAGGCCGCGCCCCACGGGGCCCGGGGACATCTGTGAGTCCTCGGAGGCGAGTTTGGATCCCTTACACAGAAGGAAACTGGGTGAGTATTTTGGTTCCGCGTCAGCGGCGGCGGACTTGGTGGCTCTCCGTGCACGTGAATTAGGGCAGCACCGTTTCGGCTTCTGCGCGCCTCCCCTCAGTTTAAATCGGATGCTCCCATCTCCTTCCTCTTTTGTCCTAAATTTCCACTGCTTTGTGCAGCTGCACAGCAGCTGTGGCTTCCTGCTCCCGAGAAGGCTGAGGCGCGGGGTGGCTTCGCGGACTCCCCTCCTCCCGGGAGGGACGGCGGAGCCTGGCCCGGTCACGCCAGGGCGGGCGCAGCAGCTGGGGGACAGTCTGTGCCTCCTGCAGGACACAGGTGAGGGCCGGACACACACTGCCCGGAAGCGGGCCTCGGAGGCGCAGCCGGGGACGCCCAGGGAAGACCCGTGCGAGGGCGCCGGGGGCCAGGTCCGAGGCGGCGGCTACCTGCCCAGGAGAGCTCGGCCAAAGGCAGCCGCCCATCCCCACGGACGCTCCTGGAGGGAGACGCTCCGCCGAGGACACCGAGCTCGCAGAGCATGGAGTGACCCTGGACACAGTCGTGCAGAAAGCGTCAAGGGCCTACGGGCACGAGAACATGCCATCCTCAGGGTCCACCCCGAGGTGAAGGTGTTAGGACGCGGGGCCTTGGGGAGCGGAGGGGGTCGTGGGGTGGAGCCTCGGGGGAGGGACTCCAGAGCTCCCTCGCAGCTCCCACCGCGGGAGGACACAGCGAGAAGTCTGCCCGTGCAGGATCCTGGCCTCGCAGCCTCCAGAGCCGTGGTCGTGGGGCCGTCGGTGGTGTTGGGTTACGGCCGCGGGGATGCCCTGAGATAGGACAGCGCTTCACCCCTGTTCGTCCATCCCACAGCTGTGCCAGCATGCCGCACCCCCGGAGGTCTGGCCACCTACCCCTGAGGTCAGGACCTGGAACACGTCTGGGCCACGAAGGGCCTTCCTGCCCTGTCACAGGGCCATCTCATCTCCCTGACGCAGCCTCGGCCCCTGGCTTCCACGCCTTCCCCAGAAGAGGGCCACCCAGAGCTCTGGCCCACCGGGGCGGTGTGGGGACGGACATCAGGAGTCCCCCACCTTCCCCTCTGCAGCTCCTGCCAGTGGGAAACACCTGCTCCGGCTACCCTCCCGCTGTGGGAAGAGCCTCGTGCAGCAGCAGCCCTGTCCCCTCCGGACTGTGAGTCCGGCCGCTCTGGCTTTCCTCTCCCCCATCTTGCAGGGAAAGCTGGTCCCGGAGGGGAGGGAACACGGCACAGCACAGTGTCCAAGAAACAAGGCCCTTCATGCGGCTCAGCTCAGGACCATCTGACCCAGACGCGGGAAGGGTTTCAGCTTTCTACAGCAGTCTGTTTTCAAGGCAGGGACACGGGGACAGTGGCCATGGAGGGCTCCCCTGGTCCCCTCGGAGAGCACCTGGGGGAAACACCGGTGCCGGTGGGCCGGGCCAGGACCTGTCCACCCCGCCCTGCTCGGTCTCTGGGTGAACAGAAAACACACCTGCACGCAGGGGCACGCGCACGTGTGAGTGCACACACACGCACACCCCAGCCACGCGGCGGGCCGAAGGGGCTGCACTGCTCTGAAATGCACACTCACCACACGCGTGGTGCTGAGCATGGGCTGAACCCACTCCAGGCTGTGTCATCGGCGGACCCTCGCGCCACATCCGGGAGCCTGGAGCCGCGAACAGGGGGCGGGGCTAGTCGAGCACAAGTAATTCCCGTTACCCTTACGTCAGGCCGTCAGGCCGTGTTGTAAATAACGAACTCACATTCCATCACCCAAGGGCTGCCCCTGCCCCTGCCCTGCGCGGGAGGAGAGTTCTGGGGGTCCAGGCGGTGGGAGAATGGAGCAGGGGTGCGGCTGGGCCGCTGCAAAGACCTGGAAACGCACCACCTCTGCTCACCTGAGTTGGCAGGGCGTCAGGAGGGGGCCCCGGGTGCCTGGGGCCGGGGGACTCCCGGGGAGGACTCCTGACCCCAGTGAGGGCAGGCAGGTCGCCGTTCCCTGCCCTTCTGAGACCGCGGCACCCGGTGCAAAAGCCCCGAGGCCTCTTCTGGGTCCACCTGGAAGGAAAGGGCCTGCAGCCCCGGCCCGGCCTCCTGTGCCCCGGGGACCTGGACCCGGCCCCACGGTGGGGGCACCTCGCCGGCACCGCACAGGGGACGCACCGCCACCTGACTGCTCACTGCTCTCCTCCCTGTGACATCACATCACCGTCGGCCTGGACTGATTGATCTCCGCATGAATATTCATGCGGCATTTCAGCCAGGACTAGGCATGAATATTCTCAGGAAGGGGACCGGATGGCGGTCAGCACGCTGCTGCCCACGCGCTGGTCAGGCTTGCACATCAGCACATCGGCCGGTGGGCCCGTGGGCTTTTGTCTGAACACTCGCCCACGGATAGGACTGCCACGCAGAGGTCGGTGGGGTGCCCCAGGCCCTGCCCTGCCCAAACACACAGACCTCCCCACCCAGCGACCTAGCCTAGCCGCCCCCACCCCATCTTCCTGTGGCCTCCCTCCTGCCTTTCCAGACTCCTCCTGGGCCTCCAGGCCCACACCGGTCCCCACCCTGCCCCAGGTGTCTGCCCCCAGCCCGTGGCCCCCTCCGTGACAGGCATGCTGAGGAAGGGCCCGTCTCCGCTCAACCCCATTCACAGGGCGCCAGCACCTTCCTGGCCTGGGGCCTGCCCTCAGTGCCCCGCCCCCCCAGCCACCTGCCACTCTGGGCTTCCCAGCACAGTTAGGAGCAAACCAGGCCCATGCTGGACCCTAGGAGGTTCTGGCTCGTGCCCCCCGGGCTCTGGCCCCAGCTGCCCCCCTCAGCTGGCCAGGCCGGAGCCAAGGACAGGCCAGCACTGCATCATGTCCCCGCCCAGGGCTGGGGAAGCGTCCCGCCCCAGGTCAGGGTGGTAGGTGAGCTGGTCGAACTGGCCAGAGCTGGAGGAAGTCTGGCCTGGCCTGGGCTCCTGTGAGGCCGCACGGGCCCAGGAGTGGGGCTCTGCCCTCTCTTGGACAAGGGCGCGCTCGCTTCCCGGGCCCAGGTAGCCCTGCTCACCGCGCACCCTCCTCTGCGGCAGGCCCTCCCCCAGCACCAGGCGCAGAGCCGGCCACACAACGAGCGCCACAGCAACCCTGCCAGAGGCCCCGTGTGACACAGCCGCCAGCAGGCCTGGGCACGCTGCCCGCGGCGGGGGGGGGAGGGGGGGGGAGGCGAGGGGGAGGGGCGCAGCCCAGGAGCCGCTGAATCAGCGGCTCCCTCCCGCCCTCCGCCCTCCCTGTCCCCTCCGGGCAGGGATGCTGCTGAGGCAGGGCGCTCCCGCCTCTGGGAGCTGTCAGGGAGGCGGCAGCCCCCCGGGCTGGGATTTCTGGAAAGTGGCACGGGCCAGCCTCGAGGGGATGGGAGGAAAAGCCATCCTGGAGGAGCTGGCCCAGAGAGGCCCTTTCCTAACAGCACCGAGGGAGAAAGGAGAAGAAAGCTCGCTCCCTTCCCAGAAAGGGCTGAATCAGCACCTAACGCCCTGCCATGCGCCAGCTCCCTCGCCCAATCGCACGCTGGAAGCGACAGGGACCTCTCAAGGTCAGGGACCAGCCGTATCTGTGCAGGGAGCCCCAGCAGATCGCCCTGTCCTCCGCAGCAGCCCCCGGGGGAGGGGGTCACGCTCCGCTCCAGAGAGGGGCCGTGCCCACCCCAGTCGTCCTCCCAGGTGGGGCTGTGTCCTCCTCCCACCATGCAGCTGGCTGCCCACCCCCCCGCCCCGGGAAGGGGGTGCGGGGATGGGGAACGACACGGGGGACTGACTGCCCCTCGAGGTGCGACCTCCTCAGGGGCTGCCAGAAGTGCAGAGAGAGCATGAGGTGCCCGGTCGGCTGCGCCGGGGTCTGCACGGCACCCAGACTTTCTCAAATAAGCATCTGGTTTCCAGAAGCTCCCAAGTCACTGCCCCTCCTGGCCGCCATCCCCTCTGACAGCCCCTCACACCAGCCACGGAGGAGTCAGGCCCTGGGAGTCCCTCAGCAAAGGGACAAACTGGACAGTGAACCTGAGTGCACAGAAGTGTCCAGAGGCTTCTCCTCCTGCGTCCCAGCACCTGGCTCTGGCCCGCAGGGACCCAGCACCTGCGCCTTTGTTCAAGGAAAGTGCTTCCCCGCTTCCTCCTCGCCCCGCCCCCGCCCTGTGCCTCCCTTTGCTTCTGTCCTCACCCTGGCCTCCCTGCGACCTCGCCAACTGGACCATCCTCCTGCCTGGCTTCCCTCTCCCCCACACCCACTGCCCCCGGGCCAAGCCCCAGCCCCACCCCCCCAGCTCTCGGGCAGGCCAGGTTCCCAAATCAAGGGCCCGCTCGCCCCCACCTCCGTCCTGTCCCATCACCGGGGACAGCACTGCCACTTGCAGAACCTTCCAGATGCTCTCTGAGCCCATCTTCTCCACCAGGGGCCCCCTCTGCCCTCCCAGCTCACTGGCTCTGGGGTCTGGTCAGACCAGCTCTGGCTCCTGTGCTCAGGCCAGGCTTCGCCTCCACTTGGCCCCGGCACCTGCCTCCTCGTGGCCCCCGGAAGCCTCCAGGCCTGTAGGTCGTTCCTTTCTTCTTGAAGATGCCGAGCCCACAATGAGCAGATGCTCTGCTCTGAAGAAGACACCTCGGCAGGAAGCCTGCTCTCCCCAGAAGCTGCCCTCACAGGTCACCCTCCCCAGCTGAGCCAGCCACCACCTCACGTGGTGCCCCGGGGCCCGGACCACTCTGAGTGGCAGCTCCTTAACTGAAACCTCACATCCCTCCTGCCGTCCACCCGCCCGGGACCCTGCATGTTGTCCTCGAAGAGAGGGGCTGAGGGCAGGGGTGACTTCGGCCCCGAGGTGGGTGGGAGTTGGCGGGAAACCCCTCACTGGACGGCACCTCAAACCCCAAGGGCTCGCGCTCACCGAGCACCATCACAGCCTGCTTGGTCCGCTACCTGGGAGCCACGGCACCCGGGTCAGGCCTCAGCGTCCCGCGAGGCCGGTGGCGCAGCAGCGCCCCCGCCACGCAGGCCTCGGGCGCCTGGGAAGACAGCACCCGCCCCCCCCCCCCCCCCCCCCCCCCCCCGCGGCCTCAAACCAGGCGAAGCCCCGGGAAGGCCGGCGTCCTGAGGCTCGGCGTGCCGGGGACCATGCCTACAGGTGCACGCCCGGCCTGGCCCCAAGGGCCGCCCGAGGCGGGACAAACGCCACCTCCTGAGCAGCCTCTGCCACTCTCGGGGATGTTACCAGCTCTGCCATCGAAGGCTACCCCCCACATGACTTGGATTGTTTTCTTCTGAGAAAACCCTCCGTTCCACAAGATTCCGGAGGCCGCAGAGAACGGCCTCTGCGTGGCACTTTCTGGCTGCCACGGCAGCTTGGAGGGATGCTGCCCTCGTCGGTGACCTGGGAGAAGTCAGACACGGGCGTCCCTGCACAGAAGCCAGGAAACCCTGACAAGCTGAGGGCGCTAAGTAATCAGGCGTCTGTCATCTTTCCGAGTGTTTTGGTCACTTACGCTTTTTTCTCAGTAGCCTCCACACCCAACGTGGGGCCTGAACTCCCCACCCTGAGATCTGAGACGCGCACGCTCTGCGGGCTGGGCCGGTCGGGCGCCCCACGTGCTTTTGGTTAAACAAGAACCACGACTTTAGTTTTCAGCCAGGGTTCTCTCCGCACACACGTATCCTCCCCTGAAGTGGAACTCACGCTGCGCTCACTCCTGTGACCTGTTCCCACTCACCGCACGGGCGTCTCCTCGCCCTGTAAGGACCCTTCACGCCCGTCTGCTGGTGGGAGTCGGCCCTCGTGGACCCGGCCAGGGCCCCCCGCCAGCGCTGCCACTGTCCCTGCCATCCCGACCGGGTCCCCAGGACTTCGAGGTCAAGGTGGGCCCGCCAAAGCCCACCACGCCTGTCCCTCCCCTGGCATCACAGGTGACCGCTTCAACACGTTCCCAGTGTTACTCGTGACAGACGCCATCTGCGACGTTTTCGGTTGGTTACATCCTTAAAAAATAAAATAAGATTTTGACCTTTAAACAATCACTCCGTCAACACGTTAAAAAAATAAGTTTAATGCAGGTGGCTCATTTCAATAAAGAATTTAACAGGCACTCGAGACGCAGAGTATCTTTGTGTTCAGTGCGCCACCCCCTGGCACGGCCGGACCCCTCCTGCCGTCCTGACTTCGCGGACACGTGCCCACCCCACCGACGGGAGCTCTGGGGGAATCCGAGCCAATTAACACGAAACAAAACTTTGAGGAAACAGCACGACTTAGTGCAAAAGATTCTGCGGCGCTGAGCAGCGGCGTGCACGCAGGTCAGCTCCCCGCCTGCCCTCCGGGAACTAAGAGAACTGCGAACCAGGAGCCTTCGGGCCGCCCTCGGGTCGGCGACCTGGAAGCTGCAAGTCAGAGCGCGGTTCGCCGCCGAGCGCCCTTCGCCTCCTCCACCGGACTTGGGGGCTCTCTTCCAGTGGGACCCAACCGTCTGACAGCTCCCTACCGCCGCCACCGGACTGCCCGGCCAGGCAGGGTCAAAGGGGCGCTGCCCACGCCCGGGGGTGGGGGTGGGGACAAGCTAGGGTGAAGCGTGGGTCTGTCACTCCCTAGTATGGGGCCGTGTCCTGTCCCTGGTCTCTGCCTGTTGCCCCAGCACGATTATTCAAAGCGCCTTCTCACCTGCCCAGAGACCCACGGTGACTACCGAGCCCCCAGGCCACTCTGTCCTCCTCCGACAGAGAAGCCCAAGGCCAGGGGTCCGGGCAACACACTGGCCCCCGCTGGACTACCAGCCCTTTGTTCTCTCCCGCCCCCCGTGCATTTCTGCCTTTCACTCCACAGCTGCTCTGGCGGCCACCAGGGCAGGAGCACGGGGCTGAACGTCCCTGGCTTAGAGGCCCGGCCCTGGGGCACACGCGTAACCCTGAGAGGTGCTTTTTACACAGAAGCTTTGCTTGTGCTTCTGCGGTGCCCGCTCAGGCCGTGCTGCACCTCCTCGAGACCTCTGACGTCAGCTCCGTGCACGTGCGGTTCCCTTCCAGCCACCCCTCCGAGGAAGAGAAGCCAGAGCCCCTCCCCCAGCAAGCAAGGAGTTAAGCTGCCTCCTCAGAAATCCACACTTGAAGAGGCTGTGGCATCCAACCTGAGGTCAACAAACCGGCCGAAGAAGACGGGCCTGCCCCGGGCCCAGCACTGCCCAGGGCTGGCCCCTGGTCTAGGGAAGCTGCCAAGGCCGCCCGCACCCCCACCGGACTGCATCTAAGCAAACCAACAAGACCCTGAAGCCTGGCCTGGGACGCAGGACCCCCTACGCCTCTCAGGGTCGCAGACGCAGAGTGTGCGAGCCGTGCCCGGATTCGGTGGCCCAGGGCAGAGGGAACAGCCTCGTGGCAGTGTGGTACCTCAGCAAGCTGAGCCCGACGCTCCCCTGAGGCTGGGGCAGGGGCTGGGGGTTCGCGGGAAGGGGGCCGGCGGCTGGCCAGGACGGACTCGCACACCCCGGCCCACGCCTGTGTGCCGGACAGGCAGCAGGGACGCACAGGCTCCCCCGGGGCAGACGGGGCCAACGGGGCCCACCCTGGCAGCGCGGGGGCTGGAAGTACAGGCTGGCGGCCACGGGCGCTGTACCGACGCGGGCACACCAGGAGGATCGAGGCGGAAATCCGGCAGCAGAGGGGGCACCGGCGTCCCCTTCGCGGCGCAGCCTCAGCCCCCCTCCCCCACGGGCCGACCCCCATCCGTGAGCCGGCTTGGGAAGAACAAGGACCTGACCTACCCCGTCGAGGAGAACGCGGCCACAGGCGCACCCACCGCCGCCGGTCGGGCCAGAGAAACCCCAGAGCCAGGCCCGCCGCTGCCCCTCACATGTCCACGAAGACCATGAAGCACCAGCCCAGGCCCCCAACCAGCAGCACGGTTACTCGGATCCCGTAGATGAGCAGCTCGTTCAGGAGGCGGAAGTCGACGCGCCGGCGGCCAAGCAGCAGCAGCAGCACCGACAGCTTGAGCTGGAAGCGCAGCAGGACGCGCACGCCCAGGTACTGCAGGCAGAAGAGGGCGGCCAGCGCGCCCCACAGCGTGGCCGTGAACAGGCTGCAGCTAAAGTACAGCAGGAAGCGGATGAAGCCGTAGAGCCAGCGCGCCCGGATGTAGACGTCGAAGTTGTTGTACTTAGTGCGCGCCGGGCGGGAGGTGCGCGCCGGCCCGCAGGCTGCGTGCAGGCAGGTGGTGTGCGGGCCGTGGAAGGAGCGCACCCGCCGCGGGATGGGCATGACCGGCATTGGGGCCCGGGCGGTGGTGCTAGCTTGTGGCAGCGGTGGTGTCCGGGCAGTGGTCAGCATAGGCGTCATGGGCACCTAGGCCTGGAAGCCAGCAGCTGAGCCCTGGGGGAGGCGGTGGCCTGCAGGAAAGCGACAAAGAGGAGCCGGGTCAGCCCCGGGACGATGTGAGCAGGTGCATCCGTTCTGGGAAAGCAGCCAGCCCTGGGGCCGCGGCGGAACTGAGTCTAGGTCAGGGGGATCTGCTGGGGCTGGGGGGGGGGGGGGGGGGGAGGGAGTGTTGCTCTTTCCACAGGCACTACTGGGGACATTTCACGGGGACACAGACGGATGAGTTCGCCTCAGCAACTTGACAGGCCAAGTGCTGCAGACAGCGGGTTGCGGGGCTCCGAGGTCACCTGCCGGGCCTGAACCCTGGCGCGGTCACCCACTACGAGCAAGCTGGAGCGGTTTACGTCACCCTCCCATCCCTGCTCTGCAAAGCAGGGATGCTCGCTGCGCTGTGCTCCCCGGGGTGCTGGGGGTTAGCTGGTGGCCGTGCCCGGCAGGCGGAGGACAGCTGACTGCCAGTGGTGCCATCACAGGCCCACAGATTGGGCGCAAGGAAAGGAGAAATAAATACCAAGTGGCTCTCTGGTAACTGCCACTCACAGGTCGCCTAAATAACTTGTGGGTGGAAAAACATGCAAGTACAGGACGTGTGAGACCGGGGCGGCCAGGTTGGTTGCTGGCTCGGGAGACACATCACACGGGGGCCCTGCCGCGGGGACCCGGGGTCTGCGCTGAGGGTCTCGGAGGCGGCGGCCGGGCGCGCCCGGCCCTTCCCGCAGGCTTGGCCAGAACCTGGTCCCGCGCCTCCGGGCGGCTCCGCGCGGCTCGCCTCGGCCCGGCCTCGTCCGCAGGGTCCCCGCCCGCTCCCTGCTCGTCGCGGGGACGCGCCTGCCGCCGCCCCCACGCACGGTCCTCCAGCGTCGGCGCCGCGGGCTTCCGGGGCGGGCGAGGACCGGCGGGGACCCGGCACGCGGCGGCCGCCCGCCACCCCGGGGCAGGCCCGCCCGCCGCTCACCAGGTGCCCTCTCCGCGCCGGCGTCGGGGGAGGCCGGCGGTGCGGGCGGCCGGGCCGGCGGGTCCCCCCGGCACGAGGGGCTGCAGGAGCAGGGCGGCCGCATGGTGCCGAGGGCGCGGCGACTGCGGGGCCCGGCCGCTCACGCGTCCCCGCCCGAGGGCGCCCCGGAGGGCCCGGGGCTCGCGCGTCCGGCGGCCGGCAGCGTTTGGCCCAGCGTGGGAGCCGTAGCGCCGTCCCTCCGCGGCCACCGTAGGGCTTCCCTCCCACCCCTCCGCCCGTGCCGACACCGAAGGCGCCTCCCTTCCCCCTGCTCCGGCCGACTGCGAGCGGCCGGAACGCGGCCCTTCCCCAGGGCGTGCGTGCTTACGTGCCTGCGTGCGCGCGCGGCCCTTAACGTTGCCGACCGAACCCTCGCACCGCGTACGCCGCCGGCGGCTCGCTCTGTGTTGCGCAGGCGCAGATCGTGGGCAGCTCCTCCGCGCACGCGCCGCGGTGCCCGAGGCGGCTGGCAGTGCGCAGGCGCGCGCCCGCGAGGGCTGGGCTGCGAGCGGCGCGCCCCTCGAGTTGCTGCTGAGGGTCCACGCTGGTCCCGGACCGGCCGCGGCCGTTCGCGTGTGCGACCCGCAGGGCTGCGGCCGGGCCGGGGGGCGACTCCAGCCGCAACCCTGGGCTTGCCCCTTCCTGGGACAATGAGGATGCAGTGCAGACTTAAGCGTTTCGACCCGACTGGGTGTCAGCGTCGCGGGGACACTGGGTGCCCCTAGAGTGTCCGAGTCCTCTCAAGCTTGGGGGTCTGCGGGCCACACACTCGTGGACGCGGCTGTCTGTGCCACCGGGGGCTGGGCTTGGTCGCAGTTGTGTGTGGACGCTGATGGACACCTTCACGGTAGCTGCCGGTGGGCTGCCCTCCTCCAGGCTGGCCACCGGGCTCTCCCCATCCGCTGGCACCCCTGAAGTTGGCCTAACCCCAGCGCACTCACATCCTAGCTCTGATTCACTGGGCATGCGGTCCTGGTTCTCCGATCGCGCCCAGCTGGTGGGGAGGGTCTGGCAGGGTCAGGATGCGGAACTGGTGGGGGGAGGCAGGTAGGCCTGAGGCCCGGAGAGGTTTGAAAAGTGCCCACAGCGCCTGTGAAGGGGCAGCGGGAGAAGATGGGAGAGAAGGGGGAGATGTTAAATATTTCTTGAAACGCGGTCTTTCTGTGGCCTGGGATTTTGCAGTGGCCCCTGCTCCACCCTCCACCCTGAGGTGGTGGTTTTCCTCTCCAGCCCCAGGTCCAGCCCTCTCCCCTTGGGACCCCCCCCCCGCCCCACAGGCCCCCTCCTGGGCTCTGTGAGGAAGCCCCATTGCTCTCATACATGACCTTTCCCTTCACACTTGCTTGTTCTGCTCCTCTGCTCCTTCTCCACCTGCCGAGCTCCTACTCACCCTTCAAGACCCCGGTCAAGTATCCTCTCCTCTGGAAGGTGCCTCCAACCACGTATCCCCCCTTCCCGGGCACCCCTTACCCCTCCTGAGTGTGAGTGGAGGGGATTTGTTTCCTCTCGACCATTCCTTTCTTCCATCCCCAAAGTTCCAGTTTGGTTTATAGACCTATGTCCCCCACTGGCTCGGTTTTCTTATCATGGCCCACGGTGAGACATTTCTATTTTGTGATCCAGTGGCCCACACGTGTGTTTAAACAGCTCCAGGGGCGCCTGGAGTCTGTTAAGCGTCCGACTTCGGCTCAGGTCATGATCTCACGGTTCGTGGGTTCGAGTCCCGTGTCGGGCCCTGTGCTGACAGCTCGGAGCCTGGAACCTGCTTCGGATCCTGTGTCTCCCCCTCTCTCTCTCCCTCCCCTGCTCACACTGTCTCTCTCTCAAAAATAAATAAACATTTTTAAAAAATTCAACAACTCTAGAAGCTTCCAGAATAGTACTCCGGACCACACAGTCTGATAGGTTTTGTTGTTTCACTGCATCAAGATGCTGCTACCTTCTCAGCCGGTTGAGCATCTGGCTCAGGTCATGATCTCACGGTTCGTGAGTTCGAGCCCCGCGTTGGGCTCTGTGCTGACAGCTCGGAGCCTGGAGCCTGCTTCGGATTCTGTGTCTCCCTCTCGTTTCTGCCCCCGCCCGCCCCCCCCCCCGCTCTCTCTCTCTCTCTCAAAAATAAATAAACACTTAAAAAATTTAAGAAAAAGACGCTGCCACCTTGCCACTACAGGTACAGAGCCCTGAGGAGAGTGAGGATGGGGCTGTGTCCTCAGGGACACCTACCTGGGTGGCAGGGCCAGGGGAAGCCCCTGAACACCTGCTGTGTTTGTTTGCAGGCCCTTGTTTGGGGGTCTGGTGGGGATCCCAATCTTGCTCTCCATCCTGAGCATCCCCCTCCCGGCTGCAGCCCCGGGCCTCCCCACAGGGGTCAGAGCTGCAGCCGGTGGCCTGGCGCCACCTGCCGGGATGCTGCTGGGGTTGCCACAGAGCTGGCTGCCCAGATTGGGGTGGGGAGAGCTGGCAGAAAGGGTCTGAGTCCGTTGGAGGCTTCAGGGCAGGGCCACAAACCAGGGCGCCCCAGACCGAGCCTAACCATTTCTGTGTCGTCTGTGGCCGCTTTCCAGCTGCCGCGGCAGAACCGAGCAGCCCCCCGAGAAGAGAGCCAACGGCCCACAAACCTGAGGACCACTACTCGTCGGCCTCTGTGAGGTTTGTTGAGCCCTGCTCCCCAGTTTAAACACGGGGAGGACGGCTGCCGTTCTCGGGTCGTGTTTTGACTTCCCAGGCCTTGGCAGGGGTCAAGCGTGACTTCAGGCTCACAGTAACAGCGATGTCATTTGCCGTGTGTCCTTCAGGGGGAAGGCTTCGTCTTGGGGATTCCAGGGAGATCGCGCCTCCCGTGGTCCAGTCAGAGGCCTGAGCAAGCCCCCCAGCTCACAGAGGGGCTCGACGGCCCCGGTCCCTCGCACACAGACGTGGGCTGGGACTCCGCCCCTTGGCTCCGGCTGCCTTATGACCAGATCCGAGCCCCAGGGACCCCACTTCCGGGGATGGGTCAGAGGCTGTGCGGCTTCCACCTCAATGTCCTGACGCCCCCTCCCCGCACCCACCTGCTGTGCTGGTGGACAGTGGGTCACATGGGGGGACCTGCAGGGGCCCTGTGACAGGCACGTGGGGGCATCTGAGGGGTTCGTGGGGAGGCCCTGTGGGGGGCTTCAGTGCCCGGCCCATCTGAGCCCAGCCTTCGTGTGTCCGGGGAAGGTACCAGGCCTGTGAGTGGAGGAGGCTCGTGTGATCACGTGGTGGTCACGTGCGGGCCGTACAGGAAGCGCGTAAGGGAGGCAATTTGGAGGGTTCGTGGGGGGCACATGGGTCTAATGTGGGGTGACGGGGCTGTGTGGCAGGCACATGGGGTACGTGGGAGGTATGTGGGGGCTGTGTATGGGGCACGTGATGGTCACTGCCGAGCGCTTGTGGGGGTTGTGGGGTTCATGTGGGGGGCACGTAGGGGCTCGAGGGGGACTCACACCTGTGTGCCACATGTTGGGCGTGTGGGGGGCACGCGGAGGGCATTTGGGGAGGTCGCGTGGAGAAGCATTGTTGGGGGCCCCGGTGCCCTGCCTTGTGAGCCTCTGGCGGGGGCATCAGGCCTGTGAGTGAAGGTCGTTCAGGGCCTCGCCCTTTGGCTGACCTAGGCTTTCGCAGCTGAAACCCCAACGGCACAGGGCAGAGAAGCCCTGCGCGGGCGCTGTCCGGTCCCGGCCGCGGAGACCCTGCCACCGGAAGGAGATAGGTGCTGTTTTTCAGTACTAGACTCCGGCCGTCTCTTACACGCCCAAGTGGCTCGAGTGGGGCGACGTGTCCTTTCAAGTCCTTACAACCGACTTGAGAGGAAGTGCCCTTGCCTCCTGTTTACAGGAGAGATTTTGCTCATCAGGTCTGACGGCCAGGATGGATTCACCGCCCACAGGTGGCTTCCGTGTGCCACGCACGCCGAGCCACGTCCTCCCGACGCCCTGCGGACGTCGCTGTTTGAGGCGGCCCTCCGGCAGAGCCTCTGGCCGTCTGGCCCCTGGCAGTTTCCCTGCTGGTTTTGGTTGTAGAATCCCAGCCCACGTGGGGGCGGCAGGGTGCCCCGCTGACGGACCCCGGCCTGTCCCATCCCTGCTGTGCCTCACGCTCTACGTCGGTGATTCCGTACCCGATGCTCTTCTCATCAGGGTGGGCCCTGGGCTGGAGTCCCGGGGACCACCTGCCAGTCTGTCCCAAGGGCCGGTTGGACGTCCAGAGGTTGGTCACCCTAGAAACGCTAGGTGGCATTCACAGAGGCAGTGCGGCAGGGTGATCGGGACCCAGCCCGCCCAGGGTGGCCCCGGTTCCACGACTTTCTAGCTGCGGGCAAGGCGTCAGCCGGGCCCCCCCTCTGTCTCGTCCGTCAGGCGGTGGCGATCGGACACAGGCCTTGACCTTGCCCTGGGTGTAAAGCCGGTAGCTGGTGCCAGCTCTTGTGGAGTCAGCCTCCAGGGTGGCCGATCGCCAGCCTGCAGCGGATAGGGCTGACCTGCGTGGCCAGGAGGGCAGGGCCGAGGTGACAGTGATGCCCCCATCTTGCTCTGTCCTGGGTCCCTCACGGGGAAGCTAAGTGATTTCGACACGGCCGTGTGCGAGCCCCGGAGGGAGGCCTCGGGAGGAACGAGCCCTGCCCCGCGCCGGCGTCTGGGACGTCCGGCCTCCAGGATGGGGGGGGATCCGCGGCTGTTTGGGAGCCGAGGTCCGTGGGGCTTTGACCGGCCCCCTGGTGATCGAGCACATGTGCTTATCATCATGTTAAGCCATCGCGTCCTGGGGTCACTTGGGCAGCCAGGGTGGCGGGCACAGCTGTGAGGGGTGGCAGTGGCCAGGCCACGCCGAGCGCTTCCCGACAGCGCTAGTCACAGGAACCTGCGAAGGCTGCCGCTACTGTCCCCGTCTCGCAGGGGCTCAGGGGGCCAGCACCGGACTCAAGTCCTCATCGGCCTTAGGAGGGGCCGGCCTCGGACACAGTCCCTGTCCCGAGCTGGCCTGAACGCACACAGAAGCGTTCCTCTTTGGGTGTCGGCTCTCCGGCGGGCCGGAGCAGGGGAGACAGGCAGACGGGTCCTCTGTTCTCGGTGGGCTTGCTTCCTCCAGCAGTTAGGGAGAAGGGATGGGGTCTCACTCACCTGTCCTCCCCTCCTCACTGTCCCCGGGCTGGCCGGCTCTCTCCCGTCTTCCCAAGTCCGGGGCAGGCTTGAGCTGGGCATCAGTCTCAGTGTGGCCAGGGCAGGGAGGCCCTCTGCCCGCAGGCCCCCATCCCACCCTCGGGCTGAAGCTCCTGAGGGTGGAAAACTGTTTCCTCCTGTGTCCCGGGTGCCTGGCACACAGCAGGGCCCGGTGTGGACTGGCCGGCTGGCGGATGAAAGTGCCTGGTTCGCGCTGAGCATTCCAAACCAGAAGCCTGGAGGCCTGGCGTCGTCCGGTGACAGCCATGGGCACGTAGGGCATTTAGCCCTCCCGGCTCCAGCCTGGGCCCCGTGCACACCGCCCTCGAGCAGGGCGGCAGGGGGCTGCTGGAGGGAGGCGGGTTAGGCCGGGCGCTGGGGAAGCACACAGGCCACCTCTGAGGACCTTGTGAGTGACGCGGGGGCCTGCCCAGGGCTGCTGGGTTATGGTTTATCGATGACACGGTTGCCCCGATGTCACAAGTGCCCTGGCCCCAAGCTACGAGAGGCGGCTGCTCCACATTCGGATGAATCTCTTCACCTTCCTAAGTGCTCAGCCTTCGTCTGCGAGCTGGGGAGGTAGTGTGGCCCCAGCGGCAAAGCCTTTAGCCGAGGCCAGGGCAGAATCCGTGCCCAATAAATGCCACGCCGCCACCGGGAAGCAGGTAAATGGCTGTGAACCAACACGGTCTTAGCGCGCAGACAGGGGCTCGGCCTCTCAGCGCAGTAAGGCGGAGGCCACGCAGCCCAGCTTCTCGGTGGCCCGCCCCCCTCCCTGGGCAGCAGGCCTTATGCCTGCTTACTTATTGGATGTGCCCTCCTAAAACCCAGGCCCAGGCCACGAAGGGGGCACCGGAGGCTCGCTTTCGAGGCTGGTGCTCACACGGGGCCCGGCCCCTTGTAGCCACCGCGTCCCCGGGCCCAGGCCGTATTTTCCCCTGTGCTAATTTCACAAAGACATGCTCCTACTCCTGTTGATTGAACAGTTCTGTGCTGACAGTGGAGAAGATTTGCTGCAGAGTTTATCATAACCCCAGAGCATGGGCGGTTTGTCTGGCTCTCAGGAGCTCGGGAGGGAGGCGGATATATTTTACGGCGCGCCAGGAAGACAGACAGACGCATTTATGTGTCACTTGTTGCGATACAAATGCTAACTTGTACTCCTTCCAAAACTTTTAATGAATTGTATATGTTCCGCGAGATTTATAGGGTGAGCGGAATGGCTCAAAATGTTACTTTTAACATATTTGTCACTTAGGCAACAGCACCAAAAAAAAAATCTGGAAGATATTGCATTCAGAAATAAATCACAAATAGCTGCATTTTAAAAGAGGTTTATTTTGGCCGTTAATGGTTGATGAGCCCCCCAGTGCAGGATTTAAAGTTAAATTATGCAAGATCAAAAACAAACCTTATAATACTTAATCAAACATGCATAAAACTGGCAGGTCCAATAAATTCTCCCAATTAACTTGCTTCAGATTGTGATTGCATTTGCTAATTTAATCAGCCCCAGAATAATCGGGAGGCCGGGAACTGATGAGTGAGTGAGGGTGTGCATGCCGTGGGAGAGGAGGGGCTCGGAGCAGCGGGCAGGAGGGCCACCGAGAAAGGCGCTCTTTTCCGTGAGGCCAGCGATCCCCTCTTCCCGGCTCACAGAGGAAGAGCCTATCAGCCGGGCACCCGGCTCAACTCCCCTCGAGCGTGCGGTTCTGGACGAGCCAGACCTGGGCATCACCATCTGGAACCAATTCCATTCTGGGTTTGCTTGACTCCAGGAGCCCCGTGCTCTCATCAGCCGCGGACGCCAGCCCCTTCCAGAATGTGCTTGGAACGTTCTGTCCCGCTGCCTTTTCCCCTTGGAGCCTGCCCATTCCAAACTGATTCTTTTTTTTTTTTTTTTTAAGGTTTATTTATTTATTCTGAGAGAGAGAGAGTGCGAGCAGGGGAGGGGCAGAGAGACGGGGAGAGAGAGAGAGAGAGAGAGAGAGAGAGAGAATCCTGAGCAGGCTCCACAGTGTCAGTGCAGAGCCTGACATGGAGCTCGAACCCACGAACTATGGGATCACGACCTGAGCTAAAACCAAGCGTCAGATGCTTAACCAACGGAGCCACCCTCATTCTTGATTAAATGAGGGTTTTGACTTAACTGCACTTTGTCCTTTTTCGGGGGCGGGGGGGTGGCACAGTGACAGGCATACAGGGCAAGGAGGAGCCCACGCTCGCGCCCGGGCCTGCGGGGAGAGGCCGGTGTCTCCAGGCCTGGCCCCTGAGGTGGCACACAGCTGAACTCACTGAGCTGGCTCTGCTCTGCCAGGGAAAGTGTTTATTTTATTTAATTGTCAAAATAGAGTTTATGTTGCAAACCTGGCTTTGCCTTCTGCTTTTCCCCCCGCTTGACCTTAGTATAGAACGAACATTTTTCCACGACCGTGAACACTCTGCCTAAGTCTGGCGTGTAAGGGCCGCGTGGCGTTTATTCCGGCGGCCGGCGCCCCGTCATCTACCTCACCGTCCCCCTCCGACCGGACGTGTGTCGGGGCCAATTGTTGGCGGTTGTAAATAATGCCGTGATGAACATCCTGGGACGTGAATCTGTGGGCACACGCTTCGTGTTTCTTCTGGATGGATTGCTGGTGTGGGCTGACGCTTCGAGGCTCCGGACGGAGACCCTCCAGCCCCCTTGCTGCACAGATGACCCAGGGCCGAGCCTCTGCTGGGGGCTCCCTGCCGAGCTCTGCCCCCCCCCCCGCCCCCCGCGCTGTCTCTGGTACAGACTCAGTGTCCTGCGAACCCATCAAGGGAATGACACCTCCTGTTGTTTCCAAAACAAGCAGCAAAGAGTGTCCGTAGCACGGAGACAGGAGGCTGCCTCCTCGTCACCGTCACCACCGGCGAGGGGCAGGCTCCACGGACTTCTGTGAGGAGGCCTCGGGGGATGTCACACTCATCCCCCTGAGGGGGCTCAGGGGCGTCTCCGGAAGGAAAGGCCCGAGGGCGCCCCAGCAGAAGCGGAGAGGGTGATGGTCTGTGACTCGCCCGACGACGGGCCCACTTGCTCGCGATGCCGCGTACAGGTGCAGCTGGTCCCGGCCAGGGGACGCAGCCCGAGTCCAGCCTGTCCCCTGGAGGTCAGCTCACAGAGGCACCGAGTTAATCAAATCACAGACAGTGAAGCAGGGAAGTGTCACCCAGACTCGCAAAACCAATCCTGTGGGATCCACTCACAGGAGGCCCTGAACACTCAGGCCCACAGATACAGGTGGCGGGAGGACGGGGCGGGGAGGGGGTCCGTGTGTAACAGGACAGAGTCCTGATCACGTTCTGGGGACCGACAGAGGGGACAGCTGCACGACGGCATGAATGTGCTTGGGTGCCCCTGATACGTACACGTCAAAACGGTTAAGGTGGTAAATGTTACAGGACAAACACTTCACCACAATACAAAGAAAGGGAGAGGTAGATAAAAACACGCTCCTGACTGCTTGAACTTGAATGAAGAGCCCTGGAAGACTGAGGGTGGGCGGAGCCTGGCAGGAGGGCCTCCTGGTGGTGGGGACGGAGGGGCTGCCCGCCCCGTGGACGGACGCGGAGTTGTGTCCAGGCCGCAGACTGACGAGCGCCCTAGCGCGCGGCCTCGTACGGGCACCTGCGGTGTTAATGCCTTTCAAATCATGATCTGTCCTCCATCATGCCCTGCCACCCTTCCAGAAGCTTCCTTCCCGTGGGTCCTCCTGCAGTTACCCCCACGGCACGGGGAATCTTCTCAAAGCCAAACCCGACCCACAGCCTCTAGAGGTTCTGCGGCTCAGCCACCGCCCCCCGGGAGACCTCAGCCCCAGGACACCCAGCTGCCAGGGTCCTCCTCTCCTGGGGTACGTCCCCTTGCGAAATTGTCCCTTTCATCCTTTAAGAGTCAGCTCAAGGCCCCTCCTCTTCCAGGAAGCCTTCCTGACCTCCAGGGCTGGGCCAAGTGGATGCCTTGACTACCCATCTCAGAACCTATCCCTGCAGGACTGCCTGCTGGGCACCAGCTCCTCTCGAGACTAGGGCCTGGGTCTGGTTGAGCTGTATGACCCTAAGCCCAGCACAGGGCCTGCCTGGCCAGGGTGAGCCGAAGTCAGCTTCTCGGAACCCCTAAAAGCGGCCTGCCTGACAGCGGTGTTTGTCCCAGGGTCCCAGGGGCACAACTGCTCAGCAGAACCCTCAGCCTTCCTTCCCAGCTGGGCTCCTTGAGGCCACGATGAGGTTGGTCTTGCCTCTGAGGTGCTCAGGTGGGGGGTGGGGGTAGAGGCTGATATAGTAGTCAAGCCCCCCTCCCCCCACTGCCCAGGGGACTGGGGAGCAGAGGGCCAGGCAGGAACCAGCTCTGGGCAGGCTGGAGGGTGAGTGAGGAGGGCTCAGCCAGGCCCACGACCGGGGTGGGGGTGGGGGGGTCTTCTAGGCAGTGGGCTTAGGAGGTTTTGGTCTTGGTGTGCAGGGAAGAGTGCGCAGGCTCGGTGGGGGCTGCTGGGGGTGACATGTGGCCACCATACCTGTGCTGGCCCTACTCGAGCTGCCTGGGCATCACCCGCTGACCCAGCAGAGGGGGCAGTGTCACCGGGGGTCCCGGGCCTTCCCGCCCCTTGGGTTTTGGGGTTTCGTGGAAGGAAATCAACCGGGGTGAACCTTGGGAGGGACAGAACCTAAGGAGGCAGGCTGGTGCTGAGGGACCCCCGACCCTGTCCAGGTTCCTGGCTGGCCAAGGCACCAGCCCAGGCCCAGGTGACGGCCACTTTGTCCTCGCGGGGTCCCCAACTCCATGGAGAACAAGCTCCCAAGACTCGGTGTCATGAGCAGCAAAGGGGCACGGCTTTGGTTTGTTGGCCCTCCGAGGAAAGCAGCAGAAACTATGTACCCCAGGCACAGAAACTGCCCTGTCCTGCGTCCATATGAGCACAGCGTCCCGGAGGAGTCACATTCCTGACCCCAGTCTCCAAGCACCGGCTCCCCAGGCCGTGGCACAGGGGCCACACCGCCCTCAGGGGCCTCCACACCCTGGCTGGACCTCCAGGGTCTCACCACCCCTGGGGCCCAGCTCCTGCCTCTGTGCAGTGAGATGGGCGGTGCCGCTGACACGGACAGGTGGGAACCAGCGGGCACAGAGGCACACGGGGCAGCCCTCGACGTCACCCCTCAACGCAGTGTGGAGACCATGAGCTCTCGGCACTGGGCAAGGGTCAGATGTGAGGGTTAGCTCTCCTCCCTGCTGGGTCGACATCAGAGCGGACCAAGTGGCCCCTTCCTTCCCTCACCTCCCGCACATGTCCTTGGTCCGGAGAGCCTGCTCTGGGCTCCCGGGAGCACCACACGTTTGCAGGCATGGGACTCAGGTGCTGGATCCAGCCTGCCCTGAAGGTGGCCCAGGACTGGCTTGTTGATGCCCACCATCAGCTGGGCTCCCCTTTCCGGCTGCAGGCCCTGGCCCTGTGATGTGGATCTGGAGGAACCGCCTCCCTGAGGCCCTCCCTGCCCACTCCCGGCAGTGATCCGCACATGCCCCTTAAGGGCTGGGGCGTCCTGGGGCAGGTTCCTCCTCATCAAACGGGAATAATCACAGTATTCGGTGCTCACCATGGGGCCTGCCCGCTGCCCTTCACAGACCCGAGATGACGTTGGCTGCAGGTTCACCATAGTTTCACACACGGCGGAGAAAGAAAAAATATTGCCAAACGCTGTCCCCACGGGGTGCACTGTAGGAGGGACCCGCTTCGGAGGCGTCAGCACCGACAGGTGTACGTCTCTAAGGAGCAGGTGGCTTGGTGCCCGCCAGCACCGCTGTGCCTGACGGAGCCACAGCGAGGGAAGACCCGCTGAGGGCAGAGGTGGGCGTCGGGACGGCGGAGAGCCCTCCCCCCTCCGCCCCCGCCGCCCCCTCCACCCCCCTTCCCGTGCTCTCGGCGCGGCTGGTGGGCCCGACGGCCGGCAGAGGGCGCCCCCGGGCCGGGATCGGCACGGTCCACGCAGCCAGCAACCCTGGCCGCCGGGATACCCGGCGGCGTGGGGCCGCGGCGTCCCCGGGACCGTGCACCTCCACGCACCCCGGAGCACCCCAGCTCACCCCTGCTCCCGGGGGCACCGCTACCCATCCCTGCTCTGCCGCCGGGCACCCCGGCTCATCCTGGGGCACCCCTGCGCACGCAGCGCACCCCCGCTCATCCCTTGCTCCCGGGGCACTCAGGCTCTCCAGTCTCTCCAAGGGACCCAGGCAGGTCGCTCCCTCTCTGTGTGCCTGTTTCCTCTTGGGGTCAGCTGACTGAGATGGGGCCACGGTAACTGCTGTCACGCCGCGCGCTGCGCTGAGCTGCAGCCGGGTGGGGGTGCGGCCGCTTGGGGAGCCCAGCTTCCTTGGCGCACCCTGGGTGCCCCACTTCTAGGGGTGAGCAGAGCGCAGAGCCCGGGAGAGACTTGCACCCCCTGTACATGAGGAGCCCCGAGCAGAGCGGGTGGGGGGCACCAGGGGAGGGCTGTGCGTCAGGACCGGCCCCCTCCTGGAGTCCCCACCCCCCACCTGACCCGGGCCCTCGGGATCTCCCCTCAAGCCCCGTTCCCGCGCTTTCCTCCTGCGCTAGGGGGCAGCGCCGGGCTCCTGGGACCCCTGGCCTGCGGCCCCGGTGGGGGTGAGGGCGGCAGGACTCCCTCCGCAGCACCCTTACCTTCCCAGCGCCGAGACCCCCCTCCAGGGGCCTGCAGGGGGCGCCCGCTGCCTTGCTTCTGAAACAGCAGGGCACTGTCATCAGGTGGGGTGTGGAAAATCCTGCAAGATTTTCTTGCAGGAAGGCGGGGGCGGGGGGGGGGGGTGGTGACGCCCCACCACAGGCCAGGCTTGGAGACCCCAATTCACAGGTAAGAACACGAAGGGTGCCGAGGTTGATAAGAAATGTGACTGTGGGCAGGGGGCTCGGATGGGTGTGGAGGCACCAGACAGCTACCAAGGGGACAGGGCAGGGCCAGGGGTCATGGGTCCAGCTGGACACTCACCAGTCTCTTCCTGCCCCGGTGGGGCACGCAGAGGAAGGGGCACCGGACGCCCTCCTGGTAAAGGGGGTGAGTGTGGCCCATCCCCACAGGCTGCGGGGGGCCCAGCCGCCGGTGCTGCTGCTGATAAGGTCCATGGGCCTCGGGACAGACTGCCAGCTCTCCGGGAGTGTTCCCGGCGTCCGTCTTTGCACCCTCCTGGCCGCTGATGCCTGCTGGCCCGAGTGTCTCCCGTGGGTGGCCAGGGCGGCTGCAGCAGGTGCAGACAGGAGACTTGAAGCCCCGCCGAGTGGCTCACGCTGTCCTCTCCCCGGTGGCTTTGGGGCACAGCCTGGGTCATCCCCCGCCCCAGATGGCTCCACCCCTGCCTCGGCCCTCACCCCCCCGCCCGTCCCACCCAGCTCCTCGGGTCTGACACAGCCATCTGTTGGGCAAATGAGTCTGGCGGGCGCAAAGCACACTTGCAGAACAGGGGTTGCCCGGGAAGAGTTCCATTAGGTCTGGGGTGGGGGCCACACACGAGCTCGGAAAGACCTCTTCTACGGGGATGTTCTGATAAAAGTGTCTGCGATGACACAGAAGGGTTACCTCCCCGAGGGGTTCGCTTTAAACACGCCCACGCACACTCACACACACTCGGAACATTTGAGGTTCACAGCAAAATGCAGGGAAAGGAACGGAGGTTTCCCCTTTGCCCCTGTGCCCCCCAACAAGCACAGCCTCCCCCTCTACCAACACCCCCACCAGAGAGGTTTACTCATTACAGCTGATGAACCTGTGTCCACACATCATTGTCGCTGAGCCCACAGGTGACGTTAGGGCTCCCTCTGGGCGTCCGTGGGTTTGGGCAGACGTGCAACGTCCTGTCCCCACCATACGGGTCGTGCGGCCATCCCGTGCCCTGAAAACCCTCTGCCCACCCCCCACCCCCGATTCATCCCCTTCCTCCAAACCCAGGTTGCGCTTTTTCATCTGGAGTCTCTCTCGGGAACCTGGTCAAACGGGGGCCGGGGTTCACTGCCTTCAGATGAGGAGACGTGGGCTCGGGGGCGAGGGCACCGGCGCCCCCAGGACGAGCCAGCCAGGCCGAGGACTGACGGTGGCCTGGGCGCACAGCCCCCGTGGCACTGCCCAGCTGCATGCAGGGGACACGCCCGTGGGAAGCATGGCTTGGCCATGTCCCGCGGGCGGCCTGATGGCCAGTGAGGAGGTCATTCGTGCCACGCTGGGCTGTTGTTGACAGGTGCTGAACCGAAGAGTCAAGGCAGCAAAACCAGTAGCCTCAAGGGAGGCTCTCTGCCTGGTGCTCAGGGACAGTCTGCAGGGGCCTGTCTCAGTGCTGCGCCCACAGCTCTAACCTCACTGACCAAGGTTATCTGCCCGTGTGCCCAGGGTCTCCCCCAGACACCCACTGCTGTACCCCCACACTCTCGGGGGCCAGTAGACATCTGTCTGTCAAACGAATGAATGAATGATCGCCGAAACGAATGAGCGAATGCCTTCTTACCTGAGCATCCTTGTTGATCTGGAAGGCAGGGCCAGGGCCCCACCGTCTAGCGGTCAGAGCTGTAGGGAGACAGCCTGGCTCCCCTGTGCCCCCCCCAGGGCCATTGATCTGCACACCCGGCCCCCACAGGCACGGCGCTCTGCCGTCTCCCCGGCCACACAACACTCACCCGTCTTGGGCCGGCTCCGGGTAACGGCTGGGGGTCCCGGGTAACGGCTGGGGGTATGTCACCCCTTACGGGGGGCACTCCTCGGAGGCCCTGGCCCGGACCTGAGCGCAGGGACAGGGATGCCGCATTAGCATTGCGGCAGGGTCCTGAGACTGTTGATATCAGCACTTCAGGGTTATTTATGAATTCATCTATTTGCCGGGACAAGCCTTTCTGCATTTGGTTGCCATGGTTGCCTTAAAGTCAGTATCTTATTAATTCTGCATGTTATGAAATAAATACAGATCAGACAATCGCGCGAAGGTTCCTTTTTTTTATTATGCAGTTTGGTTCTCGGCGCCCGGGGTAGGACACACACGGTGTCACAGCGACACGCATCCATCAGATTCTGGGCACCGGGGCGGGGTGCAGAGAGGCGCTGCGGAGCCCCGAGCCTGAGGAGAGACAGGCTCCTCAGGGGAGAGACAGTGAGACAGAGCTGTGGGGGAGGGGAGAAGCTCGAGGGACCCCCCGCGCCCGGGGCGGCTCCTGAAGGGATTCCCACAGCGGATGCACAGTGCCGTCCAGGAGGGAGGAGGCCAGTGCCCCGTGTGCCGGAGTTCCAAGCCACAGGGAGCTGGGACCACCCCAAAGTGCTGGGTGGGACTGCACGGTCCTATCCAGCCAAGGGTGCCCAGGGTGAGGGCCCTGCTCTGTGGGCCTGGGGCTGGCTGAGGCCGGCCTCTCCTGCTCCGTCTGTCCAAGCAGCAGGGAGGAATTCCCCCGAAACAAGATGCTTGTGCTGTTTCAGGCGGGCTCAGGAGGCCGGGGAGGAAGGATGCAGGACGGTCCTGCTGGGAACTCTCTTTGGGCAACCCGGCTGCCCTGAATCTGTCCAGCAGCCAAGGCCAACACCACTGTTTTCGTCTCCGATCAATAGAAGCACAGAGATGTGAAGTCACAAGCCTGCGGCTTCGTGATGATCAGAATTCGAACTCAGTCTGTCCACCGTCCGCACACGGCCCTCACTGGCCCCTGTCCAGTCCCTCCCTGCCTCGGGGGCGAAACGTCCTCCATGCTCCCCCAGCGCTCCGTCTCCTGAAAAGCCTCCCGGGCCTGTTCCCCTGGCCCAGGCAGCCGCCCCCTCCCGCTTGGCCACCGGGTCACTCCGTGGCACTTGTGCGTAGGGCCGGGCTGCGGGCGGTTGGGGACAAGTGAGGGGTGGCGCCCACCGTTCCGGGCCCAGCACAGATGGTCCCCCCCGCGGTTCAGGGCCAGGAGAGTGTGAGGAGCCCAGGTGGGCCGGGCAGGGCACGGTGAGCCGATGAGCGAGGCCCAGCCTGGCCCTCTGCAGGGAGCTGCGGGCAGAGAGGACCACGTAGGTGCCCTGGAGCCACGGCCGCCGCGAGAAGAGGCAGCGGGAGCTCGGGTGCGGAGTGCCCCGGGACGAAGGCCCCGCTCTGTGACCTCAAGCGTGTCCCTGGGGGCCTCGCCTCCTCTGTCCAATGGTGAGCCGCCCCGTCCAGCTGGGCCGGAAGTGGTTGACCTTCTGAAGGGCAGGATCTCAGCCCCCCTGCCCCCGCTCAGTGCCCGGCTGTCCGGAGACAACTGCCAGGGCCGGCCTCCGGCAGCCAGACCCCGCGGGCGGATGTGCCGTCAGCAACCCCCTCCCGCCAGCGCCCCGCGGGCTCCCCAGACGCTCCCAGCCCCCAGGGCCTGATCAGAGCATCGACAGAGTGGTGCTCACCATTTAATTAAGGTTCGCTTAATTAACAACCTGGGATCTTTTATTAGACTCTGTAATTGATTTAATTTCCTGTGGAATTCAAGTGTCAAACACCTCGGCCACGTGAAGTCCCGGATTCTGGGGGGCGGACACAAAGGGACAGCGGCCGAGGGCCAAAGCTCCCGGAATGGAGAGCTGTGTTCCCAGAGCCCCGCAGGCAGGCCCCCCAGCCACCCTCCCCTGCCTCCCTCTCCCCACCCCCTTTCCTACACCCTACACCCCACACCTGCTTTGGGCTTCCTTAGCTGAAGATCCCTCCCCAGCTGGGGGTTCCTCGAAACCAAGCGTTTTTCCTGATGGGAAAGACAGGCGGGGCCCGGCAGGCCGACCCCCGCTGCAGACTGGGTTTCTGGAAACCCCCGCAGTCAGCGACAGTGTTCTGGTTCAGTGGGCCTCTGGATGGGGAGCCCCGATCACTGCCCGGCCGCCCTTCATGCCCCACGCCAGCTCATGGGACAGGAGTGGGGCTGGGGGGTCGGACAGCCGGCACGTGTCGGCTGCCCCCTGCCTGCCTCACCACAGATGCCCCGGGGGCAGAGTGCCCGGTGGTGGCCGCACTGGGGCCTGACACCCAGCGGGGACGCGGGAGAGAGGCGGGGGTTGGCGCGCAGAAAGCGCTCGCTCCTTGTCCCCCAAGAACACCGCAGCTGGAGGACGCCGGCAAGGTGAAAACGCCTGGAACACCTACGGGGCGTCGTGGGCGGTGGCCTTTCATTGTCTGAAGCCACAGAAGGACTAGGCATCCCTCTGTTCAATATACGATGGCGACCTTGGACCCCGGGTCCTCCCGGGCCGGACAGCAACTCTGTAGAGGGCGTTTCTCCTCCCTAATTGGGATACATTTTGGGATTGCCTTTAAAGATTTTTTTAATTTTTATTTATTTTTGAGAGAGAGAGAGAGAGAGAGAGAGAAAGGGAGGGGCAGAGAGCGAGGGAGACACAGAGTCGGAAGCAGGCTCCAGGCTCGAGCTGTCAGCACCGAGCCCAACGCAGGGCTTGAACTCACGAGCTGTGAGATCATGACCCGAGCAGAAGTCGGACGCCCAACCGACGGAGCCCCCCAGGCACCCCTTTCTCTTAATGGTGGTAAATGATACGTAACGACATTTGCCGTCTTAACCATTTTTGGGGCACAGTTCGGGGGCACCAGGCGCATTCACACTGTCGTGCGGCCGTCCCCCCGTCCGTCCCCAGAACGTGTTCATCTCCCCAGACTGGACTCTGTCCCGTGACACACGGACCTTCCCCTCCCCCAGCCCTGCTCCCCACGCCCCCTGCTCCCTGTGTCTGTGGGTCTCATGACTGTAGAGCCTCCTGTGAGTGGACCTTCAGGGCTTGTCCTTCGGTGACAGGCTCACCTCGCAGAGCACGGTGTCCTCTAGGTCCGTGTGCATTATGGCCGGTGTTGGGGCCTCCCAGGTTTCTCTCTGGGGTAAAACAATGTTCTAAAGCTGACCTTGGTGATGGTTGCACAAAACCCACTGAACTGAACACCCCTAAGCGGGGGGACCGTATGGCACGTGAATTACAGAGGGTGCGCCCAGGCTGCCCGCCTTCCGTCCTGTCCCGTGAGGGGCTGAGCTTTAGAAACTAGAGGTTATGGGTTTTCCAGCCAGCTCCCATCAGCAGAGACACACGCGTGGCTCTCCCGTGATGAGAAGCTTCTGGAACTCTGGACACGGAGCCCACTCTGCCCCGAAACAACCCCTCAGCTGTCTCTGCCCCCACCCCACCTGACGGCCGAGAACCCTCAGCCCAGGCGACTCTGGCCTCCCCAGCAGCGTGGGCAGCTCTCCCGGGCAGAGACCGCGTCACCACGGCCGGTCGGTCCTGCTGGCCCCCGGTCCCAGGCAACTGCCCCCTCATGGCCCTCACAGCCTAACGAGCCCTGCCTGGTGCTTGGCCGGTGCCCAGCGGGAGGCTGGCCGGCCTCCTCCTGGCGCGTCTGTGCCGGGCTGTCCCCACGCACGCCAGGGGCAGATGTGGGCTGGTGTCATCGGAGCTGAGAGTCACAAACCACTCACTTTCTCAAATGTGCATCCAGAGTTTGAATGAAAGAATCTGCATCTGCGCAGAGGGCTGGAGGGGAAGGGGAGAGCCGGGGGGTGTGGGGGGGGCGCTAGCCCCATAGCCCTGCACCGCCCCCTCCCCGCAGCCCCGCACCACCCCTGCAGCCCCCGCACCACCCTACCCTCCCCTCGGTGGCTCCCTCTGCGGTCAGGGAGCATCTCCAGGGTGCCTGGCCGGCCTCTCTCTGTGCTGTGGCCCCTCCCCCAGCCCGAATCCCAGTCACAATTTATTCTGCCCGTTTTTACATCTTGATAGGACGGGCTGTGCTGTGCCCTGTGGGTATTGATTTTGCTCTATTTTACTGGTTTTAACTTAATGACTAGAAACCCCAAACAAATAAAATTTCCTTTAAAAACTCAGGGAGATCAATGAGGGGGACCGGAATCACTATTCTACGAGCTGAAGGGACCGTCCCCTGGGCGATTCGGAGTCATCGCTCACGGCCAGAGGTCCCTCGAGAATCGCGAGGGCATCCTGCAGTGGGGGCCGGCCTGTGCGCCTCACAAAGTGAGACCCTTGCGTCCTCCTGGTGAGGCCATTTGAAAGCCTGTCTCTAGGTCATAAAACGGAAAATCTAAACATTATTCATGTTTGCAAGCCTCCCAGCGGCCTCTATGCTCCGTGACCTCAGGGGATGACCAGAGAGGTCCAGGAAGGCCAGGTTGCAGACCCCCAGGGAGGAGAGGGCCCCTTCTGGGCTCGGTTCACCTGGTGGCCGCTGGGCGGGGTCTGGGAGATAGGGCCACCCTGGCCCAGGAAGAAGCGCGGGTTCCCTCTGGGAAAGCAGGGGGGCCGTGAGCCAGGGCCACACTAAGGAGACCCCTGCGCCCAGCACCCCGGCCCTGGTGTGGCTGTGGATGCCGGAGGCCAACTGAAATCGCTCAAGCAGCAAGGCCCCAGCCCGGGGGCCACAGGGGCCCCCTTCCCTCTCTGATGGGCTGGGGGTGAGGTGGGAGGTGGCCTGCAGTGAGGGACAGCCCCTCCCCCTGCTCCTCTCACCTGGAGACACCCCGTGTCCCAGCTGCCTCTCTGACTGCAGGGTCCCCCGGGGTCCGGGGCCAGCAGAAGCTCCAGGCCATTTTGGGAAGGGGAGCTAAGGCAGGCTCTGGACAGGGAGCCCCGACTCAGTCCCTTCCCACGAGACTTGGAGAAGGCCCTCGGGGGTCTGCAGGCTGATGGGCCCTCCAGGGACCCCTGAGACACTCGCCTCTGTAGGTCCGTGTCCTCCAAGTTGTGGGCGCAGAGGTGGGCAGGAGAGGAGCAGGGCCGAGGACGGGGAGTGGCCCCTTCCGGATCTGCCCGCATCCCTGCGGGAGGGGAGGGGCTGGCGTGTCCCCCAGAGTCTGATGCCCAGAGAGTGGCCTTCTCGTCCCTCCACAGGGCGGGCTCACACCTCCCTCCACCACTCATGCATGGGAAGGTTTCGGCCCAGCCTGGACCAGTTACGGGAAATGACTCTCTGAGCCCGTGAGGCCGGCCTGGGGCGGGGTTGGGGGGCGCTGCTGGGATCGGCCCGGGACCCTCCCCGACTAGGGCAGCTCCACGTGTGGCCGGCAAGTGGCCCGCTCTGAGTTTTGCTCCTGCCCGCCTGCCCTGGCAACTAGAAGGTCTGCTCCACAGACACATGCACGGTCACAATGTCCGCCCCGCCCCCTGGTCGCCCGCCGGGAAGTAGGGGACAGGCTGCAGTCCGGCTCCCAACACGAGCCCGGGGACCTTGGAGACCCAGCAGGTCCTGGATGCCTGGGCATGTCGACCTCCTGACTGGACACTCGGCCAACGTCAGGGTCATTAGGGACATCAACCGGAATACGACCCTGAGAGTCCAGTCACAGCCACAATTAAGGGACACCGTGCCGGGCTTCCTGTCACAGGCGATCCTTGACTTGGGGCCCAGAGTGTGAGATGCCCCCTGGGTGGGGTGGGGCTGGGGGAGCACGGCAAGGCAGGGGTGTCACAGGCCCCCAGGCCATGCCTGCTCCGGGCAGATCGCCGGTGTCTCGAGGCCCGGCCTGCAGAGGCCCCCACCTGGCGTGCGGCTGTTTTCTCCTTAGCCAGCCATGTGGGGTCCTGGGTGGGGTGCAAGCCCCTTCCTCCTCCCCTCCTCCCCCCCAAACCGAGGGGTGCTGCCTGGCCCTGGCGAGCCCTCCCATTTCCCTCCGCAGACATCACTGCCCCACCTAGTTTCAGCACCTGAGCCCTGGAACGTTCCAGAGCCAGGGAGGCCCCTCCCTGCCTCAGCCCACAGTGGGCTGCTGACTTCCTCTCACCTGGTGGGGCGCCCTTGGCTCCGGCTGCCTGCCCTCAGCTCCAGGGGGCTTTATAGCAGCTCAGAAGTAGGGGGGGCGCCACCGTCCACATGAGCACCCACCAGCATCGGGAGGGTGTGGGCCCCCTGCCCTGGGTGCTGCCAGGCCCCCGCATGAGCGAGGATTTGGGCATCTGGCCGCCCGGTGTGGTGCTGGGCGGCTCTGGGCAAGCTCTTCCCCACTCTGACCTCAGTTTCCCCAGCTGTAAAATGGGGTGATGATGCCCAGGTGTGAGGAGTAAATGCAGTGACATGAGACGAAGGGTCGGGTGCCAGCTTGTCTGTCCCCAGAGCAGCCACTCCCGGTGAAGGGGTTCCCCGGGGTCAGACTCACCAGGCGGCACCGAACCGGCCCACCCGCTCCTCGCCCGGCACCCCCAACTCTGTGTTGTCAGGCCCCGGTGGGAAGCCCGCTGCCCGGTAGATCTGCTGACGCCGCTTCTGTCTACGGGGTGCAGGCCCTTCCTTATCCCACATCCGGAGGGGGGCAGGGCTGAGCGAGGTCCCTGAGGCCCCCAGAGCCAGGCTGGGACGACAGGTAGCCCTCACAGAAGGACATGTGCACACGTGCGTGGTGTGTGCATCGGTGTATGTGCAAGCAAGCACACGCACAGCATGCCGTGTGCACACCCATCACGCAGGGACACATGCGTGGGCCGTGCACGGTGCACGGGGATCCCTGCGATGTGTGGGGGGGGGGAGCATGCACGCGTACCTGTGACGTGTGTGTACTCACGAGCGCCCGTCGGAGCCCATGTGCACCACTGGGAACAGAGAGAGCTCCCCAGCAGGCCCCCCGCCCCGGGCCAACCCCACACTTCCACACGGGGTCATGGGGAGGGGCGGGGGACACTCGGCCACAGCAGCCCCCTGAACGGCAGTCTGATCCGACGCCACCATGGGTGAAAGCCCTGTACCTGCCAGATGTTCTCCAGGGTCAATTGTTAATGCCTGTCATCAATTATTTAAGGACCGGGAGCCCTCTTTTCTTAACAAAGCAGCGGCAGCCCCAGAGACACCGGCTCAGGTTACCTGGGCCGCAGGTGCCCACGCGAGAAGGGCAGGACTGGGAAGGGCCGGGCCCACTTCAGAAAGGACACGGTCGGCACCACGGGAGCAGGTGCCAAGACCCGGGCGGGCCCGCGAGGGCCCTTGGGGTTCTTGGTGAGCCCCTCTCTGCCCTCGGCTCTCTGTCCCTATACTCTCAAAGCCTTCAAAGGGGCCCCTTGGGCAGAGGGAGGAGGCGGCCCACCCACCCTTCTCTCCACTTGCAGTGCCCCCTGGGACAGACATATCTGGGGGTCCTCAGTTAGGGCGGCTCTGTGGTCCTGGAGGCTGGGTCCTCTGAGGCCGGGCATCCTGGGCACATGGGGCCAGGCTTGGACCACAGGCAGGGACCGGCCAGCAGCAGGTGGCAGGCATGTACATATTTGCTTCTCCGCTTAGGCCAGAGCTCCTTGTGGTTACACCTGAGATTTGGGCCAGGAAGGGCCATCAGGGGTCAGCCCTGCCCCACACCCTCATGGCAGAAGGGGCAGGGCGCTACCCCGTCTCCCGGTGGCTCCCGACCGGGCCGGGATGAAGAGCCACGACGCCCAGAAGCCCACGGGCACAACAGGACACAGGGGCCCCGGTGGGGGTGGTCGCAGGCACTAGGCGCTGCAGACCACGGTCTGAGATCTCAGTTTAGGGTCAGGCGCCAGAGGCCCGTGTTACATCTCCAGTTTCACAGAGCGAGAGGGCGTGGCCGTGCAGGGTGGAGGGCAGAGCCCTGGGGCCGAGCACAGGCTCAGGTTCAAGGCCAGCTCTCCAGTCTGCTGGGCCGCCAGGGGCTCCCGGGCACCTTGGGGCAGCCCTCATCCCGGGCTCCAACGCTGAGCTGCCCGGCGTCCATTTCACAGATAGGAAACTGAGGCTCGAGGGCTGGGCTTGTGGCGAGCCGACGAAGTGCACAAGGCAGGTAAGGGCCGGGGCCGGATCCCAGCCCCCTGCCGCCCCCCCTCCCCCCCCCCGAGCCGCCCGAGCAGGTGGCCGTGTCTTGAGGCACCCAAGCAGGGAGGACGCCGCCCACGCTGCTCCTTGCCTGGCCTGTCACCGGAGCACAGACAGGGCAGAGAAAGACACGGGTCCTGTTCGTGGTGGGTCCGATGTCTCGACATCCGATCAGGCTAGTCAGCCCTTGTCAGTAGCACTGGCCGGGGCCTCTCCAAGGTGCCTGAGTTATGCACGAGGCCGGCCACGCGGGTGGCAGATGGCAGCACATGAGGTGACGGGAGCCCGGGGCAGGCGGGCTGTGCAAGAGGGACGCACGTCAGGGCCCTGCCACCCCCCCCCCCCCCCCAGCGGGTGGAGGACGCACACGGGGGCCCCTCCCCTGCCCCCTCCTGTCTGCTACGAGGGACAAGGTCTACACTTTGGTCCCGGGGACGTCCCTGTAAGTCAGTGATGGAAGCTGTGTGGATTCTGTCAGGGGACCCTGGTCCTCATAGAGCTCAGGTGGGGGCCAGGGTGCCCCAAAGACCCGGGGTCTCCTAAGAGCTGTGCGGCACCGCCTGGGCGGCCAGGGCTGGGCTGCAGTGGGGGACACGGGGCCCAGATGACGGGGGCGCCCCCTTTCCCAGCAGCCTGCCCCCAGCGCTGACACCCGCAAGATGGTTTTTCTGGTCCTCACCTAGTTGAGATGGCAGTCCCGGGGGGGGGGGGGGGGTTCTGCACACTTCGCCCAAGGGCTCGGGAGGACGTCACAGCTCTCTGTGCGGAACACAGGCTGCCGGAGCTCCCTCGGCCTCCACTGCCCCGGCCCAGGCAGCCGGCCCTCCTCCTTCGCTCGCCCCACCCCGGGAGGGGCTTCCACGCGGATATGTGCCCACGGGGTGGCGGGCGAGGCCAGCGCCCACCCCTGAGTGCCCCTGGTCCCCTGGGTGGGGCGGGCTGAGCGTGGGCCTCTACAAACAATGATTTATCTCGGAATTAAGTGTATTACACCGAGGACTTGCCAGTTCCGTCCCGCCGACGTGCACAGGAAATCTGGCTAATTAAATATATTATGCAGTGTAGCCTTGATTGTTGGGAATGAATCAGTTTCCTACAGTGAGCGTCACACATCGTAATTAACGTTAGAGCTCTAAATCCAAGATGGGGCCGCTCGGCTCCCCGCCCTGGCACGGGCGGCCCCCAGACCCCCAGGGGGCCGGACCGACCCCACGCACCCCTTCTGGTCCGCCCTCAGGCCCCCTTTGGGAGAGACGGGCCACAGACCGCCTGATGCCTTAGTTCTGCCCCCCGGGGGCACGCGCAGGACTCCGGGTCCCGTCCTGCCCCTTATTAGAGGGGTCCCACCCTGTTAAAACGGGGGTAACAACGGAAACAAAATGAGGGGTCTGGTGGGAGGGAGCGAAATGCACAGACAGAGCGCCAGGATGGTCTGCGCACAAGGTCTGACCTCAGGGAGCCAAGCACGGCTTTCCACCAAGTTCCTGGCCTCAGGGGGCCAGTGGGTAGACAGACCGGCAGAATATGTGACTGTCAAGGGTGGGTGAAAGTCGAGGGGGTCGTGCCAGAGGACCTGCAGGCCAGGGAGCTGATCCAGGTCAGCAGGGAGGAGGTCACCTGCGTGGCGAGAAGGAATCGGCTACAGGAGGCCCTGGGGGCAGCAAGCAGCAGGGGCAAAGGCCCTGTGGTAGGGACGGGAGGCCCCAGGAGGCTGGTGGGCTGGGGTGAGGAGAGCCTAGCCACCGGTCATCCTGCCTCCTCCCGAACAGCATCAGCTCGCGGTGTCCCCTCGCTCTGCCCCTTGCGTCCACGAGGCCCCCTTCCTGTGGGCTCCTGGGGTGGGTCTGGCCCTGACTTGCCAGCCCCCAGGGCAGCCTGAGTGGGGACAGGACCCAAGAGCAGCTCGGGAAGTGTTGGGCGCCCTCACCCCAAGTACGTTCCAACTCCCTCTTGTGGTTCCTGCCTCTGGAAGCCTCTGCCTCCTGGCCTGGGGGCCCCGCAGGGAGGGAAGGGGCCACGACCCCAGAAGTGCCCTCCGGGGCCTGCTCTGGCCTGGGACGAGTGGCAGTGGGTCCCTGCCGATCTATCTCTGCCACAGGGGGTCCCCCTCACCACCCCCGCCCCCATCACAGAGCCGTCCTTCCCCTCCCGGAGGCCCTTCACCAGCAACCACGGTCTGACAGGCTCGGGGGGCGACGTCTGTCTTTTCCGCATCTCCGGGACCCAGCACCAGTCCCGGCTCCCCGAAGCCCTGGCCATTTGTGGGATGAGTGGGCGCGTGGACGAAGGTGAGGGTTCAGGGGTGTGCACTGCACTGACACCCCGGGGGAGGGGACCGCAGGCCCAGCCAGCCCCCCCTCCCCGCTCTGGGATCTTCCATGGGGACCGGGGCCTGGATTCCCATCACGCTCGCCGGCCAGTCTGACCCGGCGGGCCACAGGCCATGCTTGGAGGGACACTCGCTTTAGAGACCTGCTTTCCCACGCCAGGGCACGAGGTGCTCATGGGACCCGACCCGGCTGGGGGTCCTGCAGTAGGCCCGCCGGAAGTTCTCAAGGTCAGGGCCATCGGCTGACAGGACAGGCCCTCCCACCGCAGCGGGGTCAGGGGCCAGGCGGGCCCGGGAGAGACGTGTCCGAGAATACCCAAGCAGCCCTGCAGCCGCGGTTCCATTTTAATTTCGCTTTCCTGATGAGAGCCTCAGGATCGATGGCTGGCCGCAAGGCAAGGTGCCCCCATTTGCATACTTCCGGGGGCCGCGGTGGGGAGGGTGGGCTGGGGCGGGCGAGGGAGGACGTGCCCCAGGCTGATTGAAGCCAGGCTCCTTTTTGGCTAAAAGGAATTTAATTTCCAAGTGCGAGCTCGGAATAGATTGTGCCCGAGTCCCGGCCGAGGGAGGGGCTCGGAAAAGGTGTCTTTAAAGAGGCGAAGTGCATCGGTTCCAAGTCACCTCCTCTCAGTGTCCCCGCCGGGCCCCTGGTGTCGCTGCGATCATTACTCTGATCTTCAAATGTTCGAGGCTTCCGGCTCTGCTGGAGGAAAGGGGGTTTGGCCCCCGTGCAGGTGACAGACGGGCTGCCCCATGACTTCCTCATTTCCCCGAGAATCTGGGGCACAAGGCCCCCATCCCACTTTCCGGCTGGAGCCCCACAGTGCACCACCTCCCACGGGGCCCGCGGCGGGTCTGGTCCCTGAGAGGGCAGGAAGGCGTGGACCTTGCCCTCTGGGCTGCCCTCGGCCTCCCGGCCCCGTCCTCCTTGGGGGCCCCCAGCTCTGGGTGAGGGGCGGGGAGCTGCCCTCCGACCAGACCCCCGTCGTGGGCTGTGTGCCCGTGCCATTGCCCCTCAGATGCCTCCAGAGGGGGTCATGTCCCCACAAGGTCCAGAAGAAAGGGCAGGGTGGGGGTTCACTCCAGGGGACACCCTGGGCCCTCACTCTGGCCACCTGGGTCACCCTCAGAGCTTTCAAGAGACAGATCTGCTGTCGTTTAACTAGGAGGGGACCCCGTCCAGCCCTCTGCTCGGGACGGCAGCCTGCACAAGGCCTCCCTCCTCCGGGGTCGGGCCCCCCTGCCCCTGACGCCCCCTCCTCAAAGAGCAGAGTGAAAGGGGCCATCCGGGGCGGTACTAGCTCGGTCACCCGCCAGCCTGAGACCTGGAGCAGGCCCCTCTCATCCTGCGGTTTGCTCATCTGTGAAAGGGGCGCCTCCCCGTGAGAGAGGGGGTTCCGTGAGCCGTCACCAGGGATGTGCCCGGAACAGAGCGGCTCACGTATGGGCTCTGTGCTGGTAACTCTGATCCCGACTGCGGGCAGTTTTCTGCCCCCTGTGACTGTCGGGACAGGGAGCACGTTCCTCCCGGACACACAGGGGACAAGGTTAGGAACCTGGATTGCAGTGTCCAGGGGACGCAGCCCGGGAACAGGACAGGAGCAGGTGGCCAGGCCCGCCCATCCCACCCCTCGCCCAGGGTATCAGAAACCCTCTGTGGGCCTGGGGTGGGTGCCGGAAGGGCAGGTGGAGGCCAGTTGGGGACCCAGAGGGAAGAAAGGGGCGCTCTGAGGGTCATGGAGAGAGGCAAGCCTGAGGCACACGCTGGGCCCCGAGGGTCTGCTCTGGTCTCCGTCATTGGCCCTTGACCTGGCCGATGGCCACGTCAGGACTTGGGCCCCTAGCAGGGGGCTGGATGGCGCCTCTGGGAGGCATCATTCTTGGTGCCCAGAGCGCTGGGAAAGACGTTAAGCAAACAGCGGGGCCACCACTGCCCGGACGCGCAGACGTCGGTTTAAAACGACTCGCGGGAGGGTTTCAGGAGCGCAGGGAAAGCCTGACGCTAAATACGGAGTCACGGCTAAGACAGGCGGACACGCAGCTGGGGGGCAGACGGGTCCTGGCGCGGAGGGAACAAGGCCCGGGACAGAACGGGAGGTGTGCTGGCGCCCGGGGTCCGCGGGAGGCAGCGGTTTGCTTCTCCACGCACCTCCGTGTGCCGCGGGTGTGGACAGCGGGCACGTTCGCTTCCCCGGCGGTGGGGGGGGGGGAGGGGGGGAGTAGGAGATGACAGTGTGCAGCATCCACGGTGGCTCCGCTCACGGCCACCAAAGGGGGAGCAGCCCACGGGCCCGTCCACTGGTGACGGACAAAGAAGACGCTCCTGTCCTGAGGAGGGGACATCATTCCGCCCTGAAGGGAGCCACCCTGACGCGCCCCGCCCCCCGCACCACGGGCGGCCCCCAGAGGCATCACGTGTGCCGGAGCAGCCGTACACCAGGGCTCCGTTCGCACCAGCGTCTGCAGGGGGCGTGGCCACCAGGAGGGGTGTGGGGGGAGGGGGTCCTTTTAGAAACTATTTTGGGGGCTCCTGGCTGGCTCAGTCAAGAGAAGCGTGCAACTCTTCATCTCGAGGTTGTGAGTTTGAGCCCCACACTCGGTGTAGAGATTACCTAAATAAGTAAACTTTAACAAAATCATAAAAAAAAAAAAAAAACAAAAAACTGGACCGGGGCACCTGGGTGGCTCAGTGGGTTAAGCGTCCAACATCAGCTCAGGTCATAATCTCGCGGTCTGTGAGTTCGAGCCCCGCGTCGGGCTCTGTGCCGACAGCTCAGAGCCTGGAGCCTCTTCAGATTCTGTGTCTTTCTCTCTCTCTGCCCCTCCCCCGCTCACACTCTGTCTCCCAAAAATAAGTAAATAGTAAAAAAAAAAAAAAAAAAAAAAAAAAAAAAAAAATTTTTAAGAAGGTATTTAGGGGCACCTGGGTGGCTCAGTCGGTTGAGCATCCAACTTCAGCTCAGGTCATGATCTCATGGCTGGTGAGTTTGAGCCCCACGTCGGGCTCTGTGCCTACAGCTCAGAGCCTGCTTCGGATTCTGTGTCTCCCTCTCTCCCTGCCCCTCCCCCACTCTTGCTCTGTCCCTCTCTCTCTCTCTTTCTCTCTCTCTCTCTCAAAAATAAATAAACATTGAAAAACACCACTGGACTATTTTTAAGAGGGGTTTTATGTTCACAGCATCAGGCAGAAGGGACTGAGGTCTCCCCCGTCCACCCCTGACCCCACTTGTGCAAGGCCTCCCCCGCTACCAACACCCCCCCTCGTGGCCCGTTTGTCACACCTGCTGAGCCCGCACTGACACGTCATCATCACCCAATGTCCGCGGTGTGCCTGAGGCCCGCCCGTGCTGTTGTGGGACTGGGCGTGTGTGTCCTCCTTTACAGTATGGCACAAAGGTGTTTCACGGCCCTAACGATGCCCTGGGCCCCCCCCCAGTCGTCCCGACCTCCTGCCCAGCCCCTGCCAGCCCTGACCCTCCTACTGTTGCCAAGTTTCGCCTTTTCCGGAAGGTCACAGAGGCGGCACCCTGCAGTCGCCTGCCCCTCCTGGGTGTTATTACAGGACTGACGTGCACGGGCCACAAGGCATGGCGGGGGAGGGGGGGTACGTGCGGCGGACCCCCTCGCCCCTCGAGGTTACAGCCCTTCTGTCCAGCGACGAGAACTCACGAGTTCTACTGTCTCAGCAACTTTGAAACACGCGACATCGCTAACTTCGGTCACCGTGCGGTACTTCCCAGCCCCGTACTTACCTCGTTACACCCGGAGGTTTGTATCTCTTGACCACCTGCGACCCTGGCGACACCAGTCTGTTCTCTGCCTCTGTGGGTGCAGGTGCTTTTGGGTCCCGCACACAAGGGGTATCGCACGGCATTTGCCTGACTCGTTTCCCTAGTGTAACACCCTCCAGGCCCATCCTCGTCGTCGCAAATGACAGGACTGCCTTCTTTCCTGTGGCTGCGTAATATTCCACCCTATGGCATCAGGGGACGCTCAGGTGGCCTCCAGTCCTGGCCCCTGTGAATGACGAGCCCCCTGCAGTGAACGCGGGTGCGGATGCCTCTGTGACACGACGGTTTCACGTCCTTCAGATAAACACGCAGACGTGGCGTTACTGGATTGTACGGCTTCTCGAGGAAGCGCCACGCTGTTTCCCCGGCGGCTGCCCCAGCCTGCCTTCCCCGGCCCTGCTCCAGGGACCCCGTCTCCGCGTCCTGCCCAGCACCTGTCATCTCCTGTCTTCGTCACGATGGCCGTTCTAACAGGCGGGTGGTGATAACCCCTGGTGGTTTAAAAAACAATTATTTTTAATGTTTATTTATTTTTGAGAGAGAGAGACAGAGCGCGAGCAGGGGAGGGGCAGAGAGAGAGGGAGACCCAGAATCCGAAGCGGGCTCCGGGCTCCAAGCCGTCAGCACAGAGCCCGACGCGGGGCTCGAACCCATGAACCGTGAGATCATGACCTGAACCGAAGTCAGACGCTCAATCGACTGAGCCCGCCGGGCGCCCCTACAACTCATGGTGGTTTTGAGCCGCACCGGACGGTCCCTTCACACTGGCTTCTCTTAGTTACCAACAGTGTTTTCGGTGTCTCCATGTGTTCCCCCGGCTTCTTTGCCCGATTCTTTCTAGCGCTGACCAGTATTCCGCGCCCTGGCTGGACCCCAGCTCACATACGCGTCACCTCCGGAAGGATGTTTTGGCTGCTTCCGACTTGGCGATTCCGCGCAAACTGCTGCAAATGCACGTGTGCAGATTCTTGTGTGGACGTGACTTCTCCACTCCTCTGGGTAAACACCAAGGAGAGCTCCAGCCGGCTGGCGTCGTGAGAGTCTGCTCAGCCTAGTAAGAAACTGCCGGGCCGTCTCTGGGGTTTCTCTCTGGGGCAGAGAGAGCCGTGGACGGTGGTGGTGGCCGCACGGCCCCGTGAACACCGTAAAGCCACCGCACAAACACTTCCAGCGGGTGAACCTCGTGGTATGCGGCTTGTCTCTCAATAAAGCCGGGTTATGAAAAGGCAGCAGCCCCGGCAGAGGGTCACTGTCTCTCCTCGGGACAGGGGCATCCGGGGCGGGGGGGGGGGGGGGGGGCAGCGGGCCAGATGGCAAGACCCGGGGCAGCCCCGAGCCTCTGCCCTGTGGGGCCCCGGGGAGCCGGCCGGGCCGCAATCAGTGCTGGTGACAAGCTTAAAGGCCAGATTAAAAGCACTGAGGGGACCTCCGTGGGTCGAGGTCAATAAATCTTGCCGGCGGCCGCGGCCTCCCGCCCGCTCGGCGCAGCAATCTGTCCGGCTGTCGCTCACGGGCACAGTTGCTCCCCATTACCTCGGGGGAAGAGCCACAAATCACTGTGACAGACCAATCAACAGGCCGGGAAATTTTTATACACCCTGCCTCTTGAAGGATGGCCCTCCCTCAGCAGCACATCAGAATAAATCTCTTCAAAAACTTTCCCCGCACCCGCCTCCCCGCCCACCCCCCACCCCCAGTGCTGGGGACCCGTCCCCGCCACCGTCCCACCCTCTCCGCCGGCCTGCCTGCCTGCACCCGGGTCTCGCCTCCGCGGCCGTGACCGTGACCGGGGCTGACGGTGCCGGGCCCCTGACCGAGCGTGCGCCCGCGGCTTCGGGCCCGGCCGGAGCGCCTTGCTTCGGCGGGAGGAAAGAAAGCTTTACGAAATAATTCATAGGAAACTTAAAACACTCAGACACGAGAAATTGCAAATGGGGAGATATGATGGATTGTGGGCCGAGAGGAGGAGACTTGTTCGGGCAAAATTGATCCCTCGGAAAATGGCTTTGTCTGCTCTGAAAAATGGGCCGTATCCTGCCGAGGCTCGAGAGCCATAATCCCGAAAATAATTTGCTTTTGATTTCCTCTCAGAGTCGGCCGTTCCTCTCCCCGTGCCCGGGGCCCGGGCGGCCCTGCCCGCAGCCTCACCCACCCTGTATCCGGTGGGCCCCGAATTTCCTGTCCGCTGGTCCCCGGGCCCGGGCGCTCGAAACAAAGGCGCCATGGCCACCTGGTCATCCCCTGGGACAGCGAGCAGAATCCTCCCCTCCCGGGCGTGGCACCGGCACCCAGAACCACTGGGGCCACCCCGGACCCCTCCCCTGCAGGTGGGGAAACTGAGGCCAGAGTGGAGGGTGGTCAGAGGAGCCAGAAGCAGATCCACACCCAGGGAGGGCTTGGCCTTGTGGAAGGTGTGCGTGGACACGAGCCCGGTCTCCAGCCTGCAGGGGGACTGGCCCCCGGAGGGCCGCCGTCCCCTGGGCAGAGCTGAGTTTTGGGGGGCGCCAGGCCAGGGTGCTCCCTCGGACCGTCAACCCGCCTGGAGTTAGTGAGGCTGTGGACCCCTGCCGTTTCCCAGGCCCACAGGGTGGGGGTCTCCGGGTCGGTTGAGGTGGCCATTCCTTGCTCTCCCGGCAAGCCTCACGCCCAGCACGTCCGTGAGTGTGACCTCATCTTCCCCAGACCTGTGGCCAGCCCACGGGGGCCAGAGTTGTGGACGAAGGGCTATGGAGCTGGGCTCTGGAGCTTTCGCCCTGTGGCAGCCACTGTGTTTCCAGGGACGCGGGGACGCTGCCTGTGGCAGGAGCCCTAAGGGAGGGGCCCGGGAGCCCGGGCCTCTAGGAGCAGGTGCCTAGAGGTGGTTGGTCAGGGGACCCTGGGGGCGAGGTGGCCTTCCCCTCCTGCAGGTAGCAGTGTCTCCAACACCCTGTCCCGTGCTTTTCCTTTGGGGGAAAGCACGTGGGACCAGTCACAGGGAAGACATTTCCTGGAGGAAGAAAGGGCCAGAGGGCAGGTCCCTCGTGATCCTGTAGGGGCCAGGCCTGGCCTTGCTGGCTGGCCAGCCCCTCCCCATGTCCCTGCAGAGGGGACACGGCAAACCCCGCTCGGGTCAGTGGGCTCCAGGAAAGGCTGCCTGCAGGCGATGTGTCCCCTGGAGAAGTAAAACCTGGCGGGGGGGGGGGGGTCACTTTCCCCTTCTGCTTGTGCAGCCGGGGAGCAGAGCCTGGGTCCTGCCACACCTGTCGGCCCCGGGACCTTGCCAAACCGGCCTCCTCTCTGGTCGCTCACCCCTCACCTGTAGGAGCTGAACGGGGACGCAGAGCCTCCTGGAGAGAGGCAGCCGACCGACCATAAAGCCACAGCTTTCGCCCGGCGAGGTCAAGGGCGAGCTGACCCTCGAGGTCAGACAAAGGCTGGAGTGAGATTGGTTGACCTGAAATTTCCTGGGGCCTGCCTCATGCCCAGCATCACAGAGACCTCTCAGCCCCAGAGATCCTGGCAGGACAGGGGGGTTCACACAACGCCCTCCCATTCCATGGGATGGGGTAAACGTCCCCGCCAGCGAGGGCATGCTGCTTCGAGGCCGCCGTATCTCGGTGCGCCTTCTCCCTCGCGGTGGGGTGGGGACGTGGACCGCACGCGGTGGCCTGTGTCTGTCACACTCCTACGACGGACCGGGCCAGGGAAGCCAGCACAGCTCACAGGTGGCTCTTTTCCAACGACTGATGAACTCAGAGCCACTGGGTGGGCACCACCTGGCCTGGCTGCAGCCCCGCCTGCCTCGGTGCCCCCCACCCCACCCTGGACTAGTCCTCGCCTGGAGCAGGACCAGGCAGGCTCTCGCCTGAGACTAGTTCTGGGCTCAGCTGAGGTCGCGGTAGGGGTCGCTTTCGGCATCATCTTGGGAGGCGAGGGAGGCGCACAGAGAGCGGGACCATCGCTGGGGAGCTGGGAGCGGCCGGGGTCTCCACCCCACAAGGCCAGGGTCAGCTTGCCTGCGACCCCCACTGGGACTCACGAGACCCCACGCGGCCTGGAGCAAGAGGGGCAGGGCGGTCTGGGCCCGGGGCTGCCAGCAGAGTCAGAGCTGCTTTAGGGAGACGCAGCCTCCAGGGGGAGCCCCTGAGTTCGCCCCACCCTGCAGCTCCTCCCCCAGAACGGGGAGGCGGGGAGCAGGGGGTGGGGGCCGGGCACTGGACACTGAGAGACACGGGGTCACGGAGGCCCAGGCTGGGAGCAGGGTACCCAGAGCGGACAACGGCCGCGCGTTCCCGGGACCGGGCGCTGTGATATGGGGAGCAAAGCCCACCGGCAAGCTAGAGCCCGTGGGGAGCAGCACGCAGTGTGGCCGCACCCCAGGCTGGCCGGGAGCCCTGCTCCCCTCGGGCCGCCCTCCTCTCTGGGTAACCCTCCCTGCAGGGAAGGAGGGGTTGCGGGGGGCCCGGCGGCCAGCCTCAGAGGCGCGCGGCGTCCCCGGGGTGGGGTGGCGGCAGCGGGGGCGCAGGTATGAGGGGGGCGCCTCTCCGGCCTCTCTCTCCTCTGGCCTTCACCTGGGGGTGCGGGCGGCCCTCGCTGATTGTATTAGACAGGCCATTATCGATCAGGCTGTGGTTTATCCCCGGTGCCTCATTTCAATAAACAGCCGTTTGAAAGAATTAGCAGGGGACTCCGGCTCTCTCCCGCCCCCTTCCTCCTTCGCCCCGTCTTCCTTTGGATTTGTCAGGAATCGAAGATTTATGAGGATTCGAGTAAGATTCTCGTTTGTTCCCGGGACGCGGAATCTGTGCATCGAGGGCACAGCACAGCCTGTTGTCCGCGTGCCCTCACACGGGGCCGCGGGCAAGGGCTGTCGGGCAGGGGGACACGACGGGGCGACAGGGAGGGGTCATCCCAGCAGCGTGTTACCCTGGGGAAACGGCGGGGCCAGCCTGGGACAGGAGGGAGTAGCCCCAGAGTGTCGCACTCCCGACGGTGGCTGGGCCAGGGCGGTGGCTGTCATGGGGCCATAATTCCTCCTCCGCAGAGGTGGGGGAGACGCCAGCTGTGTGTGTGTGTGTGTGTGTGTGTGTGTGTGTGTGTGCACCTGTGTGCGTGCACACGCGCTGAGCGCCGCGTCATAATCGCATCACGTGGTCCATTTTATTTCCTGTTTTCTACTCGTGGCAGCGGACATTTCCCCGAGTTAGTCAATACTCTGTTTGAAAAATATTTTCTTAATGGCTGCAAAAATCCTCAATGGATTGGTTGTAGCATAAAACCCTTAATGGTTTCCCCGACGTTTAGACATCTGGGAGGATGCTATTTCTTTGCTATTATTAATAATGCTGGTAAGATGGGCCACGCCGGGTCCAGCCGGGAGCTCCCTCGCCCCGAGCCTCTTCCCCGGCGCCCACGGGCCCCACGGCCTCCGGAAGCCTCGCCGCCCCGGCCCCTTCCGGCGCCTCCTCGTCACGCGTCTACCCTGCACGGGTGAGCCGGGCTGGGGGCGGGCGAGGCAACGCTTGCTGACCCCCGGTGTGGGGGTCACAGTGTCCAGACCACTGGTGTCGAGCGGTGCCTGGCACACAGTGAGTTTTATCTCGAGTCTGACGGTCACCGTCGTTTTCCTTTAAACGGTGTCGTTGGAACACAGCTCGTAGCTCACGTACCAGACGCTGCGCCCATTTAAACGGTACCGTTTGGGGCTCCCGCCTGGCTCAGTCAGAGGAGTGCGCAGCTCTGGATCTCAGGGTCGTGAGTTCAAGCCCCACGTTGGGCGCAGAGATGACTTAACAGTAACAAACTGTACAACTCGACGGGTTTTGTTAGATCGCGTTGTTTTTAAAGTTGTGGTGAGAGATACGTAACGTATAAAATTTGCCATTTTAGGGGCGCCTGGGTGGCGCAGTCGGTTAAGCGTCCGACTTCAGCCAGGTCACCATCTCGCGGTCCGTGAGTTCGAGCCCCGCGTCAGGCTCTGGGCTGATGGCTCGGAGCCTGGAGCCTGTTTCCGATTCTGTGTCTCCCTCTCTCTCTGCCCCTCCCCCGTTCATGCTCTGTCTCTCTCTGTCCCAAAAATAAATAAAAAACGTTGAAAAAAAAAAAAATTAAAATAAAAAAAAAATTTGCCATTTTAACCCCTTAAAACATTTTTTTAAGCCATTTATTGATTTCTGAGAGAGAGAGAGCTGAGAAGGGACAGAGAGAGGGAGACACAGAATCCGAAGCAGGCTCCAGGCTCCGGTCTGTCAGCACAGAGCCTGATGGGGGCTCGAACCCATGAACCGTGATGTGAGATCATGACCCGAGCCGAAGTCTGGTGCTCAACCAACTGAGCCCCCCAGGCGCCCCCATTTTAACCACTTTTAGGCCTACCACTCGGTGGCACCAAGGACACTCACACTGTTGTGCAACCCTCACCAGTGTCTGTCTCCAGAACTTTCTCACCTTCCCAAACTGAACTCTGTCCTGGTTAAATGCTGACTTCCCCTCCCCCCCCCCCCACCCCCCCAGGTAACCTGTGTCCTACTTTCTGTTTCTGTGAATTGGACTATTTCCAGAAGGTCTTACAAATTTGTTTTTCGTGTTTATTTATTTTGAGAGAGAGCGAGAGCAGGGGGAGGGCAGGGAGGGAGGGAGAGAATCCCAAGCAGGCTCTGTATCATCAGCACGACAACGGACACGGGGCTTGAACCCACAAACCGCGAGATCATGACCTGAGCTGAAATCGAGAGTCTGACGCTCAACCCGCTGAGCCCCCAGGCGCCTCTCAGTAGGTCTCATAAACAGACTCAGACGCTCCGAGTTTCTCTTCTCTCCCACCTTGTGTCGCGGGCCGAGGAACGCAGCCCTTGTGTTTTCATGGGGCCGTTAGCCCGGTCGCCGTGGCCGTAGGTGCACCTGCTGTTTTCTGTTCCTCCGTCTGCTCTGTTCCCTTCCCTGTGCTGTCCTTTACTTAATCAGGTACTTTTACTGTCTCACTGCGTCTCATCCTTTGGCTGATCAGTGATGACGCTTTATCTTTGTGTTGTTACTGGTTGTTTTAGGGATTATACGCCCTTCCCTGCCACGGTCTACCTTCAAGTGACGTCTTACCGCTTCCGTCCACCCACGACCGTCCCCGCGGTGGACTTCCGTGCCCGCCCCCACCTGCGCGCTGCGGTCTCATGCCTCCGCGGGCCGTGCCCCCCACCCCGCATTAGATACTTTTTGCCTAAAACCATCAATTGTTTAACAACTTTTTTTTTTTTACTAGAAAGAAAGCATTTTCTATTTACCCATGTGGTTTCCGTTCCCCGTGCTTTTCATTTCTTTGTGTAGATCAATCTTTCCATGGGGAATAATTCTCTTTTTGTCTGAAGGATTTCCTGTAACATTTCTTGCGGTCT